>NC_080780.1:2506250-3131562 GCF_020826845.1 Diceros bicornis minor
TCAGCCCTTCTGCTGACCCTTCTCCCTCCCAGGCTCCAGTGGGTTCGGCAAGAGATCTCTTCCTCCTTGCTCCCCATAGCTGTGTCCTCGAAGTGGATTAAAGCCAGATCCATCAGCCTTGACGATTCAGCCAATGCACCCAAATTACCAGAGTCCCCGGGGAGCAAGGGGCATCATGCAGATCCTAAGACGTTAGTAGTGAAAGGTAAGATGGCAGCTTTACAAAACGCTTCACAGTTTAGATGAAATGGACAAATTCCTGGTAAAACACAAAAGAGCAAAAAGAGGAAATGGAAATTTGTTGCTCCTTTGTCTGTTAGGAGCTTGGATCTCATTAAAGTCCTTCCCACAGAGGGAACTCCCTGCGCGTGGGTCCCTGTCATTGAAGGAGGGATAATGCCACCTCGAATATGTATTCTTGCAGAGAAGAGAAAGGAGGGAACTCTTTGCAGCTGCTTCGCTGAGGCTGCGGGCACCCAGCCTGACGAGGATGCACTTGGCCCACCTCCCGCAGCCCCCCGCCCCCAGCCAGCCTGGCCTGCTGCTCCCTGTCCCTGGTGGAAAAGCCCTCTGGGAAAGGTTCAGACAACGGCTTCTCTGTGGAAAGGAGTGGAAGAAAGTTCTTAGGATGATGAGTCATCCCTAGACAGACGTCTCTGAAGTGATGCCATCAGCCGGGGGCCTCGGGCCCTGGGTGTCCCTTCAGCGTGTGAGGGTTGACGGCAGGGCTGCCGAGCAGGCCTATGGGGAGTGTGTAGGGAGGGGGATACGACCTGCAGGCCCGCTGTACCCTGGAGGGGCTGACGCTGGGCAGAGGCCGTTTCTCAGAACGTGGTCTTTGCCAGGTGTCGAGCGTGAAAGGCGATCTAAAACCCGCTCTGCGCTGCAGATGTGGGGACGTTTCTACTGATCTCTGCTGCTTGTCTGCCTCAGAAGCGCGGTGTCCAGGCTCAGCCCCAGGGAGGGCACTACCGCCGAGTCTTTCCCAGGCCGAGGCCTCAACTCCCCACTGCCGGAGTGCCCCATCTTCCCTGTCCCCCAGCTCCTTGCCTCCTGTTACTGTGACAACCACACCCTATGGCAGGTAGGGAGCAGACTGGGATTGGAGGAACCAACTGGCCATAGCACCCAAGGACGCCACTTCACAGATGTGTGTTCTCAGGGCTCCTGCTACTCAGGAGTGGGTTTCATGGCCTATGAAGAAAAATCCCAATCATGGTGACTTGAAGAAAAGATAAAGTAAATCCAGAGAGCAGGTCAGGGCTAACGTGGTGACTTCACAAGCATTTTGACCAGACCCCATCTATTTCACTATTCTGGCTTGCCTGGTATGTCACCTAATGGTGCAAGATAAATGCTGGGGCTCCAATCATTGCATCCACACTCCAGCCAGCAAAAAGGAGGCAAGGCAGGCGAAAAGCACACCTACCTCCCATGGGGATTCTCCTGAGCATTCCCAAACAGTTCTTCTGCCTATAGCTCATTGGCCAGAACTCAGGCACGTGGCCACACCTGGCTGCCAGGGGATGGAGGGAAAGGCAGTTAATTGGCTGAGACCACTACCTTTACAGAAGAAGAACACAGGGTCTGTGACCAAGGGAGCATGGATGTGGGGGAGACTGCCACACAGTCACGTCTGAGACCCCAGCATCAGTCGGTCCACGGAAATGTCCTGATGTGGATTGCGGCCCTGTGGCTCTCTCAGCGACAGGTATAATTCAACCCCTAACTGGCTTTTGTAGATGAGAACTACCTGGTCTGTTAAAAATAGGAAAGTAGTAACACAGTGCTTCTCAAACTCGGGCCTGCATCAGGGGCCCTGGAGGTCCGGCCACTGCAGAGCGCTGGGTGCCCCCTGAATCAGCAGCCCTGGGAGGCCCAAGCATGTGCACGCCCAACTGGTTCTCTCTGGAGACCACACTGGAGACCTGTGGCCGTGAAGGACTCAGGCTCAGAGGAGTGGCCCGGGTGGATGAGGAGACTGGAACATCCTGACCCCCGGAGTGCTAGGTGCATCTGAGCCAGCAGAGTAGGGGGAAGAGAGGCAGGGCGGCTTGCAGCTCCACACCCGCTGCTTGGCCTGCCCAGCGCCCTGCCCGCTCTCCACCTCCCTGCTCATGTCCTGCTGGGGACCAGAGGGGCATTCGTCTCTCCAGCGGTGGAGCTGAGCTTGCTGCGGTTCTCCCAGGCCCTGCGCTGCAATCTAGCTGTTTTCCTGCAGGGAGCCTGAAGTTTCCGGCTTGTCTGCCTTGCCCGGGACACCGCGCTGGATGGGGCTCTGGAGGCTGGAGAGCCGCTCCTAACCAGTCCATGGCCTTTGGTGCTCACTTTGACTCCATGGCAGTCATGGGGGAGCCATCCTTCTGCGGCCACTGAAGACGGCGATGGCCAGTGCCAGGACTCGCTCCGGACCAGGCGGCTTTCCTGCTGTTTCCGAGCATGACTGGTCCAGATCCTCACGAGAGTGCCACGAAGTGGCCACTGTTGTTCTATTTTACACGCAAGGAAATTGGAACACAGAGAAGTTAAGCAGCTCACTCAAGGTTGCAGAGCCCCTGGTTCTCGGATCCCTGCACTTAAACTGCTGTCCTTCCTTTGGTGAGAAAAGAGAGACGCTCAGAGAGCCAAATTCCACGTCAAAACGAGCAACAAGTTTTCTTAACCTTGATTGTCATTCATTTTTCAAGGAAGTATATGTTTGTTCTGGGAAAGTAGAGAAAAGAATAAAAGAGGGAAAAAATCTGTAGTCCCACCACCAAGAAGTGGCCATGGTATCATTCTGTCCTGTTGAGGGAACCGCAGTTTGATAATCAGAAAAGCGTCGCTGGGGAGGGAGGTGAGTGCGGCAGACGCTGCAGAACGGAGACGGCAGGACTGGGCATCCGGGTGTCCTGAAGGACTCGATGAGCCAGCGCATCTCTCAGTCCCCCTGTCCAGCCACCTGAGTGCCAAGGGCGACGTCGGTCCCCAGAAGTCAGTCCTGCTTGGCGTTTGCCTCTGCAGACCCTGAGCCCGTGGACAGAGCGGCTCCCTGCAATGACTCAGCCCTGCAGTCCGGTGACGATGGTCCCTGCAGCCTTTGCTGGACCCTCAGGGCAGCAGAGCCAGCTCTCCGTCTCACAGACACAACCTCAGGGGTGGTGGTGGTTTAACGTTTACAAATGTGTCATGTCCCAGGGGCAGAAAGAAGTCGAGGATCACAGGACACCAGCATGTTAACTCAAGGCAGGTTCACAGCTCCTCGCTCCTGCTCCCTGCGCTTGTTTTTAGGCCCAGAAAGCGAGCAGGCGTCCTGTGGAACGGGAAGTGTGATCCCGTGACGTGGAGAAGGCACGGTCACAGGCTGGCATTTCCTCAGGGAAAAGTCTGGAGGGATGTGCTGCAAAATATCAATGGTTGATTTCCAGGCAGAGATTGCGGGTGACTTAGGTTTTGTTCATTTACTTATTTAGTATTCTTCCTGTGCTCTGGAGGTCGCCCTGCATAGTCCCCATTGCACACAGGTAGGCTGTGGAGTGAAGCAGCCTGTACTGGGGTGCTGGTGCCCCTCACCCAGTTTCCTCTTGCGTAACTATGGTACAATATCCAAACTAGGAAGTGGACTTTGGTGTGTGGTGTGTGTGTAGTTCTGTAGTTTCATCACGTGCTAGGTTCGTGTAACCACCAGCGTATCCCGAATCAGAACATTTCGGTCACCACCAAGGTCTCTCCCCTTCATGGTCGCAGCACCCCAACCCCCACAACCATCCCTAAACCCTTGGCTCCCGCTAATCCATTCTCCATCCCCAGAACTGCCTCACTTGAGAATGTTGTATACATGGAATCATACAGATGTGACCTTTGAACCTGGCTTTTTCTTCACTCAGCTCTATGCCCTTGAGATCCTTCCAGATTGTTTTGGGTATCAATAGCTCCTACCCTTTCGTGGCCGGCTGATGTTCTGTGGTTGGGATGGACCACCATTTGTTCAACCACTCACCTGTTGAAGGACATTTTGGTTGTTTCCAATTTTCACTATTACAAATAAAACTGCTATAAACTTTCAGGTACAGATTTTTGTGTGGACATAAATGCTCGTTTTCGTGGATAGATGTCCAGGTGTGCTATTAATGGGTCATGTTCCTTTTTTTTTTTTTTTTAGAAACTGCCAAACTGGTTTCCAGACTGTCTATACCATTTCACATCCCCCCAGCAGTGTGTCAGTGATCCAGTTTCTTGGTGCTGTCACTATTTTTTTAATTAAATTTTAGCTGTTCTAGAAAGTGTGTAGTGATATCTTGTGATTTTACTTTGCATTTCCCTGATGGCTAATGATGTTGAGCATCTTTTCAGGTGCTTGTTTTCTATCCATATTTTCTTTTCCTCTTTGGTGAAATGTCTCTTTTGTCTGCTTTTATAATGGGATTACTTGATTTTTTTCTACTGGTAACTTTTGAGAGTTCTTGATAAATTCTAGATATGATTCTTTTGTCAGATATGGGCTTTGCAAATATTTTTCTCCCAGTCCGTAGCTTGTCTTTCATCCTCTTAGCAGGGTCTTTCACAGAGCGGATGTTTTTAATTTTGAAGACATCCAATTTATTGAGATTTTTTCTTTTATGAATTGTGGTTTTGGTGTCATGTCTAAGAACCTTTTACATAGCCCACGTCCCAAAGATTTTTACATGTGTTCTTCTAAGAGTTTGATACTTATGTGTTTTATAGTTAAATCTATGACCTGTTTTGAGTTAATTTTTTTAATAAACTGTGAGGTTTAGGTCAAGGTTCATTCTTTTGCTTGTAGATGTCCGATTGCTCCAGCACTGCTTGTTGAAAAGCTCTCCTTCTAGCATTGAATTGCTTTTGCGCTTATGTCAAAAGTCATTTGACCATATCTGTGTGAGGCTGTTTCTGGGCTCTCAGTTGTGTTCCAGAGATCTGTGTGTCTGTCCCTCTGCCAACACTACTTTGTCTTGACTGGTGTAGTTATATAATAAGTCTTAAAATTGGGTAGAGTGATTCCTCTTACTTTATTCTTTTTAAGAAAAATGAGCCATTCTAGTCCCTTTGCCTTTCCATTTATTGTTTAGAATAATCTTGTCTATCTACAAGAAAAATCCTGCTGGATTTGACGGGAATTGCATTAAACCTGTGTATGTCAATATGGGGAGAATTGGCATCCGTGCTGTGTGTAGTCTTCTAATCCATGAGTGTGGTATGTCTCTCCATTGACTTAGATCTTTGATTTCTATCATCAGAATTGTAGAGTTTTCAGCATACAAGTTCTGTGCATGTTTTGTTAGATTTATACCTAGTATTTCATTTTTCCTGGTGACTGTAAATGATACTGTATTTTAATTTCATTCTTCACATGCTCATTGCTAGTATAAAGAGATACCATTGTTTTTCTTTTCATGTTTATCTTGTATCTGTGACCTTGTGGGCCTCACTTATTTGTTCTAGAAGGTTTTCTGGTTTTGTGTTGTTTTGTTTGCTTTTGGTATGTTCCTTGGGATTTTCTATGTAGACCATTATGTCATCTGCGAATAGAGATGGTTTTCTTTCCAATCTGCCTTGTGTGTCCTTTTCATGCCTCATTGCACTGGCTGGGGTTTCTAGCACTGTGTGTATAGGAGGGTGAGAGCAGACCTCCCTGCCTTACTGCAGATCCTGGAGGGAAAGCATTCAGTCTTTCACCATCCAGGATGATGTTAGCTGTAGGTGTTCTCTAGATGTTTTTACCAATTGGGGAAGTTCCCCTCCAGTCTTAGTTTTCTGATCATTTTATCACAAATGGGTATTGAATTTTCGCAAATGATTTTTCTGTATCAATTGATAAGTTCATGGGATTTTTCTTCTTTAACCTGTTAATATGATGGATTACATTGACATTCAGATATTTAAACAGACTTGCATCTCTAGAGGTGGTTATGGTGTGTAATTCTATTTATGTATTGCTGAATTCTATTTGCTAATATTTTAAGGATATTTGCATTGATATTCATGAAGTATATGGCCTGTAGTTTTCCTTTTTTGTACTGTCTTTGTCTGGTTTTGGTATCAGGATAATATTGACTTTATAAAGTGAGTTGCAAAGTGTTGCCTCCTCTTCTATTTTCTGGAAGAGATTGTGTAGAATTGATGTTAATTCTTTAAACGTTTGGTAGAATTCTCAAGTGAAACCATCTGGGCACGGAGATTACTTTTTCAGAAATTTTGATTTTCTTATTTTAGCCCCCAAAATGTAACTATTTTAGTTTATTAATCATTTGTAATCCTAATCTAGATGCAAATTTTAACAATATATTAGAAGAATTTCCCATGTTGCCAAATTTTTTTCAATTGGGGTATAATTGACATGTAACATTATGTTAGTTTCAAGTGTACAACATAATGATTCTGTATTTGTATACATTGCAAAATGATAACCACACTAAGTCTAGTTAAAATCTGTCACCGTGCTTAGTTACAAAAAATTTTTTTTTCTTTTGATGAGAACTTTTAAGATCTACTATCTTAGCAACTTTCAAATATGCAATACAGTGTTATTAACTGTAGTCACTATGCTATACATCCCCAGGACTTATTTATTTTATAGCTGGAAGTTTGTGCCTTTTGACCCCATTCACTCATTTTGCCCAAACCCCACCCCCACCTCTGGCAACCATCAGTCCGTTCTCTGTATCTATGAGGCTGGTTATTTTGTGTTTTAAATTCTTCATATAGGTGAGATCGTACAGTATTTGTCTTTCTCTGTCTAACTTATTTCACTTAGCACAATGCCCTCAAGGTCCAGCCATGTGATTGCAAATGGCAAGATTTCACTCTTTTTTATGGCTGAATAATATTCCACTGTGTATATGTGCACCACATTCTCTTTATCCATTCATCCATTGATGGACATTTAGGTTGTTTCCATAGCTTATCTATTATAAATAATGCTGTAATGAACATGGGGGTGCGTATATCCTTTAGAGTCAGTATTTTTGTTTTCTTGAGATAAATACCCAGAAGTGGTATTGCTAGATCATATGGTAGTTCTATTTTTAATTTTTTGAGGAACCTCCATACTGTTTTCCGTAGTGGCTGCACCAATTTAAAATCCCACCAACAGTGCACAAGGGTTCTCTTTTCTCCACATCCTTGCCAACACTTGTTATTTCTTGTCTTTTTTTTGATAATAGCCATTCTAACAGGTGTGAGGTGGTAGCTCATTGTGGTTTTGATTTGCATTTCCCTGATGATTAGTGATATTGATCATCTTTTCACATACCTGTTGGCCATCTGTATATCTTCTTTGGAGAAATGTCTGTTAAGGTCCTCTGCCCATTTTGTAATCAGGTTATTTGTTTTTTTGCTATTGAGTTGTATAAGTGCTTTATATTTTGTATGTTAACTTCTTACCAGATATATGATTTGCAAATATTTTCTCCCATTCCGTAAAGTTGCCTTTTCATTTTGTTGATAGTTTCCTTTGCTATGCAGAAGCTTTTTAGTTTGATGTAGTCCTGCTTGTTTATTTTTGCTTTTGTTGCCTTTACTTTTGGTGTCAAATCCAAAAAATCATCGCCAAGACCAAGTCAAGGAGCTTTTTCCTGTTTTCTTCTAGGAATTTTATGGTTTCAGGTCTTGCATTCCAGTCTTTAATCCATTTTGAGTTAATTTTTGTGTCTGGTGTAAGCTAGGGGTCCAGTTTCATTCTTTTGCATATGGCTGTCCAGTTTTCCCAACACAATTTATGGAAGAGACTATCCTTTTCCCATTGTGTATTTTTGGTTCTTTTGTCTTAAATTAATTGACCATATATGTGTGCTTTATTTTTGGGCTCTCTGTTCCATTGATCTATGGGTCTGTTTTTATGCCAACACCATACTGTTTTGATGACTATAGCTTTGTAATGTAGTTTGAAATCAGGGAGCATGATACCTCCAGCTTTAGTCTTCTTTCTCAAGATGATTTTGGCTATTTGGGGTCTTTTGTGGTTCCATACAAATTTTAGGTTTGTTTGGTCTATTTCTGTGAAAAATGACATTGGAATTATTTATTTATTTATTTATTTTTTATTGGTGAGGAAGATTAGCCCTGAACTAACATCTGTTGCCAATCCTCCACTTTTTGCTGAGGACGATTGGCCCTGGGCTAACATTTGTGCCCATCTTCTTCCACTTTATATGTGGGATGCCTGCCACAGCATGGCTTGATAAATGGTGCATAGGTCTGCACCTGGGATCCAGACCTGTGAACCTTGGGCCACCAAAGCGGAGCACGCGAACCTACCCACTACGCCATCAGGGCTGGCCCCATGCCATTGGAATTTTGATAGGGATTGCATTGAATCTGTAGATTGCTTTGGGTAGTAAGGACATTTTAACAATATTAGTTCTTTCAGTTTATGAGCACAGAATATCTTTCCATTATTTGGTTCTTCTTCAATTTCTTTCATTAATGTCTTATAGTTTTCGGTGTATAGGTCTTTCATCTCCTTGGTTAAATTTGTTCCTGGGTATTTTATTATTTTTGATCCAATTGTAAATGGGATTTTTAAAAAACTTCTTTCTTATAGTTCATTATTAGTGTATAGATGTGCAACAGATTTTTTTTTTTTTTAATTTTAGGGAGTTTATTTTATTTTATTTTATTTTTTGTGAGGAAGACCAGCCCTGAGCTAACATCCATGCCAATCCTCCTCTCTTTTGCTGAGGAAGACTGGCCCTGGGTTCACATCCATGCCCGTCTTCCTCTACTTTATATGGGACGCCGCCACAGCATGGCTTGCCAAGCGGTACGTCGGTGCGCGCCCAGGATACAAACCGGCAAACCCCGGGCCGCTGCAGCAGAGCACACGCACTTAACTGCTTGCGCCACTGGGCCGGCCCCGAAATGCAACAGATTTTTGCATGTTGATTTTGTATCTTACTACTTTATTGAAGTCATTTATTCTAATGGTTTTTTGGTGGAGTCTTTAGGGTTTTCTATATATAATATCATTTCATCTGCAAATAGAGGCAGTTTTACATCTTCCTTTCCCATTTGGGTGACTTTTGTTTCTTTTCCTTGCCTCATCGTTCTGAGTAGAACTTCAGCACTGTGTTGAATGAAAGTGATGAGAGTAGGTATCTTTTTTTTTTTTCCTGATCTTAGAGGAAAAGCTTTTAGCTTTTCACCGTTAAGCATAATGTTAGCTGTGGGTTCGTCATGTATGGTCTTTATTATGTTGAGGTATGTTCCCTCTATACCCATTTTGTTGAGAATTTTTATCATAAGTAGATGTTTAATTTTGTCAAATACTTTTTCTGCATCTATTGGGAAGATCATATGATTTTTATCCTTCATTTTGTTAATGTGGTATATTACGTTGATTGATTTGCAGATGTGGAACCATCCTTGCATTGCTGGAATATATCTCACTTGATCATGGTATATGGTCCTTTTAATGTATTGTTGAATTCGTGTAGTATCGGTGTTAATTCTTTAAACATTTTGTAGACTTCTCAAGTGAAACCATCTGGGTGTGCAATTAGTTTTTCAGGAATTTTTAAATTCTGAACTCAATTTCTTTGGTAATTATAGGGCTATTATCTTTCACGTTGGGTGAGTTGTAGTAGTTTGTGTGTTTCGAGGTATAGTTCGTTGATCTATGTTGTCAAATTTACGTGTGTAGAGTTGTTCATAGTATTTCCTTATTGATGTCTGCATTGTCTGTAGTAAAATTGCATTTCATTCCTAAATTTGTTAGTATCTTTTCTCTCTTTTTCTTTGTTACACTTGCTAGAAATTTGTTGATTTTATTGATATTTTCAAAGAACTAGCTTTTTGCATTGCTCTGTGCTGGCACTGTCCCCCACTGCACACATGTGGGGTCCTCTAACCCTCCACACAGTGCTGCCACATAAGTGCCATGTGACCCCCACTTACAGACATGGGAACCCCAACACCAATGATAAGATAACTTGCCTGAGATCTCACTGCCAGCAGGTGGTGGAGCCACGACTGCATCTCCGGTCCCCAAACCTGGCCCCAGGCTCTGCCTTGGGTGGGGATACAGGCTGGAGGGAGCATAAGAATTCTTTTCTTCAATAAGTGGAGAATCTGATGATATTCCTTTCTTTCCACGATGGCTGCAGCGGAGGGCGTTGAGAACGGCCTCGGAAAAACTCAGAAACCGCTCGTCTTTCTCTGCAAACGTGTACACCACCCCGGGCACACGCGTCAACAGGTACATCAGCCGCCTCCTAGAAGCCCGCCAGCCAGAGCTGGAGATGGCGGACCTGAACTTCTTCACCCTGAAGTACAAGCAAGCTGAGCGAGAGCGAAAGGTAGGTGACCAGGGCTCCAGAGTGGCTGGCAGTCCCCGGGGCTCCTCAGACGCAGCCGCACGCGCACGGCCCTCCTCCTGGTCTCCGTGGGCACGGCGCTGTCCTTCTCCACGCTGCGATGGCTCCCGGCGTCCCGGCTGCCCTAGAAAGACGCTGCGCGTCTCCCGGAGCCGCCACCTCTGACTGGTGGGTTTCCGTCTCCTAGTACCACCAGCTCCAGGATGAGTACTTCACCAGCGCGGTCGTGCTCGCCCTCACCCTGGCCGCCCTCTTCAGCCTCGTCTACCTTCTGATCATCCCTCAGTAAGTGTTGTCCCCGTGTCCCTCAGTGGGAGGACAAGGTCACCAGGCGTTCTCTTGTGCATGTTCATGTTCGGCTCCTGCGCTTACTCTCCCATCACGCGCGACATTTAGCGACAACAGGGCCACACACCAGTTCTCCATTAACTCAAGTGACTAGCTTAGCAGGCTTTATGGCAAGCCGTGGGCCTGCTCACTCTCAGTTTTTAACTTTCAATTTACACAGCTCTTAGACACCCTGTATTTTCAGTGTCTCTGTCTACAAACATGCACCAGTGACTTCATGACAAGCCTCTGAGGGAGAAAATGTGCATTGGTTTCTAGGTGTCTGTCATTTTCAGAAATTTTAAATGAGAAAAAGTGCCATCTGGAAAGGAAGAAAAGTATAGTGATTTTAATAACATTTAATCATCATAAGTCAAAGAGATTTTGGCAGTTTTTGTTTTTTGGAAAGGAAGACCCCAGAAAACCTCTACTTTTCTTCCAAATATACCGCTTTCTTAATAAAACCTCCTGAGTGCAGTAGTTGTCTTGTGGTTTTCCAGAAAACACCTAGAAGCCCCCCCTTCCCGACACTGTGAACACACGGTGACCACCAGGACGGCCCTAACTGGGGCTCAAGCTTTTTCTAGAAAAGCTGTTCCTGACGCAGCCCAGTAGGAGGGCAGTGCCCAGCAGCCAAGTCTGTGCAACTACAGTCTTGCCTGCAGGAGGGAAGCACCCCTCAGGAACTCTCAGGACTGGAGAGATCCTGGGGGGGTGGGTAGAAGTTGGGGAGCCCTAGGGGCCCTCCCTTAGAAGAGGATCAGCGTGGGCAGGTCCCCAGAGACAACTGCTTCTTCCTGGGGGCCGGGGGACTTGGTGGGGGAGCGGGGTGGATTCCCAGGCACCTCTCGGCCCTCTCCTTGCCCGGTCCACAGTGACCACATCTTCTGTCCCTAGGAACTTGGCCGTCCTGCTCCTGCTGGTGTTCTGCATCTGCTTCCTGGTGGCCTGTGTCCTATACCTGCACATCACCCGGGTCCAGGTACGTGAGTGTGTATCCTGTACCTGCACGTCACCCGGGTCCAGGTACGTGAGTGTGTGTGTCCTGTACCTGCACGTCACCTGGGTCCAGGTTCGTGATTGTGTGTGTCCTGTACTGCACGTCACCTGGACAGGCATGTGCGCGGCCTCCCCCTGACGCTTGGCAGGACAAGTAGGGTGGTGGAGGCAGTTCGTCCCCTCACCCTCCTGGCAGGTAGAAAGAGTTGCCATGTAGCAGGAGCTCATTACCCCTCATCGTGTGCTGGATGCTATTTGGAGTTTGGGGAGCGTGCCCCATGGACGCAGTGGCCGGAGACCGATGGCAATTGAATACATGAACCCAAGGTGCAGTGCTGTTCTCCGGAGTGGGGAGTCCCGTGGGGACAGGAGAGCAATGGCTTGTTGTGCGCGCCTGTGTAGACTGGGGTGTTCACGCTCTCGAGGGTCCTTCGCTGGCTTGCTCTTGCTGGCGTGCACTCTTGGAGCCGGGGATTGAGCTCGCAGCCCCGTGCTGCCTGTGGCTCCTGGGAGAGGACTGTTTGTTCTAGTCCTGCGTTCCTGTCCCATCCTGAGCCTTCATTTCCAAATGTCCCATCTCCCCACTGCACCCCCAGTTGTCACGTCTGGCAGGCCCAGTGTTATTTTTGCATAATTGTTGGAAACAGCAACTTCTTGAGAAGATTAAATCTAGTTTTATTTGTTTAACTTCTTCATTATTCACAGGTAACATCTTTTATTTAAGTAAAAAAAAATGCTATTTATTCAAACCACATTCCCAGCTCTTTGACTTCCACAGACAGAGTGACATTTAGTTTGGTAACCCTTGACATATCCCACTTCAGATAAGACTTCTTTATTCACATAATTTCAAGTGAAAGCATGACAGATGGATGCTAATTTCTAAAGCTTGCCACACTGTCCCCAGGGCTGGGAACCTGTGTGCCTGATCGTGGACACAGTTCCCTCTGCAGAGGCAGCGCCAGGCTCCACCAGCCCCTTTCTTTCTGAGCGTCCACTCTCCCCCTCGCCCTCCTTGTGGGCCTGAGCGTTTTTCCTAAGTGTGTGATTTTGAAGCGTCAGGTCTTCCTGGGAGCTGCAGTGGGCGGGCTCGGGGCCGATGGGCAGGAAGCAGAGTGGGGGGAGCACGCACGGTTCTGACAGCAGGTGGCTTAGGTTCACTCACCAGTGTGCCCGTCAGGGTCTGACCCTCAGCTCTCACACTTACTCGGCAGGCCATGCGCTCGGCTCTGTGTTCACCATGGGGGCTTGTGCAGAAGATTGCAGGGCAGAGATGGCGGGATCTGGCTGGGGAGGAGTGGGGGCCCAGCAGGCGGGGGCAAGCAGAGGCCCAGCGTGGGCCAAGGAAGGGAGACACAGCCGCACATGCAGGTGGGATCAGCTCCATTGCAGCGGCGCATCCCCGAGAAAGCCTGGGAGGCAACTGGACAGAGTGCTGTCCTCTCTGACATGGAAGGAGGCCACAACCTGGGTGCCTGGGCAGGTGTGGCAACTCCGTGGCCACCTGGGACCTCTGCCTACCCGATTGGCTTGCCCATCGCTAGGGGCTGCCAGCTCTGGGGCCTCAGTGTCTCTGTGACACGGGGTGGGGTTGGGAATAGAAGCCGACATTCATGAAGCACTGGGAGCAGGGTCTGGCACACAGTAGGCTCAACTGAAACCCTTGTTCTTAGAGCAGGAGGAGAGGCTGGAAAAGCCAAGGGACTGGTCAGCAGGGCCTAATCCCGTCAATTCTGAGGCCACGGGGCCTGGACGGGGGAGGGGGTGCTCCACAGGCTGCGACGGCACGTGAGGGTCTGCAGTGAGGGCTAGAAAGGGGCAGAGCTGGACCAGCTGGACATGAGGACCCATGTGAGACTGCGCTGCTGGCCGAGGCCATTTCTGCAGCAGTGCTGGCCCTGGGTGGGCGCGATGGGTCCAGGGCTGCCATGGGCCGGGCCAGGAGGAGGAGTGCTGGGAAAGGATAGAGGGAGATGTGCACTGGACCGGTCACTGGGCATCTGCAGGTTTGGGGTGCGCTTCGCTCTCTTGGGCTCCACACCTCCCAGGGCTCGCTGGTTCCGGGGACGTGAGTGCGACGTGGCCTGGAAGGTGGCCAGCATGTGCCTTGGACAGGCACCCTCATTCTTCCCACCCGAGCCTGGTGCCAACGGTCGCTCTTCAGCCTCGTGTTTCCGTCCTCCTCCCTGGAGCTGGAATCCGCTGCCCTAGTCGTGCCGTAGCGGTCCTCTGGGCACGCGGGGACCCCTCAGGAGAGTGGGGTCCGGGCCTTGGGCTTTCTCCCCTCCCTGCTGCTACCCAGCAGGGCCTGCCTGGGGAGAGGCAGTGTCCCAGTGTCCCGTCCTGCCCAGACCCAGACTGCCTGCAGGGTGGGGAAGGGCCAGGACGCTTGCCTGCCACGGCTGGGCTTCAAACTGTGAAGTCGTTTTCTGTGAGGTGTGAACAGAAATGAATGGAAACGTCCTCCTGCACCAAACGTCGTCAGGTTTCAGCTGTGTGTCTGTGGGCCGGGATATAAAACAGGTTTTTTAATTTGCCACCTGGGCAAAGGCTCTGGAGACCCTGCTCCCCTGCAAGGGCGTTTTCTGCGGAGCCGGAGCACGTCCCATGGTGCTGAGAATAAAGCCAGGAGCACGGGGCTGAGGGGAGAGGTCTATGGTTGTGTGGTTGTCCCATTTGCCTAAGGGGTTTAAACTCCGCAGCCACGTGGCTCAGGCGCAGTGGGGTCATCGGCAGAGCGTCGCTCACGTTAGGACTGATTGTCCACGGTGCTGGGCAGCTGCTCTCCTCCCGCCGTCCTTCTGTGCACACTGAGCTTCCCTCCGTATGTTGTCCTGGGCATGGCTTATTGCTTGGCTTCTCCTCTCTGCAGAGCACACATGTCTTGCTCCAGATTTGCACAGCATCCCCAGTGCCGCTTTGTGGCCTTGCCACACTGCTGGGGGCCTGCGTGAAATTCAGCTCATGCTGTGAACAGCCCTTCTTGCTGTGGCTTTCAGGGTGCTCACACTCACCACTGCTGTAGAGTCACTTTCTGAAACAGTGTCGTTGTTTGTGGCTGTGTGGGCAGTGTGCTTTGAGGATGTTCTAACAACCAACAACCAACTGGGCCACGTCTGACTAATTGTAGATCGTGTTCCGGGAGAATTTTGCATTGGTTATGTCAGATCAGCTTTTTCCTGTAGTATGATAGACTATTTTTCATGCTGTTTTTTGTCTGTGGATAAATATATATATATATATATATATATATATATATAGCTCATGAAAGAGAACTGATAAGCATTACCCAAATTAACTATAAAAAAAGTAGGCCATCAGGCTTCAGAATTACAGACAACTCTCCTTAAAATTTGTGTGTTTCTGCTCCTCTAAGAGCTCACAGCAAACAAGCTCCAACTCCATGTTGGTCCATATGATCGTCATTGCTCGACTTTCAGATGTGTTTGATCAAACACATTTGTAGGATCAGGTGTGTAGCACTGACTGAGGAAGATCTTAGTACTCCATGGCCAGTAGTCAGAGATCCCTCACTGGGGTGTGATCCGGGTGGCACGCCTCCCCTCTCTGGAAGAATATTATTTTGCAAGTAACCAAATAGCTAGCTCAAACAATCTTAAATGATAAAGGGAATTTATTGGTTCATGTATTCAGAAAAACCAAAGGGGAAGAAAGGGAGGGAGGGACAGGGAGGTAGGGAGGGAGGGCCCAGGGTTGGTTTTGGTTTTATCCAATGACTCCATTCTGCCACCTGAGACCTATTTCTCTCTGGGTCCTCTCCCTGCCCATACAGGCCTGGCCCCAGCCCAAGGCTGGCCTCCCTTGGAGTGGCCCAAAGACATCAGCAGCCCAGCTGTACATCCACCCACCACATCCACGACCACCCACCACGTCCAGAGTGGGGAGGATGCCTCTCTGGCACCTCCCTCAAAAGAACCCAAACGCTTCCTCTCAGTGGCCCCAGCAAACCTGGCCTCTGTCAGTCAGAGTCCCTCAGAGAAGCAGCACCTCACCAAGAGGGTGTCCGTGCATTCCTCCCGCATAGAAAGTGTTCCTTGTAGGGATTTGCCCTTCTACCATTGCAGAGCTGGTTTCAGCCTCTGGTGGAGTTTGAAATCCCTGGGGCAGGAGAGGAGAGCACGTGGGTGTAAAGAGGGAGCCCACGAGGACACACTTTCTCTGTCCTGCTCCTCAGGGTTCCCACACCTCCCCCATGCCCTGATTCTAAGGCTGCCCCACCATGGCCACTTTGTTCTTGAGCCCATTGGGGGATGACAGGGGTGGCTGGGGAAAGAGGCTGACTGGTATCCACAGAACAGGTCATCCTATCCACTTGATTATTAAAGTCTCCTCTGCTGAGGTCACCCTTTAGGGAACATTCACATGAGGCATAACTATCTTCAATTTTTTGCCTATTTAAAGAGGTCTATCCACATATTTCTCCTGCAAATTTCCTTGTTACCAATTTTCTAATCATGTTCCTTCCAAGTCCCTGACCATCCAGCCAAACCATTGGCCACCGCCCATGAATCCTTATACAATCACATGTCTGGCCATTTCTCCTTCTAAGCAAAGTGCACAGCCTGGTGCACTGGGAGGACTTCTCCTTCAGGGGTGTCCCAGAGAGAGGCTGCCTTGCTGTAGCCGTGCATTTCTGGGTGGGGCCTGCATATCATACAGATCCACTCGAGTCTTCTCTTCCTCTGTCGACTGATGGTAGGGAACTCCTCGTGAGGCTACAGGTGCAGGCTGGGGGAGAGAAGGCAGTGTGGCAGGAGTGGGGACCGTGGGCCTTTGGGTCACTTCTTCATGTAACTTTCTCGTGCCTTCAGGGCCTGCTCGGGCCTGATCATATATGTGCCACTTCCATTTGATGAAGGAGTGCTGCTGTGCGCACCCCACTTTATGGCTCGGTGGGTCAGACAACCCCAGCTCGTGTTGGTCAGCTCAGGTCTCATGCCAACTTGGTGGCCCGTGGTCGAGTGTTTGGTCTTGAGTGAGGCCCAGTAGCAGGCCAAGAGCTGTTTCTCAGCAGGAGAGTAGTCGCCTCCAGAGAAGGACAGCGCTTGCTCCAAACTCTATTCCGGGCCTGAGTTGTGGTTCACATATCGGAGCGGCCAGCAGTTCCTACCCACCACGGAACTCCTGCAGTGGTGGGAGCCGGTGAAACAGCTGTGTGAGGCTGTGGTGGAGCTCGCAGTGCCTGGGGCAGGCAGTGGAGAGGGGAGATGGGGGTTGAGAGAGGTGAGCAGGAACAAGCTAGATCCTGTGAGTCTGAGCTGGCTGGGGCCCACGTCTCCGTTCTCACGTGTTGGGAGTCCTGGAGCTGAGCACACAGCTGGCTGGGGGTCAGGGACCCTGAATCAAGGCCCAGGAGAAGGGTGACTAAATCCTGCAAAGCCTCAGCCCCCTGCATTCTTGTAGGCCCACGTCACATCCCCGACCATGCTCTTGTAACCCGGAGAGGCACTGTGCCTATGGGTGCATTAAATGGGGCCCCTGTGAGGCAGGGTGGGGTCAGCAGCCCCTAAAGTATGGAGTTTTGTGAAAAGAGCGGATACCTGAATGAAATTCTGAGTGCTGTTGGCAGGATGGGTGGGGGAAGTCAATGCTTGGGGGCAGCTAAGTGCCCACTCCATCCAGAGAAAGCAATGCTTCCTGGCTGCCTCCACGGTGTGGGGATGTAACGTGAAACGAGGTGATGCTTGAGAAAACTGTAAATTACTCTAGACCCAGATGCTGACGGTTCGTTGGCATTCTTGTTCCAGAGACCATTAACGTAGCGCTGGTACTCAGTGGGCAGGAAACAAATCCGTAAGTGTTGAATGAATTAATCCACGATTCAATAAATAACCATCTATAAATAACCGATTGTGTGAGCGGTTAAAATTTGCCTTCTTTGGTGTTGAATCAATAGAGCTGAAAGAGAGCAATGGGCCCACAGAATGCACATGGGCGGTTGTACGTCCTAGATGTGAAATATCCATGGGAACCTGCCACCGTTTGGCCATTTAGACCACACAAGTGGGAGTGGCGGGTTCACCCTGGTAGGCCTCAAGCATTTTGGCACCCCTGAGCCTTGCATAGCTGCCCTGACCTGGTCCTGGCAGGCCCCTCCTCCGGCGTTGCAGACCTGGCCCCAGGCAGCCTCCATCTGCAGCCTCTGTGCACCCCGGGCAGGCCTGTCTGGCCTTGGCCCTCCACTCACCGCCTCCCAGGAGACTTTTGTTCTGTTTTCGTCTTCCCGCAGCATCGGGGGCCACACCCCACTCACGGTGCTGCCCCAGGGCTCCTGCAGCTTGCCTGGCCAGGAGGAGCTCCTCCAGTGCTTGCTGAAGGAACCAATGACCTCAGCTGGCTGGGGGCCCAAGTCTCGTGGCCTGCATCCATGTCTTATCTTGGAGATAAGACTGGGAGGGAAGTGAGATAGATCAGGTCAATAAGAAGACTGGCCCCACACAGAATAGCTCTTCTTTCTGAGAAGAGCAGAGGAAGCCAGTGTTTCAGCAAACACAACAGCGTTGGGGCCTAGGGAACCTAGAACTGGGACCCAGATCCATAACCACCACTGTGTGAACTGGAGCAGCCCTCTCGGTGTCCCAGTCTGTAGGGCGAGTGGTGTAGGCTGGTGCTGTCTGGGCTGAGCTTCCTCACCTGTAGAGCGGGGACAGCAATGATCCCGACCTCACAGGATAGGATGATGAGAGGGACAGCCGTGTAGACGGCCCAGGGTACCCTGGCTGGGCCAGGGTCTCATTAGTGTTTTCTGTAAGGTCCCTGTGTCCTTATTTTTATTTTTATTTCTAATTTCAGGAGTGTGAATCTAAAAAGAACTTCTGACTTTTATCCGTGAAATCATTTGTTGAGTATTGCAAAATGTATTTAAGTAGATTTAAAATAAAATTTCTAATAATGTAACAAAAATTATATTAAACCTGTGTGAAGAAAATGATAAAACTTAGTTAAAGGAGATAAAAGAAGACAGAAATAAATGGAAATTCTTACCATTTCTGAGACAAAAGGATTCGATATTATGCAAGTGTCAAGTTAATCTATTCAGTTAATTTCAGTACCAATCAAAGTCACAGTGCAGGGGCAGGGGGGAGGTGTTGCTCTTTTTACTTTAAAGACTTCAGTTCATTTTTTTAATTTTGGGAATTATTTCACCTAGGATATTAAATATGTGAAAACAACCAAGAAATTTGTGTGGAGGATGAATAGTGGGTGAGAATCTAACAGTATTCAGATTGCCCTGTGCATTCTGTAATGTGAATGATTTACTGTGAACAGGAACAACTTTGTAGTAACATGCTACTTTTAAAATGATGCTTTACGGGGCCGGCCTGGTGGTGTAGTGGTTAAGGTTCCCGTGCTCCACTTTGGCGGCCCGGGGTTCGCAGGTTTGGATCCCGGGCGTGGACCTATGCACTGCTTATCAAGCCGTGCTGTGGCAGGTGTCCCACATATAAAGTAGAGGAGGATAGGCATGGATATTAGCCCAGGGCCAATCTTCCTCAGCAAAAAGAGGAGAATTGGCAACAGATGTTAGCTCAGGGCTAATCTTCCTCACAAAAAATAAAATAAAATAATGCTTTATTGTTCAGTGTTTTCCAGGGTGCCTGACGATCCAGATTCGCACTGTCCTGTGTATTTTCATAGTGGTCTTAATCTACTCTGTGGCCCAGGGATGTGTGGTGAGCATCTCTGACTTGCAGCAAGGGCTGGGTGTGGCAAGAGAGTGAGGTGCAGGGATGACAAAGCACCTACAGGAGCCGTGCTGGAGGGCTTGGCCCAGAGACGAGGAGGAGGCAAGGGAGTCAGAGACAGGCCTGGGGGTGCCCAAGGAAGCCAGGGGAGGGGACTGCATCCAGCAGAAGAAATGAAACCTCCCGGTAAAGGAAGACCTGCCCCTTCATAGTGTGCGGAGGACAGAAGTTGGGGCAGAGTAATAGGACAGAGCGAGGGCAGGAGTAACAAGGTGGAAGTAGGGCAGGAGTAACAGGATGGAGGTAAGGTGTGAGTAACAAGGTAGAGGTAGGGAAGGAGTAACAGGATAGAGGTGGGGCAGGAGTAACAGGATGGAGGTAGGGTGGGAGTGACAGGGTGGAGGTGAGGTGAGAGTAACAGGATGGAGCTGGGGCAGGAGTAACAGGATGGAGGAGGGTGTGGGAGTAACAGGGTGGAGGTGGGTTGAGAGTAACAAGATGGAGGTGGGGTGAGAGTAACAAGATGGAGGTGGGGTGGGAGTCACACGGTAGAGGTGGGTTGAGAGTAATAGGATGGAACTGACAGGTTTTGAGGAGGCTAGCAGGGGTCTCGTGGCCCTGACCTAGCTCCTAGGGCCCCTGCTCCCCCTCTGGCAGTGAGGGGCCTTGAAGTCTGTGAGCACGTGGGAGTGTCTTAGGCCCCACTGGTGGCACTTGGGGCAGTGAGTCAGAGTGGGAGACTGCAGGGAATTCGGGGAGGATGGCCAGCTGCCTGTCCTGAGCAGGGCCTCTCCTATGTTCCTTGCCCCTCCATACCCCTTCAGGTGGGCTGCCTGCCCTGGGCCTGGAGCTCCAGTCCCAATGGGTCCCTGGTGTTCCTGTCGTCTGGCAGGCGGATTCCAGTGCTGCCTGCCCCGCCCTGCGAGTCTGCACCCCACGCCCTGCTCTGCGGCCTGGTGGGCACCCTCCCACTGGCCATATTCCTGCGAGTCTCCTCCTTGCCCAAGATGATCCTGCTGTCCGTGCTCACGGCGTCCTACATCCTGGTCCTGGAGCTCAGCGGGTACACCAAGGCCATGGGGTAGGTGTGTGGCTTCTGCTGGAACAGACCCGCATGGATGTTGTGAACATGTGCGCAGTGCTGTGGTCCACTTTGCTGATTAGGAAGCTCATTGGTTTCGTGATTTCTCCCTTTCAGCCCAAATTCCAGCAAGGCCTTGGGTTTCCTGGCGAGACGTGGCTCTCAGCCTGGGTCAGTCCCAGGTGCCACTGTAGGTGTCACGTCTGAGGGGCACTCTGTGGACGGGTCTCATGTTCAATGACAAAGTCTTCACAGTGACATGGATTTTCTTCCTCATCTTCCCCAAGGGGCGGCACCGTCTCCGGGCACAGCTTCGAGCCGATTGTGGCCATCCTGCTGTTCTCGTGCACGCTGGCCCTGCATGCCCGGCAGGTGGACGTCAAGCTGCGGCTGGACTACCTCTGGGCCGTGCAGGCAAGATGCGCCCTTTCTACTTGGGGGGTTGACAAAGTAGCCCCTTGGGAGTGGGTGTCAGGTGGGGGCTTCCTGCTGGACCCTGGCGAGCTGTGTGGGAGGGCACTGTGGGCTGGGCAAGGAGTGGGAGCGGGGCTGATGGGAAGCCAGCACAGGAGGGCTGGAGGGACTGGTTGATGAACCCTGTGTGATGGTCACAGTTTCGTGATTATGAGAGCAGTGAGCTCGCTGTCCCCAGAGGTGTTCCAGCAGAGGGGTGGTGGTACAGAGGGGCTCAGCCTCTGCTGGGCTGGATGTGACACCGGGTCTCGTCAGGGTCGTGGGAAACTCCAGAAAATGCCGAATCTCACACAGCCCACCCCAGATTTAGTAGGCTTGTAGGTGGGGGCAGGAATCTATATTTTCAACGAGTACACTGGGAAATTCTGACACAAGAGGTGTATGGGAGGCTGAGGAGTAATGGACATGTGAGCTGTCCCGGGCCTTGACCCCCGAGGAGGCAGGCGGTGACCGGCAGAGCCCTGCCCACCTGCCATGTAGAGGCACACTGGGCATAGCCCAGGTCCACTTCTGGGCTCCCACAAAGAGTGGGAGCAGGGCCGATGGGAAGCCACCAGGCCATGTGGTGTGGTGTCTCTGTGCGCCCCCTCATCACTGGCTCTGTGTCCCTGGCTCTGGGAGCTGAGGCTGACCAGGTTTCACACCCAGGCTTCTGGCATTCAAACTTCGTCTGCTCACCTTGCAAACTTCTTGACCCTGAGCAAATGGCTGCCCTTTGGTTTCCTGGTCTAACGATGGGGAGGGGCGTGCAGTAGAATGCAGGCTGATGAATGTTAGCGTAAGAGAGTCTTTTTTTTTTGACACATGAAGAAGCAACATTTAATTCTATTTAGTCCTCATGGCAACCCTGCCCAGGAGGTAGGATTACAGATGGGGAATGAGGCATGGACGTAACGAACCCAGGGCCTGAACCATCATGACCGGGGTCCGAGCAGGTCTGAGGCAGGTGGGAGAGTCCTCATACCAGGGGCCTCAGCAGGGTGTCTGACACCGGATGGGCACAGCCCACAGGGCACGGGGAGGAGCTGGTGACCAGTGGCACACAGGTGGCCAGGTGCACCCCACCGTCACCCCACAGACTCTCCCAGCCGTGGGACAGGCTCAGACACACCTGGTGGGGGCCAGGCTACTCCTGTGCTGCCTGCTGGCGTCCTTGCTCCAGGAAGATGGATGAGGCCTGACGATTTGATGTACACGTTCCTGGGGCTGAATGGGTGGTGGATGGGCAGTGGCTGAGGTCCCGGTTAGCTGCTTCGGGCAGGCAGGCGGGGGTTGGGCCTGGAGTTAGATGGTCCTCATCCTGAATCTCAGCCACTCACTTTGGGTCTATGTGACTCTGCTCCCCGGCCAGCAATAAATTGAGGTGTCAGCCCTAATCCAGTGTGTGAGCGTGCTGGTCAGGTTCTGCAGAGAAACAACCAATCGGATATAGAAAGAAAGAGAAGAGAAAATTTATGACAAGGATTGGCTCTTGCGATTAGGGAGGCCGAGAAGCCCCGCCATCTGCAATCTGCAGTCAGAGACCAGGACAGCCGAGGGTGCAGTTCAGTCTGAGTCCAAATGTCAGAGAATCAGGAACGCTGATGTCCGAGGGGAAGATGGACGTCCCAGCTCAGGCAGAGAGCCAGTTCTCCCTTCTGCAGCCTTTTTGTTCTATTTGGGCCCCGAGGGATTGGATGGTGTCCACCCACACCTGGGGGAGGGCCATCTGCTTTAGTCGGTCCATCAGTTCGTATGCTGATCTCTCCATAGACACCCGCACAGACACACCCAGCAATAACATGCACCAGCCATCCGGGCACCCCTTAGTCGGTTCAGGTGGACACAGAACATTTACTGTCGCATGAGCAGTAATTGCAGCTTCCCTCTCCTCCTGCTCGGCCGCGGGCCTGGTGCTCAGGAGGTGCTCGGCACGCCTGAGCAGCCTGCAGACACTGTGTTACCACGTCTGGCAGTCCCACCCTTTGGGCAAATGACCACTCTGACAAAAACCATGAAAATTGTTGTTTTCCCTCTAGTTTAATTAACCTGGAAAACACAGAAGCCAAATAAGCAGGTTTCTGTCAGCACATGAGGGTGGGTTGTATATTCAAGGTCACAAGGAACTATTCTGTCACTCTGGGTAAACAAAAGGAAGAAAATGTGTGTGCACATGTGTGTGTGTATTCCAGGTATATACGTATATCTGTCTATATACATAAACATACCTGTCTACCTATATGCACACACAGATGTGTTAGGAGAAAATCATGGTTTGTTTATTCTTTATTTATGTAACAGCTTTACTGAGCTATAATTCACATCCCACACAGTCCACCCATATAAAGTGTACAATGAGATGGTTTTCAGTGTATTCACAGAGCTGTGCAACCATCACCACAATCAATTAGAGAACCCTGTCCCCGTTAGCAGGGGCTCCCCATTTCTCCCCACCCCCAGCCCTAAGCAACCACTAGTCTACTTTCTGCCCCTGTGGATTTGCCTATTTCATTTATTTTTCAACCTGTTTGCTAAGTTAGTGCCTGTTCTGTGCAAACCCCCACCTGGTGTGTGGCCAGGGAGACCCCTGATTCTAAGGGGCCTGCAGCCCAGCACTGTCATCACTCCACACCTGGATTCTGGATTCCAGGCGGGCGGGGGCCGCTGAGATCTGGGCCCCTGGGCTCCCTCTCCACGGAGCAGGGACACCCAAGATGGGTTTTCTGGACAGCGTGGGCCCCAATTCCCGCTGCAGACTGGGCGGGGCCTCTGGTGCAGGCATGCACATGGAAACATCCTCCTCTCCTCAAGAGAGATGGGCTGCCGCAGGCATCACTCATGAGAGCCCACCACTAACCGTGAAGCCCCCAGGGCTTCTTGAGGCCTCCTGGATGCTAGAGACTCGACTGTGGGAGGATGAGGGGCTGGTGTTGAGGGAAGGGGACAAGGCCTGGGGCAGGAAGGGAACCTTCACAGAGACCCCAAGTGGAGAGGTGGCATGGAGGCTGTTGAGGGGTCACAGCCTCAGTCCTCCGTGGACAGGGCTGATGGACTGCCTTAGAGCCAGGACGGCAGGATCCTATCCCCATCTCTAGAAGGCAGCCTGGCAGTGGAGCCAGACAGAGCCAGGGGGCAGTGGAGGCACCCTGGGGGAAGCACCCACACAGCCACAAAGGCTGCCAGGAGGGTGCCTTGGAAGTGGCCCTATGGGGCCTAGCCATGGTTGGGCATCAGGCAAGGGGGCCGTGGTAGAGGTGGGAGTGGTCTCAGGCACGTGTCACTCAGTCTGGGCAGAGGGCATGCTCCAGTCGGGTGAGGTCGAGAGAGCTGGTGGCATGTGGACCATCTGAAAGGTGGGCGGGTGTAGGGCAACCCCAGGCTGGTGCAGTGGTGGGGGCACCACAGTGGAGCATCCCTGTCCCGGAACTTGGAGGCAAGGTGGGCCACCAGACAGGATTCACGAACTTCGGCCAAGGGACATGGCCAGACTGCAGTGACCATGCCAGGAGGGACCCAGCATGCTCTCCTCCCTCACTCCCTACTCCTGCTGGCCCCCCACACTGGCTGAACCAAACTGGAAGCAGGCGGCAGGGGGGCCTGTTGGTGGAGTCTTCAGCTGGGCCCCGGTCAGAGCAGATGCCAGTGGAAGAGGCCAGTACACACACTAGTTCCTGGACAGGAGTCTGGACGCTGCAGTTAGCCAAAGCCACTCCAGGTCACGGAGAGCAGCCTCTTTGTGGCTGGCTGTGCTCAGGAGTTTGGTCTTGCCCAGCTGTGGCTGGCTATCCAGGGAGACCAGGCTGGCTGGTCCCTGAGATGTGTCCACATGCCGTCAGCTGGCCCCTCTGGTTTAAGGACTTTCAGTTAGGATTACCTGCTCAGAGCTTGACAAGAGCGGACTTAGGATGAGCCGGGAAGAGCCGGGCTGGCCTGGAGGTGTGCAAGACTCGGGTCTCCGACTCGATGACTCGGTGCCTGCCCTGCACTTCTCACTCACAGGGTCACCGAGGCCCTGGCCGTTGGCTCTTGGGAGGGCATTTTCTCTTATCTGGGTTGGCATTGGTGTCCCTCTAAATGTCATTAAGCGCACTGGTTGCCTGACACTGCCCTGGGATTCTCCACCAACGACACCCCTCACCATATCCTGCCCCACTGTGAGGTGAGCTTTCCAGCGAGGTCAGTGCGAGAGAGCCCCTGTTTGTCACCGGGGAAGGGGGCCTGCACGGGACACACGGACGTGTTGTTCCAAGGGTATGTAGCAGGAAGCGCCGCTGCGCTTTCCCGTAATCCCAGCAAAACAAGGATGTTTCTAGACTTTGCCCGTTTGCCCTCTGGATATTTCAGCATGTTGTACAGACATCAGAGTGCCTCAAACTGTTGCACAATTGCCAGGCCACGGACTTGCCGGGGTAATTATTTACTGAGACCAAGTTGGTCGTGTAAACCTACACAAACAGACAGGCTTTTCCCTCGTGACGACGTCCTCAGCCTCCTGATCCGTAGCTACCGGAATGCTTCTGTTCCCGTGAGATGTTTTCCTTTGAACTCTGGAGATAATCCCGATGCTGTTATGTTATAATTTCGATTATAATAAAACAACTTCTCTTTCTACCAGTGACTCCTTGATCCGAGGGTCACTCCCATTCGTGCAGCTGCCCTCACGGCGTTCGGAGGGACGGCTGGCACAGACGGAGCTCCTGGCGGTGGAGCCCCGCCAGAGGCCTGCCCCGCCTCCACTCACGTCCCCTCTCCGTTCTCCTCTCCTGTGACAGTGACATGGTCCCCGGGTTTGTGGGGGAGTTCTCGCTACACAAGCCACGGCCCCATCAGCCCTGGGTGGGTGATTGCACTGACGCCTCCCCTTGGGGACCTGCTCTTGCCGGATCAGGGAAGGCCCGGGGAGTAACATCCGTGAGGGCACCGAATCCCTGCAGGGTGGGGAAGCTGCCACGCATCTACCTGGCACAATCCACTTGGTTTCAGCACCATCGAGACTTCACATGGCCTCGTGTTGGAGGGCTTCTCTCAGGACTCCGTCTGGGTTGGAAGAAGGACCCAGGAAAACCTTTATGCAGAAGGAGAGCACCGGCGGTCCGGGAGCTGCCGTGTGCCCACAGCGTTGGCCCGGCCTCTGTGGGGAGCAGTGTGATGGACCTGACACTCCCGCCCTGGATGGACGAGAAGGTGGCTGTCCTCCAACCCCGAGCACGAGCCGTCCACCCGCAGGCCCTCAGCTCACGCGCAGCCTGACGGGCTTCCATCCCGCTAATGGGTGCCTCTTATCTTCCTCCTGAGTATGGAAATTTTCACCTCGCTGCCTGCCTGGTTCAAAAGAGTAGCAAAATGCTGGTAGCCTCAGTTTTGTGACTGGAAAATGGGGCCTCCCGCTTCGAGGCACTAGTGACCCTCTGAAGCCGCAGACCCTCTCACCCGAAACGTCACTTGGGTGTCTCGCCATCATGGGCCGCCCGCTTCTCCTTTTGCTGTGTGTATGTGCAGTGAAAATTCTCGATGTTCTGCAACAGACTCTATTATACCTACAATCACAAAGACGCACGTTTCTAAGCACAGTTAGTGGAGTGTCGCCACCACCTGTGCCAGGCCAGCGGTGTGGAAAGAGGGAGCGTGAGTCTGGGCCTCTGGCAGGCCTTTCACCCCGTGTCTGCTCCCCAGCGGGCCCATCCTCGCTCCCCGAAGCGGGAGTGCGCCCTGGGCGGCAACACGGCGCTGGCTTCTCCTCCTCCACTCTGGGGCCTGTGCTCCTGTCCCGGGCTCTGCTGCCCACTGGAGGTGAGTCCGCATGGACCCTGCCCACGGGCTGCTTTTGGTCAAGGGAGGAGAAGAGAGAGGTCTCTGGAAGGAATAAGAGAATATGAGATAGAAGCTGTGAGGGCCCAGGCAGTGCTGTGCAGCCTGGAAAGGAGCCATTCGCTCTAACCAAGGGCTGAGGAGGGCTTCCTGGAGGAGGGGACATCTGACCTGGTCTTTCCACCCTGGCAGGAAATGCTGACTTTTCTCTGAAAAGGGTAATTCTTGGGCTTGGCTTCCTGATGTTTTCGCCTAGGCTGAACGTTCAGGTCCTGAGGCTGAGCCTGATGAGCGCCCAGCACGCCGTATGTTGGTATGAATGTAAACTCAAGGCTCGGAAGAAGGATCTCGTGATTCTGTCCGCGGAACTTCCATAGAGCGGGTGAGCTCTGTCTTCCTGGCCTCAGTTGCCCTCAGTGCGCAGTGAAGGGTGGACGGTGCGAGGCAGGTGAGAACAGATCTCCCGGACGCAGCCTCGCAGCCTTACCCTCATCCTGAGCCTGTTTACCTTTAAAATAGGAGCCCTGTCTCATCCTGTCTGAAACTCCGAGCACATCCCTGCCTCCGCTTACCTCACTGGCCTCGCCCTAGACGTGAGGCCCAGCCGAGCAGCTAACCCGGATGAGGCTTCCTTAGGGTCAGGTCTCTGTTGTCCAGAGGCAGACCTGCCCCTCCCACTCACCGAGCCGATCCGGCCACTCTGTCTGGGCGGCCACGTTGGAAGTCTCAGTGTGTCTGAGCTTCCTGTGTGCTCGTCAGCACAGGGACCCCAGGCCCGTGGCTGGGTGCTGGCCCCTGGCTGCGACATCGCCATAGCCTCGTTTACGCTGGGGACCCTGAGCCGGGGGAAACTCGCAAGAGTGTTTGTTGTCTTTTCGTTTTCTGGAGGGAGTGGAGCAGCAAGATGCTAAGTCTTTATAGAGAGCCACACGCACGCACTCACACTGTCACCACACATGCACACTTACACTCTCACACGCACTCACTCCCCAGGGCAGTGCAGAAGACACACCCACGTACCTGCGCCCATAGAGCCTAACTGCAACCTTTGAACATTCACTCTCAACTTCTGATGAAGGTCAGGGGCAGCATTTTTAATACATCAGATTCTTCTTATTTAAACTTAAGATGTCATCTCATAGCATAAGGATGAAAACACGTATGTCAGAAACAGGCCTTCCCTGGACTGCCTTCTGATTTGGGAAGCTGTGGGACTCTGTCCTTGGTTCTGAGCTGAGGGAGGAGACGCGGATCTGCGGGCAGGCAGAGGGGCCGGGACAGGCGGCAGGGATCGAGAGCGGTCAGCCGTCATGTCAGCAAGGACTCGATGGGTCGGAAGTGCTGAGCTGGGAGCAGGGGGGACAAGGTGCTGAGCGGTCGGGAGGAAAGCCTTTGTGCACGGTCAACCTGTCACAGAGTGTAGCGTCCTCGGCAGAGGCTGGAGGAGCACCTGGGGGACATGCAGACCAACGGTTCGTAATTACACACGCCCAGGTGCCTGCCCCGGGGCCCAGACCCTCCAACGCACCTTGCCCAGCCCTTCTTTCGTTGGTCATTTCCCTGCATCGCCGTGGTCCTGTAGTTTGGGAAGGGCATGAAGCTGAGAGCCAGCATCAGAGTGACCGCTGTTAGGTCCAGGATCTGAGCTAATGGCAGCATGCTGGATCGATGGACCACACTGGGCAAGGTAGAACTGAGAAGAAATTCTGCTTTTAAACACAGTCCTTTTCGAGCACAGGGCAGAGGCAGCCACTTAGTGATGAGGAGAGAGGCCTGGGCAAGCTGGTTGGGAGGTGTGCACTTGGCTCAAGCCCTGGTCCAGGTCAGTGTCCTGCCTGCCGGGCTGCGCTCTGGGCATCCCAGCGTGAAGGTGTGGGCGCCCTGTGTGAGGTGTCTGGGAAGGTGGTGACTACTTGAGGAGCTGGTCTAGATGGATGCGTTAATCACCTTGGAGGCAGGATGACCTGCTAAATGAAATGCCTCTTGAAATGCTGATATTTGGGGGAACAGCCTTCAGACTAGCCCAGGAAGACCTCGGTATCAGGTCTCACTGCAGACAAGGTTGGAGACAAGGTCGTGCACCTCCCACGGGTGGAGGGGTGCACATTAGGGACCTAACCTGCAAGGAGAGAAGGCAAGGGGAAAGGCAGGAAAATCCCGGAGTCAGCCCTTTAGAATCAGTGTCTACACCCGGCATTCTGGGGCTCAGCCCAGTTGTACTGCAGCAACAAACACCCCAGAATGTCAGCATTCATCGTGGATCTGCAGAGGTGGATTCCTCTTTCCTCTGCGTGCCGGGTGCAGTTTAGTGAGGGGACCACGTCATTCTATCCCTTGGGGGTCAGACTGGTAGACACAAGCATCCTCAATCTTTGTGGCCCAGGGAGGGGGTGAGGGCTCTTGCCCAGAGGTGATGCGTGCGTCTCCCTTCCCGTGGCAGTGGCCAGGTGCGGCATGTGGGCTTGCGCAGTCCCCTTGGTCCTTGAGTGGAGGAAGCCAGAGAGTGGAGAATGTCAGGAAGGTCTGCCCCAGAGCCCTTGGTGGGGTGGAGGGAACTGCAGGTGCTCGGGCGTGGGGTCTGACTCCACCCCCCCTCACGCTTCACCCTCCTGACGCCGGGTGGGGCTCCTCTGGACATGTGTGCTCTGTGTGGCCTGATTGGCCTGGTCCACCCAAATCTCCACACTTGTCCTCGCTGCGGGGCAGCAGATCTATGTGGAGACGTGCACCATGGTTGATCCACCTGCTCGGCTGCTGCGTGTAGGTGAGCCATGTCTTACAGAGTATCTTATTCTTAAGTGAAAATAAATCATCAAAGGGATGCAGCATGGAGCAATTCAGCCCCAAAGTTAGAGACTAAGTTCTTCTATCCTGGGGGCTGACGACCCTGTGTCTCAGCCGCTCTGCGTGCTTGGGGAGGTTCGGTCTCTGCACTTCCCCAGAAGGAGGTGTGTTTTGTGTCAGTTCTCAGCCCGTGGATAGTCATGCTGTGGGGTGAGAATGCCTGAGGCGCTTGCCTGGGCCTGCACTGTGTGTGTTGAGCCCCCACAGACGTTTCCCCAACCGGAGCCAGTGCTGCTGCTGGACCGCCCTTGTGATCCTTACTGTGGCCACAGGACGCACTGTAGCAAAGACCATCGGGGAGGCTTGAGGAAACAGGTTTATTACTCACAGGTTCTGGAGGGTACACAGCACATCTAGGGCCACACAGCGAGCTTGCAGGTAGAGAGAGAGAGCACGGACCTGGTGTTCTGCCTTTGTTGGGGTCAAAGGTAGGGGCCTAGGATTTCTTGGTGAATTCACTCTTTATTGGTGAATAATTGGAAAGGAAAAGCAGGGTCATCGAGCAGTCAGTTGTCTAGGTCACCCAGGACTTCCTAAAAGGGGAACGTCGTGGTGGGCAGCTGGCTCCTTATCCAGCTGTGCAGCTAGTAGCTGTGTTGTGTGTTGATTCACGATGGATGTCTTCCAAATGGATGCCTTGGTAATCAAAAGCTAGTTGTCAGGCACTCGCACTACAAGGTGGTTTCCAGAGCTGGGTGTCCTCAGAGATGGGTGTGTGCAACCTGAAAGGCATGTGAGACAGCAGAGTGGGGTTTGGGAAGAAGCCATCTGTGATGATTAGTTTATGTGTCAACTTGACTGGATCATGAAGTGCCCAGGTGTTTGTCCAAACATTATCCTGGGTGTGTCTGGGGGGTTGTTTCTGGGTGAGATTAACAGTTGAATTGGTGGACTCAGTAAAGCAGATTGCCCCCTTCAGTGTAGTGGGCCTCATCCAATCAGTTGAAGGTCTGAGTAGAACAAAAGGTGGATGAAGGAGGATTCAGCCCCTACTGTCTGAGCTCAAGCTGGGACATCATCCTCTGCCACCAGTGCTCCCAGTTCCAGCCTTTGGGCTAGACTGAGCTACACCACTGGTTCTCTTGGGTCTTCCTGCAGGTGGCAGATGGTGGGACCTGTCAGCTCCATAATTGCGTGAGCCAATTCCTCATGATAAATCTCTTCCTATACATCTGTATATGTCCTACTGCTTCTTTTTCTCTGGAGAATCCTAAAGAATACAACATCAGAAGGTCTATATCTAGTGAGTGTTCTGAAAATTAAAAAGTGCACTTTCCTGATATTTGAAGAATGAGCTGGCCAGTGGTGGTCTGACTCCGGCCAGATGTCACTTCCAGGACAGAGTCAGGGATGTCACTTCCCAGGCAGAGTGAGGCCAGCACCACCCTTACTCGGTTGTTCATTTTTAGTGAGCATGTCCTTGATTCCAGGTGCCGGGTCAGGGGACTGCTGGTTTGGTGGGTTAGACTGAAAACCCCCACAGCCCTTTGCAGGGGTCACCATGAGAGTCACTATGTCACAGAGGCTCACTGGTCACCTGACATCAACATAGTGAGCAGTTGTCAATTAAGCTATTTTTTGTTTTGTTCTGTTCTGTTTACCAAAAGACAGCTGCTCTCAGGCTGCGAACACTTCTCAGAAGCCACGTAACTGTCAACAGATGCACCTGGTAAATAATTTCTGAAACGTAAGCTCCCATAATCTATCCCTTAAAGTCAGAGGTCAGATTTTTGACACGTGAGAAAGGAAATACCTTTTGAAAGAAACTATGCCATAGAGAGAACATTTTGAAAACATGTATTGATGTGTCTCTGTCATGTGATTTTGTTGGCAGGAATAATGTATGTCACCCACAACAACTCTTTCTTACCAATACTTAGAGTTTCCTGGGTGGTTGGAAAATCTTACAAAAAGAGAATTTCAGTGGATTTTATCTTATTTATTAAAAATATAACAGTACAACTCCTTCTGCTTAGTGTGTAAGAAGATAGGCATTTATCAGTCAAATTTCAACACAAAGCTTTTCTGTGGATGGATTAAAAAATAGATGATGATTTAGGAAGAGAGTTAATCTGATTGCTCATAAATCTAGGTAAATTGTAAATAAATTGAAATAAACTGAATTTAGAACCAGAACTTTTCATCACAAAGTGATAAAACAAGATTCTTTCTAAAAAGTTGAGGCATATTCAGTACATTTCTTTTATTAAAATATTATTAACATTAACAGTATTTTGGAGAGAGCAAAATTTTTATGCCATTAATAAATATAAAACTGTTAGATTCACTGCAGTCCTGACATTTTTCGTGGAAATAGAACAAAGAATACTAAAATTTATACAGAATAACAAAAGACCCCCAATAGCCAAAGCAATCCTGAGAAAAAAGAACAAAGCTGGAGGTATCACACTCCCTGACTTCAAAATGTACTACAAAGCTATAGTAATCAAAATAACATGGTACTGGCACAAAAACAGACACATAGATCCATGGAACAGAATTGAATGCCCAGAAATAAACCCACACATCTATGGACAGCTAATCTTCAACAAAGGAGGCAAGAACATACAATGGAGAACATACAATGATGAAGTCTCTTCAATAAATGGTGCTGGGAAAACTGGACAGCCACATGCAAAAGAATGAAAGTAGACTGTTATCTTATCCCACTTACACAAAAACTAACTCAAAATGAGTTAAAGACTTGAAGGTAAGACCTGAAACCATAAAACTCCTAGAAGAAAACAGAGAAAGTGTGCTCTTTGACATTGTTCTTAGCAGTATCTTTTCGAATACTGTCTCTCCTCAGGCAAGGGAAACAAAAGAAAAAATAAACAAATGGGACTACATCAGACTAAAAATCTTCTGCACAGCAAAGGAAACCATCAACAAAATGAAAAGACAACCCACCAGGTGGGAGAAAATATTTGCAAATCACATAACAAGAGGTTAATTTCCAAAATATGTAAAGAACTCATACAACTCAACAACAACAAAATGAACAAACTGATCAAAAAGTGGGCAGAGGATCTGAACAGACATTTTTCCAAAGAAGATACACAGATGGCCAACAGGCACATGAAAAGATGTTCAACATCACTACTTATTAGGGAAATGCAAATCAAAACTACAGTTAGATACCACCTCACGCCCATCAGAATGGCTATAATTAACAAGATAAGAAATAACAACTGTTGGAGAAGATGTGGAGAAAAGGGAACCCTCATACACTACTGGTGAGAATGCAAACTGGTGCAGCCACTATGGAAAACATTATGGAGATTTCTCAAAAAATTAAAACTAGAAATACCATATGATCCAGGTATTCCACTTCTGGGCATTTATCCAAAGAACACAAAAACACTAATTCAAAAAGATGTATGCACCCCTATGTTCATGGCAGCATTATTCACAATAGCCAAGACATGGAACCAACCCTTGTGCCCATCAACAGATGAATGGATAAAGGAGATGTGACATATGTATATACAATGGAATACTGCTCAGCCATAACAAAAAGACAAAATTGTGCTATTTGCAACAACGTGGATGGACCTTGAGGGTATTATGCTGAGTGGAATAAGTCAGACAGAGAAAGACAAACACCGTATGATTTCACTCATATGTGGAAGATAGATAAACACATGGATGAGGAGAACAGATTGGTGGTTATCAAAGGAGAAGGGAGGGGGGAGGGGGAAAGGGGTAAAGGGACGTGTATGTATGGTGACAGATAAAAACTGGACTGTTGGTGATGAACATGATGCAGTCTATATAGAAACTGAAATGTAGTGATGTACACTTGGAATTGACACAATGTTGTATGCCAATATGACCTCAACAAAACAATTAAAATAAATTAAATAAATAAATAAATATAAAACTGTTATTTTAAAAATACTATTTACTTCCTCTTTATCTTGTCCTTCAAAAAACTTTCTTTTGTGTAAGTGAGCGCACACGTGTTAGCAGGTAATTGGCTATATGTGTCATGGAGAGCTCCCTGGCTCCCTTCTGATCCTTTCCTCTTCCCAACCACTGTATCTGCTGATCCACGTTGACCTTGCCCTCGGCTGCAGCCTCCCATCTGCAGAGCCCCTACTCGTCTGTGCAGGATCTTGTAGTTCCTGTGCTCCTTCTCTTGTGCTCACCTGCTGCTTCTGTCCCTGCCTTAAGGAGCAGGATGAAACCTCTTGTGTGGTCAGTCTCCTTGATAACTAATGGCCCCTGGGGACCTCCCGGGGTTGTTTTCCCAGAACATGTCCTGGAGGAGGCCGGGAGCCAGGGTCCCTCATCCTAGCCTCCCTGTCCCCAGTGCTCAAAGGCGTGCTCATGCCTGGCTTCTGCGGCCGCCTGTGGGGATCTCCACTTCTCGCTTCTAACTGGTAGAATCACTACATGACATCAGCAGCTTGTAACCAGCCGGCTCAGCTGTTGTTGTTAGTAGAATGACACCACAAAGAGGAGCTGCTTTTCCAGGCTTACTAGGTGGCAAGCGCTCTCCTAACCCCTTGATAAGTAGGAATAGTGTCTCTAAAAATGGATATTTTATACTCATTTTATGTTGAGGAAACCAAAGCACGTCACCATCCACGAAGTGGGACACAAACCAGGCTCGCTGACCTCCAGGCCGCAGCTTTGATGGCCAGGCCACAGGCCACCAATGAGGCGTCCCTGCACCACTGTTATGACATTCAAGAGTCTGATGCCCCCGTAATGCTGACACACACCCAGAGATGTTCCCCAAGCTGAGCTCCTTTTACTGGTGGGGTTTGTGCCATGTGCGGAAGCCAGGGTGAGTGAACAACAGTGATCCCTGAGTGAACAATGGCGACCCTGATGGCTTCTGTGTCTGAGGGTTGGTGCCTGACCACGGGCTGTTGTTGGCACCTTGCCAGCAGTGCCTCGCGCCCTCACAGTGGCCAATGAGTGAGGCCAATGCTGTTGGTTTCATTGGTCTCTGCAAGGTCCAGGAGGTCAGAGGTTTGCCAGCTGGGACTCGGGCCGTGCCTGCTGTCTGCTCTGCCGAGTCCTCCTGGTGGGACCCACTGGCCTCTACCCCTGCTCTGGGGAGTCGGCACCGGGCTGAACTCCTTTTGGCGGTGGATCTGCCCCTACCCCAGGTCCCTGCAGCTTTCTATTTGTCTCGGCGCCAAGAGAGACTGAGTCCTGGTGAAGGGGGAGAGGTTCTAGAGCGAATAGGAGCTTGGGGAGGCGTGCGCTGCCTGGCTTTGGGCATTCTGAGTGAGCGAGGCAGGCGGCAGAGCCACTGGTGGTGCTCTGAGGGCACGTCGGAGGCCACCTGGGGGCTGGTGTGACCTGGGAGCAGGCATGTGCCTTGGAAAGAGCTGCTGTAGGCATCTGGTCCTCAGAAGGTAGCCAGGGGCAGACGCTGGAAACGGGGATGAAGCCTGCCATCGTCTGTCCTTTGAAAGTTCCAGCTGATTGGGGTGGTGACTTATCTAGAAAGTCATGGGTCCTCTGGGCGCTGTAGTGATCTGGTCAGTCTGCCTGGTGGGGGATGGAGAAGAGCCTGCGTGGGCCGTCAGCGCAGCTGGAGCTGTAGTGATCTGGTCAGTCTGCCTGGTGGGGGATGGAGAAGAGCCTGTGTGGGCCGTCAGCGCAGCTGGAGCTTAGTTTGGATGATTAGAAAGAAGCGCGTGTTAAAGGAGAACTGATTCATGAGTCTCTTTCAAGATGGTAAGGCAGACGTTATTCAGGATGGTTGTCATAGGTGCTGGGGCCACTGCAGCAGGGGAGAGAGATGGGGCTCAGCCCCGAATACAGCGTGGGCAAGTGGGGATTCATAGCCAAGGAGCAGGATGGGGGGTCAGTGAATGGAAAATTACTGAGAGGAGACATCAGGGGTGAGGGGGCTTCTGGCTAAACCAATCTAACAGGATTCTTGCTGAAGGCAGGCCGGGGTGATGAGACATCATCTGGGGGCGGCTGGGGGATGAGGAACCCGATCAGACATCGGGGTGATCAGTTGTCAAGGATGGGGAGTCTGGTTAAGCTGACTACGCAGGGTTCTTGCTGAAATTGGACAGTGCAGAGATGCACATGGACGCCCCGCAGTCAGGGCCCGGTTGGGAAGAGGGTTCAGAGTCTGGTGCGGGAGAGAATCTGTCACGTGGGGGTTGAGTGAGCGAAGGCAACAGGAGTGGGTGGGGAGTGACTAACAGGGTCCACCGTCCCCAGGCAGAGGAGGAGCGAGACGACATGGAGCGAGTGAAGCTGGACAATAAGAGGATTCTCTTCAACCTCCTGCCGGCCCACGTCGCCCAGCACTTCCTCATGTCCAACCCCCGGAACATGGTGAGCATGCGGCCCGCATGGCACCTGCTTCCGGGCGCTGAGGCCTTGCAGGGCATCAAGTCTGGCGGGTCTGGCGGGGTCACAGGCCTGCAGCTGGAGATCCAACCCTGAGTGACCCTTCCATTACTTCTCTGCTTAAATTGCAGTGGCCGTTTCTGAACCCTCAGCCCACCTCAAGGGTGAGTGGGCCTCTCTGCCCACCCCCAAGGTCGGGTCAGGGCTGGGCCGCCAGGAGGCTCCTGGGACGTCGGGTAGACCAACGCCCCAGAATTAGTGTGTGCTCCCCTTTGAGCCCAGGAGAGAACACAGCACCCACATCTGTGAGGCAGGAGAGCAGCCTCAGTGCAGCCTGGGGGCTCAGAACTTCCTGACTGCCGTGTCCTGCTGAGCAAGCTCCTGATCCAGCACAGAGCAGGACTTACAAGTGCTGATTCAAAAGTAAAGAGGCTCCGGTCAGCTTTTTAGGTCCTAGGGGCACAACCCCCAGGTTCAGCTTGACCGACTTTGGCTTGAGGTAGCTTCCAGGACTCATTTTTCATCCAGCTGGTCCTTGGGGCCGAGCAGAGTGCATTGTTTTCCTAAAACCCTGTGTCCCTATCTGCACCCCCTCACCTTGCTGTGCACAAGAGCTGGACACTGGCTGCAGAGGGCTCTGCACCGACCTGTGAGCTGGATGACACCACAGGGTCCTAGAGCCCTCTGAGCCCCTCCTCCTCTGTACTGGGGGTCCCAGAGCCAGCCCTGAAGGCTGCTCCAGCCACTCTGACCCGACTTTTTGACCCGCAGGACCTCTACTATCAGTCGTACTCACAGGTAGGCGTCATGTTCGCCTCCATCCCCAACTTCAATGACTTCTACATCGAGCTGGACGGCAACAACATGGGGGTGGAGTGCCTGCGCCTCCTCAACGAGATCATCGCTGACTTTGACGAGGTAAGGGCCGCCTCGGCGTCCTGGCTCCCTCGGGACGGGGCAGGGCCGAGAACGACCCTCCTCCTAACCGAGTCCTGGATCCTGCTGGTGATACATCCCGTTCCCTACAATGGAATGGGGAGAAAGCACATCCATTTGTCTCCTTGAGAATCCCACCCACCGTGACAGTTGAGGAAGGGTCTTTGCCTTAGGATGGGGAGGAGGGCCGAGGGGCGGGCCCTGGGCTCCGCATGCTGGCGCTGGCACGTGTCCCCTACCTTGTAAATGCCGGGCTTGGGCTGGGCGGCCTCGTCTCCTGAATGGGCAGGTGACCAGTCCTGCTTCCCTCCCACTGGGACCTGTTCTCTTGGCTGATGGTGAACTTGGCTGCTGGAGGGTGGGGATGTGGTCTTCACGTTCCCCTTGGCTCCTCTTTCAAACGCCTTCACCCACTCCCCTCAGGCCTGCATTTCTCAGTTCAGCCCCAGATCTTGTCTCATGCCCACTTCAAAGAAGACATATTGCTTTCCAGAATGTGCTGCTCCGTTCTGTGGTTGCTCCTAGTGGGTGATCGCTGCGGTGACTTGTCTAAAATGTTATGTAACTTTTAACAGTTTTGTGTTTTAAACAAAGCTCATGGACAAAGACTTTTACAAGGACCTGGAGAAGATCAAGACCATTGGCAGCACCTATATGGCCGCGGTGGGACTGGCGCCCACAGCCGGAGCCAAGGTGAGTGCTGTCTAGGGGAGCTGTGCTCAGGGACTGGGTCCCAGCTCTGCCCCCAGCTGCCCTGGGAACCTGGACAGGTTCCTGGCTCGGGGCCCCGTTTGCCTTCTGCATTGGATTAGGGCAGCGGCCTGTGGGCTATCTTGTCAGTGACCGGTTCTCTCCAGACACAATCTCCTATGGACAGTCAACACAAGGGCCAGTCACATGGGCATCCTCTATCCCCACCAACCCCACCCTGCTGGCCACACCCCAATCCTGCCAGCCTGGCGTCACTGAGTATTCCCCTTTCCTGATGCAAAACTGTGAATAAAGTCCTCAGGTTGCCCCTAAAAGAAAAGGCAGAAAAAGAGAGGAAGTTGTAAAAAAATATGTAATGAATGGAAAAGTTATAAATATGGTAGATACTAATCCAACTGTATCGATAACTGTTTGAGATGTGAATGGTAAATACACCAATTAAAAGACAGAGACAGATAGAGTGGCTAAAAAACAAGACCCAACTAGGTTTTCTGCAAGAAACACACTTTAAATATAAAGACACAGATACATTAAAAATAAAAGGATGAAGAAAGGGATATGATGCTAGCACTAATAAATAAAATTCACATAGCGATCTTAATTTCAGACAAAGCAAACTTCAGGTTAAGGAAAATTATCATAGATAAAGAAGGGCATTACACAGTGATAAAGGTGTCAGTTCTCCAAGAAGACATAACAATCTGTAATGTTTATGTACTTAATAACAGAGCATCAAAGTATGTGAGGTGAAAACTGATAGAACTGCAAGGAGAAATAGATGAATCCACTACTATAGTTGGACACTTCAACACCCCTCTCTCAGTAATTGGTAGATCCAACGGGCTGAAAATCAGTAAAGATAGTTGAAAATTGAACAGCACCCTCAATCAACTGGATATAATAGACTCTATAGAAAGTCCATCAACAACTGCAGAACATACTTCTTCTGAAGCTCAGATGGATCATTTACCAAGCTAGACCACATTCTGGGCCATAAAACACACCTTAACAAATTTAAAAGAATGTTCTCAGGCTAGAATGGGATGAAATTAGAAATCAGTAATAGGAAATAATTGGAAAATTCCAAAGTATTTGGAGATTAAGCAACATACTTCTAAATGACACCGGGGTCAAAGATGAAGTCTCAAGAGGAATTTAAAAAATACTTTGAACTAAATAAAATAAAAATGCAGTTTGTCAAAATTTTTGGGGTGTGGCAAAAGCAGTGCTTAAAGAGAAATTTATATCATTGAATTCATATACAGACACACCTTGGCGATACTGCAGGTTTGGTTCCAGACCATTGCAATAAAGTGAATATTGCAATATAGTGAGTCACACAAGTTTTTCAGTTTTCCAGTGCAGATAAAGGTTATGTTTGCACTGTACTATAGTCTAAGTGTGCAATAGCATTATGTCTAAAAAACAATGTACATACCTTAATTAACAAATACTTTATTGCTAAAAAATGCTAACCATCATCTGAGCCTTCAGCGAGTCTTGATCTTTTCGCGGGTGGAGGGTCTTGTAAAAAGTGCAGTATCTGCGAAGCTCAGTAAAGTGAGGTGCAATAACACAAGGTATGCCTGTGGTAGAAAAGAATAACAATACAAAATCAATACTCTAAGCGTTCACCTTGGGAAACTAGAGAAAGAAGAGCAGTGTAAACCCAAAGCAAGCAGAAGAAAAAATAATAAAATTAGAGCAGAACTCAATGAAACTGAAAACAGGTAAGCAGTAAAGAAAATCAATGAAATCAAAAGCTGGCTCTTTGAGAAGAGCAATAAAATTGATAATCTCTAGCCATGCTAGCCAAGAAAAAAAGAGAAAACACAAACTACTAATATGAGAAATGAAAGAGGGGCCATTTGTACTGAACTGATGGACATTAAAAAGATAATAAAAGTATATTATGAATAACTATATGCCCACAAATTTGATAACTTAGATTGCTTGAAAGACACAATCTACTAAAACTCACACAAGGGGAAATAAATAATCTTAATAGACATATAGCTGTTAAAGAAATTGAATCAATAGTTAATAACCTTCCAAAGCAGAAAGCACTGCCCAGATGGGTTCACTGGTGAACTCCACTGAACATTTAGGGAAGAAATTATACTGATTTTCTAAAATTTCTCCCAGAATATCGAAGTAGAGGAAATACATCCTAACTCATTCTGTGAGTACAGCATTACAATAATAACAAAACCAGATAAAGAAATTACAAGAAAAGAAAATTACAGGCCAGTATTTCTCATGAATATAGATGTATAAATCCCCAATAAATATTAGCCAGTTGAATCCAACAATGTATGAAGAGAATTATGCACCACAAACAAGTTGGATTTACTCCAGATATGCACGGCTGGCTCAATATTTCAAGATGAATTAATGAAATTCCCCAAATCGACGGGATAAAGAAGAGAAATCATATGATCATAGCAATTGATGCAGAAAAATCGTTTGACAACATCCAACATCCATTCCTGATTTAAAAAAAAAAAGCTCTCAGCAAACTCTAGGAATAGAGGGAAACTTTCTCAACTCGATAAAGAACATCCTCAAAAACGCTGTAGCTTAACATCATACTTAATTATGAGAAAAAAAATGCCTCCCGCTAAGATGAGGAGCAGGGCAGGATGCCCCCCTCACTGCTGCTATTCGGCATTCATACTGGAAGTCTTAGTTAATGCAGTAAGACAAGAAAAGGAAATAAAAGGTATACAGATGGGAAGGAAGAACTAAAACTATCTTTGTTCACAGATGACATGATTGTCTTTGTAGATAATAAAAAAGAATCAACAAAATAGTTATAATGAGCAGTTACGTCAAGGTTGCAGGATACAAGCTTAAAATACAAAAGTCAATTGCTTTCCTGTATACCAGCAATGAACAAGTGGAATTTGAAATTGGAAACACAATGCCATTTACATTAGCACTCCCCAAAATTAAATACTATGTACAAAATTAACAAAGTGTATACAATATCTCTATGAGGAAAACTATAAAACTCTGATGAAAGAAATCAAAGAAATATAAATAAGTGGAGAGATACTTAATGTTCCTGTATAGGAAGACTCAGTATTGTTAAGATGTCGGTTATTCCCAACTTGAGCTGAAGATTGAACACGATCTCAGTGAAAAGTCCAGCAGGTGATTTGTGATATGGACCGACTGCTCTGAGTTTACATGGAGAGGCAAAAGACGCAGAGTAGTTAGCAATTTAGCAGAAGCAGAACAAAGTTGGAGGGCTGCCACTACCCCACTTCAAGACTTACTGTAAAGCTGCAGTAATCAATGCAGCATAGTATTGGCAAGAGAATAGTCAAATAGATCAGTGGAACAGAATAGAGAGCCCAGAAATAGACTTACATAAATATAGTCAACTGATCTTTGACAAAAGGGCAAAGACAATACAACGGAGCAAAGGAGGTCTTCAGCAAATGGTGCTGGAACAACTGGACATCTCTGTTTTTTTAGAAATGAATCTGGATATAGCCCTTACACACTTCACAAAAATTAACTCGAAGTGGATCACTGACCTAAACGTAAAATGCAAAACTATAAAACATCTAAAAGATAACGTAGGAGAAAATCTAGGTGACCTTGGATTTGGTGATGAGTTTTTCTGTACAACACCAAAAGCACAATCCATGAAAAAAACATTGGTAAGTTGGATCTAATTAAATTTTAAAATTCTACTCTGTGAAATATACTATAATGAAAAGACAATCCATAGACCTGGAGAAAATCTTTGCAAACTATCTATCTAATAAAGAACTTGTATCTAAAATATACAAAGAACTCTTAAAACTCGAGAATAAGAAAACAAATAACCCAATGAAAAAGTGGGCAAAAGATCCAAACAGACACCTCACCGAAGAAGATATACAGATGGCAAATTAGCACATGAAAAATTGTTCTACATCGTATGTCATCAGGAAAATGCAAATGAAAACAGCAATGAGATACCACTACAAATCTATTAAAATGGCCAAAATCCAGAATTCTGACAACACCAAATGCTGACAAGGCTGGGGAATAACAGGAACTCTCATTCGTTGCTGGTGGGAATGCAAAATGGTGCAGCCACTTGGGAAGACAGTTGAGAGGTTTCCTATGAAACTAAACGTATTTTTACCGTACGATCCAGCTGTCCCCGTCCTTGTCATTTACCCAGAGGAGTTGAAAACTTACGTCCTGCACAAAAACCTGCGCACAGATGTTTATAGCAGCTTTATTCATAATTGCAAAAACCTGAAAGTAACCCAAGATGTCTTTCAGTAGGTGAATGGGTAAATAAACTGTTGTTCATCCAAACAATGGACTATTACTCAGTGCTAAAATGAAATGAGCTACCAAGCCACAAAAAGACATGTAGGAACCTTAAATGCATATTAGCAAGTGAAAGAAGCCAGTCTGAAAAGGCTACATACTGTATGATTCCAACCATATGACATTCTAGAAAAGGCAAAACTATGGAGACAGTGAAAGGATCAGGGGTTGAGAGGTGACTAGGTGGAGCGTGGGGGATTTGAGGAACAGTGAAACTATTCTGTGTTATACTACAGTTGTGGATACATGAAATTCTACGTTTGTCAAAACCCATAGGATGTACAATACACAGAGTGAACCTAATGTGAACTGTGGACTTTAGTTAATAATAATAATGAATCATTGTAGGTGCATCAGTAGTAACAAATGTACCACACCTAAAGCCAGGTATTAATAATGGGGGAAACTGTGTGGGGGGCAGTATATGGGAACTCTCTATACTATCCGCTCAATTTACCTGTAAACCTAAAACTGTTCTAAAAATATTGTCAGTTAATTTTTTTAAAAAACATTAGTTCCCCAACTTTGAGGACTAGTAAAATATCCCTAAATAAATAAAAATGAGACATTTTGGTATCATTAAAAAAAAATGTATGTTGTCATTGTTTCACAAAAGAGAGGATCTTTTAACACTACCAAACAATGAAAGATAGTTTCCATGTGAGGAAGGAGCCTTGGAACTGCTCCCTGACATGTGAACGCTTGTGCAAACCCACTGCACTGCACTTGTTTGCGTGTTTACCATGGGCCTCTGACAACGTTGTCCCAGCAGGGCTTGGGACATCTGGTCTCCCACTCACAGGAGCCACCCCCTAGTGCCTGCAGAAGGGTTCTGCTTGGGCTCAGACAGCCTTGGGGTGAGTCCAGTCTCTGCTCTCGGGAGCCAGGAGCCTTGGGCAGCACTGCCCCTCTATCTCAGGCTCCTACCTGTAGAATGGGATGATAAACGCACCGTAGCATGTGGAGTGCTATAGAGTGCCACACAATCCCTGTTGTAGACCATCCAAGCCAGCCCCAGCTGGGCACAGAGAGTGCCTACAGTCAGCAGGGCTGCTGTGTTGTTGATGTGGGATTAAGTCCCTGATCCCACTAGTACAGGCTGTCCCCCGGGGCAGGTCACCTGCTGAGTGTCCCTGGCCACCTCTGCCCTTGCACCCTCCAAACGTAATAATGCGTGTCTTCTCACATCCAGGCTAAGAAGTGCATCTCCTCCCACCTCAGCACGCTGGCGGATTTTGCCATTGAGATGTTCGACGTCCTGGATGAGATCAACTACCAGTCTTACAACGACTTCGTGCTCCGTGTCGGTACGTGGCTCCAAGCCGTCCCATCGCTTGGGCGAGTGTGCTGACACTCTTCCTGCACCCACCCTGGAGGCTGGTGGCCTGGGCCATCTCCCTAAGAGTGGGGGCCAGCGGGCGAGGTCCCCTGGTCTTGCAGGAAGGAGAGTGGTGCCACCCGGATGAGTGCTTGGGGACGCAGGGACAGCTGCCTCTGAAAGCTGGGCGTCAGTGGCTTAGGACCTGGGAGAGTTGTTGTCCAGCTCACAAAACACATGGGAAATCTGTTGTCATAGAGACTTTCATATGCACCTCTGAGTCCATACACAACTGGAGAAAAAGGCTCCGAAAATGGTTGTTGATGGTTGTTTTACAATTCAAACGTTTAGTGGCCTTCAGAGCAGACCTGAGAGCTGTGTTGGAGCATGAGGGTGGGAGTGGGTGGAGTTCGGATGTGCTTAGACGTGAGCTCTGTTGTGGGCCTGGTACTGGCCTGAGGGATGTGCCTTACCCCCAGCCTTCAAGCCTCCTCCTCTGGGCCAGGGACTCTGATTACTAGATGTGGTGACGTGACAGGAAAGAGATCTAAGGCTCCATTGGGGAAATTCTATTTCTCGCTCTGCTATGGGGACATGGCAGGTGAGCCCGGCCTTTGTGCCGGGAGGGCTGGTCACACAGGGATCTGGATGCTGGCTCAGTCTCGTCCACATGGTCTGGGGCATCCAGGTTGGCTGGGGCTGCTCTCCACATCCCACCAGCCAACGAGGAGTTGGCCCCTTTGGGGCTTCTCTTCGGTTCCTTGGTCCACCTGGCCCACAGCAGAGCTCTCCCCAGCTCATACCATCAAGTTCCACCCGGCACGCTCCTCTTGCACCCACCTACACCCTATTGCCCAGGCTTTGGGGGACCGAGTAGGCCAGTGGCTGAAATGTTACTAACATCCTTGGCTAAGCTCAGACAAATCAACGCACGAGTATAGAATGGGAAGATATGGCGTGGCCTTAGCCCCAGCCAGGAAGCCCCAGTTGCTGACACAGCTGCAGAGGCGATTCGGGGCACCCAGGCCTCGTGGGCCTCTCTAGGCCAGTCGGACTCTGAGCCACGTAAAGAGAAGGGGGCCTCCATTCCCCCCTTCAGAGTGTCCTGAAATACTGTGATCAGTTCTGGCTCCCCCACCCTAAGAGTCCATGGGGTCCCATCCAGTGAAACAGAAGCCGTGGTTCTTTCTGGAAAAGGGAGCTGCGGTGGGGGACACACTGTGGTCCTACAGACTGAAGGTCAGCCTTCTTAGTGGCAGGACTCAGCATGGGGTCACTGTTCCAGGAAATGGAACTCTTGCTTGGGATCAGGATGGTGCCGCGCCGGGGGGGCGGTGTGCAAGCAGGGGCTGGGAGCCACCTCCCGCGATGTGGTGGGTCCCTGCTTTAGGAAGGGGCATTGCGCTAGGTGACCCCAGGAATCCATGACCCCACAAGGGGCAGCTCCTGCCCTCGGGAGCTCTCCTCACTAACGACACCATGCCCTGGCTGTTTTTCAGGCATCAACGTTGGCCCCGTGGTGGCCGGGGTGATTGGGGCTCGCAGGCCGCAGTATGACATCTGGGGAAACACTGTCAACGTGGCCAGTCGGATGGACAGCACCGGGGTCCAGGGAAGAATCCAGGTCAGCACTCAGGAGTCCCCAGGCGCAGGCACCCATCCTGTAGGCTGGAGACTGAGGTGGAGAGGGAAGGGCCGGTGGGGACAGGATTGGGCCGGACTCCCAGCTCCGCAGACGCACCTGCCCCCTTTCCTGCCTTTTCTGGGTAGGGACACAAAGCCACCGCGTGGTGCAGTGTGTCTGTAGCATGCAGGGCGGGCCAGAGCCCAGCGGCTGTATTTGCTGTTTGGTTTGCCGTGGGGTCCTGGGGGTTGTGCTGTTGAGGGTCATGGTGAGTGACAGGGTCCCAGTCGGCCTGGCTGCTCCAGCCCCTCCATGCACCCCCAGGACCCTGCCTACCTGCCCGGCTGCCTGAGGTGGGAAAGGGGCTTCCTCAGGTATTTAAAGAGCAGGGTGCCGTGGGTCCCCCTGATCTGGGAACCTGTGAGCAGCTTGCATGGAATGAGCCTGGTGCCGTGACATCAGCTAAGAGACATCCAGAGATTGAGAAGACAGTGGCTGCTGCTTTTTGTCGGAAGGTGGCAGTGTGATCCGGCTCTTGGGATTTCCCTTAGAACACACGTGAAACTGGGCCTGCCGGCCACCCTGCCTGGGCACTGCAGGCCTCTGGGAGCCTTGGAGGGAAGGAGCCTGTCCATGTGTGTGGCTGCAGCTGGCCTCTGGGGACCTGTGGGGATGGGGCCATGAACGCAGGGCATTCAGAGAACAGGGGCACTTCCCTCCTGCTGTGGCCAGGCCACGGGGCGGCTTGTCTGGGCCTCCATGCCCAGTGCTGGCCACCACCACGTTGTGTTAGCACTGGTCCTTCCACACTACCATAAAGTCTCACTCAGTCCTCTGCAGACCCTGTGAGATATATGCATTCACCCCAGGTTTTTAAAATTTTTTAATTTTATTGAGGTCACATTGGTTCATAACATCATGTCAGTTTCAGGTGTACATCATTTTATTTCAACTTCTGTATAGACTGCATCGTGTTGACCACCAAAACTCTAGTTTCCATCCGTCACCATACACGTATGCCCCTTTACCCCTTTCATCCTTCCCCCACCCCCTTCCCTCTGGTAACCATCAATCTGTTCTCTGTATCTATGCGTTAGTTTGTTTGCTTATCTTCTGCATATGAGTGAAGTCATATGGTAATTGTCTTTCTCCATCTAACTTATTTCGCTTAGCATAATACCCTGAAGGTCCATCCATGTTGTCGCAAATAGCACAATTTTGTCTTTTTTTTATGGCTGAACAGTATTCCATTGTATATATATATGTCACATCTCCTTTATCCATTCGTCTGTTGATGGGCACGTGGGTTGTTTCCATGTCTTGGCTATTGTGAATAATGCTGCCATGAACATAGGGGTGCATACATCTTTTTGAATTAGTGTTTTTGTGTTCTTTGGATAAATGCCCAGAAGTGGAATATCTGGATCATATGGTATTTCTAGTTTTAATTTTTTGAGAAATCTCCATACTGTTTTCCATAGTGGCTGTTCCAGTTTGCATTCCCACCAGTAGTGTATGAGGGTTCCCTTTTCTCCACATCTTCTCCAACAGTTGTTATTTCTTATCTTGTTAATTATAGCCATTCTGGTGGGCATAAGGTGGTATCTAATTGTAGTTTTGATTTGCGTTTCCCTAATAAGTAGTGACGTTGAACATCTTTTCATGTGCCTGTTGGTCATCTCTATATTGTCGGGAAAGAGGGAGAATCCCCCTCTGCCCTTTCCCTTGAGGTTCTTATGGCTGGCCAAATAATTAAAAGACAGGTTAGGAGGAGAAAATATTACCAAGTTTAATAACATGTATACGTGGGAGAAACCAGGGAAACTGAGTTTCTCAACACAGTAGCAGCAATTCTCATCTTAAATACCATCTTCAGCTAAAGACAAAGGAGGATGTTGTGGGTGGGGAGGGAGACAGAAGGGAGACAGAAATTACAGTAATCAGGAGTATGCAGATTTAAGGCCTCATGCTCCACACTGATAAGTTTCTAGAGAGGCCATCCCTCCTACCCCCCAGGACAGAGAGGGAGATACCTCTACAAATGGAGATTTCCCTTATAAATGTAAATGTTTGTCTGGCAACTCTTTACAGGGCCACCTAGAGAATGTGGCCAGAGAGAGACAGAATTTTTGATAAGATGGGCTTGTTGGTGCCTTTCCTATTGTAACATCTATTTTACATTATATTACAGCCATCCTATGATAGTAACTCCTTCCTGAAACAGGCTTTCTACGTTAAATTTTTTAGGCAGTTTGGGGGAGGTCAGATGTCTGTCAGAGAAGATAATCAAGGTAAAGAGATATATTTCAGGGTCACCAATTTTTGATCTCCCACAATATCTTCTTTGGAAAAATGTCTGTTCATATCCTTTGCCCATTTTTTGATCAGGTTGGTTTTTTTTCTTATTTAGTTGTATGAGTTCTTTATATATTTTGGAAATTAACCCCTTATTGGCTATGTGATTTACAAATACTTTCTCCCAGTTGCTAGGTTGTCTTTTCATTTTATTGATGGTTTCTTTTGCCTTGCAGAAGCTTTTTAGTTTGATGTAGTCCCATTTGTTTATTTTTTCTTTTGTTTCCCTTGCCTGAGGAGACATGATATTCAAAAAGATACTGCTGAGACTAATGTCAAAGAGCATACTGCCTCTGTTTTCTTCTAGTAGTTTTATGGTTTCAGATCTTACCTTCAAGTCTTTAATCCATTTTGAGTTAATTTTTGTGTATGGTGTAAGATAGAGGTCTACTTTCATTCCTTTGCATGTGGCTGTCCAGTTTTCCCAACATCATTTATTGAAGAGACTTTCCTTTCTCCATTGTATGTTCTTGGCTCCTTGTTGAAAATTAGCTGTCCATAGATGTATGGGTTTATTTCTCAGGCTTTCAGTTCTGTTCCATGGGTCTGTGTGTCTGTTTTTGTGCCAGTACCATGCTATTTTGATTACTATAGCTTTGTAGCATATTTTGAGATCAGGGAGTGTGATACCTCCAGCTTTGTTCTTTTTCTCAGGATTGCTTTGGCTATTGGGGGTCTTTTGTTGTTTGAATAAATTTTAGGGTTCTTTATTCTATTTCATGGAAAATGTCATTGGGATTCTAATTGGGATTGCATTGAATCTGTACATTGCTTTAGGTAATATGGACGTTTTAACTATGTTCATTCTTCCAATCAATGAGCACGGAATATCTTTCCATTTCTTTATGTCTTCTTCAGTTTCTTTCAATAATGTCTTATGATTTTCAGTGTATAGGTCTTTCATCTCCTTGGTAAAATTTATTCCTAGGTATTTTATTCTTTTTGTTGAGATTATCCATGGGATTGTATTCTTGATTTCTCTTTCTTCTAGTTTGTTGTTAGTGTATAGAAATGCAACTGACTTTTGTATGTTGATTTTGTACTATGCAAATTTACTGTATTTATTAATTATTTCTAATAGCTTTTTGCTGGGTTCTTTAGAGTTTTCTATATATAGAATCATGTCATCCATAAATAGTGACAATTTTATTTCTTCCTTTCCAATTTGGATCCCTTTTATTTCTTTTTCTTGCCTCATTGCTCTGGCTAGGACTGCCAATACTATGTTGAATAAGAGTGGCAAGAGTGGGCATCCTTGTCTTGTTCCTGTTCTTAGAGGGATAGCTTTCAGTTTTTCACCATTGAGTATGATGTTGGCTGTGGGTTTTGAAAAGCTATAGGCCAACAAGTTGGATAACCTGGAAGAAATGGATAAATTCTTAGAATCATACAACCTCCTGAAACTGAATCAAGAAGAAATAGAGACTCTGAATAGACTAGTCAGTAGTAAGAAGATTGAAACAGTAATTAAAAACCTCCCAAAAAACAAAAGTCCAGGACCAGATGGCTTCTCTGGTGAATTCTACCAAACATTCAAAGAAGATTTAATACCTATCCTTCTCAAACTCTTCCAAAAAAATTGGAGAGGACGGGATGCTTCCTAACTCATTTTACAAAGCCTACATTATCCTGATAACAAAACCAGACAAAGACAACACAAGAAAGGAAAATTACAGGCCAATATTGCTGATGAATATGGGTGCAAAAATCCTCAACAAAATATTAGCAAATCAAACACGATAATACATTAAAAGGATGATACACCACGATCAAGTGGGATTTATTCCAGAGACACAGGGATGGTTCAGTATCTGCAAATCAATCAATGTGATAAACCACGTTAACAAAATAAAGGATAAAAATCACACATTATCTTCTCAATAGATGCAGAAAAACCTTTGACAAAATTCAACATCCGTTTATGATAAAAACTCTCAATAAAATGGGTATAGAAGGAAAGTACCTCAACATAATGGAGGCCATAGATGAAAAACACCCCAGGTTTTGAGAAAGGCACCGAGACGCAGTCACCTGCAGGACATGGTGCAGATGAGAAGGTTGTCAGCCTGGGGCTCCCCGCGTCCTGACTTCAGTTCACGTGCCCACACCCAGCATTTGTTGGTGGGTCCTTTGGATTCTTCAGTTGAAAAGACAGGGAGACCAAACTCTTCACAGCACACTCCTGCTGCTCAGAACTTAGGCAGGGTCTCCTCACAGCATCTGTGCATGTCTGCATCTTTTTTTAAAACTTCTTTTATTGTGGTGAAATATATATAACGTGAAGTTGACCGTCTTAGCTATTTTTCAGTGCACAGCTCAGTGGTGTGAATGTATCCACAGTGTCCTGTTGCTGTCACCGCCGGCCGTCCCAGGATGTCATGCTCCTTTTCCAATATGATCCTTCACCCATGCTCCTCGAAGCCTTCCCCAGGAGCTCGTTATGCCCCAGGGGATGCTAGCAGAAGCCCCATCCACTCTCCGGCCTGTCCACTGTCCCAAGTCAACATCTCATTTCTAAGTTTCTGAAATTAGATCTGAGTCAGCCACACCCCTGCTCAGAACTGTCTCTGTCCCCTCAGCCCCTGGGCAGGCCATTTCCCTGTGGCCTCCTCTTCCCACTGGGCCTGCCCCCGCTGCTGGGCTGCCCCAAGATGTTGCCCACTTGGGGCATCTGTCCCCTGTGCCTGCTCTATCTGTCCTCCCTTCCATGCTCAAGCCTGTTGGCGCCACACTTTGGGGTCACCCTTCCTTGGCCCGGCCCCTGGATGACGGGGCTGCTTACCCCCACCCCCGCCAGTGGGCAGGGTCACTGCGTGGAGCTCAGAGCAGATCCGCAGGGAGAACCACAGCCCTGTGTGCCACCAGCACTGCCAGGTCCTAATGTCTCACCCAAGTACTCACCTTGTGGGGTCCCCTCTGGGTGGCTTGCCTGGGCCCCAGCAAGCCCTGTGACCCCCTTCAGGGATGCCAAGGGGCTCTCTCAAGGCTACTCCCAGCTGTGGGGGCAGAATTCTTCCCATGCCCCTCATGGTCACCTCCCAGAACATCTGTGTCTGGACTCCCTACAGGGCGACGTGTCCTGCTGTCTGCAGTGAGCCCCCATCCCTCCACACGGACCTCCTTAAAGGACCCGCCTCAAGGGAGGTCTTTGCAGACCAAGGCCTCTCGCCTCCCTCCATCCGGCCTGGTGTCAGCCCCCATGCGCTGGGACAGGGTAGCACTGGGGCAGGGCTCTACTGACTTTAGAGTCAACTTGAGTGAAGCCAGCGGAGTCCCTCTGTCCACCCGTGGCACCGTCCATCTCCTGGCCACGTGACCATCTCCTTTGCCGGAGTTCATCACACACTCCTCTGCCCTGTTTAAGGGAGAAATGTGCTCCACTGTCACATCATTCTTTTAGGGGTTCTTGGCCACAGTCCAGGAGAAATACCCTTCTTTGCCGGGTTTAAATTAAACGTTTGGTTCTTTCCTTGAAGAAGTGGATGAGAGACTCAGATATTAATGATAAAGGTTTGTAAAGAAGTCTCTTACTTTTTCCTGAAGATAATATCTAATCAGATATTACCCACGCCAGCCCTAATTCCTTAGCCCTCTGCTGGGAACCTTCCTTCTTTTGTGTCAAAATTCCAAAAAAGGAGACCCCCTCCTCGAGCCTCTGTCCCAGGAGAGGCAGACCACAGCCTCCAGGACATCTCAGGGCCCGTTTTCCCAGGAGTAAGGGCGACCAGGGAAGGCTGAGCACAAGGATATCAGGTTCCCCTCTGCCATCAACTTGGGGACTGAGCAGACACTTACCTGGAAATGCCGCCTGGGCGCCCAGCACGCCCTCAGACAGGGTGAGGGAGGTCCTTCCCCCCCGGGGGCCACGCAGAGACTCTAGGGAGAGTTCCCAGCCCGCCGCTGTGGAGACACAAGGGACCGTCATGCAGATGGCCAAGAATTGGACTTCTCGGGGGACTCTGGCGTGACTGCTCTCTCGGCGTCTTGGGGGCCTGGTGTCTCTGAGCTCCTGCCCTGGCCCCTCGCCAGGACCCACCATGGTAACGTTGTGACGCCCTGACTCACTGCCTGGGACTTCTGGTTTAACATCTCCAGGCTGAGAGGGCACGGGGTCTGCGGCCCAGCTCCCAGGCGGCCAGCCAGACCCCCTACCCGTCCCTGCCCACGTTCAGACGGTGGCCCTGCTGCATGTGGTGCCCTTGTGGTCAGCGTGGGATGGCGCGTCATTTTACCTCCAGCGTTGCTTTGTGCAGCCACCTGGGTATTTTATTACCTCTCATCCTTCCAAAAACAAGAGAAAACAGTGAAAGGAAGGGGCCCTCCCGAACGGCAAGACTCACAGGTCCCTCAGTGTGATGTGTCAGGGCTCAAGCTGGACATCGTGGGCCAGGAAGCACAGATCTCTCTGAACCGGTGGATTGTGGGTTCAGTTGTGAAAGGAAAGAACACACAGAGACTCGTACTGCAGTACATTATGCCACCTTGTGTCCAAGAGGCCACATCTGAGTCGGATGTTTGTGACCATGGCGTCTCCCTTTATAACCGGCCAGTCTATTGCTCAGTTCCACACAGGGCTTTAGGGGCACCCTGAGCCCTGCTGGGGGACTGAGTGTGGCTGAAGGCCCTGGCTGCAGCCCTGGTGTGGCCCTGATCCGGGTCTTTGGCAGCTTTGGGGCTAGCTCGCCAGCACCCTGGGGAGTCCGGCAACCCCCGTTTTCTCTTGACCGTCTTGAGGGGAGTGAGCCATGTCCAAGTCTTGTGAGTGTAACATTCCACATCAAGCTGACCAGGGTTCACTTCCTCTACATGGATGGCGTTCTTCTCATTTACAAGTTCTGGGAGGGAGGCTGAGGGCTGGACACTGAGGGATAGAGTGGACAGGGCGAGGGTCCAGGCCCCAGGCACCCACCTGTCCCTGCTGGGCCGTCCTGACTCCCCAAGCTCTGTCCCGATGAGTGGGCAGCAGCAGGCCCAACAAGGAGCCACAGAACTTGCTCCAGAATGCCATGCAACCCCCGGCCCACCTGCAAGGGCACCAGCCAGTGCCTCACTGATGAACAGCCACAGGAATTGCTGGTGTTAACTAATTCGTGGGAATAATAGCATCCTTCGCCTCCTTCTGAAGGTCAAGCCTGCTCTGTTCCTTCCTCTCCTGTCTACACTTGTGGATCAGCCAGATTTGTCTGTTTTTTCCGTGGGGGAGCCTCGGGTCCTCTCCCCAGCACTTTTGGATCCGTCGGCACATGTCACTGCCCTGGGAGCTGTCCAGGTTCTGATGCTTTGTGGTTATTTTTGTTTTCTGTGCTGCTCTGGACAGGTTCCCAGCAGGCGTCGGTTGCCCTTGCTCACTCATTCCTTCCTTCCTTCCTTCCTTCATTTGTTCCTGCCTTTTTTCATTCATCAAGCGCTTACGAATACCTGCCGCGTGTTTCAGCAGCCGTGGTGAGACAGACCAGGTGTGCCTGGAGACACTAACTGTGCGTGAGGGATTAGACAGCGTGTGTGCAAGGAAGCAGGCCGATTGTCAGTGAGTGCAAGAGCCACGTCGAAAACGGCAGTGTGCAAGCACAGCGGGCAGGGTAGAGAGTGGGTCCTGCTGCCCAGCTGTATGGGGACTGACATGCCCTGGGGAGGGGACGTGAGGGCATAGGCCCAGGATGGATTGAGTTGTTTTAACAGAAGATGCCAGAGATGGGCGACCGCATGAGGGAGGGAGACTGGGAGACAGGGAGGGAGGTTCTCTCCTCCTCCAACATAAAGGGGCAAAGTGAGGAGAAACCAAACAATCGTGTCCTCTTCATTTACAGAACTTTGTTAGAAAGTGCTTTCTCGTCCTTGAGCTTTTCTCTCACTTGGTGACACAAGAATTCTTCTAACTGAAATATGGACTGGGAACCTGGGAATCAAGGGAGTGAGCCATGCCCTGTTGTCTCCGGGAAACGTGCCCCCACCCTCTGTGCCGGTGGCGCCACGCCAGGGCCCTCCGAGGCCGGGCTGGCGATTTGCACCCCCACCCCCGGCACTGAGGCTCTGTGCCAGCAATGGGGATGGAAGCCAGGCGCTGCCCCGACCCCACTCTCTGCTGTCCCCTCCAGCTGAGCTGGTAGCTGTCAGTCCGCCGACCCTGCAAAACGTCTGAATACCGAGACCCCTGGCCCTGAGCCAGTCCTGTGACCTGTCTGTCCATGGCTGGAGCTGGGTCCTGTCCAGCCATCTGGCTAGAGCAGCAGGCGGCCATGCAGCTCACCCCCAGCCCTTGGTGCCAGACTGGGTGGGCTCTGTCCACCCACCTGCCAGCTCAGGGCACTCCCATGGTGAACACTGCCTTCTCCTGCTTGTCCAAGGCCAACGGGCAGGCCTCTCTGAGTCCCCTGGGCTCTCTACAGGTTCACGTCCTCACAGAGTCAGCAGAGTGACTATGGGAGGAGCAGAGGCCCTGGCCGGAGAGGCCGGAGCCCAGCGACTGGGGGGTGGACCATGGTGGGTGGAGGAGGGAACCTTCCACGGGCTCCCACTCTGAGGTCCTCCCCTGTTGGCCGTGAGTGATGCCCACTTTCCCCGCTGCAGGTGACAGAGGAGGTGCACCGGCTGCTGCGGCGGGGCGCGTACCGCTTCGTGTGCCGAGGCAAGGTCAGCGTCAAGGGCAAGGGCGAGATGCTGACGTACTTCCTGGAAGGCAGGACCGACGGAAACGGCTCTCAAACTAGATTCCTGAACTCAGAGCGGAAAATGTGTCCTTATGGCAGAGCCGGCCTCCAGACCAGACAGGCCACGGGCCGTCCCCCAGTGCCCCCCGTGGCTGGCTTCCCGGTCACAGCCGGGCTGGCAGCTCTGCAGGGCTCGGGGCTCACCGCCCAGCCCCCTGGCCCACACCTGCCCCCTGGAGCAGCTGGGAAGGAGGCTTAGCAGAGCCCACGCTGGCCGTTGGGGACACAGGGCATGAATGCTCGGGGTGTCGGGCCCGTCAGGGCTCCAACAAGGACCAGCCCGGCCAGCAGAGCAGGGCCGGGGGCCAGCAGCCAGATTGGGAAGGGGGCGCTGTCCAGGCGGGACCCAAAGCAGCTGGGCGGTGACTCAGGTGAGGGGAGAACCCCGTCCACACGGACATGAGGCCTTCACGGCAGCCGTACTTGCTCCATCCTCTCCTTGGCAGCAGAGGGAGCAGGCTGCCCTGGGGTTGGCCAGGTCAGCATCAGGCGTTGGGACCTTCAGAACATCCACCAGAGCTGCAGCAAGAGCTGTCGAGGTCTGCCTGGCTGGTCTTGAGCCCTGAGACGGATCCGCATCAGTCCAGCAGTGGCATCTCCAGCCCTGGGCAGTGGCCTGCAGGAGCCTGGAGAAGGGGGCAGGCCTTGACTGGCAGGGCCATGAGGGCTGGGACCAGACCTAGAGCTGGCGGGGCCATAGACAGACGGTTCGGGGAGAATTGAGAAGCCCCTGTCCCACTACACAGATGGTGGTGGCCGCTGGCTTTCTTGAAGAGCAATTTTTTGCTAAGAGCCAGAGACGGGTCTTCTGGAATTCTCCAGGGCCCTGCAGCCACATCTCTGAATCATGACCAGCATCAGTTCCTTTTCTGCCTGTGCGCTCTCCACCTACCCCACCTGAGGGCATTGGCTCCTGTAAACCTGGGCATTCCCCTTCTCTGCCTGCGTCACTGGGTTTGTTCAAAGGAGAAAAAGCGGTTGGCGTCATTTCTTACCTTTCCTTTCGGCCATGGCGTCTTGGGTTCCTGAATGTTGAATAGCAGTGCAAGGCTGCATTGATTTTGAAAACAAGTGAACTTCACAACCATGAGAAAGTCTCCTTGACGGAAGATGTTTCTGTGGCGGAACCAGTTCCTTCCGGACTTAGCATTTTGGAGTGAGTTTATGGCTGTAAATCCAGGTGTCCCTGCTCTGATTTGCAGGGAAAGTGACTGCAGGTCATTCTGTGGATTATCCCACGTGCGCTTCTCCACCATCGCCGTGGAGATGGAGACTGAGGACACGCCACGATGTGCTGTTGAGGGGACAAGGGTCCGGGAGAGCCAGTGGGAAGGGACTGGCCAGAAATAGTCAGATGAGGCCTGGTATGTGGAGACCTCAGGTCTCGACTGCAGGAAGGAAGGCAGCTTGAAACTGGAGGGAAGGTTCTGGGCAAGTCAGTAGGGAGACGGACGCTGAGACCCACAGCTCCGATGCGCAGCCAGGAGGGTTCTGTGGGCTGCAACTGAGTCCTGCTCAGTCAAAGACAGCAGGCCTGAGGGGCCCACCCCTCACTGATCCTCAGGGGTCCACCCCCTCCCTGGGGGTCCTGACCTTTCAGGACAGGAACAGGGGCTCACTCTGGACTGAGCCCCATGGGAGTGGCTGGTGGCATCCCCGGGGAGCTCCCATCGTGGGCGTATGAGGTGTGGATCGACTCCTGCCCAGATGTGTACTGTGTGGGGCAGCAGCCCACAGGCAGCAGGGGCTTGGCTGTCCCTGGGGGAGGCCAGCCCAGGGGCTCTGCAGGGTAGCCAGCATGGCTGGCCACGAGGTCCTGTGGACGGGCAGTGATGTGGACTCGGGCTAGAGGTGGACAGGTGAACGGTCTTCATCAGACATGTTCTGGTTCAGCATCATGGCGCCTCCATCCTGAGAACCGGCCCTATGCTGGGCCAGTGACAGCCCTGGCTCCGTTGAGAAGGACTCAGTGGCCAAATTTCCCCACCTCCCCTTAGGGAAGTGGCAAGATTCCTTCAGGGGAAACTGAGTCATCTCAGGAGCCCTGAGGAGCCCAGTGCCTGCTCTTGGTTCTGCCCGTGGGTGCCTGCGTCTACACTCGGTGGCAGAGCTGAGGCCTTTGCCAGGGCCCTGCTGCTGCCTGCTCATTGTAGCTGAGCTCCCAGCCCAGGGCAGTGCGGGGGTCGGGTGAGCAGGAAAGGGGCCCAGCCCTTTGAATATGCTCTGTCACATGGCAAATGGGGCTTTGCAGAGGGAATTAAGGGCCTGGGCTGTAAGCTGGGGAGAGGATCCTGCACTATCCTGGTGGGCTCAGTGTAACCTCATGGCCCCTTAGAAGTGGACGAGGGAGGGAGGGCAGTCAGCACGATTCACAGCATGAGATCTCTGGTTTAAAGATGGGGGGCCGTGGTTGGTCGAGGGTGAGGACGCCTCAGCCAACAGCCAGCAAGGAACTGGGTCGTCACTCCCACAACCGCAGGCGCTGAATTCAGCACCAACTCAAGTGATCCAGAGGCAGGTGGAGCCCGAGTCTCTGGGGGGGAGAGCCCCGCCAGTGACCCCAGACTTCCCGGGAGACTCTTGGCCGTCAGCCCAGCCTCGCTGTGCCTGGCCCTCGGGTCCACAGAACCAAGAGACCATGCGCGTGCGTTGTGCAAGGCCGCCTGTTACGGCAGCAGTGGGAAGCCATCCCATCTGGGCCTCGACTGTTCGGAAACAGCGAGGTTTCTGCTTCAGTGAGCGATACCACCTTCATCATCAGCAATTCCAAACCCTACTTGCTGCCTGTGGGCAGGAGCCGGGTTTAGCCATAATGTTCCTTGGGTTTGGTGAACACCACTTCCTTTCATTTGTGATAAGACTGTATGATATTGCCTTATTTATTTTTAATCTTGTACAATACTCATGTACAAACGTTAGAGCCCTCTGAGTAGGATTCTCTCTAAGTTATTTATTTTGAGATGCTCTGTAAATAGTGCACCAGTTACAGGTGCCGCCTGTTCCCTCCTACCAAAACAGGGAAAAGCCCAACCCTGTGTGCACAGCGCACAGGAGCCCGGTGTGTGATGTCCTCATGCATCGATTCCTGCTTGGCGATGCTGCTGCCCTATAGAATGACCCTGTGTGTCCCTTTGTGACCTTTGCATGCCTCTTGTGCCCAACCTCAGTAGAGTAGAATGCAGCCCAAACTTCCAAATGCTTCCACAGACCACCGACCCTGGACTGGTCCACTCTGCAGGGGTCTGTGTCCTGCAGAGTGGACGCCCCCCACAGACCCAGCCAACTGGAGCCTGCCGTGTTTATCAGACTCAGAAGCCACCAGGGCTTCCAGACACCTTCTGTCACTAGAAGCAATAATTCTAACTCTGAACTGTAGAGACAAGTCTGGTCCAAAGCCGGTCCAAAGTTCAGACACAAGCCACGTGTGCAAGTTTGCCTGAATTGAACGGCACTATTGGGGGCTGGCACCCCCAGGAACCCCGACCTGTGGGGTTTGTTGTCAGCACCCCGGGATCAGCAGCAGAGGCCCAGCTTCTGCCCTTGTCAGGTCATCCTTGGGGTGAGGAAGGAGGGAGGCAGGGGCACCCCCAGGTCTGTGCAGATCCGTGACTCTCATTACAGTGAGTCCACGGCGCTGTCCCAGTGGGAGCCGAGCCCTCTGGCCAGGACGCCCGTCTTCTGTGGGAGATCGTGGTTCATGTGTGGGCTCTGGGCTTGGACAGGATCCAGCCAGCCTTCAGAGACACCATGTTCTGTTTCTGCCTGGTGGGAATACTGTGCTGTCGTCCCAATAGCAACCTAGAAATAGCATTTAAATCCCTGCTTTCACCTGCCGCTTGAGAAGGAAGGGTTGGGTTGGCCTGTCAGCCCCATGTTTAGGTTTTCTCCCGGGCAGGTGGACCCGTCTCTACACGGCATGTTCCTGTGATCCCCTGGGTCATGGGATCCTACTGGTCTCTACCTGTGTGGCAGGCCCTGCCGGCGACACACATGCACGCACTTATAAGGTAGACATTGCCGTGCGCCTGCCATGCCGGTGCGGGTCACAGGGAATGAAGTTCACGTGCACACACAAGCCGTGCATCGAGCAGCACTGTGATGAGGGTGGGTCACAGAATCGCTGTTAGTACTTTTAATTCTGAAATGTGCAGAGCTGTGGGCTGTGTATAAAGAAACGCCGGGAAACTGACTTGTCGCCGGTTGTGTAATGGCTTCAATTAAAAAACAACAAAGCAGAAAACAAAAAAATCAACCTTCTTAGAGACAATTGGTTTCAAGATGTTTGCTTTGGTGAAATAAATCAGGGGTGAGCCGTGGTGGCTAGAAGCTGGACGCATGGCAGTATCCCTGGGCCCGGACATCCTGCCTTCCCAGCTGCAATTGGCTTTGAAAGTTCATGTTGGAAGTTGAAGGCAGCATCCCCTGGTTCTCCTTTAGAACTCCAGGTTCTGTGGCGAGTGGATGAAGACAAGTGTGATGTTTCCTCACACTACCAGTTTCGTGGGGTTTGTGTTTGTTTTCATGGGTCCTTAGGCTGGATGTCGGTTTAAATCAGATTCAGGATGGGCCGAGGGCTATGGTGGGGGCCCCAGAGGTCAGCTGGCAGGACCAGGGGCCCACACTGGGCCGGCCTGGGTGTCAGGAGGCCAATTGTGGTGGCTCAGGCCTCCAAGTTGAGTTCAGGAGACAAGAAAGAGGCAGGTCTTACGCAAGGAATGCTGATACCACAGTACCCATCACTGCAGGACGCATGCCATGATGAAAGGCCATGGCCAGGTGTCCACAGTTAGCCAAGTAGACAGGAAATGGAGTCACTGTGGGGGCCAGGGCCCCCCACTGTATACACCAAGTCACACCCAAGTGGATGGGCTGAGGCCAGTCTCTCAGCCCAGACCCTCAACTGCAGCTGGAGCCAGCCCCAAGCCAGAGGCTGTGGGGTGGGGAGGCCTTGAGGAACCCCTTCCTGGAGGGCAGAGTGGGGATGAGGCCAAGGGCATTTGTTCAGGAAGGCTCCATCTGGCTCAGCTGGAGGGAGAACAGTCTCCCAGTTTCGAGTGATCCGAGGATGGACTCGGGAGCTAGGGGCTGGTCCAAGGCCTGCGCTGGCGGCGGCCCAGAGGAGTGCTGACAGGCTGTTCCCCCTGCCAGTGGGGAGAATGTCTGTGATTCTTTGTGCACTCATGGTGAGGAGCTGAATGCAGGCCCCGTGCCTGAGACAGTGTGGCCCCGGAGCAGCTGAATGTCGGAATGTAGGAGTTTATGGTGCAGAGGGGCACCTGGAGCGGATGGTTCCAGGGCTGGTGTGGCCAGCAGCAGGACACAGGATGGCCAGTCAACCCAGACACAGCTCCTTAGCTCCTCACTGCCGGCCCAGCCCCTGCGGCTGGAACCCTGAGCTTGATTTTCCCTCTCAAGGGGTCAGGTCGCCGTGGGACAAGCCCAGGGGGCCACGCCTAGGGCGCGAGCCCTCCCACAGAGGCTTCACCTGTGGAAGGCCGAGGAGACACTCTGGGGAAGAATCGGGGGGTTTCCATCGTCTCCTGTTTGTCACACGCACTGGAGGAGGTCCTGTGATGGGATGAGGAAATTTGTCACCTCCATTGTCCATTTCATAAAAACAATAAGCCCCATTTCAGGTGCCCCATTTTGGGCCTAGATCTCCCTTGGCAACTTGACTTCATGGTAACAAACTCAGACGTTTGTATTCCTTAATTCCCTGAAAATACAATCCATCTGTTCCACATCAAATCTGTTCACTAAGATAAAAAATAATTACTCTGCCAGAGGCCACGCTTACTTCACGTCTGTGTGTGTGTGTCTGCATGGCGTGGCATAAGCAGAATTAAAATCAATTATTTGTTCCTGGAATTAGGATGGATTAGTATAAAGAACAAAATTATCTTGGAATCCAGCCTGATGTTGCCCCCAGGGCATTTGACGAAATGAGCCTGAATGCTCTGCCTTGTCTCCCCTGAGAAATCCTGACCCTGGGAGGAGGGGTAGGGCAGGGACTGCAGCTTCCCAGATGCTCTGGCAGGTGCCCCAACCCCTCCCCCGCCAGGGGTCTGCATGGTGCTTGAGCCTCTGTCTCCAACCACTGCTCGAGGCTTGGGCATCTGTCTCCAACCACTGCTTGAGAGAAAGTCTCTCTTTAATTTTTTTAAATTAAATGTCAGTACTGAAGTCCAGAGGCTTAGAGACACTAAATTGGTTCTATTTTATATTGTTTGTGTGGTTTTCATTTTTGTTTTATTTGGGTTTTTGATATACATGGAGGTCTGTGGAGAGAACCTCAGGTGGGTGTGGGTGTGGGAGGGAGGGAGGAGTCAGCCACTCCCTTCCACCTCCCTCCCTGGATCCCCGGAGCCATTTGGAGGCTGGCTTTCCCCACGAGCATTTGTCAGCTTCAGTCTCTGGACTGTGCAGTGGGAAGAGAAAACAGTAGACAGGTGGTCTTCTTGGGTGTGGTTCACAACTGTCTGGAAGAACACTTTGGCAATCAGAAAGCCGCCCACAGTGGCAGCCACCTGTCCTACTGCTGCCGCAGCAACAGCAGGGTTTCTTCAGCTCCCGATGGGTGACAGTCAATTTAGATACAGTCCTTCCTTCCTCTGTGAAATCAGTGAGTCCCTTCCTACACTTCACGAGATTCAGTATGTTCTGCACTAATAACCACAGGGAAAGACCAAGAGTCACTCTTCTGTCTAGTTAAAATATGTCCCCAGTGGACTTTTTCATGTGACCACAAACTAAGGAAACAACTAAGACCCAAATCTAGCTCGAGCACCTTACCTGAGCTTCACTCCCCTCCCCTCCAAATGGCCCGTGGATGGAGGTGTGGTCACAATGCCCACATAGTCGGTGAGGAGTCTGAGGCTCAGAGAAGCTACAGACTTGGGCAAAGTCACACAGCGCTGCGTGGCAGGGTGAGGATTTATCCTGTCCTGTCCATTCCAGCCCCTGGGTTTTCCGTTATCTCCAGTGGCTCTTTGTTGACGGTGAAATTGGCAACACTGTGTTGGTTTTGATGGAGCCTCTAGCTTGTCCGCACGCAAGCGCCCGCCATGGTGCGTGCACCTGGGTGTTGGTTCTGAGCACCTGGGCCGGTCCCAGCAGGCAGGTTTGCCTGGGATGTGCCCCAGGCATGGCAGCGGCCTCGCCTGGACCTCGCCTGGTGAGATGAGTACACTGAATGTCCTCTTGGCTAAACTCTGTCTCTCCTTTAACAGCTGACCTTGCAAGGACATAAAATGTTGGGCGTGAAAAATCCCCACCTTGTCTTATCCTACTTTCTTCCTAAAACTGCATTGCAGCACAACCTGTCATTGTGTCTAAGAAAACAGACTCGCCTGTAGCAAGGAGAATGGCTCTTTCTGTAAGGCCTCTCGAATATCAGACATGGGAGAACTAGGGGCCCCCAGACGCCCCCAAACCACACATGCTTCTTCACTTACATGGAGCCAACCCGGCTCCCAAGTCCTGGTCAGAGTCATCCAAAGTCATTGTCATGCCACTGGCATGGTGTAGGCGATCAGTTTTCCTTCCTGGGGATTAGAGAATGTCCAAGAGCAGATTTCACTTGGAGTGTTCAGAAGGCCAGACAGGGATCAGGATGGAGGGTGAGAAGTTGGTGACCACAGAGTACACGCGTCCTGGCTCTCCCCCAGGCCCTGCCTCCTGCCATACCGAGCAGCACAGGCTTCAGATGGGTTGTTTTCCAAAACAGCCAGCAGTAACTTACTGAAAATTGATGTTAAATGGAGAGGATATCCTAGACTAACCCCTGAGAGATCTATCCAACCTCTTGGGCTTAACAACTATGTGTGGGACATTCTGCAAGAATAGCCATTCAGAGTGCCATGTCCATGGGTTCTCGCCTCCCATGGTGCGTGCAGTGGGCAGTTGGCCCACCAGCAGCCAGAACTTGTTTCTTGCCCCCACCAGCAACCACCACCCAACTCCAGGCCCTGGGCACAAAGCACACATCTCAGGGGACCATTCCCTGGTTCTGGGGATCCTGAGAAGCCCGTTCTGCCTCTTGCACACACCGGGCGCGCCGGCATTCCCCGGGCATCAGTCCTGAAGAGGCGCGCGGTCTTGCCTTCATCCCTGTTAAAACTGTGGACACACAGCCATTTGCACTCGGAATCGCATGCCGTGGAGTCCCTAGTTGTGTGGAACCTAGTTTGAACTCGAAAACACGCAGCATACACAACGGGACAGGCCCGCCTTGGGCCATCTGCCGGCTGGCCGCAGAGCGTCCCTGCCACATGGCGGGTCCCGGAGCCTAAGCCTGTGTAGCTCCTGCACTAATTATGCAGCGTCTCCCTCAGCCCCAACACCCCTCCCTTGCTCGTCTCTCATCCACACTGATTGCACACCACCTTGCACAAGCAAAGACGATGTAACGATTATGACCATCTCTTAGTGATAGATTCCATTCTCATTTAGGTAAACCCAAAGTCCACTCTTGGATTTTCTTTACTTGATGGGAAAGGTTGTGTAAACCCCTAAGCTCTCCGGTGTCCAGCTGGATGTGGCTGTGTCTCTCCATGGGACGCAGAGGGGGTGGGCATGGGGACACGTTCTCCCACCAGTGGAGCTCGCTGAGAATGCTTCTTTAGACATGAAAACAAGGTGACTGTATCAGAATGGCAACAACTCAACATCACTGGGTAACTTCTCATGATAGATTTGTATAATCAATACGGGTCTATTTTTACATCAACTGAACACTGTAGAGTTCCAGTCTTTTCCAAGATTGTTAAATTGAGACAAGTAATTGAATAATTTGTCCTATTTTTATTTAAAAACAAAGTGAATGGACCGAAATGTTAAATGTGAATGTACATTTCTTAATTGCAACTTTTCTACTGAGTGTTTGCACTATACTTTCTGGAATCTTATTTAACAAAAATAAAAGGAAAAAATTGCTTGACTAAACTCTGTGGCCATCTCAATTGAAAAACAAATGGCTGTGTGGATGTTGTAAAGACACTCCTGCCTGTTCCACTTACCCTGCAGGGGGTACTTTCTGTAATTTCCTAAAACATCATCCACACCATCCTTCCTCGGCCGCGGCATGGGCTCTGCTCCTCCTCTGATGAGAAAGCCCTATTGCGTGCCAGCTGGGAGCAGTGCATGGACACACTGCGGCTCTCGATGTTTGCTCCTAAGCAAGAGATTCCAAGGGAAGATAATTTGCATTATTTGCCCTTCCCCACGACGAGTCTCTCTCTGATGAACAAGTGTTCTGTTATTTTGATCTTTTATAAAAGAATAGGAAAAAATCTTGTCTGCCCCAAATAAAATATGAAAGTTGGAGTTCACTCTCTCTATCGATCTGCCATGTATCCTTGCAGACCTAGTGAGTGGAGGGGACCTGGGGCTAAGCCACCTGGACAGGTGGGGATGGCCACCTCCAGGCAGAGGTCACCCCTGATCAGGGCACAGCTCAGGGCTGCCGGGGAAAGCATTTAGTAGGAGCCAGTGATGTCTGTCATGATTTAGGAAAAAATCCATCCCACACCCGAGCAGAGGAGGGTCTTCCCTAATTGTGGTGGATTCTACATCTCCTGCATCCTCAGAAAAGTCCGTGGACCCTGGCTCCCCGTGCTGGGGCCTCCTTGAGAGCGGGTTAAGTTGCATCCCTGACCTGGACCTTCCAAAGCCTCAGGCCCAAGAAGGCTGTAGGGTGGTGTGTAGAGTGGTTGGGAGAGGGGCACAGTCACCACGGAGAGCTGAGATCTGCTGGTAGGGAGCCTGGACCACTATGGAAGCCACAGGCAGAGAAGGGTGCGGGAGATTCTGGGAGAATGGGCAGGAGGAGAGCTGGGGTGCGTGGGCGCGGTGCTCTGGACGTGCTGGGACATCTCACTGGTTCTGTGATGTGTGGGTGCGTGGCAGCTTGGGGAAGTGCTGTCTGAGGGGGGACAGAAGTCTGCACCACCCACCCTAGTGACAGAGGGTGTAAGTCTGGATCCATTTGTGCCGTAACAGCCATGTTGCAAGCTCCGTGGTGCTGCTAGTGAAGAGAAATTATTCACTGGATGTTTTCCAAAAACAGCAAAGAAGACTTTATTCAAGGCTAGCGCAGAAGGGGAGAGAGGTTGGACTCCACTCTGAATACGGCAGGGACAGCCGGGATTCTCAGCCACTGGCAGAGGATGGAAAATTAAGAAGAGGACCTCGGTCAGATGTCCAGGGTGGGGATTCTTGCTGAAGGGCAGGCCAAGGACTTGGACATCAGGAGTGGGGGCTGAGGAACTTGATCAGCTATCAAGGGTAGGGACCCTCCACCAACAGGCTTTGCAGGATTGTTTGCTAAAACTGGGCTCAGCAGGCCAAGGTCAGGCCCAGCAGAGAATCAGCCCCAAGGGACCTGACCAGAGTGATCAGGGAGGGTTTGCTACTGGCCACGGTGACCAGGACACACCTAATGCCACCCTCAGCTGAAGCCCATCATACCCCTGAATTAGGAGGGCAAGAGAACAAGTGTTGTTGCAGAGAGATATCCAGAGGGTGATGGGGTGGGAAGGGACAGGGGCAGAGAGTGGACGGCTGGGGCCAGACCCTTGAGACCACCAGAGTGGGGCTGAGGTGTCGGCACATCCCTTAGAGCCAGGAGACCCTCTCAGCTGGGGTGGGGGGCTTTGGAAGGCCTCTAACTGGCGCTGGGAGGTGGCTACCCGACTCAGCGTCTGCGCTCTCCGTCGACACGCATACCCTCGGCCCCTCTCCAGCCAGATGTGCCCCTGAGCTCTAGGCCTCATTTCTAATCCCCATTCGCTGGGAGTCTCTCCTCAGAGGTCTGGCAGACATCTCAAAATGAGCACACTCATCCTGATTGCCCCCAAAACCTGCTCTGCCCACAGTCTTCCCCTGTCCATCTGGACGGCAGCCCTGCTGTTTTGAATGCGCAGGGTGAAGGCTGGAGAAGTCCTGACTGTCTCTCAGAATCCAGTCCCTTAGGACATTCTGTCTTCCCAGCGTTGGCTGCCCCTCACCTCCACTGGTCCCATCCTCATCCAGCCTGTCGTCCCTCACCCGGGTTACAGGTTATGGCAGGAGCCCCCTGAGCATTCTGGTCACTGAATCTCCCTACCCAGTCTGTTCTCAAAGTGATTCTTCTAAATGCCAGTCGGGTCACAATTTCTCTGCTCAAAGCCTGTGTGGGGTTTACACGACCCCCAGCTCGTGTAAACAGTGGGGGTCTGCCCAGTGGCCCATCAGGTGTTCCCTGGACTGATGCTGCCCCTGTTCTCCACTGTGTAGGCCCCTCCATCCATATGGACTCCCGGCTGCCCCCAGACACCTCAGACACGCCCCCGAGTGGGATCGATGGGTCTGTCTGCAGGATACGCCTCCACAGCCCCCACAGGGCTCACTCGCTTCTCCAAGTCTTTGCTCAAGTGTCGGCTTCCCCAAGGGGCCCCTTCACTCCCATATTTAAAACTAGCCTACAGCCCTGCCTGCTTTGCTCTCCCCGGCCATCTCCTCCTCCTAAAACACCCAGAATGCCTGGGTTTTGTCTGGATAGCTCCCTGACTCCTTGCTGGACCGTAAACTCCTGAGGGCAGGGATGCTGTTCTTTTCATTCATCTACTCCATAGAAATTCACCAAATGAATTAATGAACGAACAGGGTGACCACTTAGCTAATTGTATTAGTCTTCTGGGGCTCCTGTAAAAAAGTACCCCAAACAGGGGGGCTTAAAACAACAGAAATTTATCCTCACATTTCTGGAGACCAGAAGTCTGAAGTCAAGGTGCTGGCAAGGCCATGCTTCCCTCAGAGGCTCTAGCACAGGGGCCCTCCTTGTCTCTTCCAGCTTTAGGTGTCTCCAGGTGTCCTGGGCTTGTGGCTGCATCACCCCAGTCTCTGCCGCTGTCTTCACGTGGCTTCTCCTCCATGTCTGTGTCTTCTTCACCAGGTCGTTGGATTTAGGGCCCACCTTAATTTTATCTTCCGATGCTGCTATGGAATTATTAGTTTCTTTTATAGTTTTAATTTCTAAGACATCATTTATTTGGTGGGTATTTCTTTGTGTGGCACCCTATTATTTCACAATTACTCCCTGAAGACACTATTTCAGTCTCTGGTTCTCTGGCATCTTCCCGTGGATGCAACACGCTCACAATATATGCTGTTTTATTTGTGAAATAGCCAAGAGAATTGCATCTTAAACACTTTAACTAGAGGGTCTACGGATACTTGCATACACTCCATTGTATAAATATAAGCATTTTGTTAATACATGAGAGAAAATGCAACATAAATATCTAGGAAATTATCTTACCTGTAAGACTTTCTCCCTAGTGCCTGTAATTCCCAATCTTTCAAGAAGTTCCCCAAAGTCACTACATTACCTTTCTTCCTCCCTGGACTCATTCTGAATCTGGACTTTTTAAGGTGTGAAACAAGACAGAGAGAGAAGTCACTTTGCACCAAACACAGACTTTGGAAATAGTTCTCATAAAACAGTTTATTTTTAATAATAAAGATGAGATGGAATTACACTGAAGTATTTCTCTCCACGTTATGTGATTATAGGCAGTTTTTCTGCATCTTTATCTTTTTATTTGAAAAATTAAACTTATTTTTAAAATCTGATAATTATAACAAAGGAAAAAGCAAGTTGATAGTCAGCTTATAAAGGAAGAACTAGCTCATACAACTTACAAATGTTGAAACACACCACCTAGTCAGTAAATTCTTACCACACCTATAGAATATCAGCACAGGGAATGTGAAGTAACCATCCCAATAACTGCAGCCCTCAGCCTGCATCTAACCCTCTTGTGAAGAATTTCATCATTCCTTCTTTACTGGAAACCTCTCAAGAAATGTAGATGTGCCCTCAGGGAGAACCAATTCTTGATCTGGAGTTTTCTGCCCACCCTGAGGCTCAAGAGTAAGACTCCACCCGTCCCTTAGAGCATCCTCGACTTCACCCGCCCATAGAACCACCCGGGTCCTGTGGTTTCCATCCAGCCTGAGATTCTGTTGAGGGATGCCCTGTTTTAGGAGTACCCTGTTTGATTCTGCTCCAGCGATAAGCTTTATCCACATCCCTGAGAAGTCAGGCTGCCACCAACAGCCCTGGAGGGGGGGCCATGGAGGTGGCACAGGATGGGACTGGCAGCGTAAGCATTCTTGGTTTGTAGAAGGAAAAAAACCCACACATTTGTAGATAAAGCAGGAATGAAAACATTCACGAGATGAAATCTCACTCTGTATCTGTAACCATGACGTGCCCAGAAAAAGACGTGTCTGAGGTGCCTGGACCTGGGAGGTTTGATGTTGGTTTTCTGAGTTAACTGAAGTCCCTGGGCACCCCGTTTCTTCTTCCTGATAGTACAGGGTCATCAGCACCTCCATCCTATCAGTGGGATCTTGATCTCAAGCAGTGAGCTAACCATTGGAGAGGAGAGGGCAGGAGACAGTCGCACGCCACTGCAGGAGGTTAAATCCCTCTAGCCCCCTACTAAACAAAACCAGCGCCCACAACCCCCCAGAGCGCCCTCTGCTTGAGGGTCACAGCTTCAGGCCTTTCCTGCAGTGGCAGCCGAAAGCCCGCCGGTGTGAAGCCCCAGGCCTTGCCAGTGGGTGGGTGGGTCTCTGCAAAACATCATCCTGTTCCCTATGTCTTCGTGTCATTCCCGAGTCGAAGGCTCACCTAGATGCACTGGGAACACGGGCAGGGTGGGTGGGGTTACGTCACATTTCTGGGTACCCTGGGGGTGGCACTGTGGGTTTCCACCTCACCTGTCTGCACCTGCGCCCCCCGTCCCCTCGTCTCAGTTGATGGCTCTGAGAGCCACATCTAGGATCTGAGTGAGGAGATCTTCAACCAGTTCCTCCCACCCCACTCGAGAGGCACACAGAGGTCCAGGCTGGACGTGGGGCAAGCCCTGAGGATGGCCTGGTGTTTGCAGACAGAAGAGTCCGTCCGTCAGGCCGAGGAGGGGCTCCTGTGCATGTTCGCTTCCTGGTCCCCATGACAGATGCTCAGTCGTCATCGATGGTGAGTTCGTGCTGCACGGCTTCCTCAATGTTCTGAAGGAGGCGGATTTCCCACTGCCTCACTCGCTCCATCTGTTGGAGGAAAAGCATCTCTGAGACTCTGCAGGAGCGCTCGCCTCTGCTAGAGATGAGCTGCAGAGGGAAAGTGGATGCCCACCCAGGGCTACAGACCCTCACGCTGGTCAGGCTCTTGGGCACCATCTGGGCCTCGCAAGCCGGCCTGGCCAGTCCTGCATGGTTCTGCCTCCACATGCCGGACACCGTGACTCCAAAACAGGGCCAGCAACAGCCTAGAGGGCCGAGTCTCAGTGTGGGGACAGATGGGTATGCAAGTGGATGGGGTTAGGACCTGAGGGGCTGGGTCTGACAACGGCACAGAGAGGTTGCTGGGGAGGGCACAGGGACAAGCACATGCCAGGAACACGAGGGCTGCACAGGAGGGGTCCCTGCGGATGGAACGTCTGTGTGAGGCGACTTTCCAACTGTGTTCTCTGGTGCCCCCTCTTCCAGGGGCTACTCAAGGAAGAAAGGAAGGGTAGCCCCCAGGATACTGTGGGGAAGATAGGGTGGGATGACCCTGCTGCTAAACAAGATGAGGGCTCAGGCTCATCGGAACTGGAGCGCGGGGGACAGGTTGCTCGTATGAGGTGGGGTGTGTGCCGGCCTGGGTCTCAGAGGATGAGGTGGGAGGTGGAAGGGAAGAAGGCTGGGGTCTGCCAGCCACTGTTGGTGGGCCCGTTGTGGAGCAGCGTGCTCCTAACAGCCCGAAAGTGTACCAGTAGAAGCAAAGCCACAGGGTAAGAGGAGGAGCTGGAGAAGCTGGTGTGATGGAGGATTCACACATCTGTCCCAGCAACTGAGGAAGGTGGTCTCTGGTCTGCACAGAGGGGCCATGTGGGCCCAGGGACGGCACTGTCTCTAAGGACCCAGGCCCAGCTGGGCGCAGGTGTGGTTGTGTGACAACCTCCACCCACCGTGAGACTTGCAGGCCCCTTCTCTTCCTCAGCTCTAGAATATTCCAGCCAGGCTCATGCCTCTGCTGGCAGCAGGTGGGAACATTAGCCCCATGGGGAAACTGATCAGCAACAAAAGGCAGGTGTCCTGCAGCGGAGAGGCAGCCGAGGCCTGGGGCAGCCCCCGCACCAGGACCCCCCCAGGAACACACATGGAGCTTCCCATCAGCTCTGCAAGGCCTTGCTCCCACCTAGGACCAGGCACAGCTATAGAATACAGCAGGGCATGAAGGCCGGCATCAGGACCCGCCATGAGCAATGCCCCCAGGAAGGTGAGCGAAGCCAAGCAGAGAGGGGGGAAAAGGCCCCAAAGGAAACTTAAGGGGATGAGCGTTCCTGGAAAGTTAACTCATCCTGCTGTAACCTGGGAAGGCAGGGCCAGATGACCCTCCGAAGAAGAGGAATGAAAAGGCAAGGGAGGAAAGAGAAAAGAAAGCACTGGAAACAGAAGACAACATGAAAAGTGAAAAGATAGTCCATGCTCATGGATTGGTGGAATTAATACTGTTAAAATGTCCATACACCCAAAGCAATCTACAGATTCAGTACAATCCCTATCAAAACTCCAATGGCATTTTTCACAGAAGTAGAAAAAGCAATCCTAAAATTTGTATGGAATCATACAAGACCCTGAATAACCAAAGCAATCTTGAGAAAAAACAAAGCGGGAAGCATCACACTTCCTGATTTCTACTTATAACACAAAGCTATAGTCATCAAAAAAGTGTGGTATTGGCATAAAAATAGATACATAGACCAATGGAACAGAACAGGGAGCTCAGAAATAAACCCATGCATGTATGGTCAATTACTTTACAGACAACGGAGCCAAGAATATTCAGTGGGGAAAGGACAGTCTCTTCAATAAATGGTGCTGGGAAACCTGAACAGCCACATGCAAAGAAGGAAATTAGACCACTATCTTACACCAGACACAAAACTATATCAAAATGGATTAAAGACTTGAATGTAAGACTTGAAACCATCAAACTCTTAGAAGAAAACAGAGGACAAAATGTCCTTGATGTTGGTCTTGACGATGATTTTTTGGATTTGACACCAAAAGCAAAGGCAACAAAAGCAAAAATCAAGTGGGACCACATTAAACTAAAAAGCTTCTGCACAGCAAAGGAAACCATCAACAAAATGAAAAGGCAAGCTAGGGAACGGGAGAAAACATCTGCAAATTATGTATCTGATAAGGGGTTAATATTCAAAATATTCTGACATCAGAAAGGTCCCAGGCCCATCAGCGAGGGAAGGGTGGTGCTTGCTCTCCCAACTGTCATGAGGCTGTCTCCTCGCAGGGTCTTGGCCGGGGACCCAGAGCTCGCAGGGGGACGGGGACAGGGTCGGGGCCTACCGCGGCTGCCAGCTTCCTTGGGTCCCGACGCCTCTTCCTGGCTGTGTATGGGATCCCAGGCAGTCCCAAGTTTCGTGGCCAGCTCCTTGCTCCGGGGGACTCCCTCTGTTCATGCTGCTGGGTGGCTGAGGCTGGCTCAAATAGGTCCTCCCCAGGATCCCAGGGGTCCAAGTTGGGCTCTAGCCGCCCACTGGACTCCCCGGAGGCCCAGACGGTGGAAAGCCGCCTCTTTGGGAGGGTGGCTGGGGGGGACGGCAGGTCCCAGGAAGAGCGTGCAGGCAATGGGGACCCACCCGCAGAGCCCCTTCCTGGCCAGTAAGGGACCTGGCCCGATGGCCTCTTGCGCCTGCTCAGGGCAGTGCTATGCTTTAGGAGGGTTCTGGAGGACTGCCGGCGTGTCACTGAAGGAGGGCTCCCATCTTCAGAAGGGCTCGACTCAGGGACCTGTCAAGACAAAGCACCGAGGTTGTCCTAGAAGGTCGCAGGGAGCCGAGCCTGGCCAGGCACTAACCCCAGCAGGCATGTTCACCTCGAGGTAGACCACCTAGAGCAGACCCTCCAGTTGTGAGCCTGCGGGGAGCCTGGGGCCCAGGAACTCCAGCGCGGGGCTAGACACCGCCTGCTGTGCCTGCTTTCCCACTAGGTTTGTCTTTTTTTTGGTTGAAACTTTAAGCATCCGTCAAAAATCTGTTTTATAAGGATAGGATTGAAGAACAGATGACTCGCAGGTAAAAATATTTTTTTGAAAAGAAAAGTGCACAACATTGTCAATGACATCATCTTAACATTATACTCAACATAAAAAAGCAAAACCCTTGGCGAACATGGCAGTTTTTTGTACATAGTGAAGTTGTGCTGACGGGGGTGGGGAGTGGGGGGAACGATGCTTTTGGAAAACTCACTATCCCCAACCCCATGACAGCTTGTAGCAACTCCAACACAGCCAATTTTTTTTCTTCCAAAATAAAGCTTTGATTAAACCATTTCCACTCTTGTACTCACAGCCTTTTTTCAGATGCTGATCAACTATACTTGGCAAATCTTTTTATTGTCATCATAAGGTGTTGGTCTCTGCAGTGCTCCCTCAGGTTTTCATGTGAAAATAATTTGGCAGCAGATTTAGCAGTTCAATTGTTTGTTTGTAAGGAGCTCCCATCTGTCTTTTAAACACGTGTTAATCCACGCTGCTAATTAATTCTGCAGTGCATCCAGTCAATTCACTACCAAGTGAGGTCACTGTCAAAGTTATATTGGACTTTTAACTTTATGTTGAATCCCACCTGTGGAATGGGGGAAAATAAGTGCAAACCACAAATCTCATAAGAGGATAATGTCCAAAATATACAAGGAACTCATACAACCGAACAGCAAAAAAATAATCCAATTAAAAATGGGCAAAGTGCCTGAATAGATATTTCTCTAACGATGACATACAAATGGCCAAGGGTACATGAAAAGCTGTTCAACATTACTCATCATCAGGGAAATGCAAATCAAAACCACAATGAGATATCACCTCACACCTTTTACAATGGCTATCATCAAAAAGACAAGAGATAACAAGTGGTGGTGAGGATGTGGGGAAAAGGGAACTCTTGTGCACTGCTGGTGGGAATGTAAATTGGTGTAGCCACTATGGAAAACAGTATGGATTTTCCTCAAAAAATTAAAAATAGAACTACCATATGATCCAGCTATCCCACTTCTGGGTCTACATCCATAGGCCCTGAAAGCAGGGTCTCAGCAAGATCTGTACCCCATGTTCACTGCAGCTTTCCTCACAGTAGCCAGGATACGTTGAATCCCACTCTCATGAGACAACCTCACGCATTTGGTGTTTGGTAGCAGGTGTAACAGTTTCCTGTTACAATGTCCATTTGAAGCAAAGACACCCAAAACTGTTCAGAAAGAACCGGAACTTTTCTAAAAGAACAAGAGAATAAAATGTTCGAAATGGAACGATTCTGACCTTTCCTGAAGCCTGCTCACGCTGGAGGAGCAGCGACTGCGCGCAGAAGTCGACAAGAACCAGAACTTACATGAGGAAGCTCAGGAAAAGCACATGCACGCTTGACCACAGGCCCCTCCAAGGTCAAGGCCTGAGGGTTGCGTCCTCCAGGGGCCGTCTGCCCAGGACTGGCTTCTGCTCCGGGTGACGACACTGCTGCTTTGTTTTCTTTGAATTCTTGCTACATATTTGTGCATGAAGAGATTATCTGGTAGTGAATTTTGGGGGAAGCACAGCTGAAAAGTATATTAATGATGTCGATGTGATAAAGAGCTCAACTCCTCTTAGAACAAAGAATACATGGAATGTTTGACCCAAGGCAGTGGGAAAGTGTATTAGTTATCATTTGCTATGTAACAAATCACACTGAGGTGTAGTGGCCTAAAATAAACATTTGTGATCTCAGTTTCTGTGGGTCAGGAGTTTGGGAGCAACTTGCTGGGCAGTTCCATCTTGGAGTCTCCCCTGGGGTCACCGTCAGGCTTTGGCTGCAGTCACCTGGAGGCTCGACTGAGGCTGGAGGGTCTGCATCCGAGGTGGCTCACGACTCATAGGCCTGGCAGGTCGTAGTGATTAAATGTTGGTAATTTGATATGTTTTTTGATAAAATAATATTGTAACATATTGAAAGCTTCTAGATAAAACAAATTGTTTTACAAATATATACTCGGAACAGATGAGCTAGACATACTATGGGAAAAGATGGGACTTCAAATGAGTAGGGAAGAGAGTTTCTCTCTCTCATTACATGTTGTTCTGACTGGTTGGTCATTTGGGGAAAAAAACCCAAAACAATAGTAAAGCCACATTCCTACCTCATGTCTTATACTAAAATAAATGACAAGTGATTCAATATTCTACTCTTTAAAAATTCGTAGATTAATAGAAAAAAACAGAATAATTTTTAAAAATCTGAAACCAAGTTGGATTCTTATATCACATCATTCACCAAGATAAATTCCAAATGGATAAGATTTAAATGTAAGAAACAAAGCTACAAAAGCATTGGAAGGAAATATGTGTGGGTTCCTCTGTAAACTTGTCAGAAGTGAGGCTTTCTAATGATAACTCACAACACAGAAACTATAAAAGAATAAGTTAAATAGAATGTTTTTAAACTTCTGCAAAGCAAAAAAAAGTGACATACTAAGTGAAAAAAGGTAAACCACAATTCCTACAAAAGACGAACAAGGGGCTACTCTTCCTAAAGTCGAGGAAAAGCCAACAACCTAATGGATAAATGTGAAAGGACCCTCAACAGTTCTTTACACACAAATGCTTTTTTAGTGTATACTGATGAAGAAAGATCACTATATTTTGGGTAGAGACTTTTTGTGCAAACTGAGGAAAAACAAGAATCTAAAGTTCTAGAAGAAGCTAAAAATGATGTCTACTTATGGCGGGGGTGCTGGGCAGAGAGGAGCAGGGGTCACTGTGAACCTGTTTGTGTTTTACTTTGAAACCATGGGAAGGTATTACCTATTTACAAATGAAAAAGAGAATCTTGATGCCTCTGATGAAGAGACCCAGGCACAAGGAGACTCAGGCAGTGGCCCAAGACCCCCTGATTGGGGGCAAGTGGTTGAGGGGTCCCCACACACTGGGTGCCCCGGGAGCTACAGAGCAGGGTTATGAAGGTCAGGATTTGAACTTCACCTGGGGACCGACCGTTACTAATTCCACACACTCATATTCATCTCGCAGCTGGAGGTGGGCATCCACGGGCCCGCTCAGCCACCACGCCCTGGGGCCGCTGGTCCCCCTCGGCCTTCAGGCTTTCCCCTGAAAGGCCTGAGACCCAGGACTGTGGGCAGAAGATAGGGGGAGGAGGGGCGGGGTGCCGGGTGCCTGGGTAGGCGCTGGATCCCCTCTGATGTCTCTGGGATGGCACTGTGGGCCTAGGGCTCAGGTGCGCCCGGCCTCGAACACAGGGCATGGGCGGGGAGGGGGCGTGGGGCTCGAGGCGCAGCCAGGGAGGGTGGGCAGGGGACGCCGGACAAGGGGAGTCCTTTAGCGACTCGGGCAAGGACCAGGAGGCTCCCGGGTGCCAGCACGAGGCCTGTCCGCCCCGGAGCGCAGGCAGCCCTGGTGGCTGCTCTGCTCTAGCAGGGAGCCCACTGGGCCTCTCCCCCTGAAGCGCCCCTCCCGCCTTACCTGAGCCTTAGTCTGCGGCCACGCCACCCCCCCGCCCCAGGCACATGTCAGACACCTCCGCCCCATGGCTCCACCTGGACCCTCTCCACCTACCTGCGCCCGGGGCTCCATCCCGCTCCCCGCGGTGACTAGTCGCATGGAAAGCTGCTGTGTCAGGTGAGCCCCAGCGCCTTGAAGTACCCCTGTGGCATCACAACCACGGGCTGGGGCAGGTGTGCAAGAGCCCGCCTGTGCTTGGCCTCCACCTGCTGACCCCATGGCCGCGCAGGCGCAGGGACCCGCACAGGGCAGGCTGAGTCCTGAGGGTCTCCACCTGGCGGGTTCCTCCCTGTGCACCTGAATGTGTGCATGTTCGGCCTTTGGGAAGTCAGAGGCCCTGGGCGCCTGTGGATTCCCAAACAGTGAACCATTCCTGGTGCACTCACTACGTGCCAAGTGGTTACCTGCCTCATCACCCCAACTTCGTCCCCAAGGCCCCTGAGACCAGAGACATTCCATGTCATGTCCTGAGGGCAGAGTCAAAGGGTAGGAAAGCTGAGAGTCACCCACAGCTTTCGGACTCCAAAGTCCCTTCTGCTGCTGAGAAATCCTTAGCAGCCTTCATTCCGTGGTTCTCAAACTTGAGCTGATAAGAACGCCCCTGTGGCTCCTATTGGAGCCCCGCCATGGACCCAGCCTGAGTTTCTGAGGAGCAGCTCTGCATGGGGACTCAGAATTGACATTTCTAACAACTGCCAGGTGATGCTTTATCAATGAATGGTAATACTACCACAGACTATTGGTAACTTTTTTGTAGTTAGTGCCATTGAGTTGATTCTGACTCCTAGATCCCCTGTGTACCACAGAGTGGAACCCTGCCCGGTCTTTTCGCTCTGTCCTTTCACCTTCCAGCGCTGTATCAGACAATGCTCTGCTGCTATTCATAGGGTTTTCGTGGCCAATTTTTTCAGAAGCAGGTGGCCAGGTCCTTCTTCCTAGTCTCTCTGAGTCTGGAAGCTCTGCTGAAACCTGTCCACCGTGGGTGACCCTGCTGGTATTTGAAATACTGATGGCAGAGCTTTCAGCATCACAGCAATCTGCAGCTATCACAATATGACAACAGACAGACAGGTGGTGTGGTTCCCTGACCGGAAACAAGCCCGGACCAAGGCAATGAGAGTGCCGAATCTCAACCCCTAGACCACCAGAACTGGCTACTGGTAACTTAATCTGTCAGCCTTAAGCATTTGTGGGTGTGGGACTAAAGAGAGACAACAATAGAGAAGCTAGCACCACTGCCAACCTGAATGCACTCTCTGTGAGTGTTCTTAGACATGCTCTCAACCTCGCAAGGACCCCAAAGCAACGTGTTTATTGCCCCCATTTCAGTGAGGGGAAGACTGACCCCAGAGATGTGGGGTAATTGCTCAAGGTCGTTTAGTGGTGCTTAGCAGAACCAAGACAAGAACCTCAGACTGACTCCAAAATCGGTGCTCTTTGCTGCCCTTCTAGTATTTAGAAAAAGTGTTATTCATCTGAACTTTGCACTAAGTCACTGTGTGATTTCGGTTGAATGGATTTTGTCACTTGTTCTCTCCTTTCTCTGTAAATTGAGGCAATATCCTAAACCTTTGAGATCCCTGAATCCTGGGAGCCTGATCGAGGCTCAGAAGAGTGTTGAAAGCGATTGTCAGAGGCAGGGGGCCTCTACGGGACCCATCCCCGTCCTGTTAGCACAGGCCGTCTAAGCCGGAGAAATGCTCCAGGTTCAAGTGCTGCGGGCGCTGGACAGGAGCCCTCTGCGCCCTGCTCCTGGGGCTCTCGCAGGGCACAGCCCTCTGGAAGGCAAGTCGGCCTTAGTGCAAGACACCTGAGAGCAGGCAGGGCCTGTGAAGGAGCAAGCCCACTTACAGGAATGACCAGGAGATAGACCAAGCCGGCACTCATTTCCTGTTATGACATCCATGGGGCGTCATCTTTGATAGCCCCAACAGAAACAGTGCACATAGCTGGGAAAAGGACACTGACTCAATCAGGGCATGTCTAAGGACACCACACTCTGCAGCCAACAATCTGCGTGTAAACACGTGTATGTACGTGTGCATGCGTGTACTCATACATATGCGTGTGTACGTAAACACACACTACAGACAATGTTCATAAAACATTAAGGGAATGTTTTATGAGAAAAGGCTGTGGAACAGACAGTATAGTGTGATCCCACTTCAGATATTACATATACACACACACATCCACACACACATGTCCCAAAAGGGGTTCATGGAAATGCTAACATTGGTAATATTTAGGTAGCAGAATGCTGGGTAAATTTTAATGTCACTTAAATCTGTTTCACTTTTTCTAAAAAGAACATGTAATTAGTAAACAATTTTAGAAAATAAAGCTCACCTGATACAGTCCCCCATTTTTCCGATGGGGAAGCCGAGAGCGGCAGAAGGGGAGAGTCTGTCCAAAGGCTCGGGGCCAGTCACGTGGGAGCTGCCTGGACACCGTACTGTCCCAGTGTCCTGATGTTTTTCCCTGCACCAAGCCACCCCCAGGATCCCCTGACCTCATGACCCCCAGGGTTCCCCTGACTTCCTGGCACTTAGGCACACTGCTTTGAGCACAGCATAAGGCTCTTCTGTTTGTGTTTGTGAATAAAAACATTGTGAAATCTGCAGTGTGTGTCTAGAGTCACGTAAGTCTGGCAGGCAGTGTCACCTGTCACCAGTGCCCTTCCCCAGCACATTGGGCAGCCCTCTGGGGAGAAGTGTGGGGGTCTGGGGGAGGGGCCCTGCGGGGGCTCCAGGCCAGAACTGGCCCCACAACCTGCAAGCTCAGGTCCCTGCTGAGAGCCCAGTGCACATTCCATTCCTCGCACTGATCCTCAGAGGCTCTGCACCACGGAATCCAAATTCCCCTCACTGTGCAGGCGAAGACCTGGAGAGGCTGAATCCTAGATGATTCAAATCCAAGATGCAGGTACGCACATGCCCACTAGCCTGCCACGCTGACACCTGTGTTCCTGTCACAAATAATCCTCCTGGCGCAGGAGGAGCTGCTTCAGAACCTACCTCTTGTCGTTTTGAAAATGCAGGCCCTGGACAATGAGCCATCTCACCGAGCTTTATGATCACGTGTAGGAGATCTTCAGTGTGACGCTTAGTACGAGGTCAACACTCAGCAACTCAGGGCACCTGCTTCCCACGCTGCTCCAGGCACCGTCCTCTACCAGCCTTTCCCAGTCCCGCCTCATGCTGTGTCTTTTCTGAACTCCAGCAAGGTGAATTACTTGTTGTTTCTGTGGTATATACATTTTTCTGTATATTATGATGTTTTGGCATCTTAAAACCTTTCTGGCTGGGGAGAGACCGCTCCTCCTGGGCCAGCCAGCCCTTGGAGACAGCAAGGGGCCCAGCGGGAGCACACCTGTGATATGCAATCTGACCAACCCAGAGCCAGGCCTCCTCTCTCTGGCCTGTGCCCCCAAGAGGCAATATTCCTCTGCCTTAGTCACCCCAGGGCAGGTGCCAGGCAACTAGAGACTGCTGCTATAGCTTAGAGCCCTCCAGAGTTGTTCAAACTAGCCAATCCTAAACTGTTCACCCTGCCCTCCCTTTTCTGTGGAAACCTTAATAAGTTTAATAAGTTTCCACAGAAAACCTTAATAAGTTTCCACAGAAAAGGGAGGGCAGGGTGAACAGTTGGCTTGGCTCTCCTCCCACACCTGTTTTATATCTCCTAACCACTCAGGAGCTTCTCTATATGGCCCTGCATGGCATGCTGTGCCTCCTATCTCTAGGACCTGGGAGTGTAACAGCCTTTTTTCCTTTAAGCCTCATTCTCATCTACTCCTGTGGCCCATCGACTTTATAATCCCATATCCAACATGTATGTTCTCAGCACAGTTTTGACACAGCCCATATGCTCAAGGTTGCCTTTAACCCCAGGTCATAAATAAGAGGCTAATGGTCGGTACTGCTTGTCAAATACCACAGAGAACAAACCTATAAACTTCATTAATAATCAAATAGGTGCAAAATGTCACAGCACAAGTACTTCTTTAAAATTATTAAAATTTGCAAAGATGAACTGTCACAATACCTTTCAAAACAGAAACACCAGGTCCACATAGTTCACTGGTGAATCCTACTAAACATTTAAGGAAGAAATTATACCAATTATCCGTAAACTTCCAGGATATAGAAGCAGAGGAAATAATTTCTAACCCATTCTATGAGACCAGCACTACCAAATACCAAAATCACATGAAGACATTACAAGAAAGGCAAACTACACACCAATATCTCTCATGAACATAGATGCAAAAATACTCAGCAAAATATTAGCAAATTGAATCCAACAAAGTATAAGAAGAAATATATGCCGTGACCAAGTGGGATTTACCCCAGGTATACAAGGCTGGTTCAACACTCAAAAATCAATTAATGTAATCCATCACATCAACAGGTTAAGGAAATATCCCTTGATCATATCAATAGATGCAGAAAAAGCATTTGACAAAATCCAACCCCAACTAATGATAAAAAAAATTCTCAGTAAACTAGAAATAGAGGAGAACTTCCCCAACTTGATAAAGAACATCTACAAGAAAACTACAACTAAATCATGCTTAATGGTGAGAAGCTTGAAGCTCTGCCAATAAGATCAGGAACAAGGCAAGGATGTCCCCTCTCACCACTGCTTTTCAACATTGTAGTGGAAGTCCTAGCTATTGCAATGAGACAGGAAAAGGAAATAGAAGATATACGGATTGGGAAAGAAGAAATCAAACTGTGTTTATTTGCAGATGACATAACAGTCTATGTAAAAAATCTGGAAGAATCTGGGGCCGGCCTGGTGGTGCAGTGGTTAAGTGTGTACTCTGCTTCAGTGGCCCGGGGTTCGCAGGTTCGGATCCCAGGTGTGCATTGATGCACCGCTTGTCAAGCCATGCTGTGGTGGCATCCCATATAAAATAGAGGAAGATGGCCACGGATGTTAGCCCAGGGCAAATCTTCCTCAGCAAAAAATAGGAGGATTGGCATCAGATGTTAGCTCAGGGCTGGTCTTCCTCACACACACAAAAAGAATCTGGAAGAATCAACCAAAAGAATCCTGGAACCAACAGCAAGGTTGCAGGATACAAGGTTAATATACAAAAGTCAATTCCTTTTGAATATACCATCAATGAATAAGTGGCATTTGAAATTAAAAACACAGCACCATTTACATTAGCATTCCCCCAAAATGAAATACTTGTATAAAAATGTAACAAAATATGTACAAGATCTATATGAGGAAAACTACAAAACTCTGATGAAAGATATCAAATAAGAACTAAATAAATGGAGATATATCCCATGTTCATGAACAGGAAGACTCAATATTGTTGAGATGTCAGTTCTTCCCAACTTGATCTATAGATTCAATACATTCCTGATTAAAATTTAGTAACTTATATTGTAGATATTGACAAACTGATTCTAAAGTTTCTATGGAGAGATGAAGACCCAGAACAGCTGACACAAGATTGACAAAGAACAAAGATGAAGAACTGACGTCACATGAATTCAAGATTTACTATAATTCCATAGTAGATAGATAATAATACATAAGTATAATATATATTATATAGCATCTACTGTTATACATGTTATATTTAATATATATTCAATCTTAATATATATATCTATAACACAGAATGTGGAATTGGCAAATTAATAGACAAATAGAGCAATGGAACAGTTTAGGGAGCCCAGAAATAGACTCCCATAAATATAGTCAACTGGCCTTGGGTAAAGAAATGAAGATAATACAATGCAGTAAGATAGTTTTTTCAACAAATGGTGCTAGAACAACTAGACATCCACGAGCAAAAATTATGAATCTAGACACAGAACTTACACTTTTCACAAAAATTAACTCAAAATGGATCACAGACCTAAATGTAAAATGAAAAATCGTAAGTTCTTAGAAAATAACCTAGGAGAAAACCTAGATGACCTCGGATATGCTGATGACTTTTTATTTTTTATTTATTTACTTATTTTTGAACTTTGCTTAAAAAGTTTGTTTTTATCTTAACTGTATGGACCACTATAAAGTTGTTGATGACTTTTTAGATATAACACCAAACACATGATCCATGAAAACAAAAATTTATTAGCTGGACTTTAATAAAATTAAAAACTTCTAATCTGTGAAAGAAAATGTAAAGAGAATGAGAAGAAAAGACACAGACCGGCAGAAAATATTTGCAAAAGACAAATCTAAGTTACTGTTAGCTAAAATGTTGAAAGAACACTTAAAACTCAAAAATAAGAAAACAACCTGATTAATAAATGGCCAAAGTCCATAACAGACACAACCCCAAAGAATATAAACAGATGGCAAATAAGCACATAAAAAAAAATGCTGCACATCGTATGTCATCTGGGAAAAGCAAGTTAAAGCAAAGAGATACAAGCACACAGCTATTAGAATGGTCAAAATCCAGACACTGACAATACCAAATGATGAAGAGGGTTTGGAGCAAAAGGAACTCTCCTGTATTCCTGGTGACTGCACCCACGTGATGTCCACACTGTGATGTAGGTGAGAGCCCCCCCGCATGATGTACACACTGTGATGTAGAAGAGAGCATCTCCATGTGATGTACACACTGTGATGCAGTTGAGAACACCTCACACAATGTACACACTGTGATGGAGGTGAGAGCATCCCCATGTGATGTACACCCTGCGATGTAAGTGACAGCACCCCATGTGATGTACACACTGTGATGTAGAAGAGAGCATCCTCATGTGATGTGCACACTGTGATGCAGGTGAGAGCACCTCACGTGATGTACACACTGTGATGTAGGTGACAGCACTCCCATGTGATGTACACACTGTGATGTAGATGACAGCACTCCCATATGGTGTATACACTGTGATATAGGTGAGAGCATCCCCATGTGATGTACACACTGTGATGTAGGTGAGAGCATCCCCATGTGATGTACACACTGTGATGTAGGTGAGAGCATCCCCATGTGATGTACACACTGTGATGCAGGTGAGAACCCCCCATGTGACAGACCAGCGACAGTCATATAGGAGACTGTCTCCCACTTTTTGGCCCAGGGTCCTTGTCCTTTGCCCAGGTCAGAGAGTTAGCAGGGTTGTGTAACCTCATGCCTGGCGGGCATGAGTACAATACATCATTGCCACATTCTGTGGGTGGGAGAGATGCCGCTGCCCCGTGGGTGGGTTCGATGGGGCATGGTGAGGGAGATCTTGGATGTCTGAGGTTGACTGAGGGGCCAATGATATGTTAAGGTCTCTGTGTGCAGAGAGCTGGGGAGGGTGGACCTCCTGGGGAAATCAGGGGGCCAATCTGGTGCAGTATTTTTTCTCCTCATCAAAGTCATAAACACTTTTAACCGTCTAATGAAACTACAGACCTCATCTCCAAGAAATTATCAATCAACACTTAATCAAACAACATTATGCCTAACACAGTAGAGAGATCACGGGTTTCCTGCAGCCCATGCAGGGACCCAGGGCAGATTCTTCTTCTGGTTACGACTTTATATACGGGGTAGCGAAGACTCCAAGTGGAATGACTCGCACAAGTTCATCTGGGGGTGAGAAGCAGAATGGAGTCCAGAGTGCTCATGTCTCTTGGCTCCTCCAGAGTTCTCTCCATCACCCATGGAGCCCACCATACCCAACCATAGCAATGACTGTTCTATCCATTACCCCCACCCCTGAATTCTCCTACCCTAGCTTCTTTTTTTTGCTGAGGAAGATTGGCTCTGAGCTAACATCTGTGCCCATCTTCCTCTATTTTGTATATGGTATGCCTCCACAGCATGGCTTGATGAGCGGTGCATCAGTCTGCCCCCAGGATTCGAACCTGCAAACCCTGGGCCGCCGAAGTGGAGTGAGCGAACTTAACCACGATGCCACCAGGCCGGCCCTCCATCGCTAGCTTCTTATAGGGTGGTTTATGAGCAAGAGTGGGATCGAGATGGTTTTCTACACCAGGGGACTCAAACTTGAACCAGCATGAAGATCCCTTGGAGAGCCTGGGGAACACAGCAGGCTTGGCATCCCCCCAGAGGTTCTGGGTCTGGGGTCCAGATGGGGCCCGAGAATGTGCATTTCTACATGGGCCCCGGGTGATGTGAGGCCAGTGTAAACCATGACACTTGGTGCCCACAGCTCACATGGCCTCTGATGCCAGAGGACAGGAAATGAATACAGTTGAGCACCGTCCATGTGCCAACTCCCATGGCACCCCGAATGTGAGTGCAGGGTGGGTGGCCTGCCATCACAGAGATGACAGCCCTGGTCTTTCCACAGGGCCCCTCGGGCACGGGCCCCGCCCAGGCACGCCGTTTGAGCTGCTGTGTTTAGGATCTGGGCTGTGTTGACGTGACAAGAGTGAGGTTACTTTTCCACTTAGATTGCAGGGATGTGGGCGTGCCTTCAGTTTGCAGAGCGGTGCCCTTCATCGCTCAGGAGACAGGGCAGGAGGCCAGGCCTTTGCATGGATTTGCATCATCCCCCATGTCAATCAGGGAACATAGCAGGACAGCTTTTTGTTTTTACTCCTCCCTTAAAAACAGCTTCCCTTCGGAGGGTCCTCTGGATTGCAGTATTCTCTCCTTTGAAAGTTTGACTTCGCCCTTGACCCTAGCATTGTTTTTCAGAGCACAGATTGCCTAATTTTCTGGGGCTGGTGAGTGAGCAGCATGCTGCGTGAAGGCAGAATTGGAAACACTGGGTGATGGAAGGCCCCGTGCGGTTTCATCATCCAGAGATCCCCCAGCCTCTGCCCATGAAAGCCATGGGAACGCACGCTGCAGCTAAGCGTGGTGGTAACAGCTCAGCCCCGGTATTCCGGGCTGACTGTGCCAGCCACTGCATCATCGTCATTTCACATGAGGAAACTGAGCCCCGGGGAGGTTATAAAATGTGCCAGGCAGGATGTGGAAATCCAAGGTGCCAACACAGGCAGTCTTGCTGGGGAGCCACAGTGCTGTTGGGATGACCAAGCTTCCACGACCTGCCCTTTAGGGGCTGATGAAACTCTCCGAGCCGAGTTCTTCTGATGCAGCAAGAGGCACTTGTACCTGCAGGTCCTGCAACCAAGTGTCATGCAAGATGGCAAAGGCGCTGTGTGTGGCGCCATTTTTGTCACGCCCCCTGGGATTGCACAGGGGGGCTGTCTAGATTATGTGCTGCTGCCCTGCTTTTCTGAAATGGGAACAGTGGTCTCCTTTACCGCAAAGGCAGAGAGTTTACAAGGAGAGGAGGTGGCGGGCATCTCCCATGGTGCTGGGACTTCACAAGCTTAACACTCTTTCTTGCCTGGTTGATGGAATGCAGATTCCACATCTGGCACTGAAAACTTCCCATATGTACCACCAAATTACCTTTCAACCTTGCCCCCCCAAAACCCCTAACTGCTCCTGAACTCTCAGACAATTTTGGCCTACCCTACATCAGATGCCCACAGGCTTTGATTCGGGCAAAGCTGACTTCACCCCCGGCTGGTGATGATAAGCTCTACCTCGCAAGATCCTGGGGAGGGTCCTCTGGCAACTTTAATGAGAGCAGCTTGGCACCGGGTACACACACTATGTGTTTAGGAAAGCCTGGCTCCCCATTCCCCCACCATCCCCTGCTCTGCATGCCCTGCGTCCAGGCGCTCCTGGCCCTTGGAGTCTACATTCATTGGTCAGATTCATTCATGGGCCAGGGCGCCCATCTGTGTCATATGCTTGGTGCTGGGGCAGGGGCAACTGTGAGCCTGGCCCCTGCCCACTCAACCTGGCAGGAGACACACGAGTAAATGCTGGTTTATGTAGCTCTTCAGTGTGACTCTAATCCAGCATGTGACATGCTTCAGGAACACAGAAGGGGCACCCCAGTCTACCTGGGAGCCACCAGAAAGGCTTCTCAGAGGATAGGACATGCAGGTGGGTCCTGAGGGATGGAGAAGGGGCAGAGGGAGTTCTGGGTGTCCGAAAGAGCAGGACCAATGTCATGCAGACATGGCAGAGCCTCGGAAAGGGCCCTGAGCCTTTGGGTTGTCACAGGCCCCTTGGAGACGCTGATGAAACCGTGGCACTGCTTCCCAGGGAGCACTCAGAGACACATGGTTGTGCAGGTGACTCCAGAAGTCCTGGATCCTTGAGCAGACCCATGGCCCTCATCGAAGATGCCCCAGCCTTCACTCTGACTCCACTGCAGCTGTTTCGTGTCCTCCCCCTGACCTCTGACAGTTCTGGGCATGCAGAGACCGTCGCATCTACAGCGTCTGTCAGCATCCCTGCCTCGGCTGCCCTATCCTTCCTCATGGCATTCATCACAAGCCGCACTGCATTTGTGAAAGTATTTGTTGATTGTTTTTCTCCCTCTAGATCCTCGAGGCAGGGCTACACCTTGTGTGTGGCTGACCCTCGGCTCTGTCCAGTGTCTGGCCGGTGGATAGTGACTGGCCTGAAGGGTGCTGGAAGGAGGGTCTCAGAACTGGTCTCCGGTCTCCAGGCCTGCTGCCCGGTGATCCTTCCAGTGCTCCCTCCTGACCACTGCACTCTCAGCCCTGCCTAAGCGCCTCCAGTGGTGGCTCGCTGCCTTAACAACAGCCCCAAACCTCTTCGTCCCACACCGGGGGCCTTTTCCTCGCTGCTCCGCCTGCTGCGTTATTCCAGCTTCCAGGCAGGGAGAACTGCTGATCATTCCCTGAACACACCACCCTCTTCCCAGTTCTCTGCCTCACCCCGCTGCTGTCTTCTGTTCTCCCACTGCGGCTCCCATCCTCGGCTGCTTGGGGAAGTCCCAGTTTCCCTCCCAGACCTGCCTTGGCTGGCACCTTCTCTGGGACGTGCCCAGGCATGGCTTGGCACCCTTTCTCCTGCTGTGCACCACCCCCCTCTGGACTTCCTACTAAAGTATTTATCATAAGGACCAGATTATAATTAGCCCTCAACAGAGCATGCCTCCCACTAGACTGTGCATCGTGATGGGTTTGGGGCACTGTTAGCCCTCTCCCCATACCTATCTCTGTACCTGCAGCACACCAAGGGAAGAGCTCCCCTCACTCTGCGTGTCCTCTGCTGGGAAAAGAACAGGATGCAAGATGGGAGTTCATGACACACACTGTGGGGTAGGGCTGAAAGAAAGGAGAGGTGGCTGTGGAAGGAGGATCAGGATAGAGCCCTAGAAGAGTGAGGTTAAGAGATGGATGGAGAGATGATGGAGTAGAGAGATGTGGATGATAGAGAGACGTAGATGATTAATAGCGATGTGGATGATAGAAATATGTGGATGGTAGAGAGATGTGGATGATAGAGAGATGATGGGGTAGAGAGATGTGCATAATAGAGAGATGGGGACGATAGAAAGGTACATAATAGAGAGATGATGGAGTAGAGAGATGTGGATGGTAGGGTGAAGTGGATGATGGAGAGATGTAGATGATTGATAGGGATGTGGATGAATGGAAATTCATACACGGAGAACAAGAAGAAGAAAGTCATGGAGATATGACAGTGATTTTTTTTCTGGAGTTGGGGAGAGGGGACGTTAAGGCTGGAAAATGTGCGGGAGTCTGCAGGGCCAGGATTAGGGGAGGCGAGTGAGGCTCTGAGGGTACAACAGGTGAGGAGGGGCTCCCTCTTGGGCCCACCCTGCACCTTGGTGCCAGCAGAGAGTGCTCCTTCACCCTCTCAGGGGCCGGCCCTGAGAGTTAGACCATGGTGGTGGTGGGGGGCACAGAAGGCCAAGGGCGGCTGTGGATGCCCACCAGTGGGCAGTGGGGCCTGGGATTCACGCTGCACCCAGAAATGACCTCAAGAGCAGCCACCTTGCTGTGACTCAGCCTGCCAAGGGGAGGGCTTCTCACCCCACAGGACAGTGGGGCAGACAGACAGGCACCCCACACCGGCCTCCAGGAAGGGCCCGGCTCCATTTGTGTTGATGAGGTCAGAGAAGGAGAAAGCTCTCTTGGGTTTGATGGCTGTTTGGTTTACTGCTGCTATGAGGCAAGCAATGGAAACATTTGGGAAATCGATCCGTAGAGGAACTTCCATTACGTGCAGGGTGAGCGGGACCTCGGAGAGGGAGGGATGGAGGGACATTCCTGGGCAAGTGCACAACTGGGTGACCCGTCCAGGGCTGGCAAACTGCCGGGCACATGGTAGGCGGGTCCCAAATATTTACCAGATGATTCTCTTGTTCGTGTGTCATTAATAAAGCATTTCAGGTGGGCACGCCAATTCTAAGGTGAGGAGATCAGAGAGAAAATTCAGAGCACAAATTCTTCTTTTGGAAATGAAATCTTTTAGGAACCTACATCAAAAACAATGTTAAACAAGTCAAAACCATTGATCAGTTCCTTAACCAGACACACAACTTTACTCTGTAAAAATAATGACGGACATGACCGTGAACTTTCAACTGCAATTATTTTCACTGCCCTTGTTTTGACTGTAGCTGAGGAGATGCACAAGCTGTGGCTATTTATTGATATAGTCCAGCCGGAACTAAAGGCCAGTGACTGGCCCAAGGCCACAGAGCCGGTGAAGTGGCTAGAAAAGGAGTTAGTAAATGAACTTTCATTTGGTTATTCTTGAGATAAGTAATATAACAGACAATGTAAGTATCTGAGAATACTAAATAATGTAGTGTTTACTAGATAATGTCAATCCAGAAGGATAAAAAAGAGTGCACAGGGAAAACCAGCCTGGCTCAGTCACCTAATTTCACCACCTTCAAGCAAGCACCAGATTGGTTTCTCGTGCCTTCTTCTCAAGATAGTCAATAAATTTAGAATTACACTGACACGTATTCAGTTACTTTTTTGTACACAAACAACAGCATATTGTGTACTTTCTCATTTTTTCTTCACTGGGGAATTTTACTTCACTTGCACAACTTGACTAATCTTGGAGATGTTTCCTCATCAGTAAATATAGAGCTGCCTTGTTCTTGTTAACGGCTGCCTAGTTTCCAGGGACGGGGTGTGGCCAGAGCACCTGCAGGTCCTGGGGTTGGACAGGCCGGTTTCTCACTGTCTTTCAAGGTACAGTGACATTTTTCTTGTGACTCAAGAGAATATCCAAGAAATACAAATTTTAACTAAAGAGAAAGCCTCAGTAATTGACTCCTGATAAAAATGTGTTCTGAGGCAGAATGTGAGAGGAAGCTGGAGTCCGCAGCAGTGCCCTGTCTCTAACTGGGCTCTGATCCCCTCTCTGTGGAAGCTCAGTTAACAAGGTTGGTCTCTGGGGGCTGCAGTGAGACTGGGGCGCTTGGCATCAGCCATGGCAGGAACTGTTTGCTTTCCTCCTTCCTCCCTCCTGGGAAAGGCTGTGAAGAGGCAGTTAGGGGGCTGGGGGCCTTCTTCCTGCAGAGGGAGAAGCGGTTCTGGGCTTTGCCGCTGAGCCCCGGCCAGCGCTTGCGGAGACCGGGGTGCTAAGCCAGTCCTCCCTTCCTCTCCCTGGGCGGTGGTTTCCCCATTTGAAAACAGGTGGGTGGGCTGGCCTTGCCCAGCTGGCTTCTCTGCTTTCCCTGGGTCAGCCTAGGAGAGCTGGTAGGTTGGCATCAGGATGCCCTTTGAACAAAACAAGCGAGGGTTATCCTCTACCTGACTGTGCGCTCCTGGTTACAACTGCACTTTGGCTCCAGGTCGGAAGCCATAAAAACAGGACAAACACAGTGGGAAACCTGGACCGTTTACCCTCCTTCCACCCACGGTTTGCGCAGGGCCTTGGGCATACGAGCAAAACAAACATTTTGAACACCTGCCTTCGAGCGCGCAGCGCTGCCAATCATTAACCTCAGGGTTCAGGCGGCGCGGCCCGCGCCTTTCATAAGGCGTGCAAGGCGCCCAGCGAGCATCCACCTCCAGGCGAGCATCGGCTACCGCCACCAGACCAGGGAGCATCGGCCAGTGCGCCACCGCCCAGCGAGCACCAGCCACCGCGCCACCGCCGCCGCCGCCACCGCTCAGCGAGCATCGGCCGCTGTCCGCCACCCCGCCCGGCGATGCCCGAGGTCCCCGCAGCTCGCGCCTGGCCTCTCCTGCTCCTGCTGGCTGTCCAGCTCGGCACAGCCGCCGGCGCTCCTCAGCCGTGGCACTGCGCTCCCTGCTCCGCTGAGAGGCTTGCGCTCTGCCCGCCCGTGCCTGCCTCGTGCCCGGAACCCTCCCGGCCCGCCGGCTGCGGCTGCTGCCCGACGTGCGCCCTGCCGCTGGGCGCCGCATGCGGCGTGGCCACTGCGCGCTGCGCCCGCGGGCTCAGCTGCCGCGCGCTGCCTGGGGAGCCGCGGCCCCTGCACGCCCTCACCCGCGGCCAGGGCGCCTGCATGCTCGTGCCCGACGCCGTGCCCAGCGCCGAGGCCACAGGTACCACGATCCACCCACCTGGTCCCCTCCCCTGGGACAGATGAGCGGGCCTGGGGCGGGCAGGGGCAGGGGCTCCGCCAAAGCCTACAGCAAGTGGGGACCAAACTCGCCTAGGCCCAGAGCTCGCAGCCAAAGCCGGTAAGAGGATAGGATCTTAGGTCACCCAGATGAGCCCGATCATAGCATGGTCCTCAGGAGGTGCCCAGGAGAGGGGAGGAGAGGCCCAAGGGCAGGCACAACTTGGTGGGAAAGCTGGGCAGAGAGCCCAGCCCCGACCTCGCAGCCCACTGGTCTATAGATACTCAGACGGTGAGAGAGGAGGGGGGCCGTTCGGGTGCCCCTGGCCCTCCTTTCTGCTGATGAGTGGGCAGCCCCAGTGGCTGGAGCCTCTGGGAAGGCCTGGGATGGAAATTCCTCCTACTGGCCTCCAGGGAAGTGTTTGGAATGTCATTTGTAATTTACGTCCTGTGGAGCCAGTATGTGCTTCCCAGTAGTTTACAGAACAGAATGTGCGAGTTTAGGCTGAAAACTCCACTCGCATTCATTGCCATAGAAAAACAGTTTGATGTGTATGTTGCCTCCTAAGAACTTGACGATCAGGCTCTTTCTTGAATTTAGCATGATTTATTTGTAGTGGGAAGCAGAGGAAATGCGTCTCCTTCTACCCCTTCTCTCTACCTCCCCATGGGGCCAGCTGCGTGTCCACTGTGATTCCTGGAGAAATTTGTGGTTCCATAACCTGTGAGGAATGCACTGGAGCTCGTGGCCCTTCCAAGGAGGGGACGAGGTTTTCCTGTTGGGTTCTCTGCCTTCAGAGTCAATGAAATGGAGTCATCTCCATGATCCTCAAAGGAGATGGCTTCCCCTAGGGTCCTTCAGGAGAGGCAGTTCTCTATGATTCTGTTCATGCATCGAATCCAAACACTAGGACTGTCTGCAAGATATCTGGTGACCACTCCCCTCCTCTTCCAGGAGTTGCAAAGAAGTCACTCAGTCTGTGGGAAGGCAGAGCCCCTGGAGTAGAAGGGGAGAGCTACATCTAGACCCCACTTCTAAATGAACCCTACCACCTGTTCATAGGGTACTACTAAACTGCCCATTTTATGGATGGGAAAGCTGAGGTTCCAAGGCTCCTACTAATGGGGTGAGGAACTGAACCGTAATTCCTGGCTTTTTCAGGGCTCTTCCCAGGCCTTGACAAATGTGCACGTGGCTTCCATCCCCTGCTACTTTAGAAGCAAAAACACAGGGCACCCTTGCCAGACCCCAAAATTACTATTTGCCCAGAACAGAACTGGTAATGCTATTGGGGCAGCACTCTTCCCGGAAGCTGTCAGAAGCTCCTTTACAGAGGGAGTAGGCAAAACTCGGGGTCAGGGTGACCTTCCTAATGTCCCAGCCCGGATTTGCAGGAAAGGAAACAGCTTCAAGGGGGACAGTGCAGACGCTTTGGGAGGGCTCATGGGTTTGTGGCGTTCAAATTTCAGATGCAAAGGGCCCGGCAGCCCCTGACAGCGTGCCCCCTGAGAGCACAGAGATGACCCAGGAGCAGCTCCTAGACAGTTTCCACTTGATGGCCCCATCCAGCGAGGACCTGCCCATCATCTGGAACGCCATCAGTAATTACCGGAACATGAGGTCTCGTGAGATCTCTGACATCAAAAAGTGGAAGGTGAGGCCCTGGGGCAGGTGGAGCCTCTAGCTTGCACCTGCTGTGCCGGGGAGCTGGGTGGGCTTCTCCCTAGTCCTGAGCCCTGGAGATAAACACTTTTCATCCTAAAGCCTAATAGACATTTCTCAGCTTGGCTTTGCCAAGCTTTTAAGACAAGGGCCTTCAGCAGAGGAGCCTGCTGGATGGAAAGAAAATGCAGTTCCTGCTGTGCAACTTTAGATACCTTACTTCACGTCTCTGAGCTCATCTCTAAGATAAAGACAATGTCTAAAGAGCATTGAGCTATACTATTCTAAAGCTTGGCACAAAGGCTTTACACCCTCTCCCCCATTACTTCTCCCCCACTCTTTTAAAATTGTGGTAAAATATACATAACATAAAATTTATTATTTTAACCATTTTAAAGTATAAAGGTCTGTGGCCTTAAGCACATTCACATTATTCTGCAACCATCACCAGTGTCCATCTCCAGAACTTTTTCCTTTTCCCAGACTGAAACTCTGTCCCCATTAAACGCTGACTTCCCTGTAGCATCTTAATTGACATCCATTTTTAATTCTACCACTTGAGGGCGACAAAGAATCAAAGTTGGAGTGACTTGGGCTGATTTGTGAAAAAAAGAAAGAAAATCGCCTTCACAAACATGCACACCCAAGAAAGTGGAGGTTGGACCCATTTTCTAGACACGTCGGAATTTCATCTGGAAATGATGACAACTGGAGAAAAGTGTATTCTTATCTCAAATTATCCAGATGAATGCCTTACTCCTCACTGGATTTGCCTTACGTGAAATAACCTTGTAGATGAAAGAGGAAAGTTGTTAAAAATTTAGACGTGTCTGCTGCTAAATTCTCGGTTCAGAGAGCTGTGACCATTCTCCTTTCAACCAGATGACTGGTGCCAAAATTACCAATTGGGGGCAAGAGGAGTAGGAGAGAGCTCCTGGAGGTGGGAAGCTCTTGTCTCCTGTAGGTGTTTAGAGAATGTTCAGTGAGGGAGGGCATGGCCTTCCCATCTTTTGTCTCAACAGCGCAAGACAGAGACCCACACCCTCCTTTTACAGGGGAGAGATGGAGGCCCAGAGAGGGCACAACAGGCCTGTCCTCAGAGCCCATACAGAACGTCTTCCACCAGCTGTCCTTCAGGCTGATAATTCACTTTTTCTTGTCATTTATCCCAATGTCAAATTACTCTTTCAGGAGCCCTGCCAACGAGAACTCTACAAAGTGCTGGACAGATTAGCCAAGGAGCAGCAGAAGGCAGGGGATGAACTTTACAAGTTTTATCTGCCGAACTGCAACAAGAATGGATTCTATCACCCCAAACAGGTATGTGCCTTCACGGAGCCCGCCGCTGCTGCCCACACCCCTGCAACACTCCTCAACCCCCACACTCCTCACACAGGAGGTCCAGTCCCATGCGTGCTCCATAAAACCCTATCCCCGATCATATTAAGATCCACTCCTCTGGGACTAGGAGCAGATAGCTCCCAGTAGCTTGAAGACCAGCTCAGTGCTCATGGCCAGAGGAGGACACGCTGTCACTGTGCCAGACTGAACAGGGGGGCTTTCACAGGCCCCTCGCAGTCTGAATCTCAGTTTCTCCTCTGTAACACAAGAGGGAGGGAACAATCTCCTTAGGAATGCTAAGTATTTATTTGGACATCTGTTATTTTCTTTCTCCCCACAAAAGGAAATGAACTCTATAATTAAACACATTAGTTTTTTCCGGCTCACAATAAATAAGATCAGACGAACCAAGACTTGGTTTTGAGGAACCTTTAGGACTCAGTGAAGCACAGGTTCTGTGGATATTACTGGGGGAAGCTGAGGGCCAGGCAGAGCTTTATAGCAGATGAGGAATTTGTTGAGGAATACGAGGCAGTGTTGGCCACCCACGGGACATGCCCCCTCGAGGCTCAGCATCTCTACCATCAGGGCCATGAAGCAGACATCTGTGCACATAATACACCATGTGACACACAAGACATCCTCATCTCAGTGGACATGACCTTAGCCTCCATTTTACGAGGAGAACCAGGAGGGTGTTGGATTTTGCCCTTGGTCACGGTCATGGCTAGTTGGTGGTGCCCCTGGCCTGGGCTCTTAGCCTCCCCCCGTGTTCTCCGAGTGGTGCTGGGTGGCATGGAGCTCCACCGCCCCCCGGCTTCACGTGGGCTGTTCTTCACCTTGCGTCTTGTCTTTGCAGTGTGAGACGTCCCTGGAGGGAGAGGTGGGGCTCTGCTGGTGTGTCTACCCTTGGAGCGGGAAGAAGATCCCAGGGTCTGTGGAGATCAGAGGAGACCCCAAATGCCATCAGTATTTCAACATACAGAACTGAGAACAGGTGCAATATGATCTATTCCTTCACATGAAATATTTAAGTATATAGTATATTTATACAGTAGCATACACACACACTTTTATATATATATATGTATATGTATATATATATACATATATAGGAACTACTTTTTATACTCCACATATTACTTGACATATAAAGCTGTAGTTTATTTATTCACTCTAAGTTTATTTTTTTCTACACAGTAACTTGTGCTATATTAATTTATATATCACGAAATACTTCACATCACCTTGTATGTAAATATTTGTATTTTAGCTCTTCAAAGGTTCATGCTTCTGTTTTTAAAGAGCATGGGAAAATAGTGCCTAGAAAATAAAAAAATCAAATGTGTAGCAGTGATTTTTTCAAGTGGCTTAACAGAAGATGGTTAAGCCAAGCTTAAGAATGATTCAGTCTGTATATTCCATGGATCTGAGTTTGGGGTAAATTTCAAGGGAAAGTTAGATGTTGATTATGTAATCAAAGCTAGATGTGGTGATGTTGCTACATGTTAAAATATGCATTGGATATATCGTCAAACACACTTGCACAATGTAAACATATTCAGAATAAATATTCCGCGTGGGAACATTTTTTCTGCTGTAGACATTTATTGAACATACCATCGTCTTTGTTTCTGAAACTCCTCCATCCGTCACCCTCCCTTCCTCACACATCTTAGGTGTTTCAAGTCTGCAGGTTCCTCGTCCCCACTGCTGGCAGTTGCCCTGCCCACCAAGGGCTCCTATTGCCCAGTGGAGTCGGGCCGCCGGCAGGGCTGGGCACCCCCATTTCCTTGGGCCCTAGGCTCTCTACTTGCCCCTTCCCTTCCTCTTGTAAATAGGCCCAAGTTTCCCCCATCTTAAATGCAGACAGAAACACTTCCTTAATTTCCCCCTTGCCCCTCTCCTTTCTGCCTCCCCTCAGCCCCTATCCTCCCCAGGGCTCTGAGTAGAGTTCTCCAGCTCAGCTCCCTGCTTGACTCTTCTGTTTGCGTGACTCAGCCCTGAGCACAAGGGTCCTCTCTGCTCCTAGGATTCCTTCTTCCTTAAACTGTCGTCTGCTTGCTTTTCCTGACACTGCCCCAGATTCCCACCTGCCCTGCTGACTGCTCCTTCGGCATCTCTCCCTGGATGGGTATCTGGTCCATCTCAGCAGATCCCTCCGGGGCCCTCCTGGCTGCCTCCAGCCCTGTCTCCTGGATGCCCCCTGACCCTTGACCATGGGAAAAGCAGGAGCCTCTTGTCACCCCAGGCCACCTCTCTCCTCTCACACCTCCTGGCTCCTCCCTGGTCTGGGATCCAGCTCCCTGGGGGGCTTGGGTCTCCCCCTTCATCCTCCACTGCATGGCTGGCATCCTACCCCTGCCAAATCCCCAGGAGCAATCTGTGAATTCAGTGTTCAATATCATAATATCTTAAGAATATGGACACAAAATCCTCAACAAAGTGCTAGCAAACTGAATCCAGCAACATATTAAAATAGTCGTTCACCATGACCAAGTGGGATTTATATCAGAAATGCAAGCTTGTTTTAACAACATAAAATCGATTAATGTAATAAATCATATCAATAGAACAAAAAACAAAAATCACACGATCCTCTCAATAGACTCAGAAAAAGCATTTGATAATATCCAACATCTCGCATGGATTTAAAAAAAAACTAAACAGACTAGGAATAGAAGTTTCCTTCTGTTTTTCCTTCTATTTTTGTCAGTTTTGTCAAGCTGACAAAAGGTACCTAGAAAAACCCCACAGCTAACATCATAGTTAGTGGTGAAAGTCTGTATGTATTCCCCCTAAGATCAGAAGCAAGACACGTGTGTCTACTTCCACCACTTCTATTCAACATTGTACTAGAGGTTCTAGCCAAGGAAATTAGGCACGAAAAAGAAATGAAAGGTATTCAAACAAAGGAAGAAGTAGAACTGTATCCATCTGAAGATGACATGAGCTTTTATATGGAAATCCTGGGTAATCCACTAGAAGATTATTAGAACTAATAAACGAGTACAACAACACTGCAGGATACAAGGTCAATATATAAAAACCAACTGTATTTCTATATGCTTGCAATGAACAATCCAAAAATGAAATTAAGAAGACGGTTTCACCCACAATAGCAACAAAAAAAATTAAATACTTAGTGATACATTTAACAAAAGAAGTACAAAATGTATACTCTGAAAACTGCAAAATCTTGTTGAAAGAAATTAAAGAAGATCTAAATAAAATGGCAAACATACCATGTTCATGGATCAGAAGACTTGACATTGTAAACATGGCAATACACCCTAAACTGACCTACAGATTAAACACGATTCTTTCCAGAATCTCAGCTGACTTCTTTGTATAAAGTGACAAGCTGATTTTAAAATTCGTATGGAATTGCAAGGGGCCCAGAATAGCCAAAACAATCCTGAAAAAGAAGAACAAAGTAGGAGGACTCACACGGCCTGATTTCAGAACTTACTGAAAAGCAATGGTAACCAAACAATGTGTTACTGGAACAAGGATAGACATAGAGACCAATGGAATAGAATTGAGAGACTATTCCTAAATCCATACATTGATGGTCCGCTGATTTTCAATGAGAGTGGAAAGACCATTTAATGGAGATAAAAAAGTTTTTTCAACAGAAGGGGCGGAGACAACTGGATAGTCACATGCAAAAGAATGAAGTTGAACCCCTACAAAAATTAACTCAAAATAAATTAAAGGTCTAAATGTAAGAGCTAAAAATATGAAACTCTTAGAAGAAAACATAGCAGTAAATTTCATGACCTTGGATTTGGCAAAGGATTCTTAGATATCAAACCAAAAACACAAGCAACAAAACTAAAAAAGACAAATCAGACTCTATCAAAATTAAAAAGTTATGTTCTTCAAAGACTACCATCAAGAAAGTGAAAAAACAACCCACAGATTGGGAGAAAGTATTTCCAAATTACATATCTGAGAATATACTGGTATCTAGAATGTATAAGGAACTCTTACAATTCAATAACATGAAGTCAAATAACCCAATTAAAAAATAGGCAAAGGATGTGAACTGACATTTCTCCAGAGAAGACATACGAATGGTCAATAAGCACATGAAAAGATGCTCAACGTTGTCAGTCACCAAGGAAAATGCATATCAAAACCACAATGAGATACCACTCCACATTCAGTAGGGTGACTTTAATCAAAACAAGTCAAATAACAAGTGTGGGCAAGGATGTGGAGAAATTGGAACCCTCATACAGTGTTGGTGGGAATGTAAAGTGGGGCAACCACTTTGGAAAACAGTCTGGCAGTTCCCTAAATGATTAAACATAGATTTACCATATGACCCAGCCATTCTACTTCTAGGTATAGATCCAAGATAAATGAAAATATACGTCCATGCAAAAACTTGCACACAAATGTTCATAGAAGCATTATTTGTAATAGCCCAAAAGTGGAAGTAATCCAAATGTTCATCAATAGATGAGTGGATACACAAAATATGGTATATCCATACAATGAAATATTATTTAGTCATAAAGAGGAATGAAGTGCTGATACGTGCTACAATATGGATGGACCTTGAAAACAGTATGCTCACTGAAAGAAGCCAGTCATAAATGACCTCACGTTATATGATTCCATTCATACAGAAGTCTGGAACAGGGAAATTTATAGAGACAGAAAGTAATTAGTGGTTGCTTAGAGCTGGGGAGGGGGATGGCAGATGATAGCTAAAGGGTACCGGGGTTCTTATTGAAGTGATGAAAATGTTCGAAAACTGACTGTGATGATGGTTACACATGTTTGTGACTACCGCAAAAACCACTGAATTGTACACTTTAAATGGGTGAATCATATAGTATGGAAATTGTATCTTGATAAAGCTGTTAAAAAATATTTTCTGGTTGGAATGACACTGTTAGGATTGAGCTAGTGGAAGAAGACTCCGGAGGCAGTGGTTATGATGGATTCAAGGAGAAGATGAAGGAGGCTAGCAGATGGTACACGGAGGCTGCAGGTGCTGAAGATCGGGGGAAGCAGATTGGGGCATACAAGGGACAGAGAATCAACTTCTGGAAAGAGTCACCTGCTTGCTGGCTCCAGCTTCTCTCCTTCCATTCGTTTTTGAACCCATTCCAATCAATTGCAAAGATTCATCATAATCCCTGGTTTATAACACACACTCATTATTTGGTCCTCGCTTGGCACTCTCTTATTATTTGCTCTATTTTTAATAATGTAATAGGGATCTGTGGTCTCACCATCCAACTTGAAAACTAGAATTCTGGCAATAACCATTCATTGCTTCACTTTGGATATAGTTTTATCTTATCTATACCTATTTTTAAAAATATGTTTTAGTTCAGATTATTTTAGTAATTTTTTTAACTTCATAAGAAGTGTACCAGGCAGCATGTGTGTACCACACAGTGTGTAATCATTAGGGACTTGGTTTTTAAACTTGATGCTACAGAGCTATGCATCACCTGCATGGTTGCATCAACTGCAGTTCATTCATTTAGGGTTCTACAGGGTACCCCCTGTTGCAAATACACCACCGTTTATTCATCCAGGTTCCTGTTGATGGGAGTTAGGTTATTTCTGGGTTTTTAAAAATTGCTAAAAATTTATATTCTCTGAGACTATTTTACATGAAGTCTTCTTGAAATTATATTTGATTGTGTGTTGCTAGGGTATTGAAATTAAATTCATTTGTGTGTATTGTTATATCCAGCCATATTGCTAAATACTCTTATTATTTATAATAATTTGTCTGTAGATTCTCTTATGATTTCCATGTAAATGGTCATGACATCTGTAAATTGTGACAGTGTTTTCCAAATGTTAAGCCTCTATTTTTTTTTTGGTCTTATTTTATAAGCTCAGTTCTCTCACACCATGTTGGCTGGAAATCGCGAGAGTGGGTATCCTTGTCTAGTTCAGTTTTCAAAGAGACTGCTTCTAATGTTTCCCCATTTAGGATGATGCTTGCTAGGTTCTTGTTTTTTTAATATTTACATGTTATCAGATAATGGAAGTTCTCTTACATTTTTAATTTATTAACAGTTGTATTGTGTTGAATTTTTCAAACTGTTATTACTGTATCCATTTTTTCTCTTTAATATACTAATGTGATTAATTATATTTACTATATTTATAGATTTTCTAATATTAAATTTTTTTTTATGCCTGGAATGAACTCAAGTTGGTAATGGTAGAATAACTTTTATATGGATTGTGGGACTCAATTTACTAACAATTTTCCTGGGATTTTTACATTGATGAGCACAAGGGTCCTGTACGTTTTTTTTCTTTGTGTGGTTTAAGCTTTGGGGTTGTACTGGTTTTGTAGGATGAATCCAGGTGTAGTCTTCTCTTTTATACCTTCTTAAAAAGTTTTTATTGAATGGGACAATGTGTTTTTCAAGCATGTGGTAGAACTCGTCAAACCATTTGGACTTGGTGTTTTCTTTATGGGAATATTTTAAACTATTTCTTTAAATGCTATCACAATTACAGGAATATTCAGGCTTTTGATTTGTTCTTTAAAATTATAATTTCTAAATTGGTAATATATAGTGTTGATAGTGTTTTCTTATAATCTCTTTATTTTCTGCTTTATCTGTTATATTCCTTCTCTCATTCATAATATTAGTTGCAACTTTTCCTTTTTGTTCTTTATAGTCATTCTAGGTGTTTGCCTATTTTGTTAGATTTTTCAAAGAAAAGATAGGCAGATTCAATTGCTAAAAACCAAGATATATCTTATTACATGATCATATTTGTTGGGTTAAGTTTGCTAGTTTTAAAACAAAGTTCCAGATATTCTAAATCCCTGCTGATTTTTTTTTCTTGGTCTGTTTAATAATGAAGAGAGGGTAATTATGTTAATTTTCAAATAAATAGTTTAAAGACATTTTAAAAACATACAAGAGAAGAAGTAATAAAAATAAGAGTAGAAAGCAATGACAGAAAAAAGGTACAGTATTTTATTAGGTGCACATATGTTTAGAATGGCTAACTATTCATGGTTCATTTACTCTCCTGCTAGCTTGTAGAGACTTTTTCTCTCTGTAATAAAACATTGTCTTAAAATCTATCTTGTCTGATATTCATCGCTACTCTAGCTTTGTTTTGGATCGATTTTGTCTATATTTTTTCCATCCTTTTACTTTCAATCCTTGTCAGTTGTAATACAATATATCTTGAGTTTTACCAGTTGAATCTGCCTATCTTTATTTTAACTGGCAAATTTTAACATCTGCTTAAATTAGGGTTTCTCCGTCTCGGCGTTATTGACATTTTGGGTGGGATAATTCTTTGTGGTGGGGGCTGTCCTGTGCCTTGCAGGAAGTTTAGCAGGATCCCTGGCCTCCACCCACTAGATGCCAGTAACACCCTCCATTGTGACACCAAAAATGTCTCCAGACTTTGCCAGATGTCCTTGGGTGGGGGAAGAATTGTCACCACACCCTCGTCAAGGTCGGTGACTGTTATTCGTCAAGTGTGTCGATGCGTTATTCAAACCCTGGTGAGCGGTGGCTGCAGCATCTGTGTGGCCTTGACCCAGTGACTCGAGCGCCCTTGCTCGCTCATTTCTGTGTGTCTAGGGGATGGTGGCTGGGGACACACGGTATTTGGGGATGAGCCTGGGAGGGCAGAGGAGCTCCAAGTGTCTAGCTGGGTGGCCGAGGGTGGAGCGACAGGGGAGAGGAGAGCCAGGTGGATGCAACATCACGTGTTTACCAGACATGATAGGAGAACACTTAGAAGGAAAGGTGATCAAAGGTGTGGACAGGGCAGAAGTTGGAGGCTAAGGAGAGTGAGGACAAGAAAGGGCACATGATTCAGTGCTTCCATGAAGGCAAGTCCTGTAGGCTTATAGAGCCGGCATCCTGTGTGTAGCTCACAGCTGACAGTGGCTGCAAAGGGCTTGCCGAGCTCCCGTCTGGGCTTCCTAGACACTGGCCAGCTGCTGAAGTGCCCATAGTTGACCCCAAGAACCCCATGTCCTGTTGGCACCTGCTGTCCCCATGAGCTTGCTCTGCTGGCCAGCTCCGTCCCTCCAGCCTCAGGACTTTGCAGGCACCTCAACACCCCAGAACCTGCCCTCTCCTTTTCCTGGCTTCCCATGTGCTCTCCCGATGACCAACCCTACACCCCAGTTCTTGGAACACTTACCGAGCTCACCACTCAGCACACACAACTCTGTGATGAGGAACCCATCTTAGATGTATTATTAATGGGTCAGTTATGGCTCTAAACAGCTGATTCCCTGACATGCAGTTTATCCTTCGATGCCTGGAAGTAGCAGGCTCAGAACTTTGCCTGAAGTGGCTCTGTGACAAGGGGCAATTGTCCCAAGGCTGCAGAGAGGGGACCGAGACCCCAGACCTGCACCCCCCAGCATCTCCCTGAGTCTCCCTCCCCCTCCTGCCTGGTCCACTCTCTTCTCCAGAGGGTGGGGTGAGAGGGCCACAAAATCATCCTGCATGTGTTCCGTGCCTGGTCCCCTCGGTTGTGAAGGCTGCCCTGGGTGGTGACAGATAGGACAATGGGGGACAAAACCTAAAGGCAAAGACAGCCAGTCATGAGGTGTGTCTGCTGATCTGTTCCCACCTGCCCACTTCTGTGACAGGACCGGGGTCAACACCCCGGCCTCCCGGACCTGGAGGCTCACAGCAGACAAGACCCAGTGTCTCCATGGGGCCAGCGGAGGCTTCCAGGCGGTCTCCTTGGGTTCTCTTGCCGGAGGCAGAAGCAAACAAAGGCATTTGTCTAAGAAGTCTTCTACCGCAGCCAGAACATCCTACTCTCTCTGGATGATTTCATTAGTAACCCACCATCCGGAGCCAGTCACCAACAAGGGGAAAAGGATTTCTTTATGGTAAAAACTTTATTTACTATTTATAAATACATTGCAAGACAAACTTTCCAAAAATACTTTTTTTCTTCAAAAACTTAATTAAAAAAATAAAGAAAAGCTAATAGGTAGGCAGAATGTCTCGAGACCCCTTTGTGTTCTCAAGGAGGGCTGTGCATAGCATGTGTCCACCCCAGAGGCTGGGCGGGCAGCACGGGGCCTCCTCGGCGCTAACCCCGCCAACCTCGAGGGCTGGCCTCCGGGGGAGCCGGCCCTGCACAGGCTCCTCTCCTCGGTCCTGGCCATAGTTATGTTCTCTAGCATGGCTAACGTCTCATCTAGCATTATCTAGTGTGGGTCCTAGCATATCTGGATGATGACGTATATAACGTTAACAGGTCATGAAGAACGTGTTTTCTCTGCGTATATGTGTGAGTTAGAAAGAAAAGCAGGATGATGCCAAGTGCAGCCAGCACGGGCATTCTGTGTGCTCCCAGGGTCCTCGCTGGGCTCTCCAACAAGCCATTCATCTTTCCTGGTTAGATAAAATTATTATTGTTATGTTTACACTGTGCCAAGGAGGACAGAGGTGAGAGATGAAAATAAACCTCCTTTCCCTTTAAGGAGCTTATCCTCAAAAATCAACTTGGTCATGAACTGTTGAATAGGAAAACACTATTTTCTATGGTCATTGAAGGATCGTGCTATTATTTGTGATGCCTTTTGCTGTCCCACTGCCCCCCTGCCCTGTGGGGCCACCAGGAAAGGCTGTGTCTTCAGGGAGCTGCTGACAAAGAAGGGTCAGAAATACCTGCCTTTATAGGTTCCCAGAGTTCCCTAGAACATCCTTGGTCATGTTTTTTTACAAGTAAGACTCTATCTTATTCTCTCCACTAGTTCCCAAGCAGCACAGGTCACTTGAAGACAGGAAATAGCTTCTTGGTCGAGGGACCCAGGCCCTTGCTTCAAAGATGTAAGCTGCAGGCGGTGCGTGGGGATGTCAGACACCAGAGGGCAGGGGGTCCTGTTCCCGACAAGCCTGTGCTCATTTCACAGGGTGGGGAGGAGGCGTTCGTCTGCAGAAGCAACACAGTCGCTGCGGCACGAAGCAGAGGCGGAGCTCCCAGACGGTGTGAGGTCCGGCCGCACTGCGCTTGAGTTTACAAGTATTTTTATAGGAAGCAACAAGAAAAACCACACTGCGTTTCACTGATGACTGGGAAGTAGAAAGATGCTCAAGTTCACCATTAGAAGAACCCTAGGCATTTCAAACATCTCTTTCTAAACTTTGGTTTTAAAAAAAGTCAGATCACCACAAAAAGAAATATAAATCGAGGCTGTAGCCAGCTGCTGATCATGTCGTTGGCAGTCTTTTGTGCAAAATAAGGCGTATTTCAGCTCCACATGAACTAAAACAAAGAGAAAAAGAAACATATTGAAATAACTGCCCCTTGAATCGAGAGGGTTCAAGTCCTGCCTGGGACGATCAGGTCAACACCCGGGCACTCGGCGGCTGGGGCTCCCCTACACTTTGTAACAAAGCAAAGAACACCGTAAGGGGCTTGCAGGGTTCACTGTCACAGTCACCCTGAGACTAGAATGATTTTTTTTCAACTTGCAAGGAAACAAAATTTATCACTAAAAATGAAAATTTCTTCCGTTTACTTAAACTTGTCTTGAGTAGACGAAAGGAAATACATATTTATTTTTTTCCCCACTAGCACTCTCATATATTAAAAGAAAGAAAAATATTGAATGTGATAGCATTCTTCAAAATGATAGTTTAAAATTTCATTTTTGTATTAGATTTAAATAAACTTTATTACAATTATATTAATCAAAGACTATCAGAACAGCCATAATATATTTTACAGAAAAACAAATAGCCACACCCTTTAGAAACACGTTCCTTTAACAAGTTCTTTCAGATTAAAACAGTTTACCTGTGAAGATAAATGAACCATCAAAGCTGAACTCTGAAAATCTCACATTATATGTGTATGAATATTTACAGGTTCTAAGTTCTTTAAAATGAAGGGAAGCATCTTTGAGGCCACCTGGCTACAGACCCTCTTTCCCTGAGTTGTTCAGCTGGGTTGGGGGGCCTCCTTGCACCTTCCTGAGGGGTCTGTCCTATATATCTGTCCTCTAGCTGCAGCCCCTGAGTCACCAGCCCCAGGGCAGCCCGCGGCCTGCAGACCCTCCCTCCCACCCCAGCCCTTCTGGGAGGCAGAGGCCCAGGGCCAGGAGGCTGCGGCCCCTTGAGCCACTCAGGTCCCAGGGCTTACGTGGCCGCGGGTCTACTTGCTCTCCATGCTGTAGCACTGCACGTCGCCTTTGCCCTTGGCGTCGTAGCCCGGGAGGGGCTGCCCGTACTTGTCCACACACCAGCAGAAGCCCCGCTTCCGGCCTTTGGAAGGACGGCACTGTGGGCAGAGCACAGAAGATGGAGCGATAGTGAACCCCGGGAGGCCCCCACAGTGGGGGTCCTGATGACAGGGGCAGGTGCCCATGGCCAAAGGTGGAGCAGGCTGTCAGGGCCCAGGGTGGTCTCCCAGCACGGCCTCTGCTATGCTGAGAGGCACCACGGAGAGGCCAGGCAGAGCCCCGTGTGCACAGCGTGGCGGCATGCTCTTTGTGCGGGTGGGATTCTCTAGAAAAGCAGCAGGCAGGGCAGGTCTGTGTCCCTCAGGGTCTCAGAAGACCCTGGACCTTCTGCCCCGCAGGCCTATCTGCTGAACGAGGGAATGAGAACGTCCCTCGTGCCCCGCTCGTGTCACGTCTGTGTCTTTCAGAGCATGCCCAGGCCGCACACATGGTAACTTCTCAGTGCACGCTTGCTGAATAAGCGACGGAAAGAACCACACGAACAAAAGACCTGACTAGAATGATCGCCTGCTGAATAGTGACTGGTGGAAGACAGGCATGAGAGGAGGCCAAGGAGACTAGTGGCCACTGAGGGAGATGGGCCCTCTGACCAAGGCCACCACCAGGAACACTCTGGAGGAGGCCACACTGTTCTGTGGCTAATCCTGCAGATGCCACGGTAGGAACTGTCCAGTTGGGAAGCTGACTGAAATGCTGCCATAACATACTCGTAATCCAAGGAGGCGCATTTATTGTGGCTTAAAATAACCACCTCTCCAACAGGTTTGATCTTTTATAGCCTGTCGTTCTCTGGAAGGCACGAGTGTGCAAGGGACCAACACGGGACCTCAGGGTAAGCTTCTGGTCCTGTGACCTCATGTCAGCCTTCTTGGAAATTCTCTACAATAGTTATTCAAAATGTCAGTGCAATGCAAGTGCCAGTGTGTCTGCGTCCCTTTATGGTTCACAAAGGGCTCCTGGGTGGCACTGCTTTGCTCTGTGGGTCGGGAGGGAGACAACCAGGGTTTCGGGTTTTAGAGAAAGCAGCCCTGGGTCGGTCTCTGGTGCTGTCATGGGCCAGGAGCTAGGGCTGCGGCCAGCGCTGGGGGTTGGCAAAGCAAGCCTCTCCTCTGCACTGGGGACAGAGGGAGAGAAAGGAAACATGCGAGGACACCGCTTACCTGCTTCTTCTTGTAGAAGCCCTTCTTGTCGCAGTTGGGGATGTGGACGCCCCTGGGGCTGAGCATGTTCAGGAACTTGAGGTGGTTCAGCGTGTCCTCCATTTCCCGGCGGCAGGGCCCCTGGGGAGGAGGCCGTGTTACTCGGGAGCTCGCACTACCTCATAAAATCCCGGACGCCCATCAAGCCCTCCCGAGTGGACCTGCAATGTGCTCCTCAAATGTCTTTTGCCTGAGTTAGTTGTCGACATTCCTAGAAGGACGCCGACTGCGGCTCCTGTCTTCCTCGTGAAATCCCCAGAACAAGGCACAGAGGCGAGGACAGAGTCCCCACAGGCCAGGACACACAGAGACCAAGGGAACGAAATAAAGTGGCCTTGGGAGCACATTTCTCTGTACCACAGAGGCCTGGAGAGCACACGATGCGCTTTTATGGATGTTATTTCTCCTCGACCTCGGGAGATCTCCGAGATCGGGAAGGGTCACATCCTTTACGTCAGGAGGGGCTCGAAGCTGCCCACGGCATCAGCTGGACCACTGGGATTTACCGACGGGGCTCTCGAGTAAAGAGTGACTCTGGCGTCCCTCCTCTGCCCCCTCCTCCCCAGGAGGAAAAGCTCTTACATATTCTGTCTCCCGCTTGGACTCGGAGGAGAAGTTCTGGGTGTCTGTGCTCTGGGACTCGTAGTCCACCTTGTAGCGCTGGCTGTCCTTGGCATGGCCTTTCTTGATGACGTCCATCTTGGTGTGGAGGGTGTGGAATTTGGGGTCTGGCACTCGGTGTGTGCTGGGGAGGGCCTGGTTGTCCATACTCCCGGCACTGTGGTGGTCCTCCTCCGACTCACTGCTGTTTCCTTGAAAAGCATAAGAGACACAAAGATGGTTGTGGACATTTAACAACATTCTTCTCAAAATCTTAATACTGCGACCAAGTCACATCTAAGCAGAAATGTTATTCAACAATTCCAAATATGTTTAAAAAAACACCTTGATAACGTATTGTTCCGTAACACTAGCAGAAGCAGCCACCTTTTAGGAATGAAACACGACATGTGCTTTTAGGAAGCAGGAGCAGCTGAAGGAAACTCTTTTCACCTCTCAGCTTTCAAGTGTCTCTCATCCTCCACCAGCAGGGGTCAGACCCGAGCCAGGGAAGGCTCTGCGGGCGATTCAGATATGTTCAGGGCTGCTCCAATGCGGGCCTCCCACGTGTGCGACTCGGTGGATATACACCTTCTCCGCTACACCCGGCCCTGCTGGGGGACGATGGCAGCAATCTGGGTGCCAACAAGCCCTGGAGGGGTTCCGACGCTCACTCAGGTTTAACCAGCACTGGCCTAAGTGCTACCAGGCAAAAGGCTCCAGGGGATCTCTGCCGGCTCAGACAGGGAAACTGAATTCCTCTCCACAAAGCGCCTTTGCCGCATGTCCCCAGACTCACGCAGGCATGTCTGGTGGTGCTTTATAGGTCCTGCCATTACATCTCTAACACTCAATGCCCACTCAGGGTCTGGGACGCCCAGAAGAGCTGCACAGACCCTGCACATCCTGGGGCACTTTCCTGGGGAGGCCCTTCATCCCATTTGCACAGGAGCAAACAGGACCCTGACATCACCAAAGCTCTGCTCAAGGCTTACATTCCTTAGTGCCAAAGAACTTTCACTCCCTGAAAAGGAAGCACCTCCTGTGGATCCCTCAGGGGAATCAACATGCTAATAGACACAGACTTGACATTGACGTGGGAATGTCCACAATGTCCCTGAGATTTCAAGGATACTGACTAAATGTGTGGCTGATGTATACCTAGAATGCTCTCTCTGTTCCCCTTCCTCTTGCCTGACTCTATGCAGCCAGGTAACTGTCATGCGATCATTTCACTTGACAAGCCACGCCCTGATGCCTCCCTCCCAGGAGGGGCTCCTTTCGCCATCTGGTCCTGAATCTACTATGCCTGGGATGCCAAGTGCCCTGCTCCAGCTGAAGCCTCCTGGGAACACGCCTGTCACAGTGGTAGCCCGCCCACCTGCCTGGAAGCCAGCCAAGGCCTCCGGCTCTGGGCTCCGAGGCGCAAGAGCCTAGCTCGGAGAATGCCCCCGGCGGGCTAAGCGCTGCTGAAGGACACAAAGCTTCTGTTGCAGATGCTCCACTCTCTCCTGGAGGCCCGAGGGCAGGTGCACTCACGGGGGTGTTTGGGGAAGCCCCTCTCCCCTCTGGGTCTCGAGTTCTTCACTCAGAAAACAGTCTCATGGCAAGGAGGAGTTGCAAAGTTCTCAAGGGGTCCGGTGTCTGGGGAAGCACAAATTCCTCTAGCCCAGAGCCTGCTGGAGTAAGATCTTAATTGGTAGGATTTGGTTTCAATTTCCTTTCACCTTAGTGTTTTCTTTTCTTTTTCAGGGAAGTACTGGGGCAAAGGAGATGCTAAGAATATGTAAATACACATATTTGCATTTCTTTTCCAAGAACTCTGAGTAATTTCTTAAACTTCCTTGGTTTGTTTCTAATGCCTGCTGACTTAGAGATGAAGGGAAACCTTTCCATTTAAGCAACAGATAATTTTGACTTTTGACTGTCATTTAAATTTACCTATCCCTCCTCCCAAGTGGATTTTAGAGGTCACTTAGATCTTTTCATAATCTTATAATAAGCCACATCAATCTACACTATGGAGCTACTCGTAACAGTAGTAATCATAATGTGTGTTATAGTCTAACTAAAAGAGACAATGTTTATAAGAACTTCTAAGATCACTTTTTGAATGTCCAAAAAAATGCCCTAGAACCATAAAGTACATACACAGCAAACGACATAACTTTGCCCTGGGTCTAAGGATTTTAAGCCTGTCTACTAGTATAAAACAGTGTATGTTTTAGGCAATTGGAATTTTGCCTTTCCACCAATCCTGGAGTGGTGTTTCTCTGGAATAAATAGAGCCATCCCTGCCTAGCAAGGAAACAGCCCCACCGGGGAGTGGAAATCTGCAGGTGTGAAAATTACAAGGGGACTTCCCTCTGCTGGTCCTAGATGGGAGCTTGCCCACTGCACTCCGTCCAGCTGGTGGCGGGAGGTGGAGGCAGAATTCTCCTAGCCTTCAGCTATGTGGGAACTTCATTCATAACTAAGCGAGGCTGGCAAAGCCTGCTTGAAATTTAGAGGAACAGCTGCCAACAGCATTTAGACTTCTTTCCTAAGGGAACGATGTGATGTCCTTCACAGAGTCGCGGGCCTGGTAGTGGCAGAGACAGCGGAGCAACTCTGCCAAACACTAGGAATTTTTTGTCTTCAGGGCTCCTGTGAACTGGACCGCATTCCTTCCACTTCTGACTGAGATGGCACATAGTCCCGGAGTTTATTCCAACTCTCTTCGCTGACACTGACGTCCGTGCGTCCACACTCCCGGCAGTCTCCGCACCTGGGGTTTGTCTGAGGGCCACACAGGTACCAGGGCGGGTGGGGTGCACAAGGGGAACGATCCAGTAAGCGGCATAGGCAGTTCAGCCCTCACTATCCTCCCTGCCTCTGGGGGACCCTGGTGAGTCACTTCTTTCTGAACGTCAGTTTGTCCAACGGAAAACGATACTATTACCAGATTCCCACCTCGCTGGTTTTGGACACTCCGGGAGGTGACAGTGCTTTGCAAACCGTAAGTCTGTGCAAATGTTAGTATTTTTAAAGACAGGTACAATTTCCTACAACGTGCCTGCCCACCTTCCCCAGTCGCCTCCCTGCGCCCTCGGCCCCCACAGCAGCCTCGGCACAGGCACGCTCGCTCCCAGTTCGTGGGAAACAGACCGAGTTCCAGGGTTGGGCCGCACAGTCCACGCCCATGTTCCCGCGCTACGCGGGCGCACAGGCCGGAGAATCTCTGTCCTGGATATTTCCATTGGCTGCGCTAATAGTGGAACCCGCTCCCTCCCTCCCCATGAAATCTTTGACCCATTTTCACCGAAAGCGCTGTGCAATTTACAAGCACTCTGCACTCAGAGAGCGGAGCTAGTATACGGCCGGCTGCAGAGGGTCCCTCGGGCAAGCACCCTCGCCTCGCGGGGCCTCAGTTTCCCCACGTAAAACCCTTGCGGGGGGAAGAGCAGCGGAGTTTCCGCAGCCGCACCATCCCACCCCCGGCCTTGGCGATGGGGCGCCGGGCCCGGGATGCTGCGGCAGAGCACCTGGCGCGGGCGGCTCACCTGGCGCGGATGGCGCGGGCAGCAAGTAGGCACGCAGGCGGCCGGCGGCGCTGGCGTTGGTGCAGAGCCCGCGGCCATCCAGCAGCGCCTGCAGCGGGCGCGGCTCGCCGGGTGGCGGCTGGCAGCGGAGGCCGGCGCCGCAGCGCTCGGTGTAGACGCCGCAGGGCTGGCCCTCGCGCAGCGCGCACGTCAGGCAGCAGCCGCAGCCCGGCTCGCGCACCAGCTCGGCGCACGCGGACGCAGCGGGCGGCGGCGGGCACTGGGCCAGCGCGCGCGCGTCGCACGGCTCGCAGCGCACCACGGGGCCCGCGCCCGCCAAGCCCGCGCCGGCTCGCGCCGCCGGCGGCCCACGGAGCAGCGACAGCGCGGTCAGCGCCGCGGCCCAGAGCACGGGGCGCGCCCGCTGCATGGCGCCCGCCGCGGGGGCCCGCTACTTGGCCGGCCGGGGCGCGCGGGGACGGGGCGACAGCGCGCGGCGCGAGGCTGCGGGAGCAGGGTAGGGAGCCGCCAGTCCTCAGCGCTGCGCTGCCGCGCTCGCATCTGGGCGGCCCGGGCGCGCCGGCTGCTATATAGAAGCCGGGGTGGCCGAGGACACGCCCCGGAACGGCGCGCCAGTGGTGGTGGTGGGGGGGGGGGCAGCGGGGGCGGGCCAGAGCGAACCAGGCTCCGGGGGCCCGCGCCTCGCCATGGGCAGCCGGGCAGAATACGGGGCTGCGCAGCGCTAGGACGGCCGGGCACCTGCTCCCCGCGCACATGCCTGGCGCCCCCGGTACCCTGCCGTCCCCGGGGCCTCTGGTGTCTCCCCGCCCCAGGCCACCCCAGCGCCGCCGACTGCCCTCGGCCACCCCGATGCCTACGCCCTTCTCCCTCTGCACCCTAAGGTGACGTCGCCCCACGGCGAGCCAGCGTAGGGGAAACTGGCGTGTGCTGCTCCTCACTCGTGTGTACTTTGCAAAGCTTTCCAAAATTTAAGTCCTTGGGTCTAGGAAGTCGTGGGACGTTTCTGAATGAAAATACCCGATTCGCTTCGGAGTCTCGGCGAGCCAAGGCACTCGAGGTTTTATCTGCACCCGCTGGGCCTTTGGCACCCTCAGCCTCCCCCTCCACCCCCCGACCCAACAAAAGCGCATCTGCAGGTGCGTACTTGGCTTTCGCCCTTTCTAGGTTCCCTTCTCAAAGCGCTGGAGGCTCACGCTTGCCTTTTCACTTCAAGTCCTAGTTGGCAGAGTGGGCCGGCGGAGAATGTGTCCTTAGGACGGCTTGTCAAAGATTTGACGTCACGACTGTTCTTGTTTTAGGTATCCTCCCTGATAACGTTTTCAGATAGAGTTTACATGCACAACCGAACAATAATGAAAACAATAAAGCGGGCACCGCTGAAGCGTAATTAATAACCGAATAGTCCTCAACATTGGTAATTTTCACTATCAGTTTTTCAGGCCACTTTGTATCCCTGTACTAAGTTCTCTCCGGTGCGTTGAAATGGAGATTTTGTGACTCGCGCTCATCTGTGAAATCTGAATACTTTGCACTAGGGTGCAAGTCCGAGGGCGCAATTGCGCCCTTGAGGTCGCGGTGAACCGGGCTGGCCTGCTCCGTGCGGGTCCTTTCAACGGTGTCTGCGTGCCCCTCTCCCAGGCGACCAACAGAGGACGCCAGTGGTCCAGGATTGAGTGGAGAATTACACTTCCCAAGGCTCTTTTATGAAGAGCTTGTGCTTCTGCAGTGGGAACCGGTCAGACCATCGTGGGAATGGACTTTCCTGGACGCTGTTGAAAATAGATACTTGCCCTAGGAGGTGGATAGGTGTCTTGGAGAAGCCTTTTGCAGTTTCCGGTAGAAACAGCAAACTTGCGTTTCCCCCTCCACCCCGGCCAGCCCGCTAGGCAGCCATGGGTGAGGTTAACATCCATCCACTGTCTTTCCCACCTCTCTCTCTGTGTGTACATGTGTATGTATGTGTATGTGTATATATCTTCTTCCCTTAGAATGGGAAGACCAATTTACTCATACCAAATAAGTCATAAATAAAATATAGTAATAAGTGAGGATCTACAATGGAGAAGAGATCAAAGACACACCGAGGGGGCCTGTCCGTCAGCCTGGCAAAGGCGCAGCCCCTGAGGCCCTTGTCGGCTCCTGCAGTCTAGCGCTCAGCTGTGGGAGACCCGCCCTGTTTACCCTCAAGTACACCATAACCGTCCTTGAGGTCCCTCTCCTGTCTCCCTCCTTGTATGTTCTCTGCTTTGACAGCCAAGAACAGGGTCTCCGATTTCATTGGAAAATTAAAGGAAACAAAACAAATCCCTCAGGGTTACATTTGTTCCTGAAATAACCATGGACACTGGACTCTGAAATTAGAGCAGGGTTTTGTATCAAGATTCTTGAGGTTGCAGGTCCGCCTTTGTCTAGTACAGTGTCGTACACGGGGCTGTTCTGGTCATTGGTCAGTGTGGCACTTTTTACTAGCGTTGTCTTCTGAGCAGTGGACAGGGGAAGCCCAGGGAGAATATCCAAGTCCGACCCCTCGGTGCTCCTGCTTTTCAGACGGCGGAGCCCGGGCCTGGGCAGCTGGAGAAAAGGCTCCTGTTCCGCGCGGAGTCCCTAGGGGGCGCCGAAGCGCCAGGGTGTCCCGGAAGAAGCCTGAGAGCACGGAACGCCGAAGGTTACGTTGTAACTCTCGATGGATATTCCATAGCAACGTTTTATATAGGCTGTCATCGCCTTTCTCGTGAAATCTTGCAGCAGCGACGTAGGGAGAATTGTATTTCATTATTTAGCCATTCTTGTTTGACAAAACTGCAGGGAAACCCCTCCAGAATCTAATTGTTGCAGGCAGGACTTGGATAGGATAAAACTTAATTTTGTGGCATGCTAGTTAATTTTGTCAGACTTTCGATTAATCTGGCGTTTGTGGTTTTTGACATAAACTAGAGTGGTTAGTGGGAAAGATGTTTTTCCCTGGACGAAGGTACTTGGTATACAATTGCTTAATAATTGTAGTGTTCAACCATTGGAATAACAGACAGGAGACGGGATATATCCCTTTTCACTAACAAAATTCAGTTGGGCTGATTATGATTCATGATTGCTGGGGTCAGCCTGGTCATCCTAACCAGGTGACATAAGCCACTCATTTCTTTGAGCCCACTGCCGCACCTGACAGGCTCCTTGTCTCCATGTGACATCGGCTACTTTGCTTCGCTTAGGCTTTCCCTGGACCCGCCACCTAGGGTCTCTCTCCCTGCCCTGAGCAGCAAGCTCTCTCTTTCATGTCCTCAGAAGTATGTGTCAGGTTTACTTACCACAGTAGACTTCGAACAGAAAGGTCCAAACTCCTAGAGGCAAGTGATGCTGGGACCTCATTTTAGGACTCAGTGGCACTTTCCCTAAATAAAGCCTCAGCGTTTCCTGCTAGGGGAGGTCTGCATGGGGACAGGGAACCTAATTTCCCCTTCATCAGATCGCCTGCTAGGTAAGCCTCCCAGTTATGTATTTTGGGTTTAGGAGTGCATTAAGACATCACTGCTGATAAAAACTAGCAATGACTGTAACCTACAAATGACACCATCAGAATTTGTCTGTCCATTTAGCCCACAAACTGAGCATGTACACGTGCCCAGTCTTCTTAGCCAGCCTGTGAGACCCTATGGCAGCTTCCCAGATAGTGATGGGCAGTGTGACCATGGGAAACACAGAGGGGTTTACAGTGTGTTTGTGACCCAGGGAAGGGGGCAGCAGACCCTGCCTATGTGGTCAGAAGAAGCTTCAGAGAGGTGGTGGCATTTCAGTTGAGTTGTAAGGGGTGTGGAAGAGTCCAGCTGAGGGAGGAAGGCAGAGGAAGGACTGTTGCTCTGGAAGGACTGTGTGCCTGGAGGGAGGGGGGTCCTTGTAAGGGATGGCATTGGTATTGGCACGTGTCCTTTGGGGAAGGTGGAATTCTGAGGTTTGGAAGAAAACAGAAGGAAACGTGAAAAGGTGAGTTGGAAAGGTGGTAACGATGGCATTGGAGCCAGGGACTTCAGACTTGGTGCTGCCCTGTTTGGTCAGCAGTTTGGAGATAGATGAAGGGCTTCCAGAGAAAGAGCTTGGGTGCGTTCTGAACAGAAGACAAGCCCTCCTGCCCCTACACCCCCAGAGGAAGGCAGGTTCCGTTCAGCACAATGATGCCCTGTCTATGGCCTTTTCTCTCACGGTGGCGTGGCTTTTCACATGGGCACCCACACCCATGCCCACATAGTCAGTAATTTACAGGAAAAGGGCTGTTTCTCTGTCCTAGTCATTCTCACAGGGGCAATTCCTGTGTCTGTCTCAGAGCCAGCTTTTGTTCAAGGCCGAAACTTCAGGAACAATGAGGAAGATCGGGGCCTTGAACACAAGAGACCTAAGTGGATGCCCACCTGCTTGCTGGCTTCTCCCCTTCTGAACCTCGATTCCAGGACCAGGTAGGGGCACTGGAACATATCTCACAGCATCGACGGAAGGATTAGCTCTTGGACACTGTTGCCTTGGATATGAGAAGGCGCAGTTCGTTCCAGTCTTCACAGAGCCAACTGAACAAACCTTAAATTAGAGGTTTTATTCTGAAATGGATTCCAGCGTACAGTCCAGACTCCTCCTGGGGGCCTGTCGCCTCAGTTCAAAGGTTAGCATGTTGACAGTGGATGCTCTCTTTGGGGATGGTGTGCAGTCTTCAAACTGGCCGTGAGAGTAACAGGTTCTTTCCCTGGCAAATAGGAAACAAGGAAGATTTAGGGGCATTTTTGATTTAGCTGGTTTGCTCCTGGCACCAATGTCAACCTGTTCCCTCCCCAAGGGCACCTATGGTGCCACATCTTTCTTATTGTCCAGCTTTGCAAAGCTGGGTGGGAAGGGAAAGATTCCCACTAGCTCTTCCCTCATGGGTAGAAGGATCCTGGTGGTGCTATTATATCTCTCGTTTACCGGAAATGAGGTAATGCAATCCCTCTTTCATCCTTGGCTGGATTTCCTAGGGCACAATCTACAGATTCCTCCCTCCTTATATATCTACCTCTGTCTCCCTGTCGATAGATCAATATAGATGGGTAGATTTTTTTCTCTTTTCCTGAGGTATAATTGACATACAGTTGACTACGCAGATTTGAATACGCAATTTGATAAGTTTTGACATTTGTCCTCTAAGGGTTTTATAATTTGGCTTTTACATTTAGGCCTATGGTTCACTTTGAGTTAATTTTCAGATGTGGTGTGAGGGATGGATTGAAGTTATATGGATATCCTACTTCCAGCATCATTTTCTGCGAAGACTGTCCTTCTCCACTGATTGCCTTCATGCCTTTGTTGGGAATCAGTTGACTATATAGATGTGGGTGCATTTCTGGGTTCTCTCTTCTTTCCCTTTATTTCTTTTTCTTGCCTTATTACACTGGCTAGAACTTCTAGTGTAATGCTTAATTGTAATAGTAAAAGAGGACATCCTTAGTTTGTTTCTGGTCTTAGGGGAAAAGCATCCAGACTTTTACGATCAAGGATGATATTAGCTGTGGTTTTGCGTGGATGACATTTATCAGGATGAGAAAGTTCTTCTCTCTTCCTTTTTAATTTCCTTTAGGGAGCATTTTACTAAGAATGGATGCTGACTTTTGTTGAATGGCTTTGTCTATTGAAATAATCATATAGCTTTTCTTTCTTAGATTATTAATTTGGTGAATTACATAGAATGATTTTCAAATGTTAAACCAGCCTTGCATTCTTGGGATAGCCCTCCTTCCCCCAGTGTCTTGGTCATGGTGTATTATTCTTTTTATATATTGCTCAACTTGGTTTGCTAAAATGTTTTTTTTTCAGAATTTTTGCATGTATGTTTGTGAGGCATATTGATCTGTAGTTTTTTTTTTTTTTCCTTGAAATATCTTATTTCTGGAAGAGTTTGTATAGCATTAATGTTATTTATTCCTTCTTTATATATTTGATAGAGTTTACCAGTGAAGCTGTCTGGGCTTGAAGTTCTCTTTATAGGAAGTTTTTGATTTGTTTTGATTTGATTTCCTCTCTGCAGGCCCACAAGGTGGAGTATCAAGCAACAGAGGATCATTGTCGGGCCCTGAGACCCATGGAATTTGCCTTGCTGGGTTTCAGACTTGCTTGGGACCCATGGCCCTTTTATTCCTTCCAATTTCTCCCTTTTGGAAGAGGAATGCCTGTCCTCTGCCTGTCCCCTCATTGTGTTTTGGAAGCAGATAACATGTTTTCTATTTTAAAAGGTCTACACGTGGAGAGGAATTTTGTTTAGGGATGGATCATAACCACAATATCAGCTGTTTGGACCATTTAGACAGTTGGATGATGAGATTTGCAACTTTTGGAACTGATCATATTTAGACGAGATTTGGGATTTAGAGTAAATTCTGGAATGGAGGATATTGAGATGAGGTGAATGAATTTTGTATGTGGGACAGATGTCAGTTTTTGGAGGCCGGAGGGTGAACCGTACTGGATTGAATAGTGTCACCCAAAATTCACGTACACATGGAACCTCAGAATGTGAACTTATTTTTAAATAAGTTCTTTGCAGATGTAATGAGCTAAGAGGAGGTCATATAGGGTTAGAGCGGGCCCCAAATCCAATGACTGGTGTCTGTATAAGAGGAGAGAGATAGAGACACACACAGAAGGGAGAAGGCCACACGAAGAGAGAGGCAGAAATTGGAGTGGTGTAGCTATGAGCCAAGGAATGCCAAGGATTGCCTGCACCACCGTAAGCTGGGAGAGGCAAGAAAATATTCTACCAAGAGTCTCAGAGGGAGCGTGGCCCTGCTGACACCTTCCTTTCAGACTTCTGGCCTCCAGAACTGGGAGAGAATAAATTTCTATCATTTTAAGCCACCCAATTTGTGGTAATTTGTTAGGAAGCCTTAAGAAACGAATATATTTTGTATTTTAAACAATGAGATTGTATGACATTACCAAAGCAGTGAGTGAGGTCATGATGAACAGAGGACCAACACTAAGCCTGAGACTTTAGAGGTCAGGAAAAAAAAAAAGGAGGAACAATTAAAAAAAAAGGGGGCTGAATGATCAGTGAGGAAGGGGAAAAACCAGAATAAGTATGGAGTGAGAGGAGCAGAGGGCAAGCAGAGATCTGGAAGCGCGAGAGAGGGAACGGCTGGGAAGATGGAGCAGGATTGCTGGCAGCATTCAGGACTCGCTGGAATGTCATGAATCTAAAATGAGACTAATGAGCATGGCTGTGTCCTGTTCTCCAGCTATATTCAGCGACAGGTGCAGGCAAAGGACAGGCAGAGAGTTGGACTTAACCCCATGTGATTTTCCCAAGAGAGTGAGCTGAAGGGAGCAGGACCAGGAATCAAGACGGGCGGGCTGTGAGGGGCCAGAGAATTTAGGCTCTAAAATCAATTCTCCTTTGGGTCTGATCAGCTTTGCTTCGTGTATTGTGAGGCTCTGAATTCTGCATACACACGTATTTCTATGTGTTCTGGGTGAATTGAGCCTTTTGTCAGCATGTCACGTTCCTCCTTGCCCTGTTACTTGTCTTGCCCCTGAAATATACTCATTTGATGTTAGCCCAAACACTCTAGTTTCTTTTGATTATGGTTTGCCTGCTATGTCTTTTCCTATCCTTTTATTTTTTTTAACTGGCCCACTTTACTTAAGAATTAGACAATTCTTTTAGAAGAATTTGAGAATTAGACAATGAAGTCATTCTTTAAAAATTATGGGATCTGTTTTCAAAGAATAATCCCAGATACTTAATTCATCCAAGCAATTTTCTACTGTCAGCAATCAGACTTGTTAAATCCTCACTTAGTGTTCACCGAAAGATTGATCAATGCCATATGAAAGGTGAACTCTCGTGGATATTCGTGTCCGTTTTATCATCAGAGGCAATTTGTGCTGAAGTTTTTTTTTTATGGAAGATAACCTGCTTATATATGGATAATTTGCCTCAAAGAACTTCTGAGAAACGCAGTATAAACATTTATACTATAGACAGAGTCCACTGTCTCCACTGGGACTCCGCAGAGTCAACAGATTTGCTTGAAAGCCAGTACAAAGTGACCTCAGCACGAGATTCGATTGTGTGACTGCCTCCTAAAAAAAGAGCATGCTTGGTTTATACATGGCTTTTAACCTTGAACTACAATTAGGCTGCAAATCGCCACCCTCCCAACCTCTAGTCAGCTGTGTGGAGATGTGCAGGTTCTCGGAACATCATCTAGACTCTGGTTTCCAGGCTTTGATGGAGACCTCAGAGGCATTCAGAAGTCCATGTGCTTACGTGCAGGGTGGGGTGAACCTGAAAATTCCACTTTCCTCCATTAGTGACTGGCCGCATGTCTCAAAGTATGCATGCAAACATCTGGATGACCATCTGGTCACCTGGCAGACCTCCTTTTATTTTTAATCCATAGCTGTCTTTCTAACCTGTTTATGCCTCCCTGCTTCTGAGGGAAAATCCTCAGTTATTGACATCTTTACTCCTTTTTATGTAATGTGTCACATTATCTAGCTCATTAATTTTTTTCTTTATCTTTTGTTTTCTGAAGTTTGATTATGAAGTGTTTGGGTGTGGTTTTATTTGAGTTTATCATCTTTAATATTTCTCACTTCTTGAGTCTGTAAATTCCTGTTATTCACCAATTTGGGGAAGTTTTCAGCTATTATTTTTTCAAATTATTTTTTCTGTGCCAATCCTTTCCTCCGTATTATGTTGATATCATCACGTACGTCGATGGCACAACTCACATCATGTTTTTTTGATCTTTTTTTCTCTCTGTTCTTCAGATTGGGTAATTTCTATGAATCTATTTTCAAGTTCATTAACTCTTTCCTCCATGGTGTCCATTTTGTTATTGAGTCGATCCAGTGAATTTTTATTTCATATATTGTATCTTTCTCTTCTAAAATTTTCATTGGGTTATTTTTTACATTTCCTTTCTCTGTTGAGAACTTCAGTCTTTTCTTTCACTTCAAATTTGTTTTCTTTGGCCTCATGGATCGAGGTTATAGTAGCCACCTTAAGTCTCTGTCTGATCATTTCTACATCTGGGCTGTCTGGAGGCTGGCCTTTATTGACTGCCTTTTCTCTCGAGGATTATTCATACTATCCTGATTTTATGGACTGTGTCCTCCACACGAGGAATGTTCTATTCCTCAGACTCTAGGCTCAGGGTCCTTCTGGAGAATGCTGATGCTTTTGTTTGTTTATTTGTTTGTTTGTTTTCGCAGGATATCAACTTGGTTAGGTCTAAACACAAGTTCTATTTCACTGTCTGTCTGTGGCCAGTGGTTCTAATTTCAGTCCTGCTTTTAAAATTTTTCAATGCTGCTGTGGTTCTGCCCCGTGCCTGAATCACAGGTTATTCTGTGACCTGGGCTGTGGTCTAAATCTCAGTTCAGCTCTCAAAGCATTTGCAATGCTACTTTGGGTTGTGCCGTTCACGTGCCATTTGGGGTGAGCCTGGGACTTGTGGAGGTCCCCACACAGAGTTAGCCAGGCCCTTCACCAGCTGTCTTTGCTCTGGGATTAATTCACGTTCTCTGGCCTGCAGAGGTCCCTTTTCCTGGTTTCTCTGGCCAGAAGCGTGGTGGCTTCACCTGGAGGATTGGTCATGCTGTAGCTGTGGCTCCAGGGCTGGGCGTGCCTTCAGGGCAAAGCTTGGGAGAAAAGAATGGGAAAAATACCAGGCAATTCCCCTCTATGCTCTTAGCCTCAGGGGCCCTTTCTCTTGGTTCCTCTGGCCAGAGGGGCTGCCCTTGGATCAACATCTTGAGAGAAAAGAGAAAATTTAAATCAGGAAATAGCCCTCCTGGGCTACTTTTCCATGCTTTCATTCCCCTCCACAATTGGCTGGCTTTTGCTTTCTAGATGTTTTCCTTGTAGTCAGCAGGCAGTACATCTGTGGATGTCTCCCTCCATCTTAGAAAGTAGAGTTCCTAGCTGGTTACTTTTCATCGTTTTGTTTTTACTTCTTCCTACTAGTTTTGAAGGCATTCTTTAGTCATTTTGTAGTACTGCCTAGAAATTACAACATGTCTTCTTGATTTATAAAATTCTAGTGTTAGTTAATATTTTATTCTATTTCTGTGTAATGAAAGCACAGTCAGATATTTTAGTTCTATTTGTACCCTCCCTGATTTCTATGCTGTTGTTATGGTGTATTTTAATTCTATCTGTATATTCTAAACCCCAGAAAATGTTATTGTTTTTGTTTTAATACAGTTGGAGTTCATTTACACAGTGTCATCTGTATTCCTTCCTGTGTCTTCAATTGTCCATCTGCCATAATGCTCCTTCTACCAGAAGTACACCCTTCAGCATTTTCTAGTATTGTATTCTATTGACAAACGTTCCCAGCTTTTATCCGAAAATTTCTTTATGATCCTTTATTTTATTTTTTTTTTTTGTGAGGAGATCAGCCCTGTGCTAACATCCGCCAATCCTCCTCTTTTTTTGCTGAGGAAGACGGCCCTGGGCTAACATCTGTGCCCATCTTCCTCCACTCTATATGGGACGCCGCCACAGCATGGCTTGCCAAGCAGTGCGTCGGTGCGCGCCCGGGATCCGAACCAGCGAACCCCGGGCCGCCGCAGCGGAGCGCGCGCACCCAACCGCTTGCGCCACCCGGCCGGCCCCCTATGATCCTTTATTTTTTGTTTACAAATTCTGTCAGATGATCTGCTTAAGAATGAAAAACTTGCATTGATTGTTGTAGTTTCTGGCTAACGCCACATGCATGAATGTAAGGTCATTTTATTTTTTCTGTGGAGCAATCCTCAGCCTATATTTTGATCTTTTAAGCTTTGTTGCAGGAGTTGGATGATGTGATCTGTATGTTTCTGCTCTGTGTATACATTGACCTACCCAATTATTTAAGCACTCTAGCCCTCCTTTTGCCTTCTCACTTTGTCTTATTTCATAAAATAGATATTATTTTCAATTCTTCTGGAGCAAAGTCAACACCATGATTCAATTGTTTCCATCACTAAATCATTTTCAGCATTTGCTGGTTCTCCATGGCTTGCATGCTGCAAAGCTTCCTCCTTGGCAACGCATTTTCTGTTTCCTTGTCTCTTAAATGTGTAGGCTTCTCGTTGGGTGCGGTATTGTCGCACGGACAGTGAGCACTGTCTTCACGGATGGATCTCCTTGTTTTCTCTTCTCTTGTCTCCGTGGATCTGAGGGTCGAAGGCTTGATACCAGTGTTGTGGAAGGAGGCAACTGCAGCTGAGAACAGTTTTTTCAAAGGGACTTTACTTCTCTGCCTGTGTCTTTTCTGCTCTGGGTTTAGCCCAGCTCCTTTTTTGGGTCCAGACCAGGTGTGGCTGGATCCCATTCCTGGTGGGGGAGCGTGTTCCTTTTTCTCTTTGGAGAGAGGTGAGCTCTCCATCTCACGGGCCTGAGTGTCCCATGACCTGCTCTCTGCTTGAACGAAGATCTTAAAGTCCTGGGGCCCAGGCTTGGAGGCCAAGCTGCCCAGGCCTGTGCCTTCTTGTGATGCCCGGTTCCACCGCCACAGCCATCAGGGCTTCCTCGGGTGCAATTTTCTCACCAGTTTCGAGGCCTCCTCTCCAATGAGGGTGCTTTGGGATCCTCAGATCTTCTCCATTTGGATCCTGTGGGTCTGTGTGGTTTCCTCAGCGAAGTTTCAGAATTTCCCAGGAGTTCTTATTAAACCTGGTCCCATTTCCACTGTTCCTAATAGAAACTCTTTTGAGTTCCTGGAGTGTTTTGGCTTCCAGTCTTATCTTTTCAGGTTGCAGTTTTTCCCATGGGTTTTATATTTCTATATAATTTCTGTTCCGTGTGGAGGTGAGAGAGTAATACTCATCTCCTCAACTTACTCTCTCTTCCAAATACCTTCTTTTAGGTGACTTTTAAAAATTCTCTTTCTCTCCTTTTATGTTTTTATTTCATTTATTTTTCCTGATCGTCAAGGAATTCATGCTTATGTGACCCAATTTAGAAAGTCAGAAAAAGTGTAAATCAGGAAACATCCCTTAGACTTTGCCTGGTCTTTGTCCCAGTTCCTGGGAGGGAACCTCCAAACCCCTGGGGTTTTCTGAGTCATAGGAGTGTCTTTTCTTCGTGGTGGCCTCTGGATAGCTGCAGGCTGAGGCCTGGCCACACCAGAAAGACCAACCATGGGCTTAGAGAGTTAGGGCTTTGAGCCACTGATATCAGCCCAACCTCCAGGGAGAGGGGCTGGAGATGTCATGGTTAATGGTTCAATCAATCATGCCTATCTAGTGAAACTCCAATAAAAACTCTGGGCACCTGAAGCTCAGATGAGCTTCCTGGTTAGTGGCACCCATTGATGTGACCTGAGGGTGACCTGCCCTGATTCTGTGGGGACATGGGAGGCATGGGATCTCCCTGTCTGGGTCTCTCTCAGATCTCATCCTGTGCATCTCTTCTTTTGGCTGCTCCTGGTTTATATCCTTTATTTCCTGTAATAAAACTGTAATCATAGGTGCAACACTTTCCTAAGTTCTGTGTATTAAGTCCAGTGAATTATTGAACCTCAAGGGTTGTGGGAATTCCTGAATTTGTGGCCAGTTGGTCAGAAGTGAGGCTGGCCGGGGAACCCCTGAGCTTGTGGCTGGTATCTGATGGGAGGGCAGTCTTGTTGGAGGCTATGCCCTTAACCTGTGGAGTCTGACCTCACTCCAGGTGGTCTGTGTCAGGATTGCATTGCAGAACCCCACCCCTCAGATGCCCTGCCTACTCACTTGTGCATAAATTTTATTCTTCTTTATAGTTGAGATTATCCTATTTATATAATATTTTATCTCTTTTTTTGGTTACACGAGACATCCAATTTGAGATTTTAGCTCTACCTTCCTGATGTTACATTTGCAAGTTAAGTATTGCTCCTACTGCTAAAACTTCTTTCTTTACTTATCCTTTTTGGCTACATAGAATCTCATTTTTCCAGTATACTGAATGTCTTTTGTTATTTCTTTATTGCTTGACATTTATGTTGTTCTCAGTGTAATTATGCCATGAGATTATTACTCCCAACTTCTTTGTAAATAAAGCTTTGATCACATTTTGAATTTTCTCAATAGATACCTAGAAATAGAACTACTACTATATTACAAGATATGTCAATTTTAAAGCTCTTTGCCAAGATTTTTGTTTTAATTTGAAAATTTGTTTTTGAGGTAAAATATACATACAGTGAAACACGTCTAAATGTATAGTTTGAGGGATTTTGACCAATGTATACACTTGTTTAACTGTAACCTACCCTCTATCGAGATACAGAATATTCCCGTCACTATAGAAACCTCCCTTTCCAATCGATACCCACCTCTCATGCCCTAGAAGGAAGCTCCATTCTGATTTCTATCATCATAGGTTAGTTTTTGGCTGTTCTAGGATATTATGATCATTATAAATAAAGCTGATAAGAACCTTCTTGTACAAATCTTTTCACAGAGATGTCCTTTCTTTCTTCTTGGGTCTCTTTTAATCTATAAGTTCCTTCTCTAGTTTTTTATTGAGTTACTTTTTGGAGACCCTGGACCCTTTGTTCTGTAGAGAGCCCCACAGTCTGGTCTTTGCCTCTTGTACCTCTGAGGCTTTGTATAACATGTTCCTCCATCCCTTGTATTTCCGTAAGTCAGTAATTAGACCAAGAGATATTTCATTCAGTTTTTTGGCAAGAATTCTTTATAGGTGATAATATTTCTATCCGGAGGCATAATATTGCAGGTTGTCTCCTTTTTGAGGTGTAAGTTGCCCTTTATGAACATTGCTTAGAACCGCTAATTCATGCCCACTTACAAAGTGGTGGTATTTAAATTCTGTTTTCTTAATTTATTAGCCAGAATACCCCAATGAAGAAAACCTCCTAAGGCATCATCTGCCTGAGAGACACCAGGGCAGGTGACCGCCAGCAAGTGGGACCCAGCAGCCCAGTCCTGGAGGCCTCCTTGACCCAAATGGCCTGAGACTCTCCTCCCTGATGGCCCGGCTGGGGAGCTCCACTCTCCCTGTAAGCATCAGGGACCAATAAGATCTGCAGCAACACAAAATCTACCAAGCAAGCAAAAACAAAACCACAAAGACTTGGGACATTAAATTGTCATTCAAACTGTAGCCCACAAAATAGGCCAGGACCTGTGTGCTAGATGTAGAGGTGACTGACTACTGAAATACAAGACTTGAATAGGACTTACTGCCTCCAAAAGTTTATATGCAGTATGATTCCATTTATGATATATCTTTGAGATAAAATTTTAGAAGTAGAGAGCAGATTAGTGGCTGCCAAGGGTTAGGGACAGGGTAGGGGACAACAGGAGGGAGACAAGTATGGTTATGAAAGGGCAGCAGGAGGAGGGAACCTTGTGTTGATGGGACTGTTCTGTATCTTCACTGTGGTGTATACACAAATCCACACTCATGATTAAATTTTATAGAACTAAACACACACACAAATTATTACAATTAAAACTGGGACAACCCACCTGAATACATTCAATGGATCCATGTCAATGTTTTGGTTGTGATATTGTACTAAAATTTTGTAAAACGTTACCATTAGGGGAAACTGCCTAAAAGGTACATGGGGTCTTTCTGTATTGTTTCTTACAAGTGCATGTGGAACTGCAATTATCTCAATAAAAATTTCCATTAAGTATATCAATGCAACCAAAACTTAGTTCCTGGAAAAAAATAAATAACACCAATAAAGCTTTGGCTAGATCAATCAAGACAGAAAGAGAAAACACAAATTGGGAATATCAAGAATGAACAAGGGGACATCATTACAGATCCTACAGACCTTAAAAAAACGTTATAAGAGAACATTATGTACTATTTTATGCAATCAATTCAACTACTTAGATGAAGAGAATAAATTTTTTGAAAGACACAAATTACTGAAGTTGACACAAAGGAACATATAAAAGTGACATAAAAATTCAAGTCCTAGGTATATATACCCTGTTTGCCTCTTGCATTATTTCCAGGATTTATAGTTGCATTTTGCAGGGGAAGAGCAGGGAAAAATGAGTCTGTGCTATCTTTCAGATCAGAAGTTGTTTTATTGATTTTTTCACTACTGTATGTTTTCTCATTCATTGATTCCTATTCTCTATTATTTCTCTCCTTTTACTAACTTTAGGTTTAATTTGTTTCTTCTCAAACCTCTTAAGGTGTAAACTTAGATCATAGATTTAACTTTTTCCCGTTCTAATTTAAACATTTTAAGCCGCAAATTTCACTCTAATCACTTCTTTAGCTGCTTCCTCCCAAATGGAGCCAACAGCCTCTCCCTGCTTGCCTGTATGGGAACTGCCTACGGTCCCTGCTTGCCGTCTGGGTATGAGGAGGGGAAGCTGCAGCAGTTCCAGACCGTGGAACCATCTGCATGGACTCCCTGGGTGCCTGGAGCTAGCAGTACAATGAGAACAAAATTACAATGCCCAACAAGGCGGCAAGTTATCCACTTGTTTTCCCTTGATTGTTATTTCAACAATTTGTATTGATCTGGAAGACATTTTATTTCAGCCAAGCACACACACAGACCATCGAGAGGGGTTCGCCACAGTGATATGCCCACTGTGAATGCCTTGGGGGTTGCAGCCATGTATGGTTGGGAGGGTCCAGTCATCCCGAGTTCTGTGGAGAAGATCTCCTGTGTGTGAGGTCTTGGGCTAAACCTGGAACCTGGGTTTAGAGAAAGCCTGGGAGAATGAGAAGAGGAGGGTGTTCTGGGCAAATATTTCAAATCAGAGACTAAAAAAATAACAACTTCCCCTGGTGTGTGGGCATGTCAGCCGCTTTTAAAGAGTCAGGTGGGAGCCGGCCCCGTAACTTAGCGGTTAAGTGCGCGCGCTCCGCTACTGGCAGCCCGGGTTCGGATCCCAGGCGTGCACCCGACGCACCGCTTGTCCGGCCATGCTGAGGCCGCGTCCCACATACAGCAACTAGAAGGATGTGCAACTATGACATACAACTATCTACTGGGGCTTTGGGGAAAAAAAAAAGGAGGAGGATTAGCAATAGATGTTAGCTCAGAGCAGGTCTTCCTCAGCAAAAAGAGGAGGATTGGCATGAATGTTAGCTCAGGGCTGAACTTCCTCAAAAAAAAAAAAAAATAAATAAAGAGTCGGGTGGAATATTTATTGCTGGACAAGATTCCATTCTCAGTGAGGCAATGTAAAAGATTTCTGATCTGAGATACTTTCCTCTTCCATTTAAAATAGCCTCCTCCAAGGATTGTATATATATATATGTGTGTGTGTTTGTGCATGTGTGTGAGCATGTGCATGCACATATGTAAGTGTGTAGATATATGCATGAGTGTGTGTATGTGAGTGTGAGATTTTGTGAGTATATGCGTCTGCGAGTGTATAGGCACACATGTGAGTGTGCAAATATATGCATGAGTATGAGTGTATGTGACTGAGAGTTTGTGTGTGTGCTTTTGTGTGGGTAGATGAGTGCATGTGAATGTGTGTATGCCTGTGTGAGGGAGAAACAAATCCACATTTTCTGATGTGTTTTTAGTTTAACAAAATATTAGTTGAAGCCATCATGAAGCAATCTTATCGAGACTGCAAAAGTACAAGCATCAATTCAAGTTGAAAACAAATTTAATGGCCAAAGTTAGCTTGTATTTTTTTGAAATTCAGAAAATAATTTTCATTAATTTTAGGTTGAGGGAGTTAAAAAAAATAAAACCTGTGTAAAGACCTCTCATTGTGATCCCCTCGCTTTTTGCTAAAGTGACCAGATAATATGGGATTTATTTAAAACGTGGTCAATTGTTAGCTTCACAAATTCAGCGGCTTCTGAATGCGCAGAGAAACACATTGAAATATATAAAATAAATGAGGTGTAAGAGGAAGTAACTCCTCTAACAAACTACAACAAATGAACAAATTCCCAGTCCAACAGGCAGGCTGGATGGAGGGACCCTGCCCTCCCGTGTGAGCTTCACAGAACGCGGATCCACCAGATTACAGCGCCGGGGTTTGGAGGAGCCCCCAAACCTTGCCTCAATTCCAAATCTGGGGGCTTTCTGGATTCTGGTTAGCTTGATGAGGAAAAAGTAATTAGGCGTATCCAAATCCTCACTGCTTTGAAGACTAAGTTTTACTTTAAAACTTACCAAGCGTGCGAGACCCCCAAATCCAAATCCTGGAACATGGCCTCTCCTGGGGGCAGGCCCAGACTGGGGCAGGTGCCCCATGTGGAACTTCCCTGCCAGTGGTAGTGCTGATGTGGTCCCCCAACCCGGACACAGCAGGTTTGGGGCCCTAATCACAGCACCCCACTTCCCCACAGGGATTCAAAATAAAAATAACGCTGAGGTAAGTGTGACGAAACCTGGAGATGGGGTGATCATTTGAATGGTGACTCCCTTTGCCACAAGAGCTCAGTAGGAGTTGGGAGGCTTGTTGGTGGGAGCAGTTTGCTTTGCTCATCCAGACTGAGCCCACCAGCCCGGGGGCACAGGTGGGGTCCAGGCTGGCCCAGGCACAGGAAGCGAAGGTGGAGTCTCAGAGCCTGGCACCCATGTCGGGGGCCGGGAGGGGCCAGGTCTGGTCTTTCCTCTTCTCCCCTGCTCTGCCCTGTGTGGCGGGACCTCAGGGTGTTTCCATCTCCTCTCACCCAGTTCAGGTGGCTCTGGAGGTGCATCTCATTGGGACTTCACACCTGGCCCACCTGTGCTGGGCCTGGGTCCTGGTTCCCATGGGAGGCCCTGTGTGGCTGGTGCCCAGTTGGCCAGTGGGATCTGATCCCTGGGATGGCCAAGTTGGCAAGCCTCTGTGTGGGCCTCAGGGATGACGTTCTTCTCCATTGGGACAGGTTCATGGCCATGCAGGGCTCCCTAAAGTGAAGACACACTATCCCCACGTTTGCTTTCATGCTGAAAGACCTGGTGTGCTTCTGTCAGGAGAAGGCTTTTTCCCTGAAGTTATGAACCTGCACCAGCCTTGAGGACATCAGTCCTGGGGGGGTTGTTTCCCTTCGAGTCCTGGGACATCCTTTATTATCAGGGCCTGCATGGCCTGTGAGGAATGCTTAGTTACACTGGCAAGTCTTAGAGCAGAGCTCCATCCCCCGGTCTGTCCCTAGACCAGAGCACCATCTCTCTGGTCTGTTCCTAGAGCAGAGCTCCATCTCCCTGGTCTGTCCCTAGACCAGAGCACGGTCTCCCTGGTATCTCCTAGACCAGAGTACCATCTCCCGGTCTGTCCCTAGAGCAGAGCTCCATCCCCTGGTCTGTCCTTAGAGCAGAGCTCCATCTCCCTGGTCTGTCCCTAGACCAGAGCTCCATCCCCTGGTCTGTCCCTAGACCAGAGCTCCGTCTCCCTGGTCTGTCCCTAGAGCAAAGCTCCGTCTCCCTGGTCTGTCCTTAGAGCAGAGTTCCATCTCCCTGGTCTGTCCCTAGACCAGAGCTCCGTCTCCCTGGTCTGTCCCTAGAGCAGAGTTCCGTCTCCCTGGTCTGTCCCTAGACCAGAGCTCCGTCTCCCTGGTCTGTCCCTAGAGCACAGCTCCGTCTCCCTGGTCTGTCCCTAGAGCACAGCTCTGTCTCCCTGGTCTGTCCCTCTGCTGCAGGCACCTTGTGAGCCAGGGTGCTCACGACCTCGAGATTTCTATCTGTGCAGGCTTATGCCATCAGGTCATAAAAGTCATCATGGTGGCCCTGTAATACTCATCCAGCTAACCGTTTTGAAGAAAAAAGTACTCTAAGGAAAAGTTATTCTATAATTAGTAACCTATGTTGTTGATATTTTTCAGTTAAAAAAGTCATCAATATGTTAATTAATATGTTAATGCCAATTAATGTTAATCAGTATGTAGGATTCTGATACCATCTCCACTTCTGATCACCAAATCTGATGTTGGCAGTGTTTCCCACACCAGCCAATTTTCTAACATTAGTTGGGTGTCTTACAATTTAACTCAGTTCTGACACTATTTACCCGGAAATAGCATTTGATCCCATGTGTTAAGGGCTCAGTCCCAAAGGAGTGCCCCCCCTCTTTCTGATGCCAATCACAAGTCCAGGTTGTCACCTGTGCTTCTCACTGACTGGCTATAAATTAGCGTTCCCACGACCCCTCCTTGGGTTCGATTAATTTGCTAGAGTGGCTCACAGAACTCACAGAACATTTTCCTTACTAAATTACTGGTTTATTATAAAAGGATGTAACTCAGAAACAGCCAGATGAGATGCATAGAGCTAGGTATAAGAGTGCCACTCTCCTCGAATCTCCACATGTTCACCAACCCACAAGCTCTCTGAACCTCGTCCTCTTGGGTTTTACGGAGTCTTCATTACAGAGGCAGGATTGATGAAATCATTGGCTCTTGGTGATCAAACTCAATCTCCAGCCCCTCTCTGCTTCCTGGAGGTCTAGGGACGGGACTGAAAGTTCCAATCCTCTTGTCACACGGCTGTTTCCACTGGCAACCAGCCCCCATCCTTAGGTGAGGTCCAAAAGTCAGCTCACTAACATAATAAAAGACACCTTTATCACTCATCACAGAAAATTCCAAAGGTTTTAAGAGCTGTGAGCCAAAGACCAAATATATCTTTTTTATTGCAAATCACAGTATCACAATATGTTAATTAGTATGTTAATCGAGTCCACACAAAACTAGTTTCAGAACACCTTGTTTTGTCCAGTGGAAGGGTGCCTTCTCTTTAACCCTTTGCAGTCAGAACCTGGCATATTCCCTCTGCTCGCAGGGAGTGGTTGGAGACGAGCATATTTTAGCTCCTCAACCCCTTTGTAAGGTTAAGATCCCCCACAGAGGTCTTAAACGTGGTTCTTGGAAGACAGACAGTTCTGCTCACAACCAAACCTGCTAAATTCTCGGTAAGTGGGTACAACTTTGTCTTCTGCAGCAACTATTTCCAAGGAGGGCTATCAGCAGTGGGTTGAAACCCACCAGAGAATCCACTCTGAAGGGATTTCTGGCTTTACAAGAATCAGGAAGCCACAGAAATCTCCTAAGTAGAGTCTGCCTGCTGCAATCTGGCCGACTAAGCTGGTTAACGCTTTGGCTGTGGTTTGAGAATCTAAAAGCTTTGGATGAAGGAATGGAGTTTTGTCCCTCGTCACTGATGGCTGCCAGTTTGAAATGAAGAATGAGAACTGTAAAGGAATGCACAGATGCTGTCACAGGCTTAAACAATGAGCAGAAACAACAGAACAGGGCTTTTCCCCTCTTAAAAATGAGTACCTTCCAGTGGTCCTATAGCAGACATGGAAATGCAATGATTTGGAAATATCAAATACCATGTAATGACACGGGTTCAACGCAAGGAAATTAAAATGCTGATGTACTCTTAAGAAAATTTAGGAAAAAATAATAAGTATAATTACACATAATCGTTTTTATATTGTAACTGAGCAAAAAGGGGTTTGTTCTGCCCGCTGCAATCCAGTGCCCATCAATTGCAAACGAGTCGGTGGTTGAGAAAGGAAAATTTATACGATTAACTGGCACAATCAGAAGATGGTGGACTAGTGTCCTAAAGAACCATCTTAAAGTCATACAGAATCTTGAGGCAGTTATATAGGGGAAATGGGCAGGGAAGGAGGGGGTTTAGGGATGTCCATCATCTGGTGTGACGTACTTCAAGGAGTCTCATTATCTCTTTCTTCTGTCATTTGTGATGGGTACCAACACAGAGCTTTTCTCTCTGGAGGTCATCATGTTCCTGGGGAACTGAGAGAACAAAGTTATCCCTATCACAGCTGGGAGATATATGTGAGCAAGAGTCACAGAAATAGCAGATCATGTATTTTGCAAAAATGAGAGGTGCTTAATCATCTAGGCTACGTGCAGGCTAGAGTGCATTCTCAGAGACTGGTGAGTCAGGATTACAGTTGCAATATTGCCTCCTTTCCCTAAGATGGCTTCCCTCATGCTAACCTAAGATCTAGCTGTTACAATACCAAAGTAGATATTTCCAGAGGGTAATTGGCTCCTGTGATCATAGATTTCCCAAGGTATTAACTGTTCTTGGACTCACTTGAGTCTCTTGCTTAGTATCTTGCCGCAGTGGAGTGGACACCCGTTCCCTTCTATGTCAGTGCTGTGAACTTCATCTTCTCAGTCCTAAAGGGCAGCATTATTGCTGTTATAGCTACTTTTCTTATTACAGAAGCTTTTTGAAGGATAAATGTGTTTTAGTTAGATTGAACGTAAGAAAGAGAACTCAGCACAGGTGGCTAAGCCGTGGGGCTGGATGCAGCTGGTGGTCCAGGGAGAGCAGGTGGTCCAGGGTATCGGGGAGACAAGTGCTCAAGTTTCATGATTTAGGCCTCCTTTAGGGTGTTGCTCTTCTCAACGATGTTGGGATTTCTCCCAGACCATGGTCCCTGTCCTGCGCGCCTCACTTCTGTGCAGGCCCATTGGCAGGGACAGAGGCCGTGGCTGCACCGCGCTGCCAAAGGGCTGGGTGGCATGAGGCCTGCCCAAGTTCAGGGGTTTCTATGACCAAAAAGAGGGCTCACAATCCAGTTTTCCATGGACAAAGCGGACACACCTTTGGGCCTCCTGTCAGCCTCTGCCTGAATCCTTTTTTTTTTTTTTAAACTGGGGTATAGTTCTTTACTTCACAAAGATCCTTTGAATGCATGTAGAGAGAGGGATTTGCCAAGTTAGTCTTTCTTCTGACATGAGTGCCTTCACCGCCCAAATCCTCCGTGATCTGAGGCAGTGCCAATTGAGCATCTCAGTTGCATTTGGATTTGGCTATTTGCTGCTTCAAAGCCTCTTCTGGGGCTGTGCTGGGATTTGGCACCAGAGAAGATGTTTCGGGCTGTGCTGGGCCAGGGCTGATCAAAGGCGTGTCCTCTTGCCGGAGGAGAAGGGAGCTCTGGCCCATGGCCACTGGCAGAAGCAAATAAAAATCCTGTGTCCGGGGACGTACCCTCAACTTAACATCACAGACTTGTGACGAAGCCTGGCTGAGCATCCGTTCTAATTCCAAAATTACAAAACACACAAGAAAAGAAGCCACCATGAGTGTGAGTCAGCTGAACTCACAGGACTCCTGAGACCTTCAGGAAATGGGATCAGAACCATTCAGGAAAAGTACTCTGCTTGGAGTGAGCTTTTATTTCAAAAGTAGCAGAATTTCATCATCCGCACCTCTTTTGTACATGGCTCTTCTGGACAAGGAAATTCCAGTGTTTACCTCTGTTATGACTTCCAGTGACCAAGAATCTGGAAAATTCTCCAGTCAGGTGAGAGTTGAGGGGAATAGGTTTTCTTGTGATATTCTGGAGCAGTTTGATATTATGTGTGGGGTCATAATTAAGGTGGAGTTGTGGGACAGAAATGGTCCCTCTCCAAATGAGCATGCAATTTTCTGTTAGGATTTTACTCACATCTTCTTAATATATTAATTACTCAATCTCATTTGCCAAACCACAATTTTTGGATTGGAGGACGTTATTTGATAAGCGAAGGTCAGGCAAGAACAAGAAATGTTGGTGTTTAGAAAGAATTCGGGCAGAGTCCTGCGATGGTGGTTATAGGATGGGTGGAGTTGGGGAGAACAGAGGAAGGTGCTCCCATGTTCAGGGTGGCTGGGGCTGTGGGGACGGGGTGTTATCCCTGCCTCACTGGGCCCCATCTGCCCTCACCTGCTTTCATCTGCCCTCACCTGCTTTCATCTGCCCTCACCTCCCTCACTTGGCTTCACCTGGCCTCACCTGGCCTCATCTGCCCTCACCTGTCCTCAACTTCTCCCCCTCTCTCCTCCCAGAGGTGGATGTGGCCGTCGATTGGCAGTGTGCTTCAGGTCCTCCCCATGCTCTTCTATGTTGTGTGGAATTTGAACAGGATCGTGATGTCCCTGTGGTGGTGTGAGCAACTTGTTTCCTACAGCACTCTGTCTCCAGCTCCTCCTCTGCCAGCAACCACACATCATTTCATCCTTTTAATGGCCAGGGGCATTTCATATGGTGGATGCGCCTTCAGATATTAAACGTCTCCCCTTACCCAGGCGAGGAAGTGTTCAATGACTAAACCGTATGCAATAGGTTGGGGTGTTAAGCTTTTAATTAGCTAAAAATCAACATGGCTGATGCTGGAAATCAACAGCCACCCATTGTATGCTAAGCTTCCCAAGTGAGGTTTTCCTTCTCTTCTGACTCACTTCTTTTTCTGATAAAAGCGAAAACATAAGGAAAACAACTCTCTTTGGATGAAGAATCTCATTAACTGAGAGGCGTTCAGGTGAACATTTTGGGAATTTAGTTGCAGAGACAGAAGGATGTTTCATGTTCTGTATTTTACTTTTCTCCTTTTGTGTCCTTTCCCACCATTCATGGAGCTCCCCTCCCTTCCCCAAAGGCTTTGTGAGGAGGAACCCCGAGCATTTTGGAGAAGCCTCTGAAGTCACTGCAGATCCTTCCTACCTCCCTGAGCACGCGTATTTTGTGATACATCAGACTAGGCTGTTAACTCCAGGAGGACCATACATATTGCAAATGTGTGTCAGTCGTTAACATTCTGACTGTATCTGCCTGTCTTCATCCTACGCATAACAAAATATTTTATTCCAGGGAGGACTGGAACTTTCATGGCATAGGGAGAGAGGTTTCTAAAGCATCACCCATGCTGGTCAGTTATGTCCCCAGTCACTGCAGGGGAAGCCATGAAGTCTGTGTGGATGTTTGCCACCTCTGGGGCCAGCAGTCTCTTGCTACCTTCCTGGGCCGTTGAAGGAGAGGCATCCAATGAGGAGCAAGGAGGTGCCTTATCAGATAAGCCAGGTGGTGGAAGTTTTATCAGTTAATACTTGGCCACCTTCCTGCAAATCCACAGAAACGTCCCAATCTGTGGAGGAAACTTCCACTTCTAGAATCTGCTGTTTCTGTGGCAGCAGACATTGGCCGTTTCTTCCCACTTTGTTTCTGAGGTTGACGTGGCTTTGTGCTGTTCCGGTGATTGACGAGGAGACTTCCAGCCCCTTGGGAATGCGTTCTCGGAGCCCAGCGCTGTTGTTTAGACACTGTCCAGAATGAATTGATTTCCAGGTGCTGTGTTCATTTTCAGATAGCTTTTGGCAGCAGGAGAAGGTGTGGTTTGGAGCCCTTGGCCTTTTTGAGTTGTTTTTGGAATGAAAAATGACCTCTGAGCAGTTCTCTTTGTGCCGGAGGCCTTGTATCAATCGCCAAACAGGTATCTGACATTTATTGAGCCCGGAGAGCATGGGACGCCAGGCCAGAGGCTGGGTGCAGAGCAGCGGGGAGGGGCCCACGTCCAGAAGGGTCACGGGCACTGCGGACATGACTTCAGGGCAGGGGAGGCCTCTGTGGCTGCTCCTGCCTGGGGCGTGGGGGAGGCAGGCATTTGCCTGCAGGAGACCGGGAGAGAGTGGAGGTGGGGAAAGCCCAGAGAGGCCACCGTTTGGACCGGGGAAGAATTCTGTGAGGTCGAGGAGCGGCAGGAGGCAAGTTTGAGTGGGCGCTCTGGGACCAGAGGGTGGGTGGCTCCTGTGTGGCCTGCACTGCATTTGACCCTCATTTTCATACCCTGCTGCCATGAATTTTGATATTATTGGCTTTTGTTTCATTTTGGCAGGACACTTTGATGGGCTTCTAAAAACGGACAGGACTGTTGTTCTTGCACTTGGTGCTAAAAATGTGAGGCCCTGGCCTGTGTTGCCCTCGCAGGCTTCCTCCTCGGGGGCCGTTTCTGTTTCTGTTTCCAGAATTGATGACTCTGCAGAAGCCTGCATAAGCCGGGAGGACACTCCTGCCTGAATCCAAGTCTGCCACCTCAGAATGTGCTGGAAAAGCTAATGGGGTTTGGGTTGCTGTGTGGATTCCTCATCCTGTTCAGAAGGAGAGAGGTTGGACGTGGATTGCAGTACCTCTGTTAGTTTGAAGCACTCGGGTCTTGTGCAGGGAAATAACCGAGACCTGGTGATGATCTGGTTGCTGACATAGGACAGAAGCCACTGCAAGTGCCTGCTGATGTCAACAGTGACCCCGAGGGCGCCATGCTCCTTCTCTTGTCCGTGGTCTCGCCTTGGAACTGGAGGTCTTCTCCCTCCAGTTCTGTTCACTGTGCCTTTTATTTCACTTCCTTTGTCCTGTCTGCTTCTCTTATTTCTGAGATGGCATCTTGGTCCACCTCTCATGTAACTTGAGTGACAGCTGTGTGCCTGCCGCCTCTCTGCTGCTGTGAAGGCTGTCCTCTTGGGGACTGGGCACCCTGTCCCCTGCTCTCGGTTTCATCAGGACTTCTGGTGGTTTCATAGTGTCATCTCACAGAAAAACAGCCTCTTTCTTTTGAGAGACCGATTCTCCTCGTCTCCCGGAGCGTGGTTTTCAGTGGGGACTGGCAATTGCAGCCCTCAGTCAGACGCCCCGGGCAGATGGATTTGTCTGGGAATGGGCCTATGACCCAACTCGAGCCCACAGGACCCCTTCCTGGGAGTGTTCTGTGTGGAGCTAGCAGAGAAGGCATAACGTTTCCTCTGAGGTCAGTGCTGTGGGAGCCCACCTGTCCAGGCCCACTTGGCCCTCATCCCCCAGGGTGGGCACAGAAGCTGCTGGCTGAGTGTGTGAATGGGCGCAAGGATGGGTGGGTTTCTCCCTGGATCCTACTGTCCCTGAAGCGAGCTGGCTCTGATTCTTCCAACGCCTTCTCACGTGTGCCCTCAGGGCTCCGATGCTGTCTTTTCCTTGTGACACCATGTTTCACTGCCCCAAAAGGTGGGTTAAATTCAGTGAAATTGGGGGGCATTGTCCTTGGCCTGGGCCCCGCAGGGAACGTGTAATTTGGGCCCAGGACATGTCCAGAGTAGGGTGTGCCTGAGGCCTCGAAGCTGAGTCATCCCCAGGGCCCAGGCTAAATATCCAGTCTTAGGAAAGGACTTCCAGACATGCCATCCTCATTAGTGCCCCTCCAACCATGCTGTGGCAGTGTCAGGGAGCCCGCCCTGGATGGCACAAGTCCTCACTAGGGGGCGGGCTTCGGTCATTGGGTTGTGGGGCCCTGAGGAGCTGTGGGGGCAGGTGAGGGTGTGGACATGTTCGTTTGGAGACGATGTCTCCAGGTGCGGGGTGAGAGGTGTGGAGGAGCCAGGGGGCAGGCTGTGGCCTCCGTCAGAGTCCATGTGAGAACCAAGTGGACACCCCATGCCAAGGCCAGTCCCCCAGGCAGGACCCAGAGCCATTTCAGAGGTGAGACCTGGGAAGAGGATGCGAGCATGGGTGAGCCAGAGGAAGGAACTCACCCGCTTCCTAAAATAGCTGCAGGATCCCGTTTCTCCTCCAGCTCTTCCCAACCTGTGCAGGTGCACCTGCTCCCATTTAGGAGACAGGGCCCCTCTGAACGCAGGTCCCTAGGCTAAAGGTGCTCAGGGGCCTTGAGACACACAGTGCAGCCTCTGCGGTCCTGGGCTCCCTCACCCCAGCAGCTCACCAGCCTCGTGGAAGTCTGAGCTGCACACAGAATGTTCTGGAATGCTCCCTGCACACCCTGGGTGAGGGGACACAGAGCTGGAATGCTCACGATCCATCTTAAAAATGGATGCTCACTTTGTATACTACTCCATAATATGTCTTTTTATTTAAGGTAAATGTGATGTTTTAGATTATTTACTATGAAGGAAATTTAATGCTGCAGTATCTTGTTTAATCCACACTGAAGCATCTTAAGGTGGGTTGTTATTGCAACTGAAACTTCCACTTACATTGGAAGGGTTGAGGGAGGCTAGAATGTTAGGGCCCATCAGTAATCATGCCGTGTGTCCCTGGAGCCAAACCGTGGGCTCCCAGCCAGGCGGGAATAAAAACAGCCAGCAGTTCCCGAAGGCAGGGGCCTGTGGGTGCCCACGGCATGGTTGTTTCTTTCATCTTCCCAACAATGACCACCCTGTGTCCTGAAAGGGGAATTGACCACCTAAGGGTGGAGAGGCTGCTGAGGTCGTGCACCCCACACCTTCAGGGCCACGTTTCGGGCAGCCATGCCGCAGTGGTCTTCTCCTGGTTGGCTCTTTAGGATCTCCCTGGTCTCAGGGCAGAAGGCCAGGCCTCGAGGGACCAGCTACCCCCTTGCCCTTGCCATCCCTCTGTGGTCATTTGTTAGTTGTGCTTTCCTTTCCCAAAGTCAAAGGAACAAAGCACAAAGGCCCTTTCATTCTGCAGAGCCCTTTACTTGTTTAAATCAAGCCTTCATGGTGGAGGCCGCAGGCTGGGAGGGGGCAGCCCTGACTCCGCCCCTTCCTTCTGCTGCCTGCCAGCCTCCGGCAGGAAGTGAAACTGTGTGAAGCACACAGTTCCCATCTCCATTGGTGGGTTGGACCAGCTGTCAGCCTCCTGAGCTGGGGGTGTCCGCTCCCGGGGTCTCCAAACGATAGGCGGTCGGTTAGTATCAATGGGCTTTCCTTCCCGGGTTTCCTTAGCAGATGGTGTTCTAACACCCTGTGCACGGGCTGAATTTTCCTGCCCTACAAACTCATATGTCAAAGCCTGAATCCCCAGTGGGATAGTGTTAGAAGGTGGGGCCTCTGAGAGGTGGTGAGGGTCAAATGAGGTCACTAGGGTGGGGCCCCATGGTGGGATTAGTGCCCTTAGAAGAAGAGGAAGAGACCAGAGCTTGCTCTCTCTCCCCCATGTGAGGACACAGGGAGAAAGCTGCTGTCTGCAAGTCTAGAAGAGTCTCCTCACCAGGAACTGACCCTGCTGGCACCCTGGTCGCAGACTTCTAGCCTCCAGAACGGTGAGCAATCAGTGTTTAAGTCCCAGCCTGTGGGATTTTGTTATGGCGTCCAAGCTCACCAAGACACCTTGGTCCCTCACCTGTCATGGTCCATCATGCTCAATGTGTGGGGGCACCCCAAGGGGGATGGGGGAACCTGGATGTGTCCTTTGGAGAAGTCTTTTCTCCTGGAGTTCTGATGGGGCATCTGTGCTGCGTGGGGAGTCATGAAGCAACCCGAGCTTAAATCCAGAGCCCAGCACACCTGGGCAGGTCCTGCTGTCTGCCTTCAGGAAAGGGACGAGTTTCCATGGGTTTTCAGGGTCTCCTCCATGCTCTCCGAGGTTGGGTCCTGAGGATGAAAGCTCATACCTGGTGGAAAGGGTGCCCACAGCTGTCCCTCCAGAGCCTGGTGAAGCTGTCTGCAGGGAGGGTGCAGCGCAAGACGTGGGTCACATGGGCCTCGGACTGACCCTTGAGGTGTCACTCCCCAGGGAAGGACTCTTGTGGGGCGCCGTGGGCGGAGGCCGGAGATTCCGGTTGCTCTGGAAACATGGATCTTGGTAACACATGGACAGCTTTGCAAATTTGCCAGCAGCAGGCACCTTCGATAACTCACACAGGCAGAGCCAAGGGTTTGACCTCTTCCAGAAGCAATGGCAGCGGTCTCGTAGACCCACCATGCTCACCGCCAGAAGGCACATCTGACAGGTCTAAACCTGCATTATGCATTCTCACTCTTGAAGACATCCTTGGAAGTGGGCATTATTGACACTCAGAGATTCAATACCATTTCTGCAGATACTCAGCTAAGCAAGTCGATGGCAGAACTGGGGTTCAGAGCTGGCAAGGGCCCCCGGGACCTGCCTTTGCTCTCTGAGCCTGATTCCTCTATGCAGGAGGGGTCTTTCTCCTCAGGGACTGACATTTTAGTGAATGGAGGTGGTGAGGGTGGGGTACAATGGAACACTGATGCAAAAGCTCTGTCCCAAATAGAGTGTGCTCCACGCCAACCAGGGACTACCCCACGGGAGGGTCCCTGCCCTGCAGGAGGGCCCACACTCCAGCTGGGATACTGAGTTTGCAAGGGTCAGTGGGATGCCCAGGCCTTGTCTCCAGCTTCCCTATAATGTAGAGAGGTAGACGTCACTGCCACCTCCACTTCCCTCAGACGCTGAGACCTTGAGGACCAGGCCAAAAGGCACACAGCTCACAGAGGTTCACAGAAGTAGGGTGGGGTGTGCTCTAGGAATCCTGAGGGCCAGGCCGTCTCCCCAGCAGGGCTAGGTACTGGGGATGCGGGGAATGCTCTGGGAGGGGCGTCTAGCCTTAGGGGGTCAGGCTCCATGGGTGCCCCAGGAGAACGTTCCAACTAGGCAAGCCCCATGGGCCACGACCCTGCTGTCTTCCCTGGAAGTGGGGGGGCTGGGGGGTGTGGGCAGGAGGAGGCCAGGGACCTGGTGGGCACCCACAAAAGTGTGCAGATTTCACGTCTGAGTTTCCAGCAGGTCTGAGTCTAGGCCTTGAGGGGAGGTTGCAGAGGGCAGCATATCCCCAGTGGGGGCCTCCTATGTCTGGGGGCAGAGGCTGGAGATGGGCCGGGGGCCCTGGGGCCGGGGGCCAGGGAGGCCGAGTGTCAAAGAGAAGAACGGAACTGAAATTCAAGGCTCCTATGTCTGGATGGAAAAACCAGCTGCACCTCCTCATTCCATTGTGCGAGGATCTTAACAACACAGGGTAATTCATTCCTGGAGCAGCCCCCGGGGCCAGGCGTGGGAGAGGCCCTGTAGGAGCAGTGATGGGTGGGGTTTCAGGAGGGCCTTAGAGAACCAGCTAATTCAATCCCATGTAACTGATGGGAATTAAGGTCCCCGGAGGGGAAGTGAGGAGCGGGTGTTACGGACACAAGCAGGCATGGGAATCACCTCCAGTAGCCTGTGAAGTGAGCTCTGAGTGTCAGTCCCTTGTTCTCCAGCCTGCCCTCCTGTTCTGCAACATCACTCTCTCCCAGACACCCAGTGCCTCCCAGGTGCGCCCCCTACTCCCCTGGGCTCCCTTGTCAGGCCTGGTGGAGGCGGGAGGTGTGGTTCCTGTTGGGGGCCATGGCGTCCAGAGCTGCCTCAGCATCAGCGCTTGCTGCCCTTCTCGCCAGCCTCTCGGGTCAGCTCCAGCCAGCCCAGCCAAAGGAGACTGGCTCATCCCACACGTAGCTTACTGATTCTGTGCAGGGACCCTCAGGAGCACAGACTCTCTCTCCTTGCAGCTCCATCCCCAGCACAAGCCATGTGCTCCCACAAATGTTAGGGGACTTGAACCAACTGGAGGCAAACTCTGCCAGGTGCGCTGAGCAGGCCGGGTGTCTTCTCTGGGTTCCCTTTGTAGGACTGGGAACATGGGAAATGAGCTTCTTGGTAGAGGGTGGAGTGGCGCAGCTCCCTAAGACACTGGCCCTTGAGAGGCTGCCCATAGGGCCCGTGTGGCTCTCCCTGAGGCCTCGGTTCCTGCAGGGGTAACACTTTACTTGAATGTTCCTCTTTGAAGTTGACATCTCTGCACATGTGACTTCTTCTTATCTTATCTTATCTTCTTCTTCTTATCTTCACACAGCATTTCCAGCTGTGTGAATTTCCAGCATTCCAAGGGTTTCTACAAGCCCCATTTTCTGCTGCTGAGAAAGACACAGGATCCCCCTGGGGGCAGCCCTTAGTCCAGACCAGTGGATGTGTGGTGGAAGGGGGTGAGGCTGCAATAGTGACATTCACTGTCCCCTTCCATTGTCACAGTTCTTCGTGATCTGTGACTCCAAATTTGAGTGATGGTGCTGGGTCCAAAGGATGGTGCATCCAACGCCTTCTGGAGGAGCTCTCCAAGGCTACCCTGACCATTACAAGTGAGGGGTCGGACAAGACTGCACAGCAGAGTGGCCAGAGGACCCATTAACCATGCTCAGGAGAGCTCGTGTCCAGAGACCTGCGGAGAGGCGCTGACTCCTTTCACTGAGGGGCAGCACTTTACTGGGAATCCCACAGCGAGCCCCAGTCTGGGCTCTGTTGGTTTTCTGTACATCTTGGGCAAGTGTCTCCTTTGGCCCTTTGTAAAGGGAATAGTGGGAAGTCCTACCATCCTGTGGCCATGGCTTCTTATGAGGCTGGAAATAAGCAGGGCCTGAGACAATCTTTCACAATCTGCAAATTGCGCCAATGGGGTGTTGATGTATTTGTCTATAAGAGTTATTTCTTCAAAGAATATCACAAGGATCATGGTTTGGCTCAGCTCAGCCCTCAGATCATTATTTTGGCCTATATCAAAGAAAAGACAAGAATGTGAGTCTTTAGGATGAGCTGGCATTTTCAGTTCTCACCTCTTCACACAGTGATGCTGTCTGCTGGCCCCAAAGGCACTGAGTTTGCTGTCCTGGCCCTGAGTCCATCAGAGCCTGCTGTGGCTGGGGCCAGAGGGCAAGAGGCTGGGGGCCTGGGGCCAGGGGATGGAGGCTGGAGGCTAGGGGCTAGCTGAAGAACCTGAGCATACTGGTCCAAGTCGGTTAACATTCTGCCTGCAGAAAAGGCATGGGCTCAACTCAGAATGAATCCCCTCCTACGCATTTTGCATTTCAGCCCCTCTGACACTTCAGCAGTTTCTGATATTTAATGTCCTCATTTTGTTTCAGAAAGAGGAGAATGCCGCGTCCCTGAGTAGTGGGACATGTCTGAGTGGCTGGGGACAATTTGGTTACCCTGGCAACGGAAATGGTTACCCACACAAACGTTTGGGGTACAATCTGAGTGTCCAGCAAGTGGGGACTTTTGCTGTGAGCACTCTCACATCCACCTGGTCCTGTTCTGACTCACAGTGCAGCTCCGATCATGGAGAAGCTCAGAGAAATTCCAGGCTCCCAGGAATCTGGAACAGCACTCTGGCACATTTCTGACTGTAGTCAGGTTCCTTAAAACAGAAGGTGCTGTAGGAAGTGTTCAAACTCCTTTCCTGTCACAGTCTGCAGAGTCTGCAAAGTGGCAACTTGGTGTCTCTGAGGTGCCCAAATGCTCTTTCAACCAGGAGGAGAGGCACGCAGGGTTTTATGCCTGCTGAATTCTGGGCAGCAACAATGGGGCCCTAGAAGAGGCCTGTGTTTCTGCGAGATGGATATCAACCCAGAGTCTGTGGGGTCTGAGGCCAGGTGGGGGATGAAGCCAGGCTGGGGGCTCCCCTGGGCCTGGCAGGTCCCATCCAGCCCCTGAGGCGGCTGAGGGGCTGTTCCTTCCTCCCTGCTCCATGGGCACCTGAGGCCTGGCACTGTGATGGGGGTCACAGCTCAGCCATGGTCTGCCTCAGCCATCTGTGCCCTCCTGGGGCAGGACCCATGTCTGGTAGTCTGTGTCCCTCCTGCACTGGTGATGTTGCAGCCGAGGAGCTAAGGTGAAGGGTGGGGCAGGTGTTTGGCAGCACAGGTTGGGGCAGACCTGGTGGATGACCTTGGGCCTGAGTTTTCCCATCCTTAAGACGTAAGACAGGTTTGCGAGGGGCACAGTGGCCTGGCACTGTGGTCGGCTGGCTGGGCGGTGTTACGGCTCATGACAGGGAAGAACTGAATTGAGAGTAAGTGCCTGGGAACGTTTACAGCAAACTAACAGAGGAATTTTATGTCTGTTGAATCTAACAAAAATTGGGATTCGTTTTTTGCATGTATTTATTTCATTTCATTTTTTAAGAAACTGATTTTCATTTTATTTATTTTTATTATTTTATTTTTGGTGAGGAAGATTGGCCTTGAGCTACATCTGTTGCCAATCTTCCTCTTTTTGCTTGAGGAAGATTGTCCCTGAGCTAGCATCTGCGCCAATCTTTCTCTATTTTGTATATGGGATGCTGCCACAGCATGGATCTATGAGCAGTGCCTATGTCCGCGCCTGGGCTCCAAACCCGAGAACCCCAGGCCACCGGAGCGGAGTGTGCGAACTTAACCACTACGCCACCAGGCCAGCCTTGTATTTCATTTCACCTTTTTTAAGAAACTTTTTTTCATTTTATTTTACAAAAGGAATAGTTCCCAAAGGATTGGAAGGTAAAACACATACTGGGGTTCCTTCACCACGGGTGCTGTGGGAGCAGTGCGCTAACTCAGGGCTAGCTCAGGTACCTCCGGTCACTCCTGGCAGGGAGCTAACACACGCCACTCAGGGAACACAGGTGATCAGGGTGGTAACCTAACACAGAGAACTCAGAATAGTGACCTAACACAGGTAGCTCAGGTAACTCAGGTAACACAGGTAACACAGGTAAATCAAGGCAGTGACCTAATACAGGTAACTCAGGGCAGTGAGCTAACACAAAGAACACGGGGAACAAAGGTAACTCAGAATGGTGACCCAACACAGGTAACACAGGTAACTCAGGGAAGTGACGCAACACAAGTAACTCAGGTCACTCAGAACCATGAGGCTCCAGTTCTGAAGAATGTGTGTACTTGTTTTTAATAATGTTTAATATAGATTTTGACTCAGTGAATTAATCCAGGGAAACCACTGCTCATGTGTGAAGCAAACCTAAGCCACTGTGTTTAATCTGGAGCCTGGTGACAGTAGTGGTGGGTGCTCTGCTTACTTCCCACAGAAGCCTCCGGAGCTGCCATCTCGGGGGCATGGTCATATGCCCTGGAATCCGTCAGGTGGCAGAATGTGAGGGCCTGAAACATGACCAGCTCAGCGTTCTCCAAATTTCCTTAGCAACACAAATATTCTTTCACAAACAAAATCTTGTATGGAACCCCAATATATAAAATTCTATAACGATGAGGACAGTGTTTTATAGATTTCCTTTATAATTTCAAATTGATAATGTATATTATTTCTGATGAGGCCAATCAACAAACACTTGAAGACTCTTTTGATGAACCCAAATATTTTCAGTTGTTTTAATGCTTCCCCTGTAATGAGTTACATGGTACCAAAAAAACAAATAATCCAAATTCCTAAAAGTAAATAGCAGTATAAGAATTTTTAAACTTTTTCCTGAAGTTATTTGTTCATTCTTGAATTTGAGGAAAATAAAAGAACCTTATGGTTAAAGACGTGCTTAAAAGAATTTGAAATATATTTGTATTGCATAATGCAAGAAGTATTTTTCTTGAATTGTGGTAAAATTCACATAACATAAAATTTACCATTTTAACCATTTTAAAGTGCAAAATCAGTGGCTTTTGGTACGTTCATAATGTGCAGCCATGACCCCTATCTAATTGCAGAACGTTTTCATCACCCCGAAAAGAACCCTATCTCCCTTAGCAGTTGTTCCCATCCCCTACCCACCCCACTCCAGCCCCTGGCAGCCACTGATCTGCTTTCTGTCTCTATGGAGTCCCAGGTCTGCACAAAACGAATTTTCTTGGCCATGAAGAACACGTCAAGGGGTTCCTGGGTGCTGATAGTCAGCATACAACACATTTAAGTAGGCACGTTTTCACTAAAGTTTTTAAAATAGTTAAAACACATTTAAATGAAGTGGAAGCAACTATTTGAAGTTCACAGAAGCACCTCTGCAGACACACTGGGTTCCAGGGAGTGGAGTTTGAGAACCACAGTGCGAATCTGCTACTCCTGTTTCGCATGTGGAGAACGTCAGCTGCAAAGAAAGGAAGGGACCTGGAGGTGGTTGTGGGGAGGACGGGCCCGAGTCCTTGTCCCCAGCTCCTTAAACGTCCCGGCAGCTGCTGTAGGGACGTAGCCTGATGTTCTCGCATCCAAAAGACATGGCTTGGGGGCGGGGGACAACGTGGGCTGCCTCGAGATTCTCTGAAGATGCCATGAGACAGGGCCATCGCCTGCTTCTCTGTGGTCACAGATGCATGGACTTAGGGCCAGGACGGAGAAGTGACAAGGAGAGAGATTGGCTCAGTCTAAAGAAAACGTTCTGCCCCAAATATGTCCTGTCCCACCCTGCAGGGCTGTGTCTCCCCATGACCGTGTGACACCCAGAGACGGGTACGCTCTCGACAAGAATGCCTGGGATCCAAGCCTCGGGCGTGTGGGCAGCCACGTAACCCCGAACAGGCCTTCTGACTCCAAATGTGTGTGTTGTGTTGGAGTTCAACCTTCCCCCCGGCCTCGAGGTCAGGGATCCCTGACAGGAATGAGGACTAGTGAGTCACTAGTCCGTGCCCGCTGGACCATGCGGACTTGCTGGCAGTGCCTTACTTCAGCCTCACAGAAACCCTCAGAGGCAGGTATGTTAGCCCCATTTTATAAGGATTAAGGACGTATCCAAGGTCACAGCTAGGAGAGAGCCGAGCAGAATTGAAACCCCTGAAGCCTCTAGTCTTTCTGTCCTGCCACGGGCCTCCGTCTTTGCCCAACCTCTGGGACAGTCTGGCTCAGGACACCAGACAGTGACCCAAGCGCGTGTGGGGTGCCGCTCTGGGGGCTGGAGGTAGCAACATTCCAGACCTGGGGTTTCTTCTGTCCCTAGATTGTGTCCCCAGGTCTTGTGGCTCCTTCTCATCGCCCAGGCCCTCAGAGAGCCTTTCCTGACCTCTGGGTCAAGCAGCCTCCTCCCGCCCCTCGCTGCCTGACCCTCTGGTCTCCCCAGCACCAGAATGCCGGCTTCCTAAAGAGGGCGCTGTCCGCTCGCTCACTCCTGGAACGCTGCCCAGCACAGAGGAAGCACTCAGCAACGATGTGTGGAATGGGTGCGGGAAACAGGGAGGAGCAGGTCAGGGCCTCATTTTCAAGGAGTTTACTTCCTAACGGGGGTGGAGTGGGCGGACACAACGAACAAACCAAAATGACCGAGACTACTTTAGGTTGTGACAGATGAAGGTGAAGTGATGATGACAAGGGGGCCTGTCCAAAGATTGACACTTGATTTAAGACTGACAAGGTGAAGGTGTCAGCCAGGAGAAGAGCAAAGGAAGGAGCTGGAGGCAGGAAAGAGCCTGCACAAAGGCCCTGGGGCAGGAACGAACTCAGTAGGTCTGAATACAGAGATGAGGCCTATGTGCTTGGAAGGGAATGAACCAGGGAGAATGGAGGAGCCAGGGTGGGCTCCAGGGCCCGGGTGCCCTTTCAAACCCCCTGAATCACTGGCCTGAGGTGGGCCCAGCCACAGTCGCTGCCAAGCTCTGCAAGTGCTCCTAGTGAGAAGCCAGGACATACATATCTGACGTGTGGCCCAGAGGCCGGGAGGTCATGCCGAAGGATCTGGGTAGTTGATCCTCAAAAATGATCTGTGAGGGCACCCACTGCACACTCAGGCGTTCAGCTGGGCTCCTTTTCAGTCCATGTATTCCACAGCTTTTAAATGTTCCTTCCTGGGCCGGCCCTGTGGCTTGGTGGTTAAGTGCGCGCGCTGCGATGCTGGTGGCCCGGGTTCGGATCCCGGGTGTGCATCGAGGCACCACTTCTCCGTTCATCCTGAGGCCGAGTCCCACATACAGCAACTAGAAGGATGTGCAGCTACGACATACAACTATCCACTGGGGCTTTGGGGGGGAAAAAATAAAATAAATAAAATCTTTAAAAAAAAAAAAAAATGTTCCTTCCTGACAGTATGAATCTTGATTTCATGACACCAAGAAGAATCATCAAGAAAACAAAGCTATGCGGCTGAAACGTTGCTATCGTGTTGAGTCATCAGCAGTTACCGAAGAAAAAGAAAAAAAATCCCGCTACCTCTCTGCTAACTATTTTACAGCAACTTAAAAGATTCTACGAAGTGCATGTGTTTTAAAACAATTAGTGACCGTGAGAACAGCAGGCAGCTGGTGAGGAGGCCGTTGTCTACACAGCCCGCCCTCCCCTAGGTCAGGGACCTGTCTGTGCTGTTTCCTCCAAGCCTCTTAGTTGCACATGTCGGTTGTTCTTGACTGATTGACAAAGATAAGCTTAATGATACCCTGAGATGGGAACTCAGGGATTCAGGCCCATCTGATGCACGCAGACCTAAGGCTCTTGGGTCTAAATAACGGGAATTTGGATTTTGCCTTGGCTGTCCACCGCCAGAAATTGGGGGACCTCTGAAAAGGAAACCGCACAGCCTCTAGCTGTCCAGGTGCCATTGGCCAGAAATGGCTCCAGGGAGATTTTACTTAAGAAAAAATGGCTGGCTGTGCGGGGTCAGCCCTGGACCGACAAGCCTGCAGCTGTCCAGCATGGCCCGGGGGCCGATGCAATGGGTGCTGAAGCGGACTTGGTGGAACCTGCCCGTGAGGGGGAAGCAGGGCCCCGATCCCTATCCAGGGAGCAGGGCAGGCACCAGATGGGCCTGTGGCGAGGAGGTGCGGGGCCTCAGAGCAGCTGCCCTGCTCACACACTGCTGGCTGCAGGCTCAGGGATCAGACGAGAGCATCACAGTCTGTCCACACTGGACAGCTTGCTTCTTTGAGCCTAGTTTTCTCATCAGAGAGGGGCATGAGTAGAGTGCCTGCTTCCTAATCTATTTTGGTGCACTTGCCTCCTCTCTGGCCAGGTCTCTGGGGTGGCAAGGTAGGAAGCAACCTGGCCCCCACCTGGTAACCCGCACAGCGGGCCGTTGGCCGGCTGTCCTCCCCTCCAGGGCGGGTGAACCTGTGGGTCTCTGATGGCTGCCAGCCCCTGCCCAGGCCTGGCCCTCTCTCTCGGTGCCTCAGGGCTCCCTGGCTCTTCTTCCAGGACAGCAGTCCCCGGGGAGGTTCTAAGAATAGCATCCTCTCCAAGACTCTCACTTCCCAAGTCTGACCTGACTTTGCAGTACTAAATAAATATTGAACAAAGTTGACCCTCTCTCTCCTGCCAAAAACTACAGCTTTTTCTAAAATCTATGTTAACAGCTTCCCAAAACTTTCCCCTGTAAGAATACTTGCTGAAAAGCTGGTATCTCATAAAATAACATACGTTAAACTCCAAGGAACTTAGGAAGTCCAACGTAGTCTGGGAAAAATCATAACCCAGGAAGAAAATCTTCAAAAATATTTTTTTTCTTAGCTTCTTGAGTAATGGAGTTTAGTCCAGAGTTTAAACAAAGCCAAATTTAAAATCTGTTATTTAGCATTATTTAACAACAAAAAAATCTGCCCTCCCTCTTAAGCGATGATTTGAATATTCCTTCTCTTCAAAGAGCTTTCGGCTCACAATAAAAATAACAGTCAAACCTAGCGCCAGCTTGATGAGGTGATTATTTTGCTTCAAACCCTGAGGGATCCCGCTGCCCTTTGGAAGAAATCCCAGGCCCTGAACTAGGCTCTCACCATTCAGCCTTGCTGTTTACCACTCTCTCTACATGCCTCCACCCAGCGCCTCCTCCCCCGGAAGGGATCAGCTCCTTCAGGGGACTCTTCTATCCTTCACGTGCCCACAGAGGCCACAGAGGAGGACTAGAGCTGCAGCTGAATGCAAGTCTTTACAGAATGCCTTGTGGTCCTCCCAGACCCTGGGATCGATCATGAAGGCCTGTGAAGAACTATCATTTCTAAGTCTCTTCCCTGGGTCCAGGAGCCTGTCATGTGAGTTTCCTACCACCTCCTGGGTTCTGAGCAGGTGTGAGGCCTTCCGTCTGCCTCAGTTCAGGCTCAGCTGCAGGAGACAGAATTGCTTCCCTGCAGCGTGGCAAGGCGTTCCATCACTACCACGGCTGTCCTCTGGCCCCCTTTCTGCACCCCCCGACACAAGGAGCTGGGGAGCTGGCACCTTCAGCTTCCCTTCCTTCTGCCGTCTTTGCACATGATAAACTGTCTGAACCCGAGGGGACCTCACCGTTTCTCTGTCTGCTGAATGAGTCGTGTCAGGCTGCCTTGTGCTCAACACCCCCTCTACCCCCCACCTCGCCCCAAGATTCAAGCCGCTGTTTGGGGCTTTCTATAGGAAAAATGTAGCTTTTGGAGTCAATTGAAATGACAAAATGCTGAAGGCTGGCATGTGCTGGGCACGAGCGGCATGTCACAGTGTTGCTCACATGAGTCCTTCTCCTCGCGTTTCGGAAGGGACGGCCTTGTCCCACCTGAAGAGAGGAAAGTGGGCTGGGAGGGTACCGTCCCGTGGCCGAGTTGCACAAGCATTGGTGGCAGGGCTCTGACGGGCGACCACGGTCCCCCCAGTCTCCGAAGGACTTTGCCGCACTCTGATGGCACGGATAGTAACCAGGATGCTCTAACTGTTGGCACGTGCATAGTTTTTTATAGCTTTCAAAACTCTGCCCAGTATTGCTGCCTTGGATCTCAACCTAAACCAGTTGACAAGACTAGCCTAGCATCCCGCAGATGAGGAGCAAGCCCACAAGAAGGTGGCTTGTCCAGTCTTGTGCGTGGCCGTGGACCACTTTCCAGGGCAGAGGCATGTTAAAGCGGCCGCAGGAACCTGGGATTGGGACTGGCGGGGCCGCAGAGGGGCCCAGTGCCAAACAGGACTGAGAATCGTGGCCAGTACAGGCAGGATGGCGCGTGCTGGCGGGAGGGCAGCTGGGGTGGCCGCCCAGGGCACAGGGGTGGGCAGGCAGCTGGAGCTGGTTGCACAGCTGGAAGGCCACAGGGACCTTAATGCCGGTGCAGAGGCAAGGCCATCGCAGAACTGGCGGGTGGGCCTGCATGCATTTGCCATCCGGGTTCCGCTGAAGAGGACCCATCAAACCAACCCCTCGGGTTTCCCGTCACACGGCCCGGCTTCTGGCAAGCATCAGGGTGAGCCGCAGGCAGAGGGCTGGGGCAGAGGAGCGAGTGAGGAAGCTGCTCAGGCAGGGGGGGCCCATGGCGGGAGATGAGGCTGAGGAGGTGACACAGCCCCCAGGGGTGCTGCTTTCTCCTCGGTCCCAGAGGACTCAGAGCCGTGAACCTGAGGGCCTGGGAGACCTGGCCTGTTGTGCTGTGGCCCCTCGCAGCATGTGGCCACGTCCTCCTGCACCATGAGGGGCTGTGAGGGAAGAGCTGGGGCTGTGGAGACACTGGGGTGGGGGCTCCAGGATGCACGCGTTAGCCCTCACTTGTCCTAAGTTTTATACCCTAGATCCTCCTGAGGCATTTCAGAAACCACCCCCAGAGTCTAACCATGGAAGTGGAAAGCAGAAGTGGCCACACGCATGTGCCTCCGAGTGGGAGCTGCTCTTGGTGTAGAAACTCTCGTCTCCTCTCTCCACGGCCACCCCAACCTGGAGCAGCAGCCCCTACAGGCGTTCTCCCCAAGTTCCCCACCCAAACTGGGGCTGAGTCGGGTCCCAGGAGCACTCTGGCTGGAAAGATAAAGCTATTCTTACTCCCGTGAAATTCTGTAGGTTGGAAGGCGGGTGACGCATGGGTAAAGGCTTTAGACAACGCAAGGCCAGAAAGTTTAACAGCGAGTCTGCAGCCCAACAGGCGTCACCCACGGTCCCCGGGCCAGGTGAGAGCAGGTGTGCTGACTTTTGGTGTTGGGGGCACACAGGCTGCAGAAGTTTCTTGTCATCTACAAGACATGTTCAAACCCTGAAGGTGTGTAGGCCCCGTGGGGTCTTCCTGGTTTAGACATGTTATGCTGTCGGAAGCAACAGCTGCTGCCCCAGTGTAACTGGGAAAATGCACGTTCCTTAAGGACTCCCCAAGGAGGGGCCTGGACATTCTCAAGCACTTTTGGTTGTTCTCAAAGCCACTTTGACTCAGGACTTGCCAACATGCCAAGGGACACACTCACCCTCACGTGCCACAGAGCTGGGACCAGATTCTCCAGAGACGTGACTATTCAGTCCTTTTAACAAACACCTACTAGCACTTTCCAAGCCTGCCCAGTGATGAGGATTCAGAATCCACACTCCTGGGCCTGGGCGGGGCGTGCACACACTGTGTGTGCCAGGTGAACGTTCTGCCCTCGAGGAGGAGGAGCACACTCCTCCCCAGGTGTGGGACACACAGCGACTTCCCTCCAAAGAGCAGGGTGTGGAAAGGCCAAAGGAGGGACTTCATGGTGGAGAAGCCTGACACGCACAACTCAGCCAGGAGACCAAGGTCCCATCCCGGGGTGAGCCAGGTGGCAGCCTGCAGCCTGGAAAGCATGTGCTCAGAAGGGTACTATACCCCTCTGGTCTTCCTCCCCAGACCTGTCGTTCTAAGGTCATCATGAGAAAAACGTCAGAAGAATCTCAGTTGAGGGACAGTCTCCAAAATCCCTGACCAGCAATCCTCAACACTGTCCAGGTCACTGAAAACAAGGAAAAGTCTGAGAACCCGCCACAGCCCAGAGGAGCTGGAGGAGACAGGACAACTAAATGTCACGTGGTGTCCTGGAACGGGACAAGGACTTTACATTACAACTGAGGAAACCTGAGTAATGTGTGGGTGTTCGTTAGTAATCACTTACCAGCATTGGTCATTGTTTGTGACAAATGTGCCATACCAATGTAAGATGTTAGTAACGGGAAATGGGGTGTGGGGCAGTGAGAACTCTCTTTATTCACAATTTTTCCTTACTCTGTTCACCACTTTTTCAGCCCAAACTGTTCTGAAATAAAAAGTTCATTTAAGAAAAACAAGATGATCCCGCCCAGTAGGCATTCACAGGTGTCCCACCAACAGGACGGGGCTGGTGGATGCCTGCAGACAACTGCGATGACCAGCGGCCAAGTGGCTGCTCAGTGGACGATGACAGATCCATTTAAGACACAGTGTCCCAGGTGACCGGATGTGATGCCCCAGGGACCGGGGCCTTGACAGAGGCCGCGGTCCTGCAGGAGCAGCTGGGTGAGGAGCAGTGAGATAGGGGTCACGACAGACTCTCTGACCCCATCAGTGACCACAGGCTGTGAGATCAGCAGGGCCTGAGTGGACAGACATGGAGACTGACACTGAGAAGGCAAAGAGAGGAGCCAAGGCCACGCCGAGATCAGCGCTCACATCCAACAGGTAATGACACACGAGGGCCTCAAGCCTCGCACCAGATGAGGGGCTGTGTCCAGTGCATCAGTGGTACAGACCCCACGAGGCACATAGCCCAGGATACCACAGGTCTTGAAAATGAATTCCATGTACGTGTCTATTTTTCCTCATTCTGGTAAGACTGCCCTCATTTTGATTTGAGGAGTCACCTCTCCCAGGCCTCACCGATCAACATATTTTCTCCTCAGGCACAGGAATCCAAACCAGTCCACCAAAACCAGTCCCAGACACGAGGAGAGGGTCCCCTTGGAGCCTGGAATGAAACCAAAATAGAAGTTGGCAAAACAAACGTTGAAGAGAGAGAGACCAAAGCTTGATCTCCTGGATCCAGCTGCTCCTGAAGTCCACACCTGAGCCCTACATTTTGCTTGTCATTCTGCTTAAGCCAGTTTGAGTTGGATTTATGCTCTTTTAGAGTCCTTATGAATCAACTACTCCTGAGAAATATCACAGCATGGTGAATACATCTGTCCCCAGGGGCCCACGCTGGGAGACAGTTTGTGAAAGGGGAGTGGATGAAGTGGTATTATCTGGAGTCCAATCAAGGTGAACAGGGTGTGAAAAAGGACAGAAGGCCACAGCCAGCCAGCCTCATAACGGCACTGTAGGCACAAAATACCAGAGTTTTTTTCTCTAAAGCCCCAGTGCATAGCTGTGTATCCTAGTTGTAGGTCTTTCTAGCTCTTCTATTTGGGACCCTGCCTCAGCGTGGTTGATGAGCGGTGAGTAGGTCCATGCCCAGGATCCAAACCAGCAAACTCTGGGCCGCCTAAGCGGAGCATGCAAACTTAACTGATACACCACCTGGCCGGCCCCAGAATACCAGCATTTATCCATGGGTTTGCATCATGACTAAAGTTGCTGTTCTGTCATCATGACAGAAGGAGTGTCTTCCTGAGACCTAAGGAAGGAAGGAACAGAGGAAGCTGACTCCAGGCGGCCCACTTGCTTCTGCCGGCAGGAGACACCCGCAAGAAGTGGAACTTCAGCAAGTCCCAGATCAAGGTGGAAAATCTTCGAGAAGCTGCAGCTCCTTTTTCTAATCCTAACAACAACTTCCTGAGCTGTGTGATGGTTAATTTGGGGTGAAGAGGATGGAAACATTGTTATACAGAGAATAAACAGGAGGGTGTTCCTTTTAACCTTGGAACTTGACGATCTGTGCTGATCTAGCACATTCTCCTCCGGAGCGCCTCGGTTGCTGAGCTGGGGTCACCATCTGCAGGCAGGCGGATCCGTCCGTTTTGGGGGAGACTGGTTAGTGCGAGCCCACAGGGGCTTATGGCCTTGGGGAGCCTGAGGAAGGCTGGATTTATGGACCTGAAAATGAAGTTTAAGTTCCCAAATAACGTGTCTAATTAACCAATGTAACATTGAAAATAACAATCTCACAGGAAAATGCCAGCAATTTCTGATTTCCTGTCTAGTAAAACCTTCATGAAGGATGTTGGATTTCTAAATAGAACTAAGGTTGAACGTGCCAGTGGCAGTGCATGGTGATGAGAGATGTAACTGGGCATGAGAGGTCGGGTGGGCAAGGAGAGGAGGGCAGAGCTCACTTGGGGACATGAGCAAAGGAGAAAAAGCAACAGGACCAAACAGAGCAGTGTGAGGAGTGGCAGTCAGCTCCCCCGGAAGACACCCACCCACCCTTTAGGGAGCCTAGTGACCCTGGGCAGCACCCCCGAGGCCTCTGCTTTGTCATTTAGAGCTGTCTTCTGGCTGTGGAGATGCATTTCCTGACCTAGGGTGTTCCAGCTCACCTCCAACTCCGCTTCCAGTCTGTGTTTTGAGAAGTGGTAATGCAGCTCTTGAAAATTTCTCTTTCTTGCAAAGTCATCCAGTTCATGAGTTAATGAGGGCCGGTCAGCCAAAGGATTGCCAAGCGCAGAGCATTACCAATCGATAGAAGTGTAATCAAGGGGGGAAATGCAGACACACGCAGACTGGTGGCTTTGAGTGGCTGCTCTGAGTCCAGCCCCGGGGGGCGCCAAGCCAGCCGGACTTGACTTGCAGTAGGGAGCTTGTCAACGTCTTGAGGAGCTCCACCATCTGACTGCCCGTTGACAGCATCACTTGGGCTACGTGTTGAGAATGGACTTGAGCGGACAAGGTTGAATAGATAGAGAGCAGTGAGGAGTATGTCCCAGGTGGCCAAGTGCGGGGCGGGGATGGAGGTGACGGGGACGACTTAAGAGAGCCCTCAAGACGGCACTGCCGTCAGCTGAGACAGGAGCTCTGCGCGTGGAGGGTCTGGAGGAGAGAGAGGGGTCAGGTTTGGCCATGTTGAGTCTGAGGAGTGGATCAGTCACATGTGGGGAGGGGTGAGGGTAAGTATCCGAGTCTGAGCTCTGTGTGGAGCCTCTGTCTCCTGCCTTCCCTGCCTCTCCCCTGCAAGGACCGACTACTAGATCTTCAGTGGCTCTCAGGCTCTGGGCAGACCCCAAGTGCAGCACTTTTATTGAGATGTCTTTTATATACCAGGGTGCCATATAGTTCACCCATTTAAATTGGACAATTCAGTGGATTTTAATATACTCATAGTTATGCAACCATCACCATAATATAATTCTAGAACATTTTTCATCACCCCAAAAAGAAACCCTGCATCCATTAGCAGACACTCTCCATTTCCTAGTGTGGCACTTCTAAATATTAATTATTCCTATTTTTTAAGCCTGTCTGTAAGTCCCTTAATGATAAAGAACCCCATGGTATTTGTTTTTGCCTCACTAGCCTATAAAAATTACTCAAAAATAACTTTTGCAGGAATGAACTAACTTTTAAATATAAAACGTTTTTAAAAAATGACCCAGGAATTGTGCGTCTTTAAGAGAGCAGGGCCCCTTTGCATTTCTGTGTCATTTGTGTGGCTGCTGCAGGATTTTTCAGATCTTCCTGAGAAACTGATGGGAGGCTATGGAGATAAACAACGACGACTTTTTTCTTTCTTGGCTATATTTCTGTAGCATCTATTGTAAACAAAACAGAGAAAAGAGTCTTCCTAAACCTAATGCAAATATCTCAAATGCAAGGAAGCCAATGGTGAAAAATGTAATGTCAAAGTTCAGATTATTATAAATACATGGCATAAATCACATCTGCTCATTAAACTTAATTCCAAGGAACAATAACAAAAGCAAAGGGATGTTGTAAAGTTTCTCGGGAGAAATAAAGTAGTTGATAAATTCTTGGTTTTAACGGTTTTATGTTATGATGCTCTGTCTCATTTTGGCCAAGTGTTTATGGACCCAGATGACACACTTGGAGCTGGAAGAAACCACAACAGAAACCTCTTCTGACGCCTTCACCTAGGAGTCGAGAACTAGAGAGTGGTGCCCTGGGACCTCCCCCGGGTTAGTGGCAGGGCTTGCCCCAAGCAGGGGGCCACAGTGTATTAACTCAAACCAGTAGGAATTATGTACTAACTGGGTCTGTAGGGTAGACCAATCGTTTTCAAATGCTATTTTAAGGCTCAGGAAGGTTTTGTCAAATGAAGTGTTTTGTGGATCAACAGTAAGAAAGGATTAGGGCAGAATCATTCTGCTGGGGCTGGGGGTGGCCTGGCTTCCCTGGTGCTGTAGTGCTGACTCGGGTTAGTGAGTCCTGAGAACACCCCTCTCCTGTGCTCATCCGAAACATGGGGCTCACCCCCTGAATACAGTCGTTGGTTTGCTTGTTTTTCTTCGCTTCCAATGGTGGACTCTCTGAACAAAATGATTGTGCCTCTCATGAAACTGTATATCTCCACTCACGACCTCCGGGAAGAGTAACTTAGCTCTCCTGCCTGCCAGGTACTGTTCCAGGTACTGGAGATCCAGACCTGAGGAGAACAGTCGTCTCGTCCTCGTGGCGCTAATATCCTGTCGCATAAGAATCAAATAAAGAAACAGCGATATGACACGTTGTGGGGACGAGTGCTGTGGAGAAAAAGCAGCAGAAGGAGGGGGACAGGAAGTACCAGGGAAGCTGGGGTTTTCAGAGGCAGTCAGAGAAGGCATCCCTAATAAAGTGACATTTACCTAGATACATAAAGAAGTGAGGGAGGGACATGCATATCAGGGGGCACAAGTGCAAAGGCCCTGAGGCAGAAGCCTGTATGGTAAGTTAGAGGAACAGCAATGAGTCCAGCATGGAACGGAGCTCGAACAGAGTGAAGGCGTGGACAGAAAGGGCTCAATGAGCCAGATTATGCAGGGCTCTGCAGGCCACTGTACGGATTTGGGGTGGGGACACTGGAACAGAGGAGTGATATAATCTGATTCAGCTTTTAAAAGGCTCACTCTGGCTGCTCTATTGAGAATAGATGATAGAAATCTGAATGTGGAAGCAGGGAGACCCACCAGGAGGCTCCTGCAGGAATCCAGCCCAGTAACGGCAAATCCATCTTTCCAGTTCATCAGGACTCTCAGCTCCACAGTTTTCATGACCTACATTCCAATCCATCTGAAAATCCTTTTGGCTGTACCTTCTAAATGTTCCTGCTTCTTATCCTCCACTGCTCCTGGTCCAAGGCACCCTCACGTCTCGTCTCATTATTGCAGTTGGCTTCCCGGCTTTGGTCCTCCTGATAGTCTCCTCTTGATGGAGCAGTCAGTGGATCTTTTAAAGTGTAAGTCAGGGGAGTGATGTCATGGAAGTTGGCAGAGTAGGGAACTCCAAAACTCTGTCCCTTTACTAAAACAACAAGCAAGCTGACAAAAACTGTCAGAATCAACTTTTCCAAATTTTAGAATCTAATAAAAAATTGACAACCAAGAGAATGCTTCATGAATGAAGAAGCTCCTAAATTTCAGTATGAGAGCCCTGTGGCATTTTAACTTGCCTGCCTGCAACCCTCCACCTCCAGCTCCGTGGTAGCTATGGGGATGTTGCCCTGTGTTCCTAGTGTGACTTGCTGGTGCCAGAGGGGGCAATATAGACCTTGGTCTCAAAGGATTATGGTTGTGTGTCTGTCTGGTGGCTCCCTGAGGGACTGGTCTGGGGCTGGCCTTTGTTTCATTTGCCTAGGAATTTTCTTAAGGCTGGAGCAGCCTCCTGGGTGGCATTTGTCAAAGCATTTAAAGGCAAATACATTAGCTGCAGCTGCCTGAAGCAAGGGATAACACATGAGATGAGCAGCACACAGACTGGAAGGCTTAGGAAGACGCTGGAGAAGAATAACAACGAAGGAATGAGGCTTTGATAAAGCTTCCACATATGCTGGGGAATCTAGGAGGCCATACACATGCCCAGGCCTGGATGCATACTCAGAAAAGACTGGAGAAGACCCTGAACTTTCATCTCTGGCTGATCTTTAGGCTCTGCTCAAGCTGGGAGTGAATGCTAAGGCAAAGTTGTGAATGGCCTAGCTAAGCATTGAAGGAGTGTCCAAACACAGGACCATTTGCAGACTGGGAGAGGACTTTATTATGTCAGCTTCAGGGATGTAAGGAAATCTCTGTTAAATTGCTGGCTGACCACTAAGCTAACAGAAGTGAGACTTTAGTGACCGCACATGACAAAGAGTGGTCTTTACAGAAAGAGTTTAGAAGAGTCACTAAATAAACAACTACAATCCACAAAAAGCAGCAATAACAAACACTGAGGAGACAGAGACTATGATTTCCAGAGTTCACATTATAATATTAAAAATGTCCAGTTTCCAACCAAAAATTACAACACAAGCAAAGAAACAAGAAAGTATAGCCCACTCACAGGAGAAAATAAATGAGCAGAAATTGTCCCTGAGGAAGCCCTGACATTGGATTTACTATTAAGAGACTTTGAATCAATGATCCTAAATCTGCTCAGAGAGCTAATAGACAACTAAAAGAAGCCAGGAAAATAATATCTACACAAATAGAGAATGCAGTCATGAGCTGTATAAAGATGTTTCAGTCAATGATGGACCACATATGCAACAGTGGTCTCAAAAAATTAGTACCATACAGCCTAGGTGTGTAGTAAGCTATACCATCTAGGTTTGTGTAAATACGCTCTATGATGTTCGCACAACAACGAAATTGCCTAACAACGTATTTCTCAGAATGGATCCTCATTGTTAAGTGATGCGTGACTGCATTAACAAAGAGATAGAAAATATAAAAATAAACCAAATAGAAATTCTGAAGCTTAAAAGTACAATATCTGAAATAAAAAATTCACTACAGGGATTCAACAGCAAATTTGATGAGGAAGAAGAAAGAATCAGCAAACTTGGAGAGCTCAATTTAGATTATCCAGTCTGAGAGACAGAAAGGAAAAAGAATGATGAAAAATGAACAGATCCTAAGAGACCTGTAGGACACCATCAAGTGTAACATTGTATGTAATGCGAGTCCCAGAAGAAGAAAAGGGAGAAAAAGGGGCAAAAAAAATATTTAAAGAAACAACATCCAAAAATTCTGCAAATTTGATGAATTCATGAACCCACGCATTCAAGAATCTCAGTAAACTCCAAATAGGATAAACACAAAGTGATCCATACCATGACACATTATAATTAGACTTTCAAAAGACAAAGGGAAAGAAAAAATCTTGAAAGCAGCAAGTGAGAGGCAACTTCTCATGTTCATGTACAAGGGATCCAAAATAAGAATAACAGCCAATTTTTCATTAGCAAGCGTGGAGGCTAGAAGGAAGTGGAATAACATATTCAAAGTGCTGATAGAAATAATCTTTAATAAAGAATGCTATGTCTCACAAAACTGTCCTTCAAGAATGAAGGAGAAATTAAGACATTCCCAGTTAAACGAAAGCTGAGGGAGTTAATTGCAAGTAGGCTTGACCTACAAGAAATGCTGAAAGGACTCCTGCAGGCTGAAGTGAAGGGACACTAGCCAGTAACTCAAAACCAGGTGAAGAAATAAAGAAGTTCAGTAAAGCTAAATACAGGGGTAAATATAAAAGCTAGTATTACTGTATTTCTGGCTTGCAACTTTTCTTTCTTTTTCCTATACGGTTTAAAATTCAAATGCATAAAACAATAATGAAATTTATGTTCATGGGAACTCAATGTATAAAGATGTAATCTGTGATGATAATTGCATAAAGAGATGGATGGGGCTGTATAGTGGCAGCATTTTGTATACAATTGAAGCTAAGTTGGTACTGTTCAAGCTCATTGTTATGAAGTTAAGATGTTAATTGTAACCTCCAGATTATGAAGGAGGAAATAACTAAAGATTTAGTTAAGAAAACAACTAAAAACTCTACAGAAAAGAAAATGAGAATGGAATCAAAATGGTACACTAGAAAAAATCAATTAAACACAGGACAAGGTAGTGATGGACGAATTGAGAAACAAAAAAAAGATATAACACATATAGAATATAAATATACATATTTACATAGTGAAAGGGCGAAAGCAAGCCCTTCTTTGACAGTAATTACTTTAACTTTAAGTGGATTAAACTACCCACTTAAAAGGCAGATATTTGCAGCATGTGTTAAAAAAAAACATGATCCAACGATATGCTGTCTACGAGTGACCTGTTTTAGGTACAAAGACACGAAAATGCTGAAAGTAAAAGGATGGCTAAGCAATTCCATGCAGATATTAACCAAAAGGTAAATTGGAGGGGAAAAGGGCCTGTAAAGATGGAAGCAGAGAGTGGAGTGATGTGGCCAGTTGCCAAGGATTGCCACAGTATCTAGAAGTGAAGGAATCAAGGAACAGATTCTCTTCTGGAGCTTCCTGAAGGAACTAGCTGTGCTGACACCTTGATTTTAGCCCCTGAAGACATATTTTTGACTCTTGCTCTCCAGAACTTTAAGAGAATACATATGTGTTGACTTAAGCCACTAAATTTGTGATAATTTGTTATGGCAGCAACAGGAAACAAATATATCGTCTCAGTGAAAGCAGGTCTTTTTGTCTTTTTTTTTTCCCCTTTCACTGCAGAATTTCTAGCTCTTAAAGTAGTCTTCAATAAATATATTTGTTGAGTGAAATGAATGAAGTCTAATTTTACGGTCCAGATTTAGGTAGGTGGGGTAAATGTTGTAAGAGAACAAGTTGAAGTTCTCTTGGCATTGCTTTTGCTTGCATGGGGAAGCACTGTCATCAGCCAAGAATGAGAGTGAAGGGGTTGGTGTCGGTTTGAAAGGAAAAGAAGGTGTGAGAATCTCCCAAGCACAGTGGGAGTTGATCTGGACTAGGTGCTTGGTCATTAAAGAACATAAATTGAGATTGTCAGCGTGGTTGTGTGTTTTTCTCCAAGTAGAGCTGTGAGGAGGCGTGGAGTTGGTAGAGTCATACATTTAACTAGTCTTGGGAATTTTCCAGGGTAATATGATAGAGGCAGAGTGGGCAAGGGAGCTGGGTGTTTGCAAGAGAGTTATATAGTGACAAACCCTGCAGTCTAAGCTTGGTCAGGAGGAAATGAGGACATGGAGTAAAACGTTGCCCAAATCAATGGATTAGAATTCATAGCAGGAATCAACGTCTTGTTGGAGTAACAGTACCAGAGGGAATGAGCTCAAATGATGTCAGGAGATGGAAGGGTGCAATGTTTGAAATAAAGTGGATGGAGGAGCTGTGGTCATTAGTGATGTCAAGATCTGGGGGTGGCTATGGGGGTGGCTGAGGCTGAGTAGAAGACCAACTCTTTGCAGAAGAGGAAATTAAGGAAGGGAAGAGCCAGACACAGAGAGGATCTCTGTTGTGCGTATTAAAGAGAGATTGGAGAGATCATGGTGATCCAGGCGCTAAAACTACCAAAGAGTGCAGAGGAAGGACCAGTCTAGAGATTACTGTAATGAATGACAACCATTCAATAAAAAACAACTGAATGTGCCACGTGCCAGGCACTTACGGGTAGGGTCTTACGGGAGACTGTAGGGAGGAGGGGTGAAGAATAATCTCAAAGTGTCAGTGAGCAAGGAGGATTCCTACCCTACCCGCAAGCCCAGCAGATTGGGGGCAGTGGGGAAAACAGTAGACGCCTGAGAGGCGCCCAGGGGCAGCAGAGCAAGCACAGGGTCAGTTGGAGCACACCCACGAAGAAGGACAGGAGAAGAGAAGCGCGTATTTTCTGATGAAAGACTGCAGGCTTTGAAGGGTTGGGAAGGGGTGTGAGCTGGAGTCAGAAAGGGGGATGCACGGGAGAGTCTGGGGGGTGAGGGGTGACCAGGGGCGCTGGACTTCCTGTGTTCGCTCATGGACACCCAGCACCTGGCTAAAAGCACCATAGTTAAGTGCTTGGAGGAATGGATGGACACATAATTAATGAACGGACTGGAAAGATGGCTGAATGATTCCACCAACTTTGCCTCGGGCCCTATTTAGAATCAGAACTGATCTGTTCTTTCTTTCAATAACTGCAAAAATGGCGACGATTTTATTCTTTCTAAGTGACTTCCTTTCAAAATCAGGCGAGGATCTTGGCAGATGTGTGGGGTGTCCTTGAGAACCTGCAAGCATACAGGAAAGTGATATGAAAGCATGAAGCTCCCTATTTGGACCAGAAGCCAAGTGTGGTCACGTTGCGCCTGGGTTGATCAGGTCCTGGACCTGGTGCACTGCTTGAATTTCGGGTTATTCACGCAGTTGCCTTTTGACCTCTCATGTCTGTGCAGCTTCCCTTTTGGGGAGGACTGTGGTAAGTATTTGGGGAGGTGTCCTGTATTTTCTGCAAGGAGAAACTAGGTAGTTTATACCTATGTATGAGCTTTAACACAAACTTCATACAAATGTGTCCACTTTCAGGAGCTACAGTGCTGAGCCCCACTGTCTCAGGGAGGGCTTGCTTGCTCCATTATTTCGGAGCTGGGAGGGAGCGCTGGGATCCATGACCAGAGGCATAGTCTGAGCTTTGTCCCTTTGTAGCCGGGAGCTGAGAGCAGCTGTCTGTGTTTATAAAATGAAGCCATCTACTTTTTTAGTCTGATCCCCAAATTGTTCCCTTTTAGATACCCCACAATCCAAGATCAGAAAATGCCAGATTGTCGAAGCACCTTCTTGTCAAGTTGGCAGTTTCCCAGGAGTTTGATGAGCAAATATATATCTGCTCTCTTTTTCAAGGGGAAAGGGAGAAAAGTGGAAAGAGTGATTAGAACATACTTTGAATTTCTTCCTCCCCTGCCCTACACACCAGATACCACAAGATCTAATATGAGTCAAATGACTGGAATAAAACTTCATCTGATTATAGAGGACACAATATTGGGCACAGGTGCTAATCATTAGAGAACGACAGGGGACCCTGGAAGAATGAAGATCACGGCAAGAGACCGCACCTCAAGGAATTTGCATTGAAACCCAAGCAGAAAATGTCTGACTTGGTGTCTGGACACCTCAAGATGGCCTTAGGGAGATGCTGTGATGGTGTAAGCAGGTGTGGCTTTCTCGCCCAGGTTTGGGGTCAGCTCTCTCCCCTTCCCCATGGCAGGTGTCTCAGTTTTCACCCAAATGTCCAGGTTGCCCCTCTCAGCCTCATACCCTTTTATGGACTGAAGATTTGTGTCCGCTGAAAATTCATACATTGAAGCCCTAACCCCAAGTGTGATGGTATTTGGAGGTGGGGCCTTTGGGAAATGATTAGGGTTAGATGAGGTCATGAGGGTGGGGTCCCCTGGATTAGTGTCATTGTAAGAAGAGACGCCAGAGAGCTTCCTCTCTGTCTCTCTCTCTCTCTCTCTCTCACTCTTCCATGTGAGAAGATGACCATCTATAAGCCTGGAAGAAACTCTCACCAGGAACAGAACTGGCACCTTGATCTTGGACTTCTCTTCTCCAGAACTGTGAGAAGATAAATGTCTGTGGTTGAAGTCTCCAGCCTGTGGTACTTTGTCATAGCAGCCGGGCTGATGAAGACATGCCCCTCTTAGCACCTGAGCCAGGAAGACTGGCATACAGACTTTGAGGCAGAGAGACCTGGGCTCACCTGCTCTTCGTCACCTACCTTGCTCCGTGGTCCTGCAACACCCCCATCTGGATTAGAAAGCCCTCCACATACCACATCTGTTCCTTGTCCTGTGGGTGCTTCCCTCCTTGGTCTCTAGGCCATCAGCTCTTCAGGTGCTCATGCAACAGCCCAAGTGGCCCTGGCTCCTCCCCTCCCGGTGGCCGCGGTCATTGAGAGCCACATCACCACGTGGTTCATCTTTCCTCTCATGGTCCTCGGCCCACCCACTATCACATGCCGTTTGTACTGAACCCTTGTAAGGCTGTGTTATGGGCTGAATCGTGTCCCTCAAATTCATATGTTGGTGTTCTAATCCCCAGGATCTCAGAATGTGACCATATCTGGAGACAGGATCCTTAAAGAGGTGATTAAGTTAAAATAAGGTCGCTAGGGTAGACCTTCACCCAATGTGACAGGTGTCCTTGTAAGAAGAGGAGATTAGGACACAGACATATCCAGAGGGACGACCATGTGAAGACACTGGGAGAAGATGGCTGTCTACATGCCAAGAAGAGAGGCCTTAGGAGAAACCAATCTGCTGACACCTTGGTCTCAGATTTCTAGCATCCAGAACTGTCAGGAATAAATGTCTGTTGTTTAAGCTGCCCTGACTGTGGAGTTTTATTATGGCCGCCACGCTAACTCTGGCTTTCACCTCTCTGGGCGTCACCTGCACGTCTCCCCAGGATGGCCTTTCTTTGATCTCCATGGGGGCTAACTCCTATCCTTTTCTGGGATTTCGCTCAGGCATTTTGAGGGGTTCAGGAAGCCTTCTCTACACCACCCAGCTAGGCTGTTCCCCTGGGGCACCCCAGCTCCCTGGCGGGCCTCCCTCATAGGGCTTATTCTGGTGTTCTTCCAGTCTCCTCCTTGACCACGGAGTCCTCCAGCGTCCAGTTGTCATCTTCCAATTCTGCGTTATCAGTGCACTGTATCGTCTGGGGTATGAGACAAGCTCAATAAACGTGTGCGGAATGAGGGAGCAAATGCATTGCAGCGGTAAACCAATGTGGAAATGGAATAATTATTTGTCACAAAACCACAGGGTCTATTTTAGTCAGACGCAGCCATGCTATGGGTGCTGCCTTGGCCTTTTGGTTTGAATCAACTAGTAATCGCCTTGATGGTCCAGTTCACTTTGTATTCCTGATGTGACTATGATGTCAGTCAGAGATAAATAGATCCACCTTTAGGGAAGACTTATTTGAACTGAGGCAAGGAGAGTGACATTCTCTTGTTTTTGATACCTATTGAAATGTCATATTGGCTTTTTCCAGAAAGCCAAGATGACATCATAGCCTCTTGAAAGAGTGTTATTTCTGATTTCCAAGGAGCACATGGAATTGTTTTCCTTTTTACTAAGTGGGAGAACAGCTTTTTCATTATAGTACAACTTTTTAGGGAAAAAGCATTCCCTGGCTGGTGTTTCATTTTAAAATTAAAAAGGCAAAAACAGATTACAGAAGCTAAATGCCACAGAGGTGGAAGGTAGTCTATGAAGTCGTGTTTGAACCCACCCTCCCTGCCTCTTGGGGGCTGACCCCTGTTACACCAGCGCCTGCGGAGCTGGGGCTGCTGCCTGGCCCTCACTCCTCCTGGTCTGGGAGGAGCCCACTCTCCTGCCAGGCTTGGTGGGCCGGACTGCCCTGTAGCCTCTTCATGATCTTCCAGCCCCACGATGCTGTAAAACAACTCTGCTTTTAAGTTTTAGGCTCCACTTGGAGTTTGTACATAGAGGGAATTTGGAAGAATAAATCCACATAAAACTGTTTTTACCCAGCCCTATGTGACGCCTGTTGTTCCTAATTCTTGGAACCTGTGTGGAGCTTTTTACGATAATTAGTTGCTTAAGATTTTATTTCCTCGTCCTTTGTCTTAATGTTTACTGTCTGTTTTCCAGGATACTGACAAGAAAATGAAACGAAAAGGGCCTTGACATGCCCTTTATGTGGTCTCCATAGTTGTGGTTGGCAGAGGGGTCTCAGGTTCACAGCAGGAAAGCAGAGGTCCGAGTGGCCAGTTTGGTTTCTTGGCTGCATTTTCGTGTAAACTTCCCTCCATCTCTACCTGGGCTGTGCCTTGTCTCCGGGGTGCCTGAGATTGCTGGACATGTTGAAAACAAAGGCGAGGATGTGCCCAGTGAGGTGTTGTTGTTATAGAGAATGGTTCTCGGGAGCGCGAACGGCTTTCCCGGTGGCACCTCATCTTATTGTCATGGAACACTAGTGTGGAATGGTTGAGCTCTGTGTGGATTTCCCAAATTGGAAATACCATGGCTAGCAAAGATGTGCCACCAATGAGAACAGTCCAGGAGCTTTCTTAACCTCTCCAGACCTCAGTTTCTCCATCTGCAGCAGAGAGGGAAGAGAGAGTGGAAGGGGGTCCTGAAGCTGGCACTCAGTCATGTGTGTGAGGCGGTCGGGGTGCAGCAAGGGGTAGTTCCCCCACACCTTCGTGCTTCCTCATCTTTGCATCTGGAATCCACATTCTGCACAGTGGGGAGGTTGCTACCTTCAGAGTCACACAGCCTGAGTTTGGACGTGGGTCTTTCTTGCCATTACTGTCTTTGGGAAGACTATCTCACCTTTCCAAGTCTCAGCTTCCTCTTCTTTAAGAGGGCAAAAACACCTATCTTGTTGGGCTGTTTTGAGGGTAAAAAATACTATGAAGCATTGAACATGTTCCTAGAACATCAGGTATGCTCAATTCATGGTAACTGTTATTATTTTTAAAATAAAATACCTCCAAACTACAGGACTGCCTGAAACATATCGATATATATATTTTTTATTTCTAGAACCATCATATGCCAAATGCTCTTGGGATCTAGAATTCTAATTTCCTGGAAATAAATTAGTGAGTTGAATGGTTGGCAAGAAAGAAATGTTTTATGTTGTTTTTTATTCTTTTATTCTCTTCTCACAAAGTAAGAAATTGATCATTAGCAAGCTTAATTTAAAATAATGCTAAACAGAAAGTATGTGTGACAGTGCTTATTTATTCTAGGGCTCTAAAACTACGCATAGTGAAAAAAGTCCTAGAACAGAGGCCAGCAAGCTTTTCCTGAAAAGGACCAGATGGTAAATATTTTAGACTCTGCAGGCCACACTGTCTCTGTTGCAAATACTCCACTCTGTCATTTTGTGCAAAAGCAGCTGTAAATACTACAAAATGCTTTGAGTGTGGCTACAGACCAGTAAAAATTTACTTACAAAACAGACACAGGGCTGGATTGGGCCTGTGGGCTGTAGTTTGCCAACTCCAATCCTAGATCTAAGGGAGGGTCAGCTTCTTACTAGCTGTGTGACACTGGCCTGTCATGTTCCCTTCCGTATCTCACTTTCCTCATTTTAAATGAAGGGCCAGTCTGAAGATTCTAAACAATATACACAAATGTACGCAGCCCAATGCCAGGTGTGAACTAATGGAACTCACTCTGGCCTTTTTTGCCTTGGGACCACAATCCATGCTTCTGTTCACGATTAATTTAATTCTGGAGTAGTGAAGGCATTTTGTGTCTCATCTATTTGTAGGGACTGGGCACTGTGTTGAGAAGGATGCTGAGACCATTCGGGCTTGGCTGGGAGGCATGTGCTGATGGTCCATTCTTAGACTGCACTGTTTCTTTTTTTCTTGTTATGTTCCCTGTACTTCTCTTATTCAGCCATTTTCTTCTGCCTTATTTAGTCTGCTTGTTCCTTCTTCTTATCTCACAGCATCGCTTGGCTTTGTTTGCATTGGGAAGTGGTTGATATTTATAATGCTGGAGTGAGAGGAGATGTCAGCCTGACTATTTCTTTGGAAAGTCTAAACTCTAATTTTAATCTGATGATTAATTGAAACATGCTTTTCGTGGATTAGTATTTTCTTAAGAAAAAAGGATAAAAATATTTCTACATGTATGTTCGTAAGTGGGAGATGTTGTCAAACTTATCTTAGGCACGACTTTTTTCATTTTCTAAGATTCATTTATTCTTTTCTTGTCCCCAGAATTATGATAGTGGATTAATTTCTGCCATTCAGAGTGGGATGCAGATGATGAGACCACATCATTCTCCGCAGCCTTCCTCATGTGCCCTGTGACCTAAGGGTGGACGCCATCTACACAGATCAAGGAGGGCTGGGCCAGTTCTACAGAGGCTTTATGTGCAGGCAAGTGTTTCTGGAAAGATTCTTTTTCTGTGTTTGTAAAATTAGGGAGCAATCCATAAGACTGCATTCTGACACCAATGCAGAGTTCAGGAGTTCTCAAGACCCTCCCCCCAGATAATTCACTAGATAATAGTGATAATTCACTAGGAGAATTCATAGAACTCATTGAAAGCTGCTATACTTGTGATCATGGTTTGCTACAGTGAAAGGACACAGACTGAATTCAGCCAAGGGAAGAGATGCAGGGGGCAGAGTCGAGAAAGTTTCCAAACTCAGAGCTTCCACCTGTTCACTCCTGGTGGAGTCTTGGACAGTGTTAACTCCTGCTGCTAATGATGTGTGACAATACTCACTCAATATTGCCAACCAGGGAAGCTTGCCTGAGCCTTGTGCCCAAAGTTTCTACTGGTGCTTGATCACGTAGGCAAGGTTCATCACCCATGAGGCTGACCTTTAGTCTCCAGCCCCTCCAGAGAAAGAATGGATGCTGCATGACCCAAAGCCCCCATAATAAATCTCATTGGTGGACTGCCCGGAGGCAAGCCCCTAGGGCACAGATGAGCTTTCTGGTTGGAAATACTCTGTGTGTGTTGTCACATATCTTTGCTGGGAGGAACTGGTGCTCCCCTTGGCTCCACTTGGAAAGAACAACTGGAAGCTCTGCATTAGAACACTCCTGGGCTCTGCTCCAGCTCTCTCATCCCTTGTCTGATTTTAATCTGTATTCTTTTACTGTAATAAACTGTGGACTTGAGTATAACAGCTTTCAATCAGTTACATGAGTTTTTCCAGTGAATTATCAAACCTAAGGGTGATCTTGGGAACTCCCAAACTCTGTGGTTGGTGTCAGATGTGAGGGTGATCTGGTGAATTGCCCTTCTGACTTTATAGTTGGTGTCAAAAGTGGGATTAGATAGCCTCACTCTGACTCACAGAAACATGTGGTTTTGGAAGAATAAAGATGAGGCAGTTGGAATTGATGAACATTTTATTCCTGGAAGTCTACAGGGTCACCCATGGTATGAAAATGCAGCTGTGGTTGCCATTGGTTACAGGAGGTAAAAGTTACTGATGGAATTTAAAAATGATAGATCCAACTCCTGAGCAGTTAGCTCACTGGATGCATAAAGAAATGCAAACTAATAGGAAATAAGCCAAATATACAACCCTTTGGTTATTGTTATTTGTAATAGCTAAAATGAAAGTAAAATAAAGTGTTGAAGAAGATCCTGATGCTGGGCCAAGCTTGGATTCCAGCCAGTCTGAGCTATATCTGGTGGTCTTAGGGCTGCCACAAAAGGGAAAAGTCATACTGAAATGTCAGATAGCCAAGAAAGTTAGCATGATTTGTAAGAAAATGGAGTGAAAAAAGTGAACATTGATGGGGAAAACAAAGGTCTTTATGCAGCACTTTCAGAGGTTGGGTGGACAGATGGAAGCCCCTACTGGTCCCCCAACGTGGAAGAGTCCTAAACAAATCTGCCATATTTACCCTAGTTTAGAGGAATATAAAAAACCAGAAGGCTCAGACAACAATGGAAACTTGGTCTTGAATTGCCTTGCGTGATGGTCCCACAAACTAATCAGTGTAAGCATTGACTAAAGGACCAGGGTACCTTGGCCTGACTCCTGGTAGGGGATTGAAAGCTATATGCACGTGAACGGGTAAAGTGGTCAGGGGTGGAGAGAGTCTTTTCTTGTGACTTGGTCATGTGGGAGTCCAATGCACTGTTAACTGAAAACCTGTTGATGAAGTCCAAACAGGATCTATAGTTGAACTGAAAAGATATGGGGATACAATGAAGGTGACAGTTTGGATGAAAACTGGGATGTTTGGACAGACTTTATACGAAGTGGTTGCATCTCTTTTATCTGAATATATTGTGAGAATGGATGTTACTCCTGAATGGGAACAGTCTTCTATCTAGCACTGTAAAACAGAAGGCATGTAAGTATGCCCTTCAGACAATACTGATTGGACATATCAAACAGGAATGAGTACTATTGCCTAAGTCCACACAGGCTATTAATTTAAAGCAGTATAGGACACCTGGTAGACAAAAAGAGATTCTGTACAATAGCCCTGTGTGGACAGCTGATTGGGGCTTAGGGCAAAATCTGTGATGTCAGACCACTGAGATTTTGGATCAGAAAATTTCCACTTGGGACAAATTACTAGCTTGGTATTGGACATTAATTGAAACTACCCTTATGATTGAAGGGCATAATCTTGAAACCTGAAATACCCAAAACATCTTGGACAATGCTGGACAAATGCTCTAATGGGAGGGGTAGTGCCAAGAAGAATTCCATAACAAAACAGAAATGGTTTGCACTGCTGGGGGGCATGAAAGGAGATATTCATTGCATTCATGAGCAGGGAGCCCTTTTTCCCCTAGAGCTGGCTTGGAACCCCTTGAGGATCTTATGGCCACTTGGTTGGTGCCCTATGAATAACTCTTGCTTGACTGACAAAGACCTGCTTGGTTTATGGATGACAGTTCCAAGGTGAATTCATAGCATCCTGTTTGGAAGGCTGCCACTCTGGCTAAAGAAGGTAAAAACAAACCATCTCAGTGGGCTGAACAGTATGCTGTTTGGTCTTATGTGTGGGTTTTTATCAACTCATGGAGAGTTGCCAATGGCTGGTCATGTGATTGGGCAGATGGGCCTGATGGGGAAAATTGGCTTATTAAAGAGATGTGTGTATGGCTACAGTCCCATAAATCACTATGGGGATTTGAGAGGTGCGTTAAATTAGGACATACTGATACCCATCAGAAGAACTCTCTTCCGGGATCAGAATGTGATTGGAATTAGCAAATGGAAATCCTGGTTTACTCACCTGAGGTGGCCACCTGGGTCCATGAAATGAATGAAGATGGGGACACTGCATCAATGCAGAAATGGACGGAACATAGACACATTCCTCTTGCACTCTCTGAGGACAAAATACCAACAAGAACTGTTCTGTCTGCCAGTGAGAAAGAGAGAGAGAGAGAGAGAGAGAGAGAGAGAAACTGCAGATGGCTTTGGGGCAGATTTCCTTTAGGGAAGGCCCTGCACACAGCTGGCCAGTCAGACTGATGCCTGTGGCCCCAGGAAGCTAGAAATGGTCATGACAGGAATAGGCACTTACTTCGGACTGGGCTTTGCATACCCAGTAGTGATGCAAATACTCAAGATACTAGAAAGTGACTGGAGGAGAAGACACTATCAACTTGGACCACTGAGTGACACTTTTTTAGATTCAGGAACAATCTTCATAGATCACAGTCTCCAACAATGGATGAAGAGATACCACATCACATGGGCATATCATGTTGCATGTCATCCTCTGAGTAATGGTTTTCCAGAAAAGTGGAGCTGGCAGTTGAAACATTTGTTGTCTAAAACAGGGTGAGAGAAAGGCATGAAGGGCTGGCTCATAGACCTTCACAAGTATGTGCTCACACTCAGCACGAGGGGGGCCAACAACAGTCCCTGCTACATAGATTCTTCCACTTTACTGGGCGGCTGGTGGAGAGCAGGAGGAGAAGGCTGGGCAACTGTAAAATCCTCCCACATCACCTCAGGTTTCTCTTTTCCTACCTGATGCACTGGTCCCAGGACCAGGGCTGCAATGGTAGGTGCTGAGAGCAGGCATCATTCCTCAATGAGAAACTATAAATTTATCTTTGAATCTTATGTCAGAATTCCTAAGGGATTCTTTCTTTCAACCTCTCTGTGAAAATTAGAGAAATCTCTATCTGGAAAAATTGGGCCTGACACTGAATGCAGCTGTTTGCCTAGAGGTTGAGATAGCCCACTACTTCTGCACCTTATGACCCTGCGCTACCAGAGCAGGAGTGGACTGAGTGGGAGGCAATTGCTAGAATAGTATTGTTGCCTGCAGACTGGACCAGCACAGTGGCCAAAGCTAAAGTCCCTTCAAAAGGTGGAAAAGTCCAGGTAAAATAAATGACAAATGGAGAGAAGGAGACAGAGTAGCTGAGGGTAAAGGAATGAAGAAACAGGTTATGCCCCAAGAGAAATCCAATATTACGTTGGTGCCTTGAGAGAGGCTCAGAGCAAGAGATGGTATTGTCTCCTAGCTCAGTTACACTGGCTGTCTGAAAGGGTGAAGGTATGTATTGCCAAGACCACTCCCACTTTTGGAACCTGACAAGGTCAAATGGAAACCTGCAAATCTAAATGGCATCACTCTGGGAGACAGTTGGTCATTTGGTTATACGTTGTGATGATGAACTGGACCAACTGTTAATGACTGAATGGGACTGAAGTAACACACCAGTATCTTTCAACTCATTTTTCAGGTTACATCTGGTACTGTCTTGTGATGAGGGTGACACTGGTCTTATTGGTAAGACTCAACTACCTTATATGAACAAGTCTATGATGATACTGACATTGATGATCAGCTGTATTGAGAGACTGGGTTATGGTTATAATACCAATGAAAAATGACAGAAAGAAGGAAGATTTGGAGTTGGCTAACCATCAGTTAACTCCCATGCAAATAGTTCTGCACAAGTTTATAACAATGTACAAATAGCTATAGGTCAGGTTGGCAGGGGTGGGGGGAGAGCAGCCAAGTTAGTAGGAAAATATGAAAGATGTGTGGAACGGCTTTATAGGATGGATTTAAATCTATCCCTACCCCACACTGGCTCTTCCACTTTAGGCGCATTCATACTGATACTCTTGGTATATCTGCCACAGAAATGCTATACAAAATGTAGGTGTTCAGTTAAATATGAACATTTAGCTGTCAGAGCTTTGAGCATTGCCAACCACGAAAGCTCACCAGAGCACTGTCTCCAGAGTTTCTGTTGGGGCTGGGTCACATAGACATGGTTGACTGCCCATGCGACTGTTAGTCTCCAGCCCCTCCAGAGGTCAAGCTGACACTGTATGGTCAAAAGGCTCCACCATAAATCACTTTGTTAGACTTTCCAATGTGGGTCAAAGCCCCAGGTAAACAGACACTCTTATCAAGCAGGACCTGCCAAGTCCTAGATGTCACTCCCCAAAGCCAGGCTTATTCCTCTTTGGGAAGGTTAACTCCTCGCTCCATAGGGTCAGTCAGTGGAACAGGATCCAGAGCATACGCACAGTTCAGTATTTAATAGAGCAGAAAGTCTAGTGGGCATGAAGTTGACATGTACATATGGCTATTCTAAAATTCTGCAGGTTCTAGTGGAGAGTTTGTTGAGCTATTTATCACGCAATTACAAAAGTGTTGAGGTATGCAGGATTTCTGACCACGATTGGTTGTCAATCCAGAATTGGTTAAACAGATGTTGGAGGAGTAAAAAGACAAAAGAGGAACACTGAAATAGTACAGGAAAAATCAGGTTTGCAGAGGTTATATGGGCTTGGATCTGAGAGATGAACGTGTAATATCCAGCACACACCTTTTAATAACAGGCATTTCTCCTACATTCAGGGCTTGCTTCCATTCTCACATACTGAATCTCCAAGGGGAAAGGAAGGCTTGTGGGACCTGATCTTTGATGTCCCCTCCCACTCCTTGCTCTGCCCTCAAGAGCTCCCTGTTCCTCTTGCAGCCCTTCAGATGCCCCTTCTGTGCTACACAATGAGTCTATCAGGCCCCTCACCATCCCATCACCAAATGGCCACTGTCACTTTTCCAATGTGATGCCCGCAGAGTGCACCTGGTGGGCTTTGCCTAGCGCAGACACAACAGCCCTGTGCCCGTAAGTTTGTGCAAATTAGGTTATTCAGTAGCCGTTCTGCAACTCTGACTTTGGGAAGAGTACATACAGACTGTTTATTTGTCCAAATATTTCTTCATTTCTTCATTCATTCACTCTGCATTTTCGGAGGACCTATAATGCAGGGAACTAGGCACTTTTGCTATGAAAGAGTATAATTGATTATTTAAATAATTCCAATGCACTTCTTATCTGTCTCCGCTTAGACTTAGGGTGAAGAAGAAGTTCCACTCAGGCTGTTTGACCCTGACTGGACTTTATATGCATTGAGTTTGTACTTTCAGGTAGTCCAGGACCTTCAAAATGAGAATTAACAGAAACACAGCACTCCTGAACCTCTCAGAAGTAGCCAGTGCAAAAACTTCTCTGGAGTTTAGGACACACAGAATTCTCACAGAAAAACTAGCCTTGCTAAAAATCAACTCACCATAAAGGATTTCAAAAATACACCAAGGAACTTGCAGTTTTACCTCCAACATGCAGAGCTTGGGAGTCATGACTGACATCCTTATAACAAGAAAAGGAAAGAAAAATCAACAACCTTTCTCAGACCCATCAAAGAAGTGAGGTCACAGGGCAAACTACCCCCCTGAAATCTGGAGAGGCAGGCACACCCAGAAAGATGCAGCATCTGAGATCTGTTTACTTGGAGCAGAAACTGCTTGATGCCATAAACTCGTAGAAACACTTAGCTAGTAACTTTCACTAATTTTGGAGGTTGAAGGTAGACTAACCATGAGAGTGAAGATGGCCCTGGCGCCACAGCAATTGGGGCACCCACATTTTTGCGTACGTTTCTTCTAGGAACCTATATTAGTTTCCTAGGGTTGCTATAACAAAATGCCACAAACTGAGTGGCTTAAAACAACAGAAATTTACGGTCTTAAGTTCTGGAGATGAAATATCTGAAATCAAGGTGTTGATATGATTGGTTCTTTCTGAGGGTTGTGCCTACAACAAACATTAAAAGCATTCCAACTCCTAGCCAGATAATCTCTACAATAAAGGTCTATTTACCTCAATACCTATTACCCTATGCAACATGTCTGGCTTGCAATAAAAAATTTACAAGATATGCCAAAAGGTGAAACAAAATGAACAACCAAAAAAACCAGGCATTATGAAGAGACAAAACAATCATCAGAACCAGACTCCTGTATGACACAGATATTGGGATTATTAGACAGGGAATTTAAAGTAACTATGTGAAGAGTTAAAAAAAAAAAAGAAAATATGCAAGGCCAGATGGGTAATGTCAGAAAAGAAATGGATACTATAAAAATGTATCAAGGGGCTGGCCTGGTGGCGTAGTGGTTAAGTTTGGACGCTCCACATTGGTGGCTTGGGGTTCACAGGTTCATATCCTGGGCACGGACCTACACACCGCTCATCAAGCTAAGCTGTGGCAGTGTCCCACATACAAAATAAAGGAAGATTGTTACAGATGTTAGCTCAGGGACAATCTTCCTCAAGCAAAAAGAAGATTAAGAATAGCAATTATCTATAAAGCAAGCAGAAAAAAAGAAACTAAAAATTAGAGCAGAAATCAATGAACAGGAAAACAATAGAGAAAATTAATGTAACAAAAATATGATTATTTGAAAAGTTCAATGAAATTGATAAACCTCTAGCCAGGCTAACCTGTAAAAAGAGAATATACAAATTACCAATATTGAGAATGAAAGAGGAATGATCACTACTGACCCATGGTCATTAAAAGGATAATAAGGGAATACTGCAAACAGCTGTATGTCCATATATTTTATAACTGAAGTGAAATAGACAAATTGCTTGAAAGACACAAACTATAAAAATCCACTCAAGGAGGAATAGATAACCTGACTGTCCCTATATCTACTAAAGAAATTGAATTGGTCGTCAAAACATTCTAAACAAGAAGATATCAATTCCTGGGGCCGGCCTGGTGGCACAGATGGTTAAGTGCACGTGCTCCTCTGTGGCAGCCCGGGGTTCGCCGGTTCGGATCCCAGGCCCGCACCGATGCACCGCTTGTCAGGCCACGCTGTGGCAGCATCCCATATAAAGTGGAGGAAGACGAGCATGGATGTTAGCCCAGGGCCAGTCTTCCTTAGCAAAAGGAGGAGGATTGGCAGATGTTAGCTCAGGGCTGATCTTCCTCACACACACACAAAAAAGATATCAATTCCTGATGGTTTCACTGGTGAATTCTGTCAAATATTCAAAGACATAATACCCACTCTACACGATATCATCCAGAAATACAAAAGGAAGGGACACTTCTGAACTCATTTTATAAGACCAGCATTACCCTAATTACCAAAATCAGATAAAGATATTATAAAAAAACTGTGGACAAATATCTCTCACTAACATCAATGTGAAAAAATGCTTAACAAATATTACCAAATCAAATTCTGCACTATATATAAGAGGATAATACATTACAGTCAAGTGGAGTTCATTACAGGAATGCAAGGTTGGTTCAACATTCACAAATCAATAAAGATAATGTATTATATTTTCAGACTAAATGAGAAAAGTCACAAGAACATATTATATGCAGAAAAAGTATTTTATAAAATTCAACACCAACTCATGGTAAAAACTCTCAAAAATCTAGGAATATAAAAGAATATCCTTAACCTAATAAAGGATATACATATAGGAAAATTACTACAGTTGTATCTCACATAATGACAGTTCAGTCAGCAATGAAAAAAACCTATGATGGTGGTCCCATAAGATTAGCATCATATAGCCTAGGTATGTAGTAGGCTATATCTAGGTTTGTGTAAGTACGCTCTGTAGTACTCGCACAATGACAAAATTTCCTAATAATGCGTTTCTCAGAATGTATCCCCATCATTAAGCGATGTACTAATTTTAGTACTAATTTAATCCCAACTGTAATAAAATGATTAATCTCCTTCTAGGATTGAGAACAAACCAAAGCTGTCCTCTCTCATCACTCCTATTCAATATCTTACCGAAGGCCCTAGCTAGTGCAATAAGACTAGAAAAAGAACTAAAAGATATACAAATTAGGAAGGCTGAAATTGAATAGCTTTTATTTGAAGATGACGTGCTTTTCTATGTAGAAAGAATCTACCAAAAACCTCTTGGAACTAATAAGCAAGTTTAGCAAGATCCAGGAATAAGTTAAATATACAAAACACATATACCTGCAATGAACAATTGGAATAAGAAATTAAAAACAACTACCATTTACAATAGAACCAATACAAATGAAGTTCTTGGGTAGAAATCTAACAAAATATGTATAGGATCTGTGTGGGGAAAGCTAAAAAGCACTGAAGAAAGAAATCACAAAAGATCTAAATAAGTGGAAAGATATTTTGTATTCTTGGATTGGAAGAATCAATATTGTTAAAATGTCAATTCTTTCTAATTTCACCTGTAGTTTCAATGCAATCTCAATAAAACTTCCAGCAACATTTTCTGTAGAAACAGGTGAACTTATTCTAAAATTTATGTGAAAAGGCACACGTGCTAGAATAGCCAACACATTGCTGAAAAAGAAGAACAAAGTTGGAGGATTCACACTACCAGGTTTCAAGACACACTGCAGAGCTATGTTAATCAAGTCAGTAGAGTATTGGTGAAAGAACAGACACATAGATCAATGGAACTAAATAGAGAGCCCAGAAATAAACCTATACAAATACAGTCAACTCATTTTTTACAAGGACATAAAAGCAATTTAATGAAGAAAAGAGAGTCTTTTCAACAAATGGTGTTGCTACATTAGATATCCACATGCAAAAATGAACTCCAACACAGACCTCACACCTTACACAAATATCAACTCAAGATGGATCATAAACCTAAGTATAAACACAAAACTATAAAACTTCTATTAAACAGAGGATAAAATTAGCATGACCTTGGACTTGTTGATGAGTTTTTAGATGCAATACCAAAAACTTGAACCCTGAAAAAAAATTTGCAAGTAGGCTTTATCAAAATTTAACACTTTTCCTTTGTTTTAGACACTATGGAGAGAATGAAAAGACCACAATAAACTGGGAGAAAACATTTCAAACCATATTTGATAAGGAACTTTTATCCAGAACAGAACAATACAGGCACTCAACAATACAGAAATAAACATCCCAATTAAAAAGTGGTCAAAAGATCTGATGAGACACCTCACCAAAGAAGATACACAGGTTTCAAATAAGCATATGAAAAGACGCTCAGCGTTATTTGTTATTAGCTAAATGCAAATTAAAATAAATAATACTACTGGTTTTAGAGTGGCTAAAAACCAAAAACAAAACAACACTGTCAATACCAACTACTGGTGAGGATGTGGGGTGGGAGGAACTCTCATTCATTGCTGGTGAGAGTGCAAAATGTTACAGCCACTTTGGAAGACAATTTGGTAGTTTATTACAAAGCTAAAAATAGCCTTACCATATCATTAGCAATTGTGCTCCTAGGCATTTACTCAAGTGATTTGAAAACATATGTCTACACAAAACTGGACTCAAATGTTTATAGCAGTTTTATTCATAATTGCCCAAACTGGAAGTAACAAAGATGTCCTTCAGTAGATGAATGGATAAACAAACTGTAGTACATTTATACTATGGAATACTATTCAGTGATCAAAAGGAACAAGATATTAATCCATGTCACAACATAGTTGTACCTTCAATGCATGTAGCTAAGTGAAAGAAGCCAGTCGGAGAAGGCTACATACTGTATGATTCCATTTACTATATGACATTCTGGAAAAGGCGAAGCTATAGGGATGGAAAATAAATCATTCGTTACCAGGGGTTAGGTGACGATAAGGAATTTCTTGAGATTGTGAAACTGTTCTGTATGGTATTGCACTTGTGGATGCATGACACTATCCATCTGAACTTGACAGCACAAAGAATGAATATTAATGTATGCAAATTAAAGAAATCAACTAGGAAGGTGGAAGACCCCAGGACTGAATGCAGACTATGACTACAGAACCTTAGTGTATTACATATGATATGTGCTGTGACATAACCTCACTGAAGGAGTTGAGAAAAAAGAGGTGCAAAGTACCTATGTAACGTTGAAAGTGACTGGAAATGATAAGACTAAAGACTAAAGACAAAAGGAACAGTATGTAGCACTGAACTTCAGTTGGTAAAGGTGATTCGCACCAGAATACAGATTAACAATTCTCAAACCACCATCCATGTACACTGGAACTGAACAAATCAGTCAGTGGATGGAGGATGGTGAGAACTGTGCCCACTGTTGCAGTAGAGATTAAAGACAAGCTGAAGGAGGCTAGAAGGAACCATGTGAGCCTGGACCAGAGTCCAAGACATCATAATGAACTCTTTTCCAGCTCACCATAGATGCTGATGGATAAATATAAAAATAATTACACATTAGTACACACACATTTATTTCTCAGCTCTGTTCACTGTGAGGGCTGGAAGCAATGACGCTCCAGTCCAAAGGACACACTCAGCACTTAGATCTTGATTTCTAATGCCATTCTCCAATTAAAGAAGCCATGACTTCTTGGAGAAATGGCTGACTTTAGGGCTAATGAAGGAAACACACAAGATGAGCCTGGAACACCTTGTGGTGCCAGAAAGTAAGGAAGTGCTCAAAACAAAACAAAACAAAACAAAGCAATGCTGGCGGCGTGTCAAAGGGACACAGAAGCCAACTGAAAGAACTCCCTATGGCCAAAGATGGTACAATTTGAGTTATAAAATAAATAATGCTGTATTAAATTATAACCAAAATTTAAAATAAATATCCATGGGTCCATACTGATACAAATAAGTGATTGAGTGGTAAATATGTCAGGGAGAAGAAACAAATCTCTGTACAAAGGAATTCCAAACAATATATGTGCACACTCCCCCTTCAAGGAAATGGAGCTTGACTCCCCATCTCTTAAATGTGATCTGTCCTCAGGGAGTTTTTTCTGTAGAGTACAGTATGAAAAGAAGAGAAGGAGAGGAAACTTACAGTTGAGGAACCTTGGAACACTACCTTAACCAGGTAACCAGTATAACATCATTGGTGTTATGGTGTGTTGTGATGTGTTAAGGGTAACAACACACCCCTGACATGGTGTATTTGGCATTTCGTCTCTGTTCCTCCTTTTAAAAACCCATGATCTCAGTCTAATCATGAGGAAAATATCAGATAAACTCAAATTTAGGGATAGTCTACAGAATATCTGACCAGTACTCTTCAGAACTATCAAGGTCATCAAAAGTAAGAAATGTCCGAGAAAGTGTCACAGCCAAGAGAAGCCTAAGGAAATGACTGAATATACTATGGCATCCTGGAACAGAAAAAAGGACATTAGGACAAAACTAGTAAAATCTAAGTAAACTGTGGATTTATTTAATAGTAATGTACAAATATAAGATGTTAATGATAGGAGAAAATGAGTGTTGAATATACGGAACTCTCTGTACTGTCTGTGCAATTTTATTTGTAAATCTAAAACTATTCTAAAATGAAAAAGTTTATTTAAATACAAAAAGTATATGAAGAAAAATTAATCTACCCTGAGTGAATCAGCAGATGTAGTCACCAATAAAATTAGAATTCCCAACACTAGAGATAACAAAATGACACTCTGAAAGCTAATATAAAACAAGTATGTTTAAAATGCTTCAAATAAGAATTTGAATCTTTAAGGATACATACAGTCAGCCCTCTGTATCAGCAGGTTCTGCATCTGTGGATTCAACCAATGTGGATTGAAAGGCCTACAATGGTTGCTTCTGGTCTGAACATGTACAGACTTTTTTTTCTTGTCATTATTCCCTAAACAATACAGTATAACAACTATTTACATAACATTTACATTGTATTAGGTGTTTTAAGTTATCTAGAGATGATTTAATGTATGCAGGAGGATGTGCAGTGGTCATATGCAAATACTACACCATTTTATATAAAAGACTTGAGCATCTGTGGATTTTGGCATCTGCCAGGAGTCCTGGAACCAATATGTATAGTCATATTCTTATGCATATATATATATATATATATACATATATATATATAGAGAGAGGCATATTTTAAAAAGAATCAAAAGAGTTTCTAAAATCAAAAAACAGAGTAATAAATATTAAAATCTCTAGATATGTTTAACTACAGATTGGAAGCAACTGAAGAGAAGTTTACATAATTAGAAGTTAGATATGAAGAAATTGTTCTGAAAGAAGTTGAAAGAGATAAAGGTATGGAAAATATGAAAGAGTTTAAGAGACTTAAAGTATATTTTGAGAACTTTCAACACAGGACTGGAAGAGTTAAGAAAAAGAGGAGAGGTCCTGGGAAGGGCAACATGTGACTACAACGGCTAAACACTTTCCATAACTGATGGAAAATGTGATTTCTGTCTGAAGAAGCACAGTAAGTGCTAAGCTGGTGTAGTGGGTTGAACGGTGTCCTCAGAAAATTCGTGTTTGCCCAGAACCTTAGAATCTGATCTTATTTGGAAACAGATTCTTTGGAGATGGAGTTAGTTAAGGATCTTGAGACAAAGTATCCTTGGAATTAGAGTGGACCCTCAATTCAATTACTGATGTCCTTATAAGAAGAGGAGAGGACATACAGAGACACACACAGAGATGATGGCCATGTGAAGATGGAGGCAGGGATGGAAGTTATGCTGTCACAAGTCAAAGACTTGGGGCCCCCCGGGGCCCCCAGAAACTAATCAAGGCAAGGAAGTACTTGTCACTAGAGACTTTACAGGGATCATGGCCCACCTGCACCTTGATTTCAGGCTTCTGGCCTCCAGAACTGTGACAACCAATTTCTGTTGTTTTAAGCAACCCAGCTTCTGGTACTTTGACATAGCAGCCCTAGGAAACTAATACAGGAGGATTTAAAAAATCCTTAGATTCCTTCTGGTGAAATCAAAGTCAAGGAGAATAGCTGAAGAGCTACAGGAAAAAACAGATGAACTACGCTGAAGAGCTATTAGATTGACAGTAACAGGGGAGCTTAGAAGACAATGGAGAAATGTCTACAAATGTTAGTGGACACTAGATATTGATCTAGAAGTCTATGTCCAAAACATTTTCACTGAACAATGCAAGTGAAATAAAGGCATTTTCAGACAAAAATAATTGCTCCTGCCTGACATGTCTGCTCAAGGACATAATCTAGGAAGAAGCAACCTGAACCTAAAAGGAGGAGTGGAATGCAAAATGCTGTAATGACAAAAATTGGTAAGTAACTCTATATAACTGTATAATATAAGTAACTCTAAATAAACATTGATGGTACTCAGGGCTAATGACTTTCTAAAACAAGGTTGGGCTGCAATAGTAGGTCAGACAAGAGAATGAGATCAGGGTTAAAGGGTTGCAAGGTCCTTCATGATCCAGAAGTAGAGTGGAGGTATTTATTAATTTTATATTTTATTTAGTCAAGGTTTATTATTGAAAATTTAGGAGTAACCATTAATATAATATAAATAAAATAGAACTTCCAAACCACTAAAAGGAAAATGAAGAAAATAGAGAAAGCTTGATGAAGTGAAGCAAAGACAAAGTAAATAGAATATATAAATTCATATGATACAAATTTAAAAAATGAGTTAAGAAATTACATGTGAATGACACTCATCAGTTAAAACACAGAGAGATTTAAAAAAAAATCCATCTGTATGTTCACTTCAAAGAGATACAGTTAAAGAAGCAGAAAGAAGGAAGGAAGAGAGAGAGAAAAATGTACCGTGAAATTCTTAGTCAAACAAGCTGGGACATATTTATTTTAGAGAAATTACCCAGTAAGGCAAAGAAAATGTATTATTAGGTATAAGTACACAGTCACCACTTAGTGATAAAAGAAACACTTTCCTATGAGCAAAACTGACATGGTTGTAAAGAGCAGTTGACAAATACACAATCATAATGAAAAACTCTAACATATCTCTCACATTATTTGATAGATTGGATAACGTATAAAAGATTTAGATAATGAACTTCACAAACTTGAAGTAGTATAGAATCCTGCCCAACAACTCAACTAGAGAATTCCTGTAAAAAATATAAGTACATGTAGAACATTTACAAATTTGACCATAATTTTGGCCACAAAATAAATTTCAATAAATAGCAAAAATGAATAATAGAGGCTATTAGAAATTAGAAATCAACATTTCATTTATTTATTATTTTTTATTTAAATTTTAATTGAGGTAAAATTGTTTTAAAACATTATGCAAATTTCAGCTGTACGTCATTATATTTTGATTTCTGTGTCGACTACCCAAGGTCTAATTGCCATTGGTTACCACACACATGTGCCCTATTATCCCTTTTGCCCTACCCCTCCCCCCTTCCTCTCTGGTAACTTCCAATCTGTTCTCTGTATCTATGTGATTGTTTGTTGTTGTTGCTTTTTATCTTCCACATATGAGTGATATCATATGGTGTGTGGCTTTCTCTGTCTTCCTTATTTTGTTTAGCATAATACCATTAAGGTTTGTCCATGTTTTTGCAATGGAAAGATTTCATCTTTTTTATGGCTGAATAGTATTCCATTGGATGTATATACCACATCTTCTTTATGCATTCATCCATTGATGGGCACTTATGTTATTTCCAAGAACGGCTATTGGAAATAATGCTACAATGAACAGAGGGGAGGATGTACCTTTTTAAATTAGTGTTTTCATGTTCTTTAGATAAATACCCAGAGGTGAAATAGCTGGATCACAAGGTATTTCTATTCTTAATTTTTTGAGGAATCTACATACTATTTTCCATAGTGGCTGCACCAGTTTGGATTCCCACCAACAGTGGAAACGGTTTCCTTTCCTCCACATCCTCTACAACACTTGTTATTTCTTGTCTTTTTAGTAATAGCCATTCTGACAAGTATGACGTGATATCTCATTGTAGTTTCAATTTGCGTTTCTCTAATAATTAGTGATGTACATTTTTTCATGTGTCTGTTGGCCATTTGTATATCTTCTTTGGAAAAATGTCTGTTCAGATCATTTGCCCATTTTTTAATTGTTTTTGTTGTTGTCATTGAGATGTATGAATTCTTTATATATTTTGAACATCAACCCCTTCTCAGATGTGTGGTTTGCAAATATATTCTCCCAATTGTTAGGTTGTCTTTTTGTTTTGTTGATGGTTTCCTTTGCTGTGCAGAAGATTTTTAGTTTGATGTAGTCACATATGTTAATTTATTCTTTTGTTTCCCTTACCTGAGGAGATATGACATTCAAAAAGATACTGCTAAGACTGATGTCAAAGAGCATACTGCCTATATTTTCTTCTAGGACTTTTATGGTTTTGGATGTTACATTTAAGTCTTTAATCCATTTAGAGTTAATTTTTGTGTATGGTGTAAGATAGTGGTCTACTTTCATTCTTTTGATTGTGGCAGTCCAGTTTCCCCAACACCATTTATTGAAGAGATTATACTTTCTCAGTTATATGTTCTCGGCTCCATTGTAGAAAATTAGCTGTCCATAGATGTGTAGGTTTATTTCTGGGTTCTTGATTCTATACCATTGATGTGTGTGCCGTTTTTGTGCCAGTACCATGCAATTTTGAATACTATATCTTTGTAGTATATTTTGAAATCAGGGACCTCCAACTTTATTTTTTTTCCTCAGGATTGCTTTGGTTATTGGAGATCTTTTGTTGTTCCAAATAAATTTTAGAATTCTTTGTTCCATTTCCATAAAAAATGTCACTGGGACTTTGAGAGGGATTGCATTGAATCTGTAGATTATTTTAGGAAGTATGGACAGTTTAACTATGTTAATTCTTCCAATCCATGAGCATGGAATATCTTTCCATTTCTTGTGTCTTCTTTGATTTCTTTCAATAATATTTTATAGTTTTCAGTGTACAGGTCTTTCATCTCTTTGGTTAAGCCTATTCTTTGATATTTTATTATTTCTGTTGGGAATGCAAATGGGATTGTATTCTTGATTTCTCTTTTTCCCATTTTTTTGTTGGTATATAAAAATGCAACTGATTTTTGTATGTTGATTTTATACTCTGAAACTTTACTGTATTTGTTTATTATTTTTAATAGTTTTTTGTATATTCTTTAGGGTTTTCTATGTACAAAATCATGTCATCTGCAAACAGTGATAGTTTTACTTCTTCCTTTCCAATTTGGATACATTTTATTTCTTTTTCTTGCCTAATTGCTCTGTCTAGGACTTCCAATACTATGTTAAATACGAGTAATGAAAGTAATCATCCTTGTCTTGTTGCTGTTCTTTGAGGGATAGATTTCAGTTTTTCACCATTGAGTATGATGTTAGCTGTGGGTTGGTCATATACAGCTTTTATTACGTTGAGGTACTTTCCTTCTATACCCATTTTATTCAGAGTTTTAATCATAAATGGATGCGGTATCTTGTCAAATACTTTCTCTGTATCTATTGAGATGATCATGTGATTTTTATTCTTCATTTTGTTAATGTGGAATATCACATTGATTTGTGATATACCATATATATCATCCTTGCATCCCTGGAATAAATCCCCCCTTGATCATGGTGTATGATTCTTTTAAAGTATTGTATTTGATTTGCTCAGATTTTTTTTGGGGGGGGGATGAGGAAGATTGACCCTGAGCTAACTTCTGTTGCCAATCTTCCTCTTTTTTTTTTTTTTTTTTTTCGCTTGAGGAAGAGTGTCCCTGAGCTAACATCTGTTCCAATCCTCCTCTACTTTGTATATGGGATGCCGCAACAGTGTGGCCTGATGAGCAGTGTGTAGGTTCACATCCAGGATCCGAACCCTCGAACCCCAGGCCACCAAAGCAGAGTGCGCGAACCCAACCACTAGGCCACTGGGCTGGCCCATGATTTGCTAATATTTTGTTGAGGATTTTTACACCTATGTTCATTGTTTTCTGTTGTCCTTATCTGGTTTTGGTATCAAGGTAATGTTGGCCTTGTAGATTGAGTTAAGAGGCAGCCAGTCCTCTTCAATTTTTTGGAAGAATTTGAGAGGCTAGGCATGAAATCTTTTTTGAATGTTTGGCAGAATTCACCGGGGACTTGTCAGGTCCTGGACTTGTTTTTTGGAAGTTTTTGATTACTGTTTTGATCTCCTTACTAGTGATTGGTCTATTCAGATTCTCTATTTCTTCTTGACTCAGTTTTGGAAGTTGTGTGATTCTAAGAATTTATCCATTTCTTTTAGATTGTTCAATAGGTTGTATAGCTTTTCATAGTATTCTCTTATAATCCTTTGTATTTTTGTGGTATCCATTGTAATTTCTCCTCTTTTGTTTCAGACTTTATTTATTTGAGACTTCTCTCTTTTTTTCTTGGTTAGTCTAGCTAAAGATTTACCAATTTTGTTTATCTTCTTCAAAGAACTAGCTCTTAGTTTCATTGATCTTTTCTATTGTCTTTTTAGTCTCTATTTCATTTATTTCCACTCTCATTTTTGTTATTTCCTCCTTCTACTGATTTAGGGCTTCATTTGTTATTCTTTTTTTTCTAGTTCCCTTAGGTGTGTTGTTAGGTTGTTTATTTGAGATTTTCCTTGTTTCTTCAGGTCAGCCTGTATTGCTATAAACTTCCCTCTTAGTACCTGTTTTGCTGTATCCCAAAGATTTTGGTATACTGTGTTTACATTTTCATTTGTCTCCAGGTATTTTTTGATTTCTCCTTTGATTTCTTTGTTGACTCAATTGTTCTTCAGTAGCATTTTGTTTAATCTTCACATATTTGTGACTTTTCCAGTTTTCTTCTTGTAATTGATTTCTAATTTCATCCCATTGTGGTCAGAAAAGCTATTTGATATTATTTCAATCTTCTTAAATTTATTTAGGCTTGTTTTGTGGCCTAATATGTGATTTATCCTGGAGAATATTCCATGTGCATTGGAAAAGATTGTGTATTCTGCAGTTTTTGGATGGAATGTGCTGTATATATCTACTAAGTCCATCTGATCTAATGCATCATTTAAGGCCAATCTTTCTTTATTGATCTTCTGCCTGGATAATCTATCTTTGAGGTCAATGGAGTGTTAAAGTTCCCTATTATTATTGTGCTACTCTCAATTTCTCCTTTTATGTCTGTTAATAATTGCTTTATATATTTAGGTGCTCCTATGTTGGGCATGTAGATATTTCAAGTGTTATATCCTCTTGTTGGATCATTCCCTTTATCATTATGTAATGCCTTTCTAATGTCTCTTGTTACAGTTTTTGTTTTAAAGTCTATTTTGTCTGATATAAGTATTGCTACCCCAGGGTTCTTTTCATTTCCATTTGTGTGGAATATCTTTTTCCATCCCTTCACTTTCAGTTTGTGAGTGTCTTTATGTCTGAAGTGTGTCTCTTGTATGCAGAATATATACATATATATATATATGTCTGTTTTTTAATCCATTCAGCCACGCTATGTCTTTTGATTGGACAATTTGTTCACTTACATTTAAAATAACTATTGATAAGTATATACTTATTGCCATTTTGTTACTTTTTTTCTGGGTGTTTTTGTAGTTCTCTGTTCCTTTCTTCTTCCCTTGCTCTCTTCCCTTGTGATTTGATGACTTTCTTCAGTGTTATGTTTGGGTTCCCTTCTCCTTATCTTTCGTGTATTTGTTATAGGTTTTTGGTTTGTGGTTACCATGAGGTTCACATATAATAATCCATGTAAATAGCAATCTATATTAAGTTGATGGTCTCTTAAGTTTGACCTCTTACTAAAGGCACTACATTTTTACTCTCCTCTCCCACGTTTTGTGTGTTTGATATCAAATTTTACCTCTCTTATTTTTGTGTATTCCTTAACCTCTTCTCTTAGCTATAGATGATTTCAGTACTTTTGTCTTTTGATCTTCATACTAACTTTATAGGTGGTTGAGCCACTGCCTTTCCTCTATATTTGCCTTTGCCAGTGATTTTTTTCTTGGATAATTTCTTATTCCTATTTGTGGCCTTTTCTTTTCCACTTAAATAAGACTCTTTAACATTTCTTATAGGGCCAGTCTTTAGTTTTTGCTTGTTTGGAAAACTCTTCATCTCTCCTTCTATTCTGAATGATAGCCTTGCTGGGTAGAGTATTCTTGGCTGTAGGTTTTTTCCTTTCAGCACTTTGAACATATTATGCCCTCCCTTTTAGCTTGTAAGGTCTCTTTTGAAAAGTCAGGTGATTGCCTTATGAGATTTCCTTTGTATGTAACTTGTTACTTTTCTCTTGCATCTTTTAGGATTCTCTTTTTGTCTTTAATTCTTGACATTTCAATTACAACGTGTCTTAATATGGGCCTCTTTGGGTTCATCTTGTTTGGTGCTCTCTGTGCTTCCTGTACCTGGATGCCTGTTTCCTTCCCCAGGTTAGGGAAGTTTTCAGCTATTATTTCTTCAAAGAATTTCTCTGCTCCTTTGTCTCCCTCTTCTCCTTCTGGGACACCTATAATCCAAATGTTAGTACACTTCATACTCATCCAGAGGTCCCTTAGACTGTCATCATTATTTTTAATTCTTTTTTCTGTTCAGCTTGATTCATTTCATCTATTCTTTTGTCCATATCACCAATGCATTATTCTTTGTCATCTACTCTGCTTTTGATTCCCTCTAGTGAATTTTTCATTTCAATTATTGTATTCTTTAGCTCTGATTGGTTCTTTTTTATATTTTCTAATTCCTTGTTGAAGTTCTCACTGTGTTTATCTATTCTTCTCCCCAGTTCAGTGAGCATCTTTATAACTATTAGTTTGTAATCTTTATCAGGCAGATTGTTTATTTCTGTTTCATTTAGTTCTTTTTCTGAGGATTTGTCCTATTCCTTTACTTGCAACATATTCCTTTGTCTCCTCATTTCGTCTACCTCTTTGTGCTTATTTCTATGTGTTAGATAGATCAGCTATGTCTCCTTATCTTGGAAATGTGTTCTTATGTAAGAGATGCCCAATGGGGCCCAGCAGTGTGCTCCCATCTCTATTCTCCAGGGGTGTCCCTTGTGTTGGCTGTGTGTGCCCCTCTGTTGTGGTGGGATTGCTATTGCTGCAGGTGCATGGGGAGGCTAGCCTGGCCCCCAGGCTGGCTGGTTGTGGGGATCGGCCATGTGGGTCTGCTACAGGCACTTAATTGGGTTGGGCAAGTCCCTGGTATGGCTGACTATGAGGTCTGATAGTGCACAACTACTGCAATTTTTCTGTAAGTGAGTCTGGCTCCAAACATGGCTGGTGGCTAGGCCCAGGGCACACAATTACTCCAGACCCCTGGTGCGGCTCTCTGCAGTGCTTGGCTACCTCTGCATTGGTGGGGAGGGGAGGCTTCAGGTGAAGTTAGCTGAGTGGCATGTGGCAGTTGTCAGCTCACTTTTGGGCAGGGCTGGCCTCTGGCAAGAACTGGCTATGCTACTCTGTGGTGCACAGGTGCCTCAGGAGTGCTGATGGGAGGGCAGGCCCCAGGTGCAGCAGCACACGACCATTTCAGGTGTTGGTAGAGGGGGCAGATCCACTGCGTGGCTGTTTATGAAGCCCAGAGGTGTAAGTCAGCCTCAGGATCACTGGTAGCTGGGGCCAGTCCCTGGGGTGGGCTGCCTGCTTCCTGGCTACACTCAATTGCCTCAGATGGTCTAGTGGGTGGGGTAGATCCCTTCTACTAACAGGCTAGAGGAAGGAATCCAATGGTGCCTGACAGTGTCTGTGTTACCATGACTGAACGAGGTCACAATAATGGCTGTTGCCAGTGTCTCCCTCCCTTGGGGGTGAGCTAGCCACCTCCAGCTTCTCCAGGATGTGCTCCAAGCTTAGTAAGTGAGTCTCTTTTACCAACGGTTTATGCATTTTTCTATCTGGTGTTTTTGTGCTGGTTTCTGAGTTGCATAAGGTTGTATGTGGGGCCTTTAAGAGCAGGTTTTTCTTTCTCTGAAGTTCTATAGTTTTCCTGGGTGTATTCCCCATTAGTTTTCAAAGCCAAGAAAGCCATGTTTTATGAGATCTCAGCTGTCTTGTGTTGGATTTAAGGGCTGGGGTGCCTAATGTGGATCTCAAATCCCCCATTCCATAGAAAAAGTTCCCTACCTTTGAGATTGCTCCCAGCCGTGAAGTGCCATGGCTAGGGTGTGATTTTTTCCTCAGTGGGGCTGTATCTCTGCCTCTTCCACCCCTGTCAGTGTTGTTGCTTGTTGTGGGGGTTCTTGTCATCCAGTTTCCAGATCTCTCTCAAAGGAAATTGTTCCATAGGTAGTTGTAGGTTTGTTGTGTCTGTGGGAGGGGGTGAGTTCAGGATTCTCCTCCATCACCATCTTCCAAACTTCTCAAGATTTTTCACACTGGATGCCTTCAGTCCTTGTAGGCTCCATGCTTTCTCTTGCCTAAGATTTTTGTATCTGTTGCTTGCTCTCTTGGCCTAAGTTACTCTGTCTTACCCCTTTTGCCTGGTAATCCTCCTAGTAATCATTCTGTAGATCTCAGTTCCATCTTCCTCCAAATCAATATTTTAAAAGATATCCATTCCAATACAGTTGGAAATTTAAAAGAAAAACCCCACATTTATAAAAGATTCATGGGTCAAAGAAGAAATCATTTTGAAGTACTTAAAACTGAATAATAATAGAGTCCTACATGTTATTCTATAATTAAATAACTACATATTGCAACTAAAGCAGGGGTTAAAAGTTAATTTATGTCCTTAATTGATTATGTTAAGAAGCCCAAAAATCAATAAGTTCAATGAGTTAGGAATAAAACAAGGAAATAACCCCCCATTAAAAAAAAAGGAGAAGAAAGGAAATAAATACTGGTGGAATAATTAATGAAACAGAAAATAAATCATAGATAATCCGAGTGACTCAAAGCTGGTTATTTAAAAATAATAGGATAGATAACTAAGGATAAATGAAGAATTTAAAAATTTATCTGAGAACACTATCATTTTATGTGAATAAGCCAAAAATATCAAACACAATTGAAAATTTCTTAGAAAAAAATGTAGCTTAGCCAGAATAGACTCAAGATAAAAATTAGTTTAAAATATTAGGCCAAGACTGTTTAAAGCTGATTTCTATCAAAAAATCAAGGAAAAGTTTACACTTATATTTTATAAACAATTCCAGAATCTAGAATAGGAAGAAAAATTGTCAAAATTATTTATGATGTTTAGAGTAACTTTGATACACAATTAAACAAGTATATGTAAAAAAGTATTATAGCTATGTCAGGGAAGAGGGAGAATCCCCCTCCACCCTTTCCCTTAAGGTTCTTATGGCTGGCCAAATAATTAAAAGACAGGTTAGCAGGAGAAAATAATACCAAGTTTAATAACATGTATACATGGGAGAAATCAGGGAAACTGAGTTTCTCAACAAAAGGCAGAGATGCTCATCTTAAATACTATTTTTAGCTAAAGACAAAGGAGGATGTTGGGGGTGGGAGGTTTGGGATTTCAGAGGGGAAGAAGACAATTCACATGGAGAGGGAAATGTAAATGTTTGTGGGACAGTTCTTTGCAGGGCCACCTATGGAGAATGTGGCCAGAGAGACAGAAATGATAGTAATCAAGACTATGTAGATTTAAATCCTCCTCTTCCATCCAGATAAGAGTTTTCAGAGATAAGGTCACCACCCCCTTCTCAAGACACAGAGGGAGATATCTTTATAAATGTCAGTGTTTGGTAAACAGAACTTTGAAAAGAATGGGTTTAGTGAGGACCTTGCCAGTCTGTCCATACCCAGAGTTAAATTCCTCTAGGCAGTTAGTGGGGGAGGTCAAATGTCCATCAGAGAAAATAATCAAGGTAAAGAGATATATTTCAGGGTGGCCAATTTTGATCTCCCACAGCTACAACTCATTCATTCATTTATTCATACTTTCACTAGATATTTTTTGTGTGTCTACAATATACCATGAGGCACTGTCCTGAAGCTTAGGATACATCAAGGAATAGAGCAGATAAAGAATTCTGCCCACATGGAACTCCCTTTGCATCAGGGAGAAATAAAATAATGAATTAACATAATAAGTGTGTGGGTGCCATAGTGTATTGGGTGATTAAAAAAATGAACAAAATAGGGCAGGTTAAATGTCTGTTGGGGATACTGATCGCAAGCGGTGGGTGGCTTTGCAATTTAAAACAAGCTGGTCAGGGTAGGCTTTGTTGAAAAAACGACTTTTGTGGTATGACTTGAAGGAGTTGAGGGGTAAGCCATGCGTTGATATGGAGGAAGTGTGCCCAGGCAGAGAGAACATCACTGCAGAGGTTCCCTGGTTGAATCCTGCCTAGCGCAGACTAGGAAGAATACACAAGTAGCCCAGCGTCTGCAGCAGAGTAAGAGAGAGAGTGGGAGTCTCAGCATGTCAAGAATATGTGCTTGTGCTCTACAGGAGATGACTTGCCATTTCCTTCATTTGAGCCAAGGATCGACAAGCTCTGACATTTCTTGTAACGCTGATTTGTTCAGAACTGATGGTAGGAAAGAGTGGTGTTAATAGGGGGATCAGATGGGAGGGTCTTAGGGTAATACAGGTCAGATAGGATGTTCCCTTGGAGAAGGCTGGTGGCTGTGAGGATGGTGGGAAGTGGTTGGATTCTGGGTCTGTTTTGAACCTGGAGCACACAAGATGTACTTATGTGAAGTGAGAGAAAGAGAGGACTCAGGGTGACTCCAAGTTTTTTTGGCTTAATCAGAAGTTGTCACAAAAATGGAAACAGGAAAGGCTGTTGATGGAGCAGTTTGCAGAGGGTAAGATGATGAGAAAGAGCTGTCTTGACCATGTTGAGTTTGTGATTTATTAGATATCCTAGTGTAGATGTTGTTTGGTCTATAGGATAGACATCTGGAATTCAGCAGAGGGTGTGGGTTGGAGAGATAAATTGAAAGTCATTGAGTTATGGATGATCTTTAAAGTTCTGTGTCTTAATGAGATTATCTAGAGAATGAGTGTAGATAGAGTATAAGAGAACCACAAATGGAGCTCCGGGAACTCCAACGTTAAGAGATCAGGAGGAAAAGAGGAATGCACAAGAGAGATCGAGAAGGAGTGACTCCTAAAGCAAGAGAGCCAAGAATCAGTGGAACCCTGGAAACATAATGAAAAAGTGTGTTTATGAGGAGACATTCATCTAGTGAGTCAAACAATGCCAATAGATTAAGTATAATAAAGATAGAAATTTGACATTGGACTGGCAACGTTACTTACGACCTTGACCAGCACAGCATTTATGAACATAGATGCAAAAGTCCTAAAATAAACATAAGCAAACTGAAGCCAAGAATACCCAGCAAATGTCATGACTATGTTGGGTTTATCCTAAGAAAGCAAAGGGTGAGAGCAGGAGTGATGAGTCATTCTGCCATCCATCTCTGCCTCCTATCGTGAAACACTGAATCTCCAATGTGTCAGGAAATTCTTGAACCAGAGTGAGACCATGTTTGGACTGTTTTATCAGTCCATGTCCCTGTGTAAAACCCTTCATTAACTGCCTGTTACCTACCAGATAAAGTCTAAACTCTTACCATGCTGTGCAGGCTCTGTGTTCTCTGCCTTGTCTTCTTCTGCAGGCTTGTTTCTCGTAATTCATTGACCCTATGAGCACTCTATGAACCAGTCATATTGAATTATTTAGAGTTCTCTCACCAGTTACACTAGGTCACACCTCCAAATCATTACATATGCTTGTGGCAGAGACACTTATGGCTCAATGGATATCTAATTCTCCTCTGTTTCCCGGCCTTCTTGTAGTGACATGAAGGATGATCATGCCCCTATTTCTGGGCAATGGATCTGAGCAGCAGCGATATATTTCACTTTAGTGCTGAAGCCTTTAAGAGCTGGTGCATAATTCTCCGTCTCTCTTCCCCTTCCACAAAGAACTGGAAGCACATGTTGGATGATGGTGGTGCAAAAATGAAGCCATCTGGACACCAATTGTCACATGGAGGAGAGATGCCCTAGAAAGCTGCATGACCCATGTCTGAATCTACCTGGGTGAGAAATACATCTTTTTTATTAAGCCACAGAGGTCCAAGTCTAGACACTTTTTTTCTTTTTGTGAGGAAGATCAGCCCTGAGCTAACATCCAGGCCAATCCTCCTCTTTTTGCTCAGGAAGACTGGCCCTGGGCTAACATCTGTGCCCATCTTCCTCCACTTTATATGGGACGCTACCACAGCATGGCCTGACAAGTGGTGCATCGGTGCCTGCCCAGGATCCGAACCCGGGCAGCCAGCAGCAGAGCGAGTGCACTTAACCGCTACGCCACAGGGCCGGCCACAGGGCTAGACACTTTTGACGAACACAATGGAGTTCTACCTGAGTATGATGCCATTGCATCTGCCTCCACCTGTGTGCCCTGCAGACCCTTGTTGCATTCACAGAAGTGTGCTAGGGTCTCCTACCAGCTCTGGGGATACAAAGATGAATGAGATGTTTCCTGGTCTCAATTGGCTCACTGTCTTCCGCTCCTTCTGCTTTTTCTTCAACAATGGGAGAATTAGTTCCACCTTCTAAGTTTGTTATAGAGTGAATACCTCTGTATTAGACTTGTAATATATTGTAAAATAAATTTATTTCATTCCAATGAGACTATGAACTTGTTGATAGCATTTGTATGTTTTTAAAATATTTATGTCTCCAATAACTAGTACATGGCTTGGTATCTAGCAAATATTCAGTACATTTATTTTATGAATATCAGGAAGTTTCCATTCTCAAATTGTGTGTGTGTGTGTGTGTGTGTGTGTGATGTTCTGTGTTTGTGTATCTTGATTGTGAAGAGTAACCCTTTTCTTTAACTATTCCAGATCTACAGAAGTAACACTGTTGAATTCCAACACATTTTATTCCGTATATCCTCTTATTCCTACTGCTTCATTCAGCTTCAAAGTGCAATTATTCCATATCAACCATGCAGAATGGGCAGATATCAAGGTTTGACCCTACAAATGGTGGAGCTGAGGCTCAGAGGTTTTAAAAGACACTGACTAGTTAAGAGAATCATTAGAATGGAAATATCCCAGTAATAACCACGTTTGAGTTTTGTAGTCAAATGCTTCATAAGCATGCTGTATCTGGATTTACAGACTATTAAAGATTTGTATTTTAATATTTTTTGTCTTTTCTTAAATGACATTTCTACCCTTTTATATCAAGTATAATTGATATATTAAGTCTAATAACTCTGCTTATACATTCTTTATAGAAAATGCAAATTAAATCATAGATACTATGAGTTCTCATGAACAATCAAAACTATTAGTGATCATATTCAATCCATGTTTCTTTCAAAAATAAAGGAATCTCCATGGGGACTTCTGGATCCTGGCAATACTCTTATTTCTTTATCTGCTTGAGGGTTTCCCCAAGTGTTTGTTTATAATTATTCATTAAGCCAAATATTTATGTTTTATTGACCTCTCTTTATGTGTGTTGTATTTTTCAACATGAAAATTTTAAAAAATACATGAAATAAATATGTTTTTTTATTCTTATTGTAAAATGAATGTATTTTAGGACATTAGAAAAATAGTGATGTGCAAAATGGAGAAAAAAGTCACATAATTCCACCATCCCGCTGAAACCTGCTGATATAGTACCTTACAATATTTCCAAGGTTTCAACATATGCACTCACAGACTGACAGACAGAGAGATGAACACATGCAGTCACGCCTACCACCACACCACCACCCACTCCTGCCCTCACAACCCTCATAGACATCTTAAACTAAAGAAGTTACCATTGGTACAAAACTGGACCTTCCCTGTAATTCTCCCACTTTCATCACTAATATATTTTTAGTATGCCTGTTGGTGTCCCAAATGTCTCTGATGGCCTGTTCATTATCTCCATTCTTTTCTTTTACTGTTCCTCAGACTGAATAATCTCAATTGTCCTATCTTCAAGGTCACAGATTCTCTCTTCCTTCTGCTCAAATCTGCTATTGGACCTCTCTAGTGAATTTTTAAATTTCAGATATTGTACTTTTTGTTTCACTCAAAATTCCTAGTTGGTTCCTTTTTATATTTCTTATATTGTTATTGACATTCTCTGTTTGTGGAGACATTGTCCTGATTTATTTCAGTTCTTTGTCCATAGTTTCCTTTAGTTTTTGAGCATACTTAAGGCAATTGACTTAAAGTCTTTGTCTAGTAAGTCCAATGCCTGGGCTTCCTATGGGCAGTTTCTATTAATTCCTTTTTTCTTTTCTTGCTTCTTGGCATGCTTCATAATTCTTTTGTTGAAAAGTGGCCATTTTGAATCTTATGATGTGTCCACTCTGGAAATTAGATTCTCCCCCCTCCCTGATTTGTTATTGCTGCTTGTTGTGGGTTGTTGTCATTTGTTTGTTTTATGATTTTCTGGACTCTTTTGTAAAATCTGTATTCTTTGTCATTGTCACTGAAGTCTGTGCCACATTAGCTTAGCAGTTAGGTAGTGCTTTCAGAGAGTTTCCTTCATGCCTGGAATCTCTGCATATTCTCCCAATCTTTACAGATTGACTCTGTGTTGGGCACTCCTTCAACGCATACCCAAGCATTTGCAACTCTGCCTCAGTCTTTACTTCTTGTTTGCACAGCCTCTGAAAGTCCACCAGAAGTGAAAGATTAGTATTCTCAGGCCTTTTCTAAGCATGTATTCAGTCCTGGGTATGCATGTGTCCTCTCTGTCTCTCAGTATATGCTGGGCTTTTAAGAGCCTTATTCCACCTTGTATCTTGTTTCTCAACCTCTTCCTTCCCAGGTCTGTCTTGTCCTGAGTCTTATCCCTTGCCCCAGGCTGCTGCAGCCAATATTTCTGTCTCTGATTGCTTCTGGCAAATGCTACTTAGGAAGCTGGCCCAGCCCTGGGAAAGCTCTGAGTCAGGTAAAACAAAGGCAAGCCCTTGTGCTGGCTTTTCAGGGGGCCACTAGCAGGTTGAAACAGAATCACAGCTCTGAAAATAAGGTCTGCATTTTCTCTCTGGCACTAGCAACCTGTCCCGAGAGGGTGGACCGCCGTCTTCCTGACTGCCACTGATTTAGGGCATGGGGCAGAATAGGGGGGCAATTTAAAATACCACAGCATTCTAACACAATGCAGAGCTTCTTGCTTTGTTATGTTTTGACCAGATTCCAGAGTTCTGCAAAAGTTGATTCTGACACTTCTGTCAGGTCATTAATTGCTTTTGTGGAGGAAGGAAGATCTGGAGTTTCCTCTACCACTTGATGTCTAACATATTTTTAACTTCAGTTATACACAATTTAGTCTAATACATCCTTTATTTTATGACTATTATCATCACTGGAATATTCAACGATTCTTAGTTTTTGAAATATTTTCCCTTTATCCTTCATTCCAAGTTCTATACTTTTTGCTCATATATAGATCTCCACACTAAAATACTCAATGTGTCTTTCAAACTGTTAGATATACATTTAACTACATGTATAGGAACCTTTGAAAATACATAATCTTCTTTCGTGGCACCAACAAAATTAGCACAGAAAGTCCTTTCTCTCTTTTCCCACTGAGTGGCTGGAGCATTCAGTACATCAAAGGTTTCTGACACTTTGACTTTGCTCCATCATTGTTCTTGATCCTGGAGAACCACGTCCATCTTGGAACATGTTTCTATCCAGAGCACATTCTTTTCTGGTTCAGGGCAGGGACTGCAGCCCCAGTGATATTTCTTGTGTCTCAGGACTTTCTTGGGAAACCAGGGCTTCAGAACCTTCATCTACAGAGTCAATTCGCAGTGTGATACAGGCTCACTTCAGTAACCTGCGCACACACATGCATGCAACACTCACACACCATCTGTGTTCTATAGCCCATCGATCTTCCATTTCTATTGGAGGAATATTTATTGGATTCCAGTAACAGCAGGAAGACAATGCAAATGTCACCTTCTTACCACAGGAGAACAAGTGCTGCTCTTTACAAAGCCCTATAGTAGATTACACTGTCATCTTGCAAAGTTCCCTGGCCAATTTTGGAAGCAGCAGAAACTTCGTGAAAAGAGGTAACATCCAAAATGCACCTCTAAGGTGACTCTGATTTTCTAAGTGGAGGGAGGAAGCTCTGGCTGAGACAATTGTGAGTGAGCCAAGAGAGTGGGTTAGAAGCCACATAGGAATGGAAGGGTGAGTGAGGCTGCTGAGAAAAGTGAGCGGGCCTTGGTGGCCACAGGTGAGTCTGGAAATGCCATCTCGTTTTAGATTGTGAAGGCTATCTTAGGCCACGCCCAGGAGATTGGGCAAGCCTTGATAGCTCTGTGGAGGGTGGAGTCTAGCCAGGAGAAGATCAAGGCTGAGATCGCAGAGAGGTCAATGCCATTGTGCAACCGAGAGGGATGGAGGGCAACTGCAGACATGATGGAAAGCAGGATGAAGGTCAAGGAGCTCTAGGGAAGTTGGGTGGTCTACAGGAGGTTACCAACAATTGGATATTTTCGCTAAGCTCAGAAACATCATGAACAGAATTATAAATTAAGTGTCTGTCCATGCCACAGTTTGAAATCTCCAACACCTCACCCAACTCCTCGGGACAGGTCAATGACCACCAGCATCATGAATAACATGACCACAGGCTGAGAAGCTCAAGGCTGGCAAGAACTGACCTCACTTGGACTCACTGACACGGATGCCCGCTGAGTGTCTGTGCACTGCTGGAGTCTGAGAACAGGATGATAAGAAGACTCACCTCCTGCCCCTACACACTAGTGGCAAAGTTAGGAGGCATCGTTTTAACCTAAAGTTTCCCCAAATCCGGGGGGTAGCATTCTGTGGCACAGCAGACCTCAGAGCAGAGTCCCGGCATTGGTGGCTTCTGCCTTCTCTCTTCTTTTCTTGGTCAGACCACATAACAACATGCAAACTTAATTTTCTTAGCTAATTATGTATATAATTTTTCTACACATACTTTGCATGACTTTCCAGGGTCTCTGAAATAACTCAGGAAAATTAGGCCACAAAATTGATGAACAAGATTTAGAATGCATGGTTTTCCTTTTGTAAGACAGAATAAGCCATAATTAGAAAAAAATGTCATTTTACATTTTAGTCCCTGCTGATACCACTAATTATTATCATTTTTTCTGTGCATTTGTCTTCAGTTGTAGAAGAGAAAGGCATACAGTGGCTTGGCTCCAGGAAAACAAGTAAGGCACATGGAGAAAATGCACAGGCCATTTAGACCCAGCTGTTTTGAGTTTGGGATACTTGAGTGTGGAAACAAATGATTTGCAGTCATGGACATCTCAGATTTCAGTTCGTTACAGCAGAATGACGGGGAGCTTCAGGCAACCAAGGATCACGCCAAAACATTTGTAACGTTGGGCACGGCCACGCTCCCAGAGCACATTGCAACTTCTTAAGTAATTCTTTCTCAGATGGACCTTAATTGAGACAACTTTTCTGAAAAGGGCCAATACTTTTAAAGTCAAGAAAGAAAAATGGTAGTTTAAAAAGTGCAGAATTAACAGGAATGTTAAAAATGGAAAAATAAGCCAAAGTTAAATATCACGATGGGACCAAAGCATAAAAATGTTCAAAACCTTTGGGCAGAATTCTAGGTCATCTGGATACCAGGCCCAGCCCAACCGATTAGTCAATGCCATCTCATAAAATGCTCCTCCTGTCCTTTCTCTATTTGCAAAGACTTAGAGTGTACCGTTTAACCCAAACTAATGTCCCTAATTGACAGGGTGACCCATGTCAGCCACTCAAGTCAGATCTATGAAACGGAGGGGCAGGGCTGCCAACCACTGCAGATGTTTGTAACTGGTGCATCTGGAGCACTGGGCCCAGGGTGTGGGGAGGGAGAAGTCAATGTGTTTTCAGAGACCTTATTTACGACCTTGCAGTGAGTCTGAACAGAGGCAAAGGAACTTTCCAAAGTGATGTTTTCATGAGGCACAGTGGAGGTGTGTGGAAATGAGATGTGCAGGCTCCAACTTTACTAATCGCTTGGCTTTTAGACCTAAGGCACTTTTCCCTGAACCTTAACTTGCTCATCTGTGAAGTGGGGTAAGAGTGTCCACCATATGCTTAGTGGAGAGTAGGTGCTCACTGTGCTTGTGCATTTATTCAAAGACACATGTTGACAGTATCCTCTAGACCAGCCACTCTCCTAGGAAGACAGTGGGGAGCAGGACCCAGGCCTTGTTTTCAGAGTCTAGACTCCCATTGAGGGTGGGGGAAAGCAGGAAATAAACATGAAAACAAGTAAATCCTTAAGATATTCTCAGAGGTAACTATGAGAAGGAGACAGACACATGCCAAACTGGTGGGAAGAGCATTTTATTTATTTATTTATTTATTTATTTATTTATTTATTTATATTTTCTTTCTGAGGAAGACTGGCCCTGAGCTAACATTTGTGTCAATCTTCCTCTATTTTGTATGTGGGTAGCCACCACAGCATGGCTGCCCATGAGTGGTGTAGGTCTGCGCCCAGTGCCACTGAAGCCAAGTGTGCTGAACTTAACCACTAGGCCACGGGGCCGGACCCAGGAAGAGCATTATAAATAAAGGGAACAGCAATGTGAAAGGCCCTGAGGTGGGAATAACTGAGAATCACCAAGCAGTTAGAGCAATATTCTCTCTCTTCAGCTGCCACAGTATCCCCTGGGGGTCTTAAGAAAACATCAGGCACTGGGACTCAGCCCCAGAGGTTCTTATTTAGTGAGCCTGGGCCCAAGAATCTGTATTTCTAATTAGGTTTCCCTGGTGGTGCTGATGTTGCTGGTCTGGGCTCCACACTTTGAGAAACATGGGGTTAGAGGGACAAAGAGAAGGGTAGTGTGGCTGAGTCAGAAGGAGCAGGTGGAGAGTGGGCTGGGAGACCTGGGAGGGAAGGCCTTGTGTGGCAAGGAGTCTGCATGTTATTGACTGAAGTAGAAGCCATTAGAAAGCTCACCCTGGTGCTTTGGGGAGAATGGTCTTTAGCATGGATGAGGGGAGACACACTGGGGGCTGTTGCAGAGGGCCAGGCCAGCAATGAGGGTAGTTTGGACCAGCAGGAACAGGGGAGACAGTCATTTTCAAGTTATGTCTTGAATGGGTGAGATCTGGGATGTGAAGGAGAGAAAGGAAAGAGTCAAGGATAATGACTATACATAGGACTCGAGCAACCTGTGACTGGTCCACTGTGAGTGAGGACCACTAACTGACTGGTGCAGGGGTGAGTGGGACCTTCTCCCTCCCTCTGCCAGCCGTGGTATATAAGAGCAGACATTCAAGGTACAACAGAGTCAGTCAGCCATGCACAGCAGTCTGAGCAGTCAGATGCCAGGGTAGGCACTTCCCCTCTCCAGACCCCAGCCTGCAGGTGAGGGTCCTTCTGGGATAATCTGGTTGACAGTTAGCCCTTCCATATGGTTCACTGATAGGGCCGTAACTCTTGTCAAATTCTTCTCTTTTCTGTAATGTTCCCCCCACACCTTCACATCAGAACATACTACGTGGAAATCCCTATTCCAGTGGATACCTCTAATGCCCACCCCTGGAGATCAGTGGAGGTGAATTTAAGAGGGATGGTGTGACATCGAGGACAAAGCATTGTGTTGGAATACAAACCTGGGCTTCCATCTTTACTTTCTGCTTTGAGCCTGCAGGCATGTCGCTTCTCTTCTCTGTGCTTTCATTTTCTTATTTGAAAAATGGAGAGAATAATGTCCACTCGTTTACAGCTTTTTGAAGATGACATGTGATAAAGCATGTGGAGGTTTTCGTCAATCTAAAGGTCCTTGTGAAAATAGGTTGTTTACTATTATCAGTGTTTCCATTAAGATGTTGCAAATGTACTTGATGAATTGCAAATTACTCTCTAAGTGGAAGATGTTGCTATGCATTTATAAGATGTTCAGACCAATTCACGAGCTCTTGACTCCGGGCGGTGCCTGTGTCTCATAGATCTCACACGCCTTGTCAGACAAATCATCTGGTGTATTTAAGTTCCTGCCATAAGTATTGAGAAGCTTTTGGAGGATAGAACAAGGCTATCTTGGATTTCACATTCCTCTGATTTGGCCAGGATATTTCCTGAGGATTATAAAAGAGGTGGTTGTAAACGCAAAGAAACTCTGGTATTGATGTGATTTTGGCATTCCAGGGAAAACCCACCAATGAAGAGAAGATCTGTGGTAAAGGGTGTGCACAATTTTTAATGGTTCACTTGTTATAATTCTGGCTGCAGATTCAAATCTGCAAATAATTTTGCAGATTCAAATCTGCAAATAATTTTAGGACTGGATTTTAAGCAAAATGTAGCAGCATGTGAAACCCCATTGGATGTGACAGAGAATGGAATCACAAGCACTACAAATTCTCTGTTTCTTATGGAGGAATCAAGTCTGGATGGTAAATTCAGTAGGCACACAGAACAGTTCTATATCCTGTATGATGCCCCAGGATACCAATCTTCACCACAGCTGCCTTCTGTGGGTCTTCTTCTGAAACTCCTGTTTTTCTATGACTGACCCATGGCAGGGCACCTGCAAACACTTGCCAGCCACCATCATGATAACCTCCCTTTCCTGGAACTTACCATTTGCCTGTGGCTCTCTCTCTGTTGAGCTCCTCCATCCTATTTGTAATTCTAGCAACAACCATGTGAGTCAGGAGCTAGAACTATTTTCCCTCCCCAGCTGCACACACAGAGGCTCAAAGAAGTGGAGTAACTTGCTCAAGTTCCATTGCTAGGGAAAAGTGAGACCAGAATTTGCCCTGGTTTCCTTGACTCAGACCTCTGGGATCCCCAGGGGGATGTGGGTAAAACGTATGAAACATCAGCTCTCAATTTCCTCTCTCTGGAGCTGGAAACCTGTGGATTACTACTACCCCTTGTAGCCTCATGCTCTTGCCTAGGCTCTGGCAGTGTCCATGGCTGTAAGGGGAGTCCTCCTTGCAGTCTATGCCTTCCTCCCTTGGGTCCCTCCAGCAGTCTGGGCTGTTGAATCCAATGGGAAACAAGTTTCCACAGACACGCAGGTGTACACATAAGTCACACAGACCTCGGAGTCAATATCCTTGAATCTCAGAGTTGGTGTGCCCCACAACCATCAGAGGTTCTCATTTCAGTCTCTCACTGCTTCTCAGTCCCTTCATCCTTGAACCCATGCCCAACAAACTCCTGGGACAGGACACAAGGTATCTCCAAGGAAACCCTTTTAAACTACAGGTGGCTCCAAATGCTCCAAAGTTCTTTTTGTAGCTTTCTGTTCTTGGTCAACTCTCTGTGCGTTGTGTCTTATTTCCTTGAATACATGGAATAGAGGTGTTTCAGTCCATATTTGACAACTCTGTTATCCGACCCTCTCTGATCATTGTTTGATTACCCGTTACTATTTTATAAATAATGCTTCCTTATACATCTGGTCACCATGTTTTGATTACGTGGTGAATCTTGCATTACTAAAAATTGCAGAGTTATGTTAAAGCCCAGGAGATGTTATCTTCCTCCTGAGAAGGTTTAAGCTTGCTTCCAGTGGGCAGATTTTCAGGAGAGAATCCTGAATCACGTTCATCCCACTGGGGTCTGGGATGATTGGAAACTGGCCTCAGCACCTTGAAAGCCCCCTCTGTTTCTGCCTCATACTTGCTTAGCTGGCTCCTCCATTAAAAACCTTCAGAGCCCTGGCTCACAGCCTGGACTCCACCTGCTCGCTGTCAGCCCTAGGGGTTTGCTGATGTTCCCTTGGCTTGTCAGTGGGTGGCCTCAGATGCCATTCCCACCTCTCTGGGCTCCTCCTCCCCCACGCTCTGGCCCTATGGCCCTCACTGCCTTGTTGGTTCTCTGAAGCCTTCCACCAGATTTGTGTTAAAATCTCCTGCCCATCTTCTCTATTTGGGCTTCATGGAAGGGTTGATCCAAATCACTCAGTCTGGCCCCACTGGATGTCTCTACCAAGGTATGTAGACATTTTTCAATGAGAGAAACTAAGAGGTGATCTGGGCTTTTCACCAGGGTCTGCTGAAATGATAACCTTCCTTTAATAGCAGCAGAGACTGCTGTGCAGTTTGAAATACTATAATTTGTTTACTACCCAAGTCTGGGTATTGATTGCCCCTCTTTCAACTTCTTTCGGTTAAAATTCAATTAAAGCATTTAAAAATTAAATTACAGATAAAAACCTAAGTAAATAATGGGAAAAATGAAAGAGAAAGAAAGCACAGAGATGTGTGAGATTACAGGGGAGAGGTCTCACCCTGTCTCTGCACTCGCCCCCGCTGACATCGTTGGCCTTGTTTACTCAGGGCTTAAGCTAGTTGGTTTGGCCCACAGTTTACTGGACTCCACATTTTTCTTCACCTTACCCATGAAGCTAAATTTAAGACATTTATGGATATTTTCATTTTGTAGATATGCTATGTAGATATGTAGGCATGACGTGTAGATATGATATGTAGACATGTTGGTTTGATATGTAGATATGTAGATATGCAGGTATGATATGTAGATGTGTAGATATAATATATAGGTATAATATGTAAATATGTAGATACAATATGTAGACATTTAGATATGATATGTAGACGTAGGTATGATATGCAGATATATAGATATGATGTATAGACATGTAAGTATGATATATAGATATGATATGTAGATATGTAGGTATGTCATGTAGATATCATTCTCCAGCCACCCTCCCCGCCCCTCCCCCCACCCCCCCCAGGGAAAGGATCCATACAGCAGGTGTCTGTCTGTGCAGGCTCTACCCCAGGGCTCCTCCAACGTGTCCTGGGCCAATTCCATCCATGAGCTATTGGTTGATAGTTCACAGGAAGGTTAGTGAAGAAATTGAGAGCATGTATTTAGACATGTGTTGAGCAGATTTTTATTGCTACACGTCCATGTGCACAATTTTGTATTTTACACAAGTATTGGTCTGTGAAAGATTGGGAAATTTTTTCAAGCAGGTGCTTCAGCTCGGATACTCTGAGGAGCACCTCTGGGTGGTGGTAGTTGGTTGAGGGGCTGTTGAGGGCTCTGTGCACAGTGACCCCACAGGACCTCAGGTGGCTTTTCCTTGATGTTGAATTCATTGTTATGTGAGAGAGATGAGAAAATGAAGAGACTGTGTTCCTCATGTTTCTCTTTCAAAGAAGGAGAGAGTGGAAAAGGGAAGGCTGGCCCAGTGAATAATCAGTCCCTTGATTTTTCTCACGGTGACTTAGATTGGAGAGTATATTTACATTATTATAAAATTATGCACTTTTTGTTTAATGTTATTTTATTTTTTTAATTAAAAAATATACATAAAACATGCAGAAAGAGTTGGAACACGCTCTCAAAAGAAAGAGGAGAAAATCCAAATATCTGTAACCCTCCCAGTACTATTAACTGGTATTAATGATCCACACCTGCCATCTGTGTGTGGAAGGTAATGCTGTTCCCGACACACTTGTCTATGGGCAGGCATATCTGATGGATTGGCCGATGCTCCAGGTCAGGTCTAGGCTCTGTTAGGTCTAAGGCAGTGGTTCTCACACTGGACCAGCAGCATCAGCATGACCAGGGAACTGGTTAGAAATGCAGATTCTCAGCCCCTCCCCCACACTATGATTCTGGAACTTTGAGGCCCAGCAACCTGTATTTTGTCCAGACCTCCAGGTGGTGCTGATGCACATGCAACATTGGACTAAGGCCATGCTGGTGATCCCACCTGTCTTGGTCTGCTCTGGCTTTCATAACAGAGTACTACAGACTGGGACTTAAACAACAGAACTGTATTCACAGTCTAGAGGCCAGAAGTCCAAGATCAAGGTGTTGGTAGAGCCGGTTTCTTCTAATGGCTGAGAGGGAAAGATTTGTTCCAGGCCTCTCTCCTTGACTTGTAGAGGGCCACCTTCTTTCTGTCTTTTCATATTGTTTTCCTTTTGTGTGTGTCTGTCCAAAGTTCCTCCTTCTGTAAGAACACAGTAGTACTGGATTAGGGCTTACTCTCATGACTTTATCTTAACTAATTACATCTGCAACAACTCTATTTCCAAATAAGGTCACAATCTGAGGTACTGGGAGTTAGGACCTCAACATATGAATTCTGGGAGAACACAGTTCAACCCATAACGCCACCCCATGCCAGTGAGAGGTTCAGAGACCGGGCGAATGCTCTGCAGAGCACGGCTTTCCCTGTGTCTGTGGTTCTTGGCTGGGCGGGCGACATAGGCTGCACCTGGCAGGTGTTGAAGTAAAGCATGCTCCCTTTTCCTTCTGTACATGAAGGAAAGGAGGACATATGACACAGGGGTTTCTGCAGCCTCCTGGCCTCTGGTGTTGGATCTGACACTGTGGACAGCTGAATGAGGAATCACCAAAATCTGGATCTTTAAAGACATCTCTCAGTTCCTGGACTGAGCTCTTGAACCTCTTATGGCTCTGGCCTTGCTGGTGAGTTTTCTGAGTGTCCTTCTTCTGTAAGACAGTTTGAGTTGGGTTCTTAGAAACCTGCAGCTGGAATCATCTACACGCACATGCACGTTATCACATTGATACAGGTATTTTAAAAACTTACTTCACCCCTGTATATTCGCTTTTAGCCTGATTTTCTTTTTTTTTTAGTAATATATTACAAGCAGCTTTCCAAGTCAATAAATATTCTTGGGAATCAGGGACTGAATAGAAGTTGTGGGGTCCATGCACCCCCTGAAATTGAGTACACGTTTTTGTATATGCAACCATAGTCTGAGGGTGTGGGTTCGTTGTTTTGACACCAAAAGTTAAGAACTTCCATTCTCCAATGTTGTGGGACCATACCATTACTTATTTAACTTTTTTTTTTAGTTTGTATAATTTATGTTCCTTATGTTTTCTATTATAAATTATAAATGATAAATTTTTGCCCAAATGTACAGATACATTTTTTGAACACTTTTGATTACATCCTTAGGAAAAACTCCTAAAAATGTAATTGTGCAATGAGGAGATATGCCTAAATTTAAGGTTTTTGATGTAGTGTTAACAAATTTCCACCCAGAAATCCTGTGCCAATTTGTGTTCCTTTAAGCATGTGGTGTGTGAGAGGGCATTTTTATTTCCATACTTGTTGGACATTATTCCTCTTTCAACCTTTGCCGGTCTGTTTAGCTAAATAAAAAGGACCTCATTTTTATATGCATTTCTTTGATTCCAAGTGAACTTAAATTCTCTCCTATGTGTGCATGGATTGCCTATTTGTTCTCTTTGCCTATGATTCTGCTGGGACGTTTATCCTCACCCTCTTGGTTTGTGAGAGTGTTTATACATCAAATGTGTATATATTTGTATCACAGATCTATTTCTTACTTGTTTTCCATTTTAATTTTACTACTTTGGCAACATGCAAGATTTGTTTTATGATTTCTATGTTTTAAAAACAGTTGAAAAGGCATTTCCCAGTCCTCATAGGATAAATAATTTAAAAAAATCATGGTTACTTATTAAGTCATCTAACTACTTTTTTATAAGGTCAAACAATAACGTGAGAAGTGTTCTAGCAGATTTTCAGCAGTTGCTTTTGACCCTCATAGTGATGTGCTATAATCGTGTCAGTAAACAGAACTTTCACGCCCTTAGTAAGTTATTTGATGCAGCTCCATTAAACTGAAAGCCCCACATTCCTTCAAATTGATCGGGTGCCTTTTAAAATGGGAAACCCTAGAATTCTTATACAGCAACTGGATCCAGTTTGTGATTCTTGAAAAGATCACTTCTGTTCAAACACGCTATCAACCAGAGATCCCAGGAGATGCACTTTGCTGAGCAGAAACTGCTCTCAATGAGCAGACTGTGGCTGTCAATCTCACACCTTTCCACCAAGAGCCCCATCAGTGGGGTAGAATCCCATGGAGGACTCAGGAGAGGGAGGAGCTGACCCAAGAGTGGAATCTCTTTCAGTTCTCAGGTTTGTGTGTGTGTGTGTACGTATATATATCCACGGATGTATAGATATACACATAGACATATACTGGATGTATCTATGCATACACATACACATATGTATAGATGTAATGTTATGGTTTTCTTTATAAAATGTTTGTTGAAACAGAGTAAGGATCCAAGTTTTGTTCACTTCTTCCCTTAGCATCTAGTAGAGCACTTGGCTCACAGGAAGTTTTCCATAAATGATGATGGAATGAATGAATGAATGAAACCTGCATAAATAAGATTTTACCTGGTTATGAAATACTATGTCAAATGTTACTAATTGACAAAGTCTCTGAATGCAGTGGAGCAAGGCCCTTTTGAGGCTGGAGGAAAGAGAAGGGAAGTTAGTGATGCCGTCCTTGCCTTGCAATTTGATGTTTTTGCCTTGCTGATGGAGTGACTGCTTCTCCATCGGCCATCAACCAACTCAAAGACCAAAGACACCCACACTTGGGCTGTCGTGTGCCACCAGGGTACTCCACTGGATGAACGCTATGCCTGCAGTCAGTAAAGACCCGTTTCCCATGTCTCCCCGGACAGATCATTTCCTCTCTTTGATTGGTTTGACTGATTACACACACATATACACAGAGAAACACCAGTGTGCACATACATACACTCATGCACACAAACACACACACACACACAGTTTAAGAGATCAGTGGATCTCCTTAGTACATGAGGTGTTTAATTGACTGCAAAACCACTAATATGATTTTTCAGTGGTAGTGGATATTCCATAATTTTTCCTAGTAAATCAAGGAAATAAAAAGATCATCATCCTGGTTTGATAGGGTTCTACCTGCTATTAGTAGCAGCCACATTTTATACTCCCTTTGTCAGCTGAAGCCCAAACTGCTACCATTTTCCACTGGAGAGACTTCAACGAGCTGAGTTGATTATATTTTATTTTCTTTGGAAATTTCTTCTGTAGCAAAGCTGGTCTCAAGCTTCCAGAGACCATGCCAAGAGAATATTTTCGGGCTTTGACCTTCTGAGTCTGTGTCCCTGAAGCTCGGGGTCCATAGTTCATCCTTAGGCACCAGAAGCGCACCTGGGAACCAGCTTCTCTACTGAATGCAGGTGGCCCCTGGGGGTGTCTGCACAGCTACCCAACCCGGCACGGTCTTGCAGTTCTTTCAGGAATTGACGCAACGTTAAGTGCTCAGCTCCTCCGTTGTCAGTTTCTGCAAACACCCGAGCAATAGCTTCAGCTTGAACTTGGCATGTCTCCGCTGCTTCAGGCTCCAGCTTCATGAGACATGACATTCCCATACACTAACGTACAGCACAACACTTGAAATCACCAGGGTAACTGAAACAGACAGGGACAAATGCTCGTGGATTTGAACATACTTTAAAGACACGGTGCAGCTGAGATCAGACACGGACTGGGAGCTGTTCACTCTGCGGTGATGAGTGTGGGCCGGCTGGCCCGGCACCTGTCTGAAGCCAGGTCAGACCCCAAACTGAGAAAGAACAAAAGGTGGCGGGGGCCCCATTGCTGTTGTTGCTTGAACAGGAGCATGATGGTTTTTCCTCTTCCACAATCACGCTTTCAGGGCTGCCGCGGGTCAGCCAGGTGTTCAGAAAGGGTGTTTTGGATGAATCGATGGCATTGCTGTTCTTGTTAGGAGCTGGACGGAAGCACCTTCATACAGCGGTTGAAAATGTGTAGATGAGACCAGCCCAGTAAGGACGAGCAAGCGCAGTCAGCCTCAGCCTCAGCCCGTCTCCTCCTCCTAGAGAGACCCCCACCTGCCTCTCGGAACTGGCTCACCCAACGCCCCCAGATCCATCGCCGCCACCCCACAACGCCATCACACTCCAACTTCGCCATCCTGTTGCACTCTTCCCAGACATCCACAGAAGTCTTTGTCTCTTCCCTTTGGTGTTGGGCCTGCCCCAAGACCAGGGCGTGGAGTGGGGTAGGGTCCAGAGGAAGGCTGAGGCCTGCTCCCTGAGAAGCAGCTGAGCCTCAGAAAGGAGCACCATGTCTGCCCTGGCTCGCTATGGATGTTTCTGGCTGCATAACCTCGAGCAAGCATGTTGCTCCATGAATCTCTTTCCCTCATGATGTGGGGGGGAAATCATGAAGAGTTAGTGAGCGTGTACGTAGATGGTCACACAGTAATTGGCATATAGTTGTCCAATAAATGGCACCTCTGTTGTTATTACTTGTTAGAGGCTTGGTGGTGGACTAAGTATATATGTACACACGTATATGTAAACCTATGTGTGTCTGGCTGCATGTACACATACATATGCATGTATATGTGTATATATACACACATGTATGCTTATAGGCGCACACATATGTGCATATGTACATGCACACATGCATGGGTATATGTACATCTGTGTATATATTTACGTGTGTGTACACTGCACACAGATATGTGCACATATGTACATATGAATATGTGTGTGTGCAAAATCAGTCATTAAGGAACCAGAAAGTGGTCACATCTTTAAATTATTTGAGTTCAACAAATAAAAAAAGAGGAGAGCAGAAGACTTTATTCTGGGCAGCAGGGAGACAGTGCAGTTTGCAGACGAGAAGAGTTCAGCTGCAGCTCCCTGGGAGGCAGGGGTTGCTGGAGAAGAATCGCGCATGTGGACTGCTGAGGTGGGGCCGGCCTAAGGGTCCAGCAGAAAGCCCTCGCGCCTGAGGAGGTTCTGCCTGCTTCCCTCTCCCCGGCTCTAGCTACTCTGCACCCACTCACTGCAGGGCCAACCTGCCCCGGAGACAGAGGGGTTGGCTGGGCCTTCCATGTGCCGCTCTCAACCTCACCCTGGCCTCCATTCTAGCGCTCAACTTCTCTTAGGTCTCTTTGTTTTGCTAAAATACTCCGAGTTCCCATCTTTCCAGCCAGTGTCCCCTCTCAAGACCCCTAGGAACTTCTCCCTGCATCCAGCCCAAGGCAGACCACCATCTCCTGCTGCCGGGCCTCCCCACTCGCTCTTCCCAGGCCTCCCCAGCCCACCTGTGTGTCTGGCCCAGTGTCTGTTTTCTGTGAGGCCCTGAGCCCCGGTCTGGGAAAATGGGGAGGGCACTAGAGTGAAGAAATGAGTGTTACCTGGGGTGCTGGAAGGAGCAGAGAGACTCACTGAAACAGGAATAATAATGCTACCTACCACTGGGAATGTCCACAAGGTTAAAGGAGACAGTGCAAACATTTCCACAATGCCTGACACCTAGCAAGAAATGCTAGTAATTAAAAGTATTACCATGATTTTTAAGAACCGCTGTGGTCATTATTCTTGATTGTTGTCAACGAGAAGGAGGAGCCTTAGCCGTGTTTCCAGGGTGGTGAATGTGAGGTGGGCACCATTGTCCAGGTCCAAAGGGAGACCAGTTGGGAGGGAGAAGAGGCAGGTTATCTTGCACTGATGGTAGAACATGAAAGTGACGCCTCCTGGCAGGAAGAGAGGCGAGCGTTCAGTGTGGTGCTTAGAGTTGTGGCTGCTGCTACAGTAATTAAAGGATGAGCTATTAGACAGAGGTGGCTCTGATGCCTTGGGACCTTTGCAAGCAAGCTAAAACCTCAGCCAGAGTTATGTGCTAGAATCTGAGAAAATGAAACCTAAGAACAACCCACCACAAACAGCCGACTAGGCTTTCCCAAATAAGGCACCACTTAAGCTCTCGCCGATCAAATCATCTCCTTCCTCGGCTTCTGCGTGTACTCTATAAACACCTCCCCCAGCTCCTGTTGCAGGAGGCCCCTGATCACCTTTGGTTTGGTGCTGCCTGATTGGAATTGATGTATGTTCGGACAAACTTTTGAAAATTTTAATGTGCTTCAGTTTATCTTTTAACACTGCATAAGGAAAGGCAGTGAGAGGCAGGCAGAACTGACCCTACTCTAACTCCAGGTGAACTGTGCCAACTGCAAAGGATGGAAAACCCGAGGATGGGCAGAGTTTATGGTGGGGGGCTTGCGCTGTCCTCACTTGGTGAGTGATAGCTCATCAGCAGGTGCTCATCATCACCCTGTCCTTCCGTGTATTCTCATGCACAAAGGAAAATCGAAACCCACATCTGCCCTTGAGCAGCGTCCTTGGGCATCCAGTCATCCGGTCACAGGTGGTCATCTTGATGATGCCGACGTGTCCTGTGTGTGGTCTAGGGTGCATTGTCCTGCTGCTGTGAACTACCACACCTGGAGCATCCAGGCTGCACTCCACAGGGGGAAAGATCAACTCTGGGGAAACTGGTAACAGCAGCTTCTAGAACCTGTTTTGTTTCTCTTGTAGAGTCTCCACTAAGCCTAGATGCTTGGTGAAAGCACCGTTGAGATGCTTGGCAGCAGAAGGCAGGGAAGAGAGGCCTCAGAGAGTGAGGGCTAGCTGCAGCAACGGGCTGTGTGCCAGCTTGGGGTCATCTCCCAGGAGAAGAACATTGTCTGGTTTCTATCTCAACCATTAATTCACTCTTTGGCTATAAGACTTCCTTTCTCATAACAGATGATATAATCCAGAGCACAATGATTTTTCCCTTAACCTATTGAAATTTACCATATATGCATACCTGAGTGTACAAAGTAAAAATTAACATACTTTAAGAAAATATATATAATAACCTTGACAAATTTCAGCTAATTCAAACAAATTATTTCAAAAAGCAAGCAAAAATTATAAAAGCATACCACTTTACATTTCCTGGCTAAAAAAAATTGACACAGTTTTACAAATATATATACCCCCGCATAACAGCCATGGAGAGGTCTCTCTGCCCCTTCCCAGTCAATTCGCTTCTGGAGGTAACCACTTTTCTGACTTCTAGCTCCATCAGTTATCTCTGCCTACTTATAGTTTCTATATAAATGGGAACATATTGCATGTCCTCTTCTGTTTATGGCTTCTTTTACTCAACATTACATCTATAAGAGCCATTGTTGTTGACTGTAGTAGTTTATTTATTTTTTCTGTAGACTATTCTATTGGATGAATACATCATGGTTACCTTACATCTTCTACCACTGCTGGGCATGTGAGCTGTTTCCAGCTATTGGCTACTAAGAATAAAACATTTTTTGCATATATCTAATGATTCCCATAGGTGTCTAATGGTAGTACTGCCAGGTCTTACTGTAACAGCTAGATCTTAAGTTAGCATGAGGAAAGCCATCTTAGGGAAAGGAGGCAATATTGCAACTATGATCCTGACTCACTAGTCTCTGAGAATGCACTCTAGCCTGCACGTAGCCTAGATGATTAAGCACCTCTCACTTTTGCAAAATACATGATCTGCTAGTTCTATGACTTTCGCTCACACATATCTCTCAGCTGTGATAGGGATAATTTTGTTCTCTGAGTTCCCCAGGAACATGACGACCTCCAGAGAGAAAAGTTCTGTGTTGGTACCCATCACTAACGACAGAAGAAAGAGATAATGAGGTGCCTTGAAGTTCATCACATTGGATGATGGACATCCATAACCCCCTCCTTCCCTGCCCATTTCCCCTATATAACTACCTCAAAGTTCTGTATGACTTTAAGATGGTTCTTTAGGGCACTAGTCCACTATCTTCCGATTGTGTTTCTAATTGTATAACTTTTCCTTTCTCAACCACTGACTCGTTTGCAATTGATGGGCTCTGGATTGTGGTGGGCAGAATGGGCCCCTTTTTGCTCCGTTACAATTTCTGGCGACCCAGATGGGACCCACCTCTGCCCATGGCTAGTCAACTCCAGGAGCAATCTTGGGAATCTCCCAGTGGCTGCCAGGATGCTCTTTCTCTCAGGGACTGTCCTTTGAGTTCTCCTGATTGTTGACTGCCTTCAACACTTCCTGGTGGCTGAAGAAATGAAACAGGCTCTAGATTTGTTTGTTTGTTTGTTTGTTGTTGCTTCTGGTGAGTCAACGGGCTCAATCTGTAATAGTATAAGTCATGTCAGGGACACCCATGAACTTCCTTCCCCTCCATCTGGGGTCCCTTCCATTCTCAGAGGGGCCATCTGGGCATGCATTCGGAGTGGGAACTGTTGTAGGATTTTCTACCCTAAATCCGGGAACTGGTTCTCTGGTGTCTGTTTTTCTCTGTGTCTGGATCTGTGCATCTGTCCATCTCTGTGTGTTGGAATGGGAGGAACTCCACCTGTCCCCAAGAAAAGCCCTCTGGGCTGCCTTTTGGCTAAATGGGCTGACTTCAGCTATGAGCCTGTGTCCAAGAAGAGGATAGTTTCCTTTTGTAACACCACATGTCCACAATATTCTTTAGACTCCAGAGAGAAAATGGCCAAAATGGGACAATTTCAGTTTGCCCAAACTGGGGTATTTGCATATGCAATTGGAAAAAGCTGGCTATAAAATTAAACAACCAGTGGGAAGCCTATTTTAATATTTTGAGGCTTGTAAATGAAATCAGGAATACTTTACTGCCTCTTTAAAAGAAAATAATTAAATAATTAAACATGCCAGGCTGGGGGATGCCGGTGGCCCTGCTAGTGAAATGAAACCAAAGCTGCTCTCTCTCTGACCTTCTTCACTTCAACTCCCCCAAAATTCCTGATATAAAATTAAGCAAGTGAAAATAAGTAAACTTTTGAGATAATTTAGAATTGTAATGGTTATTCTGGGGAACATCTGTTTCAGATGAGTCTACCTTAAGGGGATACCCTTAAAAGAGAGGATTCAAAACCTCTCATGATGGGATGTAATCTTTGATTAATATACAGAAACTTCTAAAAGAAAAAGTTATTTCAAAAATAGCTGTAAAAAGAATCCTTATAGAAAAAGAAAAAGAATCTTTAGTAAATATCTTTGGCTATCAGAACAGGTCCATCTGCCAAGGAGCATTGGATCTAACTGTTCTTCTGCATTTTGTACCCGAGACCTGGTTAAAATTTTGAAGATCTCTGTTTGTGTTTATCTGTCTCTATGTGCATTTGTCTGCCTCTGGATGGTACAGTTTCTAAAGGGGCTCTATTTAATTGGTTTGGAGTAAACACTTGTATAAGTTATTTCTAAATGTAATAGAAACTAACCCAGATGTCTTTCAAGTTAATATGATATAAAATGATCTTTGGTAAATAAAAAGCTTGTTTAATTTTGTTGGTTTAATTGAAATAAATATGTTTTCAAAGTTATCAGCATTGGATATGATGCAGACATACGGCCTGGGTTTACTGGTCAAATGAGCTTGTGTTACCTCTGTCGCAAAATTTGTCATAAAAAAATAGAATAATAACTGCTTCTTCTGATGTCTCATGAGGGTTTTGCAGACAATCTAAATATAATTATTGGGAACAAGTAAACTAAATAGATGTGAAACGGATGAAAGTTTTTTGGGGAAACTTTTAACAATAATTACGTGTTAACAAATAATTTAGATAGATAAAAATGGATAAGAATTTTTGGGTAAGATAATTATGTTTTATGGTCTGTATACTTGAAAAAAAGCTTCCAAAATCTTTTTGGCAACTTGAAACCTTAGAGTTTTGCGAAATTAAGTTAATAATAATTTATTGAGTATCTGGGCCATTTCCACACAAGATAAAACATTAAAAATTGATTACCAAGCATAGATTTGTCTGCCTTTGGTTTCTTATCTCAAAGAAACTAAACGATGCTTAAGTTTACTGATAAACATGTTTTGTGCATGCTGAGAAATTTTCTATGAGAAAGCACATATTTCTGGAAAGTCTTTATACAAGGAAAGTAAAATATATGTTGTCTATAAAGAAGATATGAAGAACAGAGATATTTTTGTTTGTTTTTTCAAGAGAGATAAATTTGTCCTAAAGTACTAGGAAAGAAAAAAAGAGAAGGAGTCATGGGACAAATTCTGAATGTAAAAGTAAGTGACAGAAGATTTGCAGAAGTAAAATTCTGAGGAGTTTTGTGCATGGTCAGGTTGGCTAAAGTAAGCTGGTGGAAAATTAGGATTTGGCTTTCTCTCTTACAAAGGTAATTTTCTTAAACTTTGGTCCGTTCTTGATATGGAAGTCACAAAGATGTTCCTTTGAGTAAGTCTACCTAAAAGATAGAAAAATCTGTGTTTTATTAAAGTAATTTACTATGTTCTAAAGGACTGAGGTCTGTCTATTAAGGCTTTTTTTGGACTGTTTTAACTCTCTGTTTGCATTTGTTTCTGTTGTCACCTTGATTAAATGGATAACTAGGCATTGTCTCCTACTTGACCAAGTGTTTTAAAACTTTTTGATATTTTTGATGAACTTCGGTCAAAATTAAAGTCTTTCTTTTGACTTAAAAAGGAACTCTAAGAATGTCCAATCAGCCCCGAGACTTCTCAAAAAATTTGTTTTCTCTTTCTATAAGGAGGAAGATATTAAACTAATTAGACTTATTTGCTATGTTAAATTACATGGGGAACATTATGAAATAAATGATAATGAGCCTTCCTAGGTTATATTGTATGGGTAAATGTTATTAATAGAAGTGTTTTAAAAATTATACAGTATTCCAAAAATTCTGATCTGTCCTAGTTGGAAGTCATAATTCTAGTTATTACCTCAAAGTGTTATATGTTGCAGAAACAGTCAAATGTCTTTATTAATTGCCATTTTTGAATGTTTTGTCATTTGCAGAAAATTTTTGTTTTACTCTGATACTTTTGCAAATATGATTCATTTTCAGAGAGATTCATGGAAAGGACTCCGACACTTGCTCTAAAATGCAGGTTTCTGATAAACTTTCAGATTATGAAACTAAGCTGGGTAAAAAATTATAGAACTATAATGGAGAAACTAATGGCTTCATGAAACTGCTAACAGAAGATCAAAAGTTGATTATCATCAGACTCAATAAATTGATAAGGATGATTATAATTTTTTAAATTTTTTGTTGAAAATATTGCTGATTTTTTAAATGTTTTGTTTTCCAGGTTTAGGAAAACTTTTTCTCTTTTCTCTTAAGGAACCACGACTTATAACAATTTGTAAACAGAATTGAAGCATTTACCTTTTTCTCCCTATCTGATCCCTCCAGAATTTGGAAACTCTTAGTGGATAAGCATTATTTTCATGGCAATATAGTTGTTTGCATAAGTTCAATAAAAATCTGTTCTCCTTATAGCAGGACACAATTGGAAAGATTGGTTATATTACCAAGACAAATTTTGAGGAACAAAGGTTGGATGTTGTAAAATAAAGCTGCTTAGAAATATTGGCCTCCTACCCTGCCTACAGTGTTCCCAGCAACCTTTCCAGTTGAGTAAGGAATGTCACTCCTCTGGCAGGTGCAGAAAACTCCAGGATGTTTTGGGGACCTTGAGAAGAGAGGAATTCACCCAAATCTGTAGGTACTGAAGGCAGAATCTGATGACAAGTCCTTGGCTTGGCTTTCCTGGCCTCAAAAGGCCTCTAAACTTCAATCTGAGATTCCTTATAAAAAGTTGCAGCACAGCAGATTTAAAAGAGCCTGTATGATCAATTGCTATTCTCGCTGTACTTATGTAAATAATTGGGCCAAATTTGTTGGAACTAGACTTATTTTGCAAATCAATGAGTCTTAATTTGGTTTTCTCTGATAAAAATGAGGATGATTTTAGAGTGAAAAATTATATTTCAATAGAGACTATAATAAACATTTGCAGATATTGGATTCTGGTTCTGTTAATTTCTTCGAGGTTTTTTTGTTTTCTATCTGTAAACTGGACTGGATCCTGAATTCTTCTAGTTTCCTCAAATATATGGTACAGATCACAGTAAACAATGGGAAAAAAAACTGTTGGTCAACAAATATAAACATACATGTACAGGATTCATATGTGGCATGACATACCTTTTTCTCTGCTCTCCCAACTTCACTATCTATCCCCACTGGAACCGTTGCCCTGGATGTGCCACCATTTTCCTTTTCTTCCTTTGTTGGAAATGTATAAAATGTTGTTGCTGGTGTCTCCGATGATGATGTTGTTGGTCCTCATCAAACCAATCAGGAGACTGAATAGCCTTAATGAAGGTCAGAACCAACCCTCAGTTCCAAAGGAGTGAGACAATTTAAAAGGCTTGCTTAGATCCATACTGTCAGTTTTAAGCTTCTGCAGTCTTCCCCCTTGCGGCGCCCCTCATCAGCAGGGAGTAGGCAGAAGATGTCATGGCCTTTTCCCCAAGTGCTTCATATGATTATGAAGTTGCAACTGACACTGGGGAAATTGTAACAGCTAGATCTTAGGTTAGCATGAGGGAAGCCATCTTAGGGAAAGGAGGCAATATTGTAACTATGATCCTGACTCACTAGTCCCTGAGAATGCACTTTAGCCTGCACGTAGCCTAGATGATTAAGTACCTCTTAATTTTGCAAAATACCTGATCTGCTAGTTCTATGACTCTTGCTCACATATATCTCCCAGCTGTGATAGAGATAATTTTGTTCTCTGAGTTCCCCAGGAACATGATGACCTCCAGAGAGAAAAACTCTGTGTTGGTACCCATCACAAATGACAGAAGAAAGAGATAACGAGGCTCCTTGAAGTCCGTCACACCAGATGATGGACATCCCTAACCCCCGCCTTCCCTGCCCATTTCCCATATATAACTGCCTCAAGATTCTGTATGACTTTAAGATGGTTTTTTAGGGCACTAGTCCACCATCTTCCGATTGTGCTTGCTAATTGTATAAATTTTCCTTTTTCAACCACTGACTCGTTTGCAGTTGATGGGCATTGGATTGTGGTGGGCAGAATGGGCCCCTTTTTCTCAGTTACATTAGAACACCCATATGTTCAGCTTTAGTAGGTACTTTCAGTTTTCCAAAGTGATTGTACTAATTTGTACTCTGACCAGCTGTTCATGAGTTTCCACATCCTTACAAGCACCTGAAATTACCTGGCATTGTCAGTTTTCTTTCTTTCTTTCTTTTTTAATTTTCGCCATTCCTTTGACTGCATAGAGGTATCTCAGTGTGATTTTAAATTGCATTTCCCTGCTGGCTAATGATGTTAAGCACCTTATGCTCACTGACCATTTGGCCTCTTGTGAAGTGTCTGTTCAAGATTTTGCCTATTTTTGATTGGGTTTTTTATTTCCTTACTAATTGGTTGGAATTCTTTAAATATCCTTAATAAAGGGTCAGATAGATGCTTTGAAAATATCTTCCTTAGGTCTCTTCGATGTATCACTTGTTCACTCTCTTCATTATTTCTTTGGATGAACAGAAATTCTCAATTTTATTAAAGCCCAATTGAATAATATTTTCCTTTGGTGTTTTTTGTATCTTGTGTAAAAAATTTTTTTCTACTCTAACATCAAGACAATGCCTGTCCCTGTTATCTCCTATAACCTTTACTGCTTTGCCTTTCACAGTTACATCTGTGGTCCATCCCGAGTGGATTTGGTGTCTGCTGTCATGTGGGGGCATCGTTTGTCTTTTATGCAGGGTCTCTGGTTGATCCAGAACCATGTGTTGAAGAGCCAGCTCTTTCTCCCATGGTTTCTGAGTGGCTTCTTTGCCATAAATCATGTAACTGTATTTGTGGAGTCTCTTTCTCTACTTTTTAATAGGACACAGGGTTTTTTATATTTGACATTTTTCAATGTCAAATTGGAATAAACTTATTCTCAAATGAATGAAGCAACTATAATTGTAAGATTGTGAAGGGCCTCTAATAGCACTTTCAGTAACTATTCAGTGATTTAGTAATATTAATATGACTTTATTTTTGAATAACAATTTCTAGAGCATATGATTTCTCCAAATAATTCCCCAAATTTGAAAATTTTGTGTGGCAGAAGAAATTCAAGATATTTATATCAACATCTTGATACCAAGGACTTGTGAAGCCAGAATTACACATGACATAGAATGTGCCTTTACAGCATGTTCTTTAATCGCTAAACTGGAGAAACAGAGAAGAAAATGCAGCTTCTCCATCCTCATGTCTCTGTTTGGCCATGTGAAGCCAACCAAGGAGGCTTTCCTGCTGTGGCATGGGAGAGGGCGTGAGTTACCTGCTTAGACCAAAAGCAATCTGGGAGACCACTCCTGGGATTTGAGAAGAAGTTGAGAAGAATGAGCCCAAGAGCTGCCTTGAATTTTTCCCAAGGACACCACTCTTGGCACATGAGCATTGCCTTTAGCGTGCACACTTACTCACTTATTTCTGTTGCACTTTGTGGATTTCCCACCATCGATTGGCCCATTAGAAAAATTCAAGGCGTTTTCCAAAACGTGTTTCTTCAGAATTAGTTTTACAAACTCAATTCCTATTAGAGGTCTCAAGGTTTGGGACAGGGAGGGATTCTCAGTAACAGGTCAGAATATATGAGGGGTTACTCTGATGTGATGAGGCCATGGTCTCCTGGGAGCATTCCTTGGCTCTGAGAACAAAGCCCTTCCTGGCTTTCCACCTCCCTGATACAAGTAATTAGAAATTGTCTTTCTGAAGCACATCCCTCTACTAGCACCCCACTCCCTCGGTGTATCCTTCAGGATCATTTTAAATTCAGTTACCCTTTAGCCAACATTGTTTAACTATGCAAGTGCTGGAGATATAATGGGGTTTAAGGCTGTCTTGTCCCTTCCATCCTGGAGCGTGCATTCAGTCTAGTGGCAGATGCCGACAAATAAAAGGATATATTACCATCTCTATGTTGAGTGACTTGCAGAAAGCTGGAGGATTGGGGGGGAAGTTCATTCATCTCCGATTTAGGGTCAAGGCAATGTTTGGAGAAAGCGGTGTCTGAGCTGAGCCTAGAGATCGGGTGGGATTGAGCCAGGGGTATATGGGTGTCTGGGGAGGGGGGGGCAGGACAACAGAAGGAGATATCCTTAACTTCTTTCTTTTCTCATCTGTCCCACAATCAGTCCTTCAGTTAGCCCCTTCTCCTGTATCTAGAGAATCCCCAGGCTCTCTCACCTGACTCATTTGCCTCCATCTCTGCCTTATTCTTCCCATTTACTGTCTTCTGGTCCTGCCGTATCCCCCTATTCTGGCTACAATGTGCGCTACTTAAGAGTGAAGTCCTTATCTATCTTAATCACTGCTTTGCACCCTCACCACCAACGCCAACACCAGCACCGTGCATGTGGTGTCTCTCTTTGTGTGCGGTCATTGAGTGAATCTTGAACAAGTGAAGAGACAGGGGGTTGGGAGTGTCCTGGGCAGAAGGAAGGCACGAGGGAAGTCTCTGTGGTGATGGGAATCGTAGCAATCTGGCTAACTGGAAGAGGTGCAGAAGCTCAGTGTCAGGCTGGAGGTCAGGTGGGGCTGTGTTGGGTGGGCCCTTGTAAGTGACATCAGTTTTAACTCTGCTGTAAGGGCAATAGGGCGCTATCAAGTGGGAAGTTGCGTGATCTAATTTACAATTTAGAAAAGTTAGGAATATGGATCAGGAGAGGGTGAGACTGGAGGCTGGGATGCCATTTAGGAGGGCATTGGAGAAATTCATGTGGGGGATGATGACGGCTGAGGTATGAGGGTGGCGGCCGGAATGAAGCTAAATGGACAGACTCAATGTGCAGCACTGACCAAGTGGGGAACATATTGGACATGGGCTATGGGGGGTAGGGGAAGTCAGGGTGATGGCCGGATTTATAGCTGAGGAAGTGGGGTAGACAGTGTTACCATTTACTGGGATTGGGAACATGGGAGCAGGAGCCAGGAGGAGGGCAATGGGGTGATGGTGGGTATTATGATGAATAGCTGAGTTTTGGATATGTTGAGTTTGAGAAGCATGTGCATGCAAGTTCTGAGTGGGCTGGTTTTTGCATGTCGGAAGGTCAGGAGAGAAGTCTGGGCCGGAGAGAAAATTTTGATGTCACTAGAGTATAGGGTGGATTTGAAACCAGCAGGGTCCTCAAAATCACAGGAGAAGCTGTAGCTTTAATAAGAGGAGAGGACTTGAGATGCAGCTACAGGAGGGGAAAGGAGGTCTTAGAACGGAGAGCAGGAACCACACAATCAACTCTCAGACCCCTCACCTGCCAGTCCATACCTGACTTTCTATCCGTGTCACTGTCACCGAAGCGGGACATGTGCATCCTTGGATTTCTACTAGGAATTGATCATGCTCTGCCTTCTCTAGGGATCCCTAGCCCACTTTCTTCCTCGTCCTTCAATATCCAGATTCAGTGTAATCTCCTTTAAGACCCCCATTCCTCCTCCTTCCCCGAGAACTGAGAGGTCAGCTATTGGCACTCATACCGGTCACACTTGACACGTCTCAGTCGTGGAAGCTGCCACATTCATAACACAGTCATTCAAACTCATGTCGTGTCTGGATTCCTTTCAAAGGAAAAAATTTGTTTTTCTCCTGGCTATCCAGGTTTGACTGTAATACATTTAAACTCATAATTATTGGCATGTTCTGTGTTCTGCCTGTTGAAAACTACGTTCCTTTTTTGTGTGTGTGTGTGTGTGTGTGTGTGTGTGTGTGTGTGACGAAGACTTGCCCTGAGCTAACATCTTTCTCCAATTCTCCTCTTTTTGCTGAGGAAGATTGGTCCTGGGCTAACATCTGTTCCCATCTTCCTGCACTTCATGTGGGACTCCACCACAGCATGGCTTGACAAGCGGTGCATCGATCCACACCCGGGATCAGAACCTGCGAACCTCGGGCCGCTGAAGCAAAGCACGTGAACTTAACTGCTACCCCACTAGGCTGGCCACCGAAAACTGTGTTCTTTAATATCGAAAATTATGGAACTACCCCTTCACATCATCATGATAGTATTATTTTCCCCTCGTAACTGTGAACTCATTTTTAATCATCAACACATCATTTTGTGAAGACATTAAAATCAGCAGTGCACCCAAAAATACAGCAATGAAAAAATGATGCATAGTGTAACATCCTTTCGTGGCAAATTAGTAAATATGACCCACAGTGCATCTATACGTGGATATGGTTCTGAGCTCCCTGGCACGGGCTGTAATGGGCCATAGGCTGCACTTCCCTGTGCTCTACAGTGACCCTGGTCCTCTATTCTGACCCCACAGGAAATCTGTATTCTTATGCCACATGATGACATATTTGGTGCTTTACCTGTCATTGACACTATTGGAAACATAAATGCAACAGCAAGTGCTGAGACTCCTGACAGTTCTGATGGGAAGCTGCTCATCCCAATGGTCCGGAATATGCTCATATGAAAGTATTGGGGTCATCATCATCTAAATGGATGCACGCCACTCAGAAATTCTTGCACTACTCTAGAACTCCCAGTGAATATGCCTATTTAAACAAAATGGATGCAAGATACCAGGGGATAGCATGGAGAATAATGAGCGATAAGAGGTGTGTAAAGCCCCTGTCTCTCTCCCCTGGACATTGTCATTAGTTGCTTGACTTGGATGATCAGGTTGGTGACTGTTCTGATCTCTGGCTTCATATTTTAGTATCATTTAGGAGCATTTCTGGCTCTATGTTTTAGTATCTTTCAACTACACGCACACATGCACATGCACACACATACACACACACAGTGCACATGCACACACACACGCACACATTTTCTTTCTCTCTTTTTCTCTCGCCTATCTTTAATCCTACGTGCCTTTTCACCTTCACCTCATTTCCTCTGCCCCTCTGCTCAGCACATCCCCTGTAAGGTATGTTCATTTGGTGTCTGCTTCCCCTTCGCGTGCACTCCTGCCACGCCACTGCTATACAATTTCTGTCCGCCCTCGCCCTTCCAGCTTGGACTGCTCTTATCAAGGCCACTAGGCACATCTGTCCCCCACATCTGGTATGCACTTCCCTCCTTCAGGCACCACCTGGAAATGTCTTTGCCCTGCCCTAGGGCTTCAATGAGCCCCTTGGGGAGTCTCTGCATTCTTTGGGCTGATAAGTGAAGGGAGAGCATGTGGGAGACCAGGTGTGAGAAGAAACCCCCACTACTACATTCCACCAGGAGGCCTGGTCACCTGGCCCACAGAGGCACCACAGGGAGATGCAGGTTAGTGCTGTCCTTTGCACAATCCCTTTGTCCCCATTCTTCCGTGGAAACTTTAGATTTGAGAATCATTAATTACTTTTAGTTAAATCTAGTTGCATTCAGAGATCTTTAATACACTATATCATCCAAATTGAGTATGGCAAGCTCCACAGTATGATTCAGGCAGTACCACCAGGAGAACAAATCTGTGGAAACTTATATCCCATTGCCTGCCACATGGTGGGAATCTAATAAGTGTTCACACTCATTTTTATTAACATTTTAATAATTATTCTTAATCAGAGGCCAGGGACTGGTGACCCATCAGCTTCTTCAGATCTGGAATGTGCTTTATTTGGCCTATATAATGGGTTACTTTTTTTATTTTGATGAGCAGTATTTAAAATTAGGGATATTTCATAATAAAATCTGAATTCCTGAATTCTCTTGAAACACTAGAAAATTTGTCCAAAATAGGCTTATCTTTTCACTTAGCAGCAATCAGCGAGAGCTGAGAAGCATCTGCCAACTGAGAAGGGTGTACCGTCCTTGATTCCCACAGCCCTCACTAGTCTGTGATAGTTACAGCACATAGGTTCCCATAAGCTGTATTACCTCCTGCCCTGTGGAGGCCCCTTAGTGGGAGATTGCCGTACATTGGATTTATTCGGCTGTCAGTAACAGAAATCCCATTCAAGCTGGCAAAATAACAAGGAAATGTATTGGCTCATAGGAACGAGAGCCAGAGGTAGGGTGGGCTTTGGGGTTGTTTGCTGAACAGCTCAATAATATTTCTAAAATATGAATGAGATAGTTTTCTACTGAAATCTCTACAATAACTACCATCCCCACTACCATCACCATCATGCTCAGAACAAAACCATATGTGGACAAGGCCCTACATGATCTGGGCCATCAGTGCCTCTCTGACTTCATCTCCTGCTTCACCCCCTAGTTAACCGTGTTCCGGATACACAGACTTCTGGCTGTTCCCCAGTTTTCTGGGTGTAGCCGTGCCTTCAAGATTTGTGCTGGTGTTCTTTCTACATGGCATGCTCTTCACAGGGAATCTGCATCTCATCCCAGTACTCCCAGGTCCCTCTTCTTGTTCTGCTTTTTTTTGTTGCCCACAGCACACATCAGCCTGTAGAATCCTATCTAGTTTATTTGTTTATTATTCTTATTTTTTATTGTTTCACTTTTCTATTATAGTAAAAAAAAATATAACATATGTAGCCTTTATTATGTTGAAGTAGTTTCCTTCTACTCTTAGTTTGAGCATTTTTATCATAAAAGGTGTTGAATTTTGTCAAACACTTTCTTTGCGTCAATTGAGACAATTACGTAATTTTTCCCTTCATTCTGTTAAAGTGGTGTATTACATTGATTGATTTTCAGACGCCGAACCATCTTTGCATTCCAGGAATAAATCCTATATGGTCATGGCGTATAATCCTTTTAATATGCTGTTGAATTTGTTCTGCTAGTATTTTGTGGAGGATTTTGCATCAATGTTCATAAGGGATAGTGGTCTGTAGTTTTCTTTTCTTGTAGTGTCCTTGTCTGGCTTTAGTATCAGGGCAATGTTGGCCTCGTAGAATGAGTTTGGAAGTGTTCCCTCCTTTTCAATTTTTTGCATGAATTTCAGGAGGATTGGTGTTAATTCTTCTTTAAATGTTTGGTAGAAGCCACAAGTGAAGCCATCTGGCCCTGGGCTTTTCTTTGTTGGGAAGTTTTTGATTACTGATTCAATCTCTGTACTAGTTATAGGCATTGTCTCTCTTTTATTGCTAGAACATAAGTTCCACGCAGTCTTGAATCTTTTTCTATTTTTGCTCACTGCGGTGTGCCCTGTGCTTAGGACCAGTGTTTAGGACATAGTAGGAGCTTAGCAAGTAATTGTTCAGCTGGTCCTTCCAGACAAGATCCTTTCCAACTCTCTGCTCTATTAATCATTGTGTTGACCTCACTCCAAGGCTGATTCACACCCAGTGGGAGAGTGGAGCAGCTTCCAGGAAGCCTCCAGAAGCCTCTGTTTTGTGTCTTTGTGACTCAAAGGGCTCTCCATCCTTGAAGGAGTGTTTCAGAGACAGAGTTTCTCACTGGTTTGGGATAATCAAAGGCCTATGACAGAGCTGAGGTGGAGTGGATGTTGGAGTGCTGCCCACAAGGCCTAGCCCTGCAGCCACTTTCTAGATAGATGAGGGTAGTGTCCCCACCAGTGGAGAGGCTGGCAGGGTAAACCATGAGCCTGTGTACCTTACAGGGCAGGGAGGGTGGCAGGAGGTCTCTCACCATTGGTTGTGGTTTTAGGATGAGACAGTAGAGAGCAGAATGTGGATCTGAAGTTAGTTCTGGAGTGTAAGGCCTTGCACAACACCCGCAGAGGCAGGAGGGCCCGAGGTGACTATGGGAAGCAGAAGGAGGGCAGTAGACAAGAGCATCAGGGAGAACAAGGAAAGCTGGACCAGGTGAATAGCTGGCATCCTGTGCCTGTGCGCATAGGGGGTCTATGATTTGTGGGAATGTATTCTTGTGCGTGAGAACTCTCCCAACACATCCCAACTTCCACATGAGGATCCTTCCCATCCTTTCCCTTGTACCATCTCATTTTGGTTTAATACCATGAGGCTCAGCATGGTTGGAATTTTTCTTTTTTGTGATGGTGATTTTGTGTCATATTTTAGAAATATCTACTCACAGTAAGTTTGCACCAGGCCTTTTTCCCAGAGTGCAAACACATACTTTTCTGATCTCACCTTTGATCAAACATCTCTCTGATGCACACTGAGAGGTATGGGGCAAGGTCCCTTGGGAAAACCAAAAAGAGCAAATACATGGAAAACTCAGGGATACGACTTTGGTCATGCCATCTCCAGGCTCTGACTGGAACCTTAGAGCTGTCCTACTCACCTACCACGTAGGTAGGTGAGTAAAAGAATCCAGATGCTCTGCCAGGATAGTAGCTCATCCCTTTGATTTTCAGGACAGATTTTGGGGAGATTCAAATATTGCACTGCCACCAGGACCACCGACTAGACATTTTTCACAAGCTCCTGAGTGATTATGATACTCATTGGCTTCAAGTTCTGCTGCCTTCTTCCATTTGAAATGTTCTACGTGTTTAATCCCACCCCTTCGGGCTCCGGCTGGAGCACATTACCTGTCCTTGGTTTCCTCATCAGCAGACTTATCTTGTACTCTTTCACAGCTAATGCTCAGCCTCCTCTGGGGTCTGGGAGAAAAGCTACTAAACTTCTCAGTGTTATTTCTTGTTCTGTCTCTTCTCCAGCCTCTATGTCTGTAGTGCCAATCAAATATCACCTTAAAAACTACTAATTCAGGGCACCTTCACAAACTGATCCAAGCTACTCTGAAGAAATTTTGTCATAGGATCAAAAGAGAGTGGACTTTGATCCCCACATTAACTTTTCATATATTAGCCTTGTGACCCTCATAAAACTTCACCTCCTGAGTTTATCATGGTAACGTGGAGATAGCAGCCTCTTCCTTGGATTGGTAACTTGGAGCGTAATAATGAAAATGATGCCTTGCCTTGCTATAGAAAGAATTTCAGTGGCCATATCAAGCATACAGTAAGCTCTGAATATTAATTTTTCAAGTTTTCTTTTTTTTTTGAGAAAGATTGGCCCTGAGCTAACATCTGTTGCCAATCCCCCTCTTTTTCTTTCTTTTTTTCCTCCCCAAAGCCCCAGTACATAGTTGTATATCCTAGTTGCAGGTCCTTCTAGTTCTTCTATACGAGATGCCGCCTCAGCATGGCCTGATGAGCGGTGAGTAGGTCTGAGCCCAGGATCTGACCCAGTAAACCCCAGGCTGTTGAAAGAGAATGCATAAATTTAATGGCTGCGCCACCGGGCTGACCCCTCAAATCTTCTTAAATACAGTGAAACTCATTTTGAGCAAATATAAAAAAGCTGAAGTCAAACACCCTTATATTTTAGCATCTTTTAAACCAAATGCGTTTTCTGGAAAGACAAAGAAGACACTTTACTTCCAGGTGGGCTTTCTCCAGGCTGACAACATCACCAACACTGGGTGCTTCCTGCACACAACATTGGAGTTGATCTGGGTGAGGAAGTGAGTCAGGGTCAGGCATAGGCCCTGTGTGGACAGGGGCTGGGGGATCTGAATGAGCCCTAGGCCTGGCTCTGGGTCACCCTGGGAAGGTGGCAAGGTGATCCAGGTAGCTTGATCTTTAACTAAACAGGTAGGTAGCCCTGTTTAGTTAAACCCAAACCCTGGGGGCAGACCTGATTATCCCACATATTGTCTCCGAATTGGAGCAAAACTGTGCCACTTTCAACATCTCAACTCCCTCATCTGCAAAAACAAAGATGACCTAGAAGTCAGGACCACCCTGACTTCTAGGAATACTTCCAGATTTTACTGGCATTATTGGGAAACTAGAACTATGACATTGGCAGATAGGGCTGCCAGCCCTAGAATTTTTTTCTTCCATCTTGGGCTGGGTTGATGTTCTTAGTATTGCAAATGGATACTTTTACACAAATTGTGTATATGAAAATGAAATTTAAAATTGTTAACTATATTAGTCAGGGTTCTTCAGAGAAACAAAACCAATAGGATATATGGACAGTTCCCGACTTGTGATGGTTTGACTTATGAATTTTTGACTTTATGATGGTGTGAAAGTGATACACATTCAGTAGAAACTGTACTTTGAATTTCAATCTTTTCCTGGGCTGGTGATATGTCGTAAGATACTCTCTCATGATGCTGGGCAGCATTAGTGAGCCGCAGCTCCCAGTCAGCCCGCAATCACGAGGGTAAACAATTGATATACTTACAACCATTCTGTACCCAGACAACCATTCTGTTTTACAGTTTCAGTACAATATTCAATAAATTACTTGAGATATTCAACACTTTATTATAAAATAGGCTTTGCATTAGATGATTTTGTACAACTGTAGGCTAATGTAAGTGTTCTGAGCACATTTAAGGTAAGCTAGGATAAGCTATGATGTTCAGTAGTTAGGTGTATTAAATGCACTTTTGATTAAAGATATTTTCAACGTGTGGTGGGTTTAAAGGGACATAATCACATTGTAAGTTGAGGAAGATCTGTATATACGTCTATATATACGTGTATACATATAAACTCTCTCCATATATATGACCTCTGCATATGTATACAATATACACGTTGCAGAGATATTTATCTGTCTCTGTCTCTATCTATCTATATCTACACAAACACACATGTAGATATTTATTATGAAGAATTGGCTTGTGCAATCAATTATGGAAGCTGAGAAGTCCCACGCTCTACTCTTTGCAAGCTGGAGACCCAGGAAAGCCAATGTAGTTTAAAGACCTCAGAGCCAGAGAGCCAACAGTGTGGACTCCAGTCCAGGTCTAAAGGCTGAGAACCAGGAGTGCTGAGGGCAGGAGATTGATGTCCCAGCTCAAGCAGTTGGGCAGAGAGTGAATTCAACCTTCCTCTGCCATTTTGTTCTAGTCAAACCCTCAAAGGATTGGATGATGTGCACCCACATTGGGGAGGGCCATCTGCTTTACTCGGTCCACTAATTCAAATATTAATCTCTTCCAGAAACACCCTCACAGACACACCCAGAAATAATGTTTCACCAGCTATCTGGGCACCCCTTAGCCTAGTCAATTTGACACATAAAATTAGCCATCACATTAACCAATAAATATTGTCATCTTAAAATAAGAGGAAGCGACTTTTGTCCTGGGCAGAACTTTATAATCACAGACTTTAAGGTGGGAAGAGCCCTTAAGGATGGTTTATTCCATTACCCTCATTCCCAAGTGAGGAAATTGATATAAACTGAGGTATCATGACCTTCTCAAGTTCAGGAAGCACGGCAGGGCAGAGCCTAGACTAGAATCTAATCCTGTAGTGCCCAGTTCCCTCTATAGAAGAACCACGAAGCATGTCCTTAAATATTATCCATGTGGCACTTACAACACATCCATGACACACTTAGGAAAATCTTGTTCTCACCCCATGGGGGCCTGGAGGAGTTGAGTAATGTGCCCACACCTTCATCTACAAGCTCAGCATGGAACCCAGGGCTCCTGGGACAGCAGAGTCTATTTCTTTAACCACTTTATTATTATTTTAAAATATATGTTTTCCTTAAAATAAAATTTTAAAATAGTTTTACTTCTGTTTTAATGTCATCGTGTACAGCTATAATTTGAGTTTCTATTACAGATGTCCTTCTCCTGTCACAACTGTTTGAAATGGTCCAATTGAATAAATATTTGAAACACCATTTAGGTATCCCTAAAGGCAAAATATGGTTTCCATTGATTCGGAAAATGAAACATGGCTTTTAATTTCAGCCCATATGCAGAGCATAAAAATTTGCTTCACTTTACATCTTGAGCTGGCTTTCTCGGAATTCTCTTTCGAGTCATGCTCAACTCCAGTTATACACAGATGCTTTCTCAATAGAATCTTTTAAAAGTTGCGCTGGAGCTGCAACTCTAAATGAATGAACTCATGGCTTCAAAGACTTTGGAAAATATGTAGTGAGGCCCAAATGGCAACTCATAACCAGCTTGATTATGTGACAGGCCACAAACAAAGGCACGGCCTAAGGACCTTTGGGCCATTGGTGCTGTGGAGGCACATGGGACATGCACACTAGAAAAAGCATGGTCAAGGTTTCTGTGTTCACATGGATCTATCTAGTTCAGATAATGAGCCAAAAAGTGAATTAGAATCGTCCAAAAGTGCCTCCCCTCGTCTTATGCACACCAACTCCAAAGGGAATATCTAGAGGGGACTTTATAGGTCATCTGCAGAAACTTCCTGATTTTACAAGTTCAACATGAAGGCCTGGAGAAGGGAAGTGACTCAGTGAGGCTCACCTGTGCATTGGTGTCCTAGCCAGGCCTCCTAGATCCTGACCCACTCTCCTCTCTCTGATATCTTACAATTGTCTTCTATTTACATAAGTCCCATCTCACATTTAGGAAATAACAGTGTTGAATCACTTTTTCTTGTTCCCTCAGATACATAATTCATATGAAACAGTTTTGGGTGGGAAAAGAGGACTGGGACAAGAAGGGGAAGACGAGGAAGACTACGAGCTGGGTGAATCCGGGCAAGTCACTCAGACTCTTTGAGTCTCAGCTTCTTTAGCGGTAGTAGGATGACCAAATACCTACCTTGAGAAGAAAGGGGGGAGGATGAAGGTTTTGGCAAGATATCATAGCCCTGGACTAATGTGAGGGGTACGATTATTGGTATTGCAGTTTTCTAGGCTTTGGGGGAAATAACTGAATGAAACAGGAGGATAAGCCTGTTAGAGGGTGCAGAACAACTCTGACAGCAACTTCACTTGCATCTCTCCTCATGGTCATGGATTTATGGGGTCACACCAGAGTCCATATGATTTAGTAGTCTGCCAGTGAGTGGTCAGCTTTCCTTAATGCTTTGCCTGTATGTCTTCCCACATTTGCCAAGAAGCCCTGCCTTCAAATGTCAGGAATTTCACGGACAGCCTTAGGTTTCGCCTCCTGCTGGTGTAGAGCCTTAAGATCAGCCAGGAGTGAGTGACTGGCGCCTCCTCCTTTCTCAGGGTTTTCCTGGTCATGCACATGGCCTAGATGTCTAGGAATATATTAGAGCCTTTCCATGTTCCCTATGGTCATCTAGATTTCCCGGACTTCTTTTCAAATTCCCAGCCAGGCTCTTGTTTGCCCCAACTAATACCATGTTCTTAAGCAGTTGAAATGCTGCCAGCAGTTGTCCATTGTTTGGCTAATGTCCCGTGACTAGGTCCCCACCCCTGCTGACCTGAGCTCTGAGTCAAATCAAATAGCCATCACACTCTAAGAATATAGATTTTCCAGGAAGCTGCAAGTTCAGACAAAATATTGATGTGATCTAGGGATGGCACTTTTCATGAAGCTCCAAATGTGGTCATATCTCTGTTATCTGTAATGCTGCCTGGTTCTGGCTACCTCGCCACTGTGCTGGGGAGACAGAGGGGTAGAAGTAGCCCCAAGTTAAAATGTCACTGACCTGTTGTCTTACTGAGGGTTTGTAGTTTCTCCCAGATGGATGATTTTCATTTTGTTCTGAAGCTCATTTAATGGCCACCATCATGAAATGGTAAATTTCATTTGTTTGGCTGTATGTTTGTTGTTTTCTGAAAGGACAAGTTCACCAATGTCCTCACTCCTCCATTCTGGAAGTCAATCTTGAGATGAATTACTTTATAGTTGGAAGCATTTTGTAATTTTTTAATCAAAGGAAGTTCTTCCTCTCTACTTTGCTGAGATGATATTTGTTGTCGTAAAAACATGTGGCCTGTAATTCTCTGAGATCATTTATATGATCAGCATGACATGGGACTTAGAGTGCAGGTGCAGTCTTTGCTGCATTATTGCTGTCTTAAAAATTTTTATGTTCAGGGGCCCGCCCCATTGCTTAGTGGTTAAATGCGTGTGCTCCGCTGCTGGTGACCTGGGTTCGGATCCTGGGCGCGCACCGATGCACCGCTTGTCCGGCCATGCTGAGGTGGCATCCCACATACAGCAACTAGAAGGATGTGTAACTAAGACATACAACTATCTACTGGGGCTTTGGGGAGAAAAAGGGGAAAAAAAGGAGGAGTATTGGCAATAGATGCTAGCTCAGGGCCGGTCTTCCTCAGCAAAAAGAGGAGGATTGGCATGGATGTTAGCTCAGGGCTGATCTTCCTCACACACACACAAAAAATTATGTTCATATTCATTAATTTTACCAACATTCATTAAGCAGTGTGGCGTCTACAAATGTGATTTAAAAAATTCAGTCCATGCCTTCAAAAGGCAAAAATGTGAGGTTAAAAAACGTATTTAAATAAAAGTTGGCAGGAGAATTAGAAAATTCTTGACTAATGCAACTTTTAAGCTTTTGTATTGCAAATTGGAACATTGGTGCTATTTTGTAAGAGTGGAAACGTTGAACCTCACTATAAATAAAAATATATTCCTTTAAAATTATGAAGAAAAGCACCCACAATTTCAGTGCCCAGATAACCAGGCATGACCTGGTTTACGTGTGTTAGAAAGTGTGAACCGTACAGAGGTTTTAAACTTATTCACAACATTTAAAACTTCTAACTCAAACTGCACTTGCTTTCCCCAAAAGTAAATGCTGTTAAGATTCTTTCAGATTAGTCTAAATGTACTAATGGGGACTTTTCCAGATTAGTTTAAATGTAATATCAGTATATATCTCAATAATATTTATGTGTGCATGCATCTCTCTATCTGTGAAGAGAACAACAACTTGAGAGCGAAGAAACTTAGCTCTGTTTTTGCCTCATATTCTATTGTAAAGAGACAGAATGTTTAGCTAGAAAGGAGAAAACATGTTGAACGGAAGGGAAGTTATTAAACACCACTCTACCCACATGGTCAATGATGACAACACGTCTTATTTTGTTCTGAAGAGAAAGAAAATGATCTTCCTCCAGTGAGAGCAGCTCGATGATAGCCAGGCTTCCTTGGAAGTGGGCGAGCTCTCTCACATCCAGGAACAGGGCAGCTAGCTTCTGTTCTCATGCGGAACAGCAGCGCTCAAGCATTTGGGCCTCACAATCCCTCCATATTCTTAAAACTTTTTGAGGACCTCAGAGAGCTTTGGTTTGCGTGGATTATATCTATTGATATTTATCATCACAGGAATCAACACTGAGGTCTTAAATTATCAATTAAAAGTAACAATAAATCCATTACATGTGCATACATAACATAGTCTTAATAAAAATACACTTTCTAAAAGAAATAATGGCAGAAATGCCTTTGTTTTATACCTCTGCCAATCTCTTTAATGTTTGGCTCGAAAGAAGGCAGATTCTCACATCTGTTTCTGCATTTGGCCTTTTGCGATAATGTCCATCACGTGGCCTGTGGAAACCTCCTCTGTGGGCTCCTGAAAGAAAGAGATAGAAAAAGACAAACAAATCTCATTATTATTGTGACAATAGTGACTCACTGGACCCACAGGGCTTCCTGGAGCACACTTTGAGGACCACAGTCCTCAGTGAGAGTTCAGGAGCAGGATGCTTGAGTGGCAGGACCAGAAGCCCTTGGTGTCTGCTACTTCATTCCTCAGTGCCCATGAGTTAGGGAAAAGTAATAATCACATTTTCTATATCTGATATCATATACCATCACTAGCCCAAGCTGTTTCTCACTCAAGTAACAGGCAGATTGCTTTACTTTTTCTTTTGCTCCCTGTGCAAATAACTCACACCTTTAAGAAATGTGTTAATATTTATTGCTAATGGAGCTGAATAAGCTTGTATAGATCTATCAGTTGAGATTTAGATGACAATTCTTTGGGATAAAATTTATTTTGTACCTTTGATAATGATAAAACACGTGTTGATGCTATGACTAGAAGGTTCTCTGAGGCAGTGATCACAGATTCTATCCCCACGTCTACCAGAGGCCTTAGTCCAAGCCCTTCACACTGGGCTTCACGGAAAGGATAAACCAACCCCCAGTTAATAAAAAGTCATTTTAATGTCTTTATTTTATACACACTTTCTGAACTTTTCTTAGAGAATTAACATTGATGATGGATCTATTTTATGTAACGGATCAGACTTTAAAAATCATTTATTTTAGAGACCAGTTTTAGTCCTATTAGCAATTACTTCTTAATTGTATCTTGATAAGGCGGTTTGGAAAGGAGCTTTGGCTTCCCTGTGCTGTGAGGCTCTCAGTGCCCATGGGCGGTGTGTCCACCATAAACACAACCCCCCACCCCGCCGTAGTCAATCCACAGAGGCATCCTCTGTCACCGTCCTCTTCCTGCTCCTCCCCACAGACTCTCTGGCTTGGAGCCTTCTGGGAGTGTCCTCTAGCTCTGAGCCAACATTTGCTTCTCTCCAATGTGTCTACTTCATGCTTTACAGCCACAAAACTCACCCTGCATCCACCTGTGTCGCTGATAATGAGGCAATGACTGTGGACCCCCATCCTCAAAACAAGCCCTGGAGTACGGGGTGCGTTGAGTTGGCGTCAGTCCTCCTGTGAGTGTGTTATTTTGCCTAATCATGGACCCCTCGGCCCCTTGGCTTCTGGCACGTTTATGTTAAGTCTGGACATACTTAGGGGGTGCTCAGGGGAGAGAAACATTCGGAAGATTAGCCCCAAGATAATAGAATGGTCAACCATGATGCTAACTCACTTATTTGAAATTTTAGAAACAATATTCAACTTTCAAAGAATAGACTGAATTGTGTCCCTCCCCAAATCCATATGTTGAAATCCTCATCCCTGGTACCTCAGATGTGTATATTTGGAGGTAGGATCTTTAAAGAGTTTTGTTGTTAGTGCTGTTGAGTGGATTCTGACTCCTAGTGCCCCTGTGGACAGCAGAGCGGAACCCTGCCCGATCTTTTGCATCTTGCTCTCACCTTCCAGCACTCTATCAGACAATGCTCCGCTGCTATTCGAAAGGTTTTCATGGTCAATTTTTTGGCAAGTGTGTGGCCAAGTCCTTCTTCCTAGTCTGTCTTAGTTTGGAAGCTCCGCTGACACCTGTCCACCATGGGAGACCCTGCTGGTATTTGAAATCCGGTGGCAGAGCTTTCAGCACCACAGCTACACACAGCCACCACAGTATGACAACTGACAGACGGGTGGTGTTGTTCCCTGACTGAGAAACAAACACGGGCCACAGTGGTGAGGGAGCCGGATCTTAGCCACTAGACCATCAGGGCTGGCTCTTTAAAGAGGTAACTACGGTAAAATGAGACTGTAATTCAATCTGACTGGTGTCCTTATGAGAAGAGGAGATGAGGACACAGACACACACAGAAGGATGACCATGTGAGGACACAGGGAGAAGATGGCCGTCTACACACCATGAAGAGAGGCCTCAGGAGAAACCAACCCTGTGACACCTTGATCTCAGACTTCCAGCCTCCGGGACTGTGGGGAATAAATGTCTGTTGTTTGAGCTGCCCGGTCTGTGTGATGTCTTGTTATGGCTGCCCGAGCTGACTGATGCAGACCCCCTCTGCCAGATGCTGCTCTGGGCACAGGTGTAGAGCAGTGAAGAGAACAGAAGAGATGAGCGCTGCTCTTGGGAGCTTACGCTGGGGCATACTTTCAGACACATCCCCCACACAGGTCCTTGAGGTCAACAAGACCTCAGAGATATTCCCTCTTCTATGAAGAACTCAGGGGCTAATGGGGCAGATGAGGCCATAAGCTGAGAATTACTAAAATATAGTCATTTGTATCAGAGGAGATGGTCACAAGCAGGCCAGCTCCTGCATAGCAAGAAAAGATCTATTAATCAACTCGCTTAACAAATATGTATTCCCCAATGTCCACCACAGTCACTGCACTGGATGTGAAAATAGAGTTCCGAGTTAGACCTCAGAGAGATGACAGTCCAGTTGAGGGGCCACAATCAACAAGTTCACACTCAACAAAAAGGCAAAATTACAAGGAAAACTGTCACGTGGAAGACAGAAATAAGGGGGCTGAGCGAAGGGCGTGTTGGAGGGGCCTCTTCAGAGGGGCTGGTTGGGGAAGAGGTCTCCAGGGAGCAGGCCTTTCAGTGCAGCCTAAGGATGAGAAGGAGCTTGTGAGGAGAGAGACTAGATATGCAAAGGCCCTGAGGTGGCAAGCCACTGGAGAGAGGAAGACAGGGTGTGAAACGAGGGTGGAGAAGCAGGGAGCCAGATCTGCAGGGTCCTGTTGGCCGTGGCAAGGCATCCAAGTTTTCTTCTGAGCATGCTGGGGACACACTGTGGCCCGCGAGCTGAGGAAAGTGGTGATCTCACACAATTTTGGAAGACCCCTGGTGTCTGTGGGCACTGGTGGTGAGCAGTGATGAAAGCTAGGGAGATATTCAGCCTCTGTCCAGGTCAGAGGGGCTGGTGGCTAGTGCTGGAGCAGCAGCAGAGGAGGTACAAGGAGGTGCAAGGAGGGAATAAGCCTCCAGGCCTGGGGCTCTGAGTGGGGAGTGGAGCTTGAGGGTCCTTCTTCCTTCTGCCCAACTGGCTGCTGGGCCCAGTCTGCAAATCCTGATGCCCAACACGGCTCTCCTTAATTCTCAATATTCCTAAAAGAGGAATTTTAAAAAATGTGTTACTTTAGACTGAAACATATGTTTTTTAAAGAGCAAACTTGAAATATATGGAATTCTATATAGTTAATTTAATTTGAATTAAAGCCAGGTAGTTATTTTAATAGCTGTCGTTCATTTAGTACTTACCCTATGCCGGACTTTGTGAAACACGTTTCTCTTGCACGTTCTCACATTATCTTCACAGTAGCCACGTGTGAATTGTTATCCCCGTTTCCCAGATGAAGGAGATTTTATGGGCCTTAGTTTCTTTATTCTGTATTTTTGCTGAGGAAGATTTGCCCTGAGCTAACATCTGTGCCATCTATTTTGTATGTGGGTTGCTGCCACAGCATGGCTGCTGACGAGTGGTGTAGGTCCATGCCCAGGATCTGAACCCATGAACCGGAGCTGCCAAAGCAGAGGGCACTGAACTTAACCACTAGGCCACAGGGCTGGCCCCTAATTTCTCTCTTGTTAAAATAAGCATATAATGTAATCAAAAGTCATTCAGCTATTCCATGATGAAACACACGAACGTGTACACACATGTGCACACACACATGCACGTGCACACACACACTCACCATGAACAATGTACACACATATCCGCAGTATAGTTAGAACTTAGCGCTGTGAGCGTCTGGCAGGGTTTGCTAGTTGCTCACACCTTCTGTGGTTGGCCACGTGGTCATCTCTGGCCAAGGAGATGCAGCCTGCACTCTCCTCCAGGCCTCAGTGTGATTTCTGTTTTGACTACCGATCCCTCCTCACTAGGAGGGAGAAACCATTAGATAAAGTATGTTTGGATTTTGTTTGAGAAGGAATCTGTTTGATGCTGAGGGACACTTCCTTTCTGGCAATAGCCTGTCCTCTACACTCAAACTAACCTTTAGCTCTGTCCTCAAACTTCTATGTGCTGGAATAGTCCGTTCATGTTGGAATTTATTCATTAAAACAGAAAAACAATGTAGTGTTGGGACTTGCTCGGTGCAAAGACCCTAAACACCAAAGGAAATAAAGGTGATGCCTGGGTTCTGCCATGTGTGACTCTTACTCTTCTGGGCAGAGTGGATGCACACACCAACAGAGCACAGTTCTTTCCTGGGAGCCTGGAGGGCAGCGTCATTTCTGAGTGCTTATCTCCTGGTGTGGGGCCTGGCAGCAGAGGGTGGCCCATGGAGGTGGTTAGATTGAATTTGGTAGAACAAGCCCTGGGTTGTCTCTGACTGTCCTGGACTGGCCACCTGCCAGTGCGATGGCCAGGGATCACTGCTAGGTAATGGAAGATGACAGCAGGCAGTGACAGCAAGAGGAACCGCTACTACGGCAAATTTGGCTACAACACACCCCCTGGCCATGCCCAGAGCCTGCGCCCAGGCTCTGTTTCCTGAATCCTCCCGCTCCTGTTGGCTGACAGCTATGCTGGGCTTTTCTGGGAACTTCTCTTCTCTGTCTTTTATTGGTTCCCATCCCCTGGCATCCCTGCTCCATGCCTCTAAATTCCCGAAAATGTGAATCTTTAGACTGTAGGATGAGTCATCAGAATTCTTGGGAAGACTGGAATTGCAAATTGCACTGTGTTCGTCATAACATTCTATTTACATGTTTTCAAATAATGAGTGGCCAAATAATAAAGAGGGAATCAGTTTTTTGTAAATAATATTATACTAAAGGTCTCAGAGATTTTCCGTAAAATAAAAAGATACGACATTAAATGCAATGCATGGCTCGTTAGTATGATGAACTAACGTATTGTGACATGATCATATATTTCAATAATAAATAAACATGATCTGTATATGATATAGTCATTCGATCAAAGAAATAATTAAAGAAGGGAACATTAAAACAAAATAACAAAATAAAAATGATTAAAAAATTGAATGACAATACCACAAATATTTAATGTGAGCATTTATCATTCTTAAAACAAAGGTCGAAAACACGCAAAGCAGGCGTCACCTTATCCAAAGGCCTTATTCTTTGTTTCATGACAAATAGTCCAGACATAGAAAAATTTCTTTCAGTTATCATCGGCACTGCTGGTCGAACTGTTCAAACCACATCTTCAAGTTGGGCCATTGGGTGCATGTTGCTTCTTGTGTGTTCGTTTTCTTTCTCGTTGGCTTGCCCCGATTTTGGCTGTGCCATTGAAATCAATCTTGCTTCTGCTTCTTCAGTCGCTATGTCCATTTCTCATCCCACGTCGGGGTATTTCACAGCAACCTTCACATTTTTTCTGTGAATTTCTTCTGTTGAAGCACATTTTCTTTTAGAAGCCTATCCATTAATGATGTTCCAAAAAAAGCTATTTCATTTTTGTTTGACAGCAAAGAAGCTGTCCTTTTCCTCTTCATATAAAAAGCAACTGAACGCACCGCTCACAACTTCAAAATACTCCTCCTTATGTAAACAACCGAACTTCAGCTGCCAAGAAACACTTTTATTCATATGTTGGGTTTTTAAAACCCTTTGGATCATTCTTTATAATAGATTCCAGTGTGTTTCCCATCTAAAATGACTTGTAGTTTTATTTATTTTTCACTCGAGCATTTCCTCCTACAAAGGAAAATTCCTTACTAGAGAATTGTTAAAAGTTTTACAATTTTTCTTATACTGAAAATTGTGGAGGAGACATCATTTTGCAAATACTGATTGGATTTGGCTACTAATCTAAATCACAGTTACCACTTTTATCATCCTGGTTTCCCAGTCTCCACTATATTTACTTCTGCTGTTATTTGTTTCTGATGCTCCGTCTTTCAACCTGCTGACCTAAGATGAAACCTATGTTGCACCCAGGTGAAATGTGTGGTTGTAGGATAACGGCTAAATCACCAGTCATGACTTCCTGAATTTTCCCCGAATTGCTGCTCCATCGCTTGTTGTGATCTGTATTAGTTATCTACGGCTGTTATGAATTACCCCCAAATTTGACAGTCAGAAGAAAGAACATCTCACGGTTTCTGTGGGTCAGGAATTCTAGAGTGGCTGTGCTGAGCGGTTTTGGCTCAAGGTCTCTCCCAGAGGCTGCAGTCAAGCTATCCGCCAGGGTGGTTGGCACCTCGGGGTTTGATGGGAGAAGACCTGCTCCCAGGTTCACTCTGCTTGTTGGCAGGCCTCCAAAGACACACTTCCAAGTTCACCCACATGGGGCCTACGCACAGGGTTCCCTCATGACTTGGCAGCTGGCTTCCCTCAGAGCAAGTGGTCCAAGATAGAATGAGAAAGAGCCCCTAAACTGAAGCTACAGGCTTTTTTACAGTCTCGTCGTGTGAGTGACACCCACCACATTTGCCACTGGTTACAAGCAGGTCGACAAGTCCAGCCCACACTCAGAGGGACAGGATCATCGAGGGCTGTCTAAGAGACTGCCCACGACACAACCACATCTGCTCCAAGTTTTAATTCAAAAGTTTCTGTTCCTTCCTGAAGCAAAGACAATACCTTTTGCCCAGAACAGCTCCCATGAATTCTTATTAAATCAAGGTTCAGTGAAGCCTCAATGCAGTATACATGAACATTCAAGTGTCTTTGATTCCTACAGTGGGTCCACACACCCATACAAATGTTTATTGTTTCATTTTCACAATTGAAAGCACCAAACTGATGTGCATTGTTTTACTTTATTGTAATAGTTGTGTATTAACGCCTCAACTGATGACGAACTTTATGGTCATCGCAGTCCCATATATATGTATATATATATACACGCATGAACTTTGTAAACAAATAAACCATTATTTATCATCTTACATACCTAACGTAGAGAATTTTATTTGGTTTTATGAGATTTAAACCCCATAGCCAAAGTGGGCAAAAGTTTGCAGTGGGGATAAAGTGATACAGCATATTTTTTTTTCTGGCTTGGAATAAAGTCTGATAGCTAACAGGCTCTCTCTCCCAAAAGTCTAATGCTTAATTGACTGATATTCCTGGAAGTATGCATATCACTATTTTCTACTGACATTTCTAAACTTCTTACAGTAAGTGTTATTTAGCGCAACTTATTAAGGTAGAAATATTGAGGAGGAGGTGCAATAAAAATAAGGAAACAAAGAGTAGCAAAACAAAAATCTCAACGGCAACGTCATTTTGTTTTCCTCTTCTTTTCAGAAAATAAAGATGAAAAAATCCAAAGCTAAGACAAACAAAACAAAACAAAATTCAAAACAAAAACAAAAGTGTCGGATTTTATGAGAAAAGCTCTTTGAAACCTCACTGACAAAGCTAGTATGTTGGTTTTTTCTCTGTGGTTTCTGAACTCAACCAAATGGCCACACTTTGCACTAGTGACCTTTTATTCTGCTTCCATAATCATCGTAACTGTCTGTGACACAGTAATTTACTCTGTAAGGATAATCATCGTGCAGTTAGGAATATATTTTACTGTAAGTGAGCACACAGCTTCGACCACAGATGATTGTGTGTTTGCCCCTCCTAATGAGAATGCACAAGCTCTCCACAAAGAAGCCAGGGAATTGGGAGACTGAACCAGCTATCCACAGTGTATACTCCAGTTATAAATAAAAATATACAAATATCAAATAAATATCATATATATATCTATAGATATGTGTGTGTGTGTGTGTGTATATATATATATATATAGAGAGAGAGAGAGAACAAATGAGAGAGAAGAGCAAAATGAACTCTTTCATGGATTTTGTTTCAGCCATTGTCATCTTCTGGCCAATCTTGCACCTCACTTCCTCCATCCCTGGATTATTTTGAGCAATCTCAGATATCTCAGCAATCTCAGATCATTTCATCTGTATGTGTTTTTGAATGTATCTCTAAAAGATATAAGAGCTCATATACATACAACAATTGGTTGAGATTCTATCTTTAAATTTTCAGGGTTATTTCTCTCCCCCCCATCCCTCCTTCTCCACTTCCCCTTCCTCTTCTTTCCCCTCTTTCTTCTTTCCTCTTAATTCTTCTTTGTAAATTATTTGATGAAGAAACTAGATTGTTTGTCCTATAGAAGTTCCCACACTACATTTTGCTGATTACAGCTCCTTGGTGTAATTTAACGTGCACATTTTGCCTCTTGTATTTCCTGCACAGCAGTAGTTAAATACAGAGGCTTTATCAGATTCAGACTCAATTTTGTGGGAGAATATTACAACATGGTCTCATGAGCACCCATCAAGTGGTGTCTCTTCTTGTGTAGTGAGCAGCATGCATCCATCTTTCATTTCACTAGAGTGCAAGATGATGATATTCTTTTTCTATTACTCCTTATTCTTAGTATAAAGATAATCTCACCTTCATCAATTTCATTACACTGAGAGTTTCTCTGGGAAAAGTAAGATAAATTGTTGATTCTCTCCTCTGTATTTTAATTTTCAAAATAATGAGTTGGCTACCTAGCATCAACTAAAGGTGACCAATGAGCGTTTTACTTTTAAAAAATCATTGAGATTGCATGAATTTAAACATACTCAATATATTTCAATCCATTTCGGTGTTTATCTTTATTGGTGCTCAAATAGTGTCAACTTTGTCTATAGGGGTTTCTGAGTTGGCCCCCGAGTCTTGCTGACACGACCTCACCGGTCTTTACCAGCTTCTTGCTTTCATCTAAGATAAAATCCCCTTCTTCACACCTGGAGTCAGACTTTTCTGCAAGGACTCTTGGATCTGGGGCCAGGGGGAGAAATAAATTTTATTTAATGAATAATTGATTCTTTTAATTAAACTTTTTAGTTGAGGTAATTGTGAATTCTTATGTCGTTGTACAGATTTATGCCGAGAGATCCCACCTGCCCTTCACCAAGTTTCCTCCAATAGTAACATCTTCCATAACTACCGTACGTTATCACGCCCAGGAAATCCACGTCCACTTATCACATCTCATTAGTTTTACATGCACTCACTAGTGTGTGTATATATTAGCTCTTGTGATATTATCACATGTGTGGATTCCTGCAATCACTACCACAGTCGAGACGTGGAACAGGATCCCTCATGTTACCCTTTCATAGCTACAGCCACCTGCCTATTCTGACCTCCATCTCTATCCCTGGCAACCACTAATTTGTTCACTATCTCTGTAATTTTGTCATTTCAATAATTTTATGTAAATGGAATCATATAATATGTAACCTTTTGAGATTGGCTTTCTTTCACTCGATATAACTCCCTTGAGATTCATCTAAGTTGTCTATATCAACAGGTCTTTCTGTTATTTTGTTGGATAGTATTCCATGATATGGATGTTTAACCATCCACCTATTGTGGGATATTTGGGTTGTGTCCAGTTTTCTTGCTATTACAAATAAAGCTGCAATGAACATTTGTGTACAGATTTTGTGTGAACATAAGTTTTCATTTCTCTGGGGTAAATGCCAAGCATACAGTTACTGGGTTGTATGGTAAGTTCATTTTTAGTTTTCTTAAGAAACTGACAAACTATTTTCCAGAGTGGCGGTACCATTTTTCATTCCATTCAGCAATATATAAGTGATTCCGTTTCTCCATAGCCTTGCCAGCATTTTGTATTCCCACTATTTTTCATTTTAGCCATTTTGATAGATTTACAGTGATATTTCCTGCAGTTTTAATTTGCATTTTCCTAGTGGCTAATGATGTTGAACATCCTTTCATGTGCTCATATGCCATCCATGTATCTATCCTCTTTGGTGAAATGTTTGTTCATTCCATTTGCCCATTTTCTAATCAGATTGAATGATTTTTTTACTGTTGCATTTTGAGAGCTCTTTATATATTCTAGATGAAAGATCCTTGGCAGATATGTGGTTTGCAAATATTTTCTCCCAGTATGTGGCTTGTCTTTAAATCCTCTCAACAGGGTCCTTTGCAGAGCAAAAGTTTTTAATTTTGATGAGGTCCAAGTTATAAATTCATAGGTCCATATCCCAGAACTCTAAATTGACTTGTTATTCCTGTGGAATAGAAATTTGGAATCCGGTGGAACGTTACCGCATCCACTGTTTTCAATTTGAGTGCTTGAGCGTTAAGGAATATAAAACGGTAACAAATTCACTTCATAAAATTCATTTGAACTGACGTGGTATGGAGGACAAAGAAAATCTTGGTGGTGTTTATTGAGATTTCAAAATGGACAGAATAAAATAAGGTGAAGCAGCCTTGTCTAGTAAATTGCGTAGAGCACACAGGCATTGCGTAGGTGTGTAACCTGGGATACCTGTGTTGGGGCTTCCTCCTCTGTAAATGGTAGCAAGAAAGTGAACACTTAGAAGTTTGAGTAATTACTTGACAGTGTAATTGATGGTTGTTGAATCTTAGATAAAGGAGGGGGCTTGTATTGCATATGCCTTTCATTTCTTTTTTGTAGTAATTTATTTTTATGTCTTGTAAAAGTTTTGGGCCACAGCAGAGTAAGGGGGAAACATCACACCAGGTCCTTCCCACAGAGAGTGAGATTTCTCTAAAGTGGCTCTGGTCTACTGAAGGACTAACACAGAGCTTTGGATAAAGGCCATTTCTACACAGGACCGGAAATGGTCTTCCCAGTGACTCGTTATCTGAGAAGCTGTAACATTCTAAACTTTCCAGGGCCACATAGAGAAAGACCTTGCTTTGGAGAGTGGGATGTTCCCCAGCAGACGCACCCAGGAGAAGAGCAGTGGCTGCTCAGGTAGCTGGGAGGCGGCAGATTCTGCATCAGCAACTAGGGTTTCCCAGCAATGCCCAACGTCTATCTTGTTTCTCTGTCTTCCAATTCCTGACCCTGGAGGCATCCACAAATTACGTGGGATTCGCAATGGTTGTATGTAAATCCAGGAACTGTTCACACTGTTAAATGATTCATGTCACTCTCAAATACACGTAGATGCCAGGACATGACGTGTAAAGCACAGTACCGATTCTTTATATGTGCAGCCATGTGGACGAATGCCGAATGCTCAGATTTATGAAAGGTTTGATTCTTCTTAAACCAGTAAGATCTAGTATAATTTTTCAAAAGAAATAAAAATTTCAGCTTTTTAGGTAAAATTTAAGTAATCTTGATTTGAAATGATCTCATTCTTGTGTTTTTTCCTTTAATTTTAATAGATGTTTGGAAAGTTTAGGTAAAATAACTTTTTTGGAAACCTATTGACTTAATTCCTAGATTCCTTGCATTTACTTCAAGTTACAATTTTTTAAGAAAATGCATTAAATTTTGTATATTTTGAATTAATGACATTTTATTTCTTAATCCTTTCGATCAAGGGTTGGCAAACTACAGCAGGAGGGCTGTGCTTATGGTTGTGAATACAGTAGCCAGCACATACCACATCCACTCTTGGGTAAGTCTATGGCTGCTCTGCTCTACAGTGGCACAGCTGAGTCCTTGCTGAGGAATTACAGAGAACCCAGAGCCACAAAGTCTAAAATATTTACTCTGGGGCTTTTTTCAGAAGAAGCTTGCCTATACATATTGATTAGATCCTTACCGTCTATAAGACATAAGAATCTTGATGAAATAAAAGAACTCATGATTTTCTAGAAATGAAACCTGTGCATTAAATATATCTTCATTATTCATCTGAATATGGCTAGCCCATGAAAAGAATATCCAAACTTAAATTCAGTAATCAATGCTGTTTTGCTGATTTTCAATCATATAAAAACCCACTTTATATGTATTTTTATTTTGTCATTTTGAAGGTATAATTGTTAAGATGAGAAAATAGAATAGATTTTATTTAATAGCGTCTTTGATTTTTAACTTTGAAAAATTAAGGCATGTAATGTGTCTTTTCACTCTGGCCCTGGGCCTTCTACATGCTTGGGCTGGGCCCGGCTGGGTTCTACTGTTTAGAAATTAAACAACTTTGATTTCACAAATCTTACATACTTTTCACTATACAGTAAGAATTATTGCTACACATAGAAACTGGGTTAAATTAAAATTGAATTATCTTAAAATATTGAAAATGGTGTGATGCTATTTTTTAGAAATTTGAATAACTATTGACCTTTAATTGCACACATATCATAAACGAACCCTTTCTACTAGACCCGAAGTAGACCACGTGTGTTGGGAGCCAGTGCAAATTCTATTTCTCTCTCAAGGGTCCTTTTGAGGCGTTTGGTGAGATTGTATGGCTACCGGGTTTCTAAAAGGCCTGGCATATTATGTGACATTTTTCTCATATAATCTAGAAGTTTGTTTTCCAAACTTCAGTCATTCTTACAATTTTTTCCATATATATTTACTGCCTGCAATATTATTTACATTTGAATTGACTCATCTTAATTATATAAATGTATTTTAAAGCAAACTTTATATCATTCTCATAAATAGAAAAATGAAAAATTTTGTAATTAATTGTTATAATTAATAATTGCTTGCTATAATTAATTAAATATTTATATAGCTCATAAAATTTAAAATACTTTTTTTCACCTAAATTATTTGGATGCCCCCAGTAGTACATGGAACACATTTTAAGAAAAAATGAGCTGTGTAAACTTGGACGTTTTTCTACCCCGCCTGTCTACTCCATCAAGCCGCAAGTATACTAGAAAAATAGATATATTTTTAGATTAGATACATTAGATTAATTATATTTAAGAGATGCTCCGAACCACCACTGTTTTCATTCTTGTTATTTTCATATAATAAGAGTTCACAGTTTAATCCAAATTGGCAAATAAAATATGTTCTATTGTCCTCCCTTGCCAAATATACTTTCACAATGACAAAGAGAACTGTATGCATAGTCTGTGTTTTTTATATGACTAAAAGTCTGCAATGTTGAATTGTTACTGCTCATATCTGGGTCTTCTGCTAGTGGCCCAGTGTATCAGATGTTTATTGCTGAGAAAAAAAGCATCCATAAATGAGTGCCATGACACAATGAGTTATCATTGTTCACAAGTCAACAGACCAGCTGGGCATTTCTTCTGTTCTGGGCTGGGCATGGCTGATGTTAGCTGGGCTCACTCATTCTGCAGTGAGCTGATGGGTCAGCTTCTCTAGGATAAACCTAGCCACAGATCTGGTCGTTGGCTGGCTGTAGGCTAGGGTGAGGGTAACACCTGGGCTTTGTGTCTCTCATCTTCCAGCAGGTGAGCCCAGGCTGGAAGCAGATTTCCCATCTGCTCACAGCGCAGATGGGAAATCTAAGACAGCAAGTGGGAGCACGCAATGCCTCTTGAGGCCTAGCCTTAGAACTGGCAAATCATCATTTTTCTCCACTTCCTATTGGCAAAAGCAAATCATAAGGCTAGCCCAATACAAGAAGTAGGAAAATAGACTCCATTTCTGGTTGAAAGGAATGGCCAAATTACGTTGCAAGGTATGAGGATACAGAAAATGAGGACTGAACAATTGCAGACATTTTGGCAATCAATCTACCACAGCCAGCAATGTTAATGTGAGCAGCAAAATATATATATATATTTCATAAATTATTTTATATTTATTACTTATTTAAACATCTTTGTTTTTTGCTTAAAATGTTTGAAGGGGATAACACTTAGGTGAAAATGAGTCAAAAAACGTAGCATAAAATAAAAGAGAAGAACTATATAATAAACAAGTTTAATAATATGTTATAGCAAAAACTCTCAGTTGAGTAAAGGTAAGATAAATCCCCAGCCACATACTATGCCCAGGGCTCTGATCACTTTTTCTCTGAGCACTTTCAAGAGTCTGGCCCATGTGGTCAGGGAATTTCCTGGGGTGTCGCAGTTGGTTTTGGGAATCTGGCCTCTATTAGAGTCCACTCCATCCACTAGACAAGCCAGTTTATGTCAGAACTCCAACTGTGGATAAGAATCAAATGCTTCTCTATGTGACTTCTAGGCTCCATGTGGATGAGGTCATGAGAGTTGAAAGCTGAGTGGGCATCAGTTCTTTCCCCATCTCAAGATCTCAGCTTCAAATGTGACTTACCCAGAACCCTCATTACCAGCATTTCAGATGTGGATGGAAGCTCAGGGTGCAACATCCTGTGAAGACAAGAGAGCAGGTGTAACATGCCAGGTGCTCATCCTCCAGTGAGGGAATGAGGAAGGGACAGCACCTCAAGAACAAAAACCTAAGCTGTCGTTCATAAATTTATCTTTAGCCATAATATAATAAAAGTACTGGATTGACCATCCTGCATGAAAACACCTACAAAACTAGACAAAATATATGAAACAAGTAGCTTTCAGACATTGGACAACAGGCAGCCCAAGACATTTATCCCTCAGAGAAAGTAGATGACTGCAATGAGCCCCATGAGGGCCCAGCTCCTGGCCACAGGATGGGAAGGGAGAACCCCAATACAGCCCAGTGGTCTTGCTGAGTGAGGGGAGAGAGTTCAGAGTTTTAGGGGAGTAATGACACTGCAGTTCTTGCAGTAGTGTATCCAAGCTTGGAGATAGGTGCATAGAGAGAAGAGAGAGCCCAGAAGACCAGCAGCTAATTCTCGCTGAGCATGGCTCTGTGAAAATGTGTGATCAAACTCCCAAGGACAGAGAAAGAACCAGCATAAAGGAGTAGCTGGAAAAATGCCCAGAGTTTACGTGGGCTGGGCAGCAAATGGAGCACAAAGACCTGAAACAGAGCCACTCATAGAGTTCTCAAGAAAGTATTTCCAAAGTAATGGGGCCAAATTAGCTCTAAATCAAGTGGAAGTATTAGAGAAACCCAAATCAAACTTCAGGAGATGAAATATTAAATTTACGAAATGAAGATTACACTGGATGGAATGACAGCAGATGAGAAGATGCTGAAGAGAAGTTTAGTAGACAAACAAATAGCAATGTAAACCACACAAATGAAACATGTGGAGAGAAAAAATGACTAAGACAATGAACTGAGTAACAATGAGGGGCGGACAAGTGGTGTAGCATATGTATCATCGGAGTTCAAGAGAAGAATAGGAGAGAAACAGAAAAAAAAATGAAGAAAGCATATTTGAAAATTTCCCAAATTCAATGAAAAATATATTTAATTTCAGAAATCTCAGCAAACTCCAAGCAGAAGAAATATGAAGATAATCATACCAGAAAACATCACAGTCAGATTGCCGAAAATCATTGATAAAGAGAAAATATACAAAGTAGACAGAGGAAAAAGCACATGTCATGTTTTGAGGAACAACTGTAAAGATGACAGTGGGCATCAGAAACAAGGCAACCAGGAAAAATGGTGCCACATCTTTAAAGCACAGAAAGAAAAATGTTGTCAAACTTGCAATTCTATATCTACAAAATATACTTTTCAAAAAAGAGCAAAAAATAAATATATATTTTTTCAGGGATGCAAAATCCTAGAGCAGTCATTGCCAACACAGCAGTACAAAAAATGTTAAAAGAAGTTGTTCAAGCAGAAGGAAAATGACTCCAGGTGGCAATTAGGATGCAAAAAAAAAAAAGAGGGATGCTGGAGATGGTAAATATATTGGTAATATAAAATACTTCTTTTTCATTTAAAAATCTCTTTGAGGGGCCGGCCCCATGGCTTAGCGGTTAAGTGTGCAAGCTCTGTTACTGGCGGCCCAGGTTCGGATCCCGCGCGCACTGACACACCGCTTGTCCGGCCATGCTGAGGCCGTGTCCCACATACAGCAACTAGAAGAATGTGCAACTATGACATACAACTATCTACTGGGGCTTTGGGGAAAAAAAAGGAGGAGGATTGGCAATAGATGTTAGCTCAGAGCTGGTCTTCCTCAGCAAAAAGAGGAGGATTAGCATGGATGTTAGCTCAGGGCTGATCTTCCCCACAAAAGACAAAAAAAATCTCTTTGATACTAATTGACATTTTGTTGTGTGTGTGTGATGAAGACCAGCCCTGAGCTAACATCTGATGCCAATCCTCCTCTTTCCACTGAGGAAGATTGGCCCTGGGCTAACATCCATGCCTGTCTTCCTCTACTTTATATGGGATGCCGCCACAGCATGGCTTGAGAAGCAGTGCATCGGTGCCCGCCCAGGATCTGAACCTGTGAACCCTGGGCTGCTGAAGCAGAGCCCATGTACTTAACTGCTGCGCCACTGGGCTGACCCCAACTAATTGACATTTTAAAGAAAATATATAACACATTTTGAAATAAAATGCATGCCGATGATAGTACAAAGGCTGGGAGGGGATGAAAGCTTATTACTGTAAGACTCTTAGACTATATGTAAAACAGCATGATAGTATTAGAAGTTAGACTATGATAAGTTAGAGATATATAGTGTAAAGCCTAGAACAATCACTTAAAAAGGGAGAGAGAGTTAGTGAACCAATAATGGAGATAAAATAGAATCATAAAAAATGTTTGATTAATACAAAAGAAGTCAGGCAAAGATGAAGAAGGGAACCAAGAAAACATGAGAAAAGAGAAAAAAATAGCAAGAGGAGTGGATTTAAACCAAACCATATCAACAATCACATTAAATATAAATGTCCTCAATATTCCTACTAAAAGGCAGAGATTGTCAGATTATAAAAAAGCAAGACCTAACAATATACTCTTTGTACAAAACCACTTTAAATATAAAAATCCATATAGGTTAAAAGTAAAGAGATGAAAAACATATACCATGCTAACACTAATCAAAAACTGTTGTAGTAGCATATTAATATCAGGTAATGTAGACATCACAGCAAGAAATATTATGAAGGACAATGAAGGTTATTTTTTAGTTTTATAGGGGTCAGTTTGTCAAGAGATGTAACAATCTTAAATGTCTGTGCCTCTAATAACGGAGTTTCAAACTGTATGAAGCAAAACTGGTGAACTGCAAGGAGAAATAGACAGACACAGAAGTTTAGTTACAGGATTTTCAGACTCCACTCTCCATAACTGGTTAACCAAGAAGATAAAAAAATCAGTAAGTGGATTACAACTAGACCTAATTATCAACCAACTTGACCTAATTTACATTTATGGAGCATTCCTCCCAACAACAATAGACTACATTCTTTTCAGGTGTATGTGGACATTTACCAAGACAAATCATATTCTGAGTCATAAATAAGTATAAAAGACTTCAAGTCATACAAAGCAAGTTCTATAACAACAGTACAATTAAATTAGAAATTAATTATGGAAAGATATCTGTATAATGCCTAAATATTGGAAATCTTAAAAAACTTCTAAATATCATGTTAGTCAAAGAAGAAATCACAAGAAAATTTAGAAACTATTTTTAACTGCAAAGCTAAGATGTTAACTTTGTATCAAATATTTGTTTAAATCAGGAACAGCAATGATTTTCCATGAATCAAATAGTAAGGAAATAGTGAACGTTTTCTCTTTAACTTACTTGGTGCCTAAAAAAGGTAAACTCGTTCACTCATTTAGATACTGATTAAGCACTTATTGTGAGAGTGAGGAGTTTCCATGAGCTTTTTTCTGTGAGTTTCCAGAGCTGTTTCCATGCTGATTATTATTATTTTTTAAACAAACACCCATATGTTGTTTACTATGTTCTGGGTGCTCATCTTATAGTTTACAAATACTAACTCATTTTATTTTATTTATGTTAATGTAGTATAATATATTAGCCCATTAAATCCTTCTTTCACTTATTTTTAGTTCCACCACCTTTTATGGTAATTATTTGCTTACAGATCTGTCTCCTTCCCTTGTCTGTGATCTGAATGTAGACTCGAGATGACTAATCTTTGTGTCCTCCACAACTGGTACAGAGATTTTATTTACTGAATGAATGATTGGATGAATGTATGAAATTGTAGTTCGTTCACAAGGCCCAAGGCTGAGAATTATGATAAGTGATTCCTGGTTTTAACATTCCACATTTTAAAAACAGTACTTTTTCATCATTTCTATTGTTGCTATCATTACTATTATTAGAATATGGAAGTCCTTTGCTCTAAAACAATAAAATATACTCTCATGTTACTATTTTAATTTTTGTAATTGTGACATTGAACCCACAATTTCTAAAGTACAGATATATTCATTTTTATTCTTACATGTGTTTAACTCCAGGAAATTTTACCATTTTTTCAGAAACTGCATTTCTCAATTGATATTTATGAACCTTTGTTTCTATGCCTGCCTTAAATTGGAAAAGTTCATCATGTGATCTTCTGATTATTTCAAAAGAGAGTAAGATCTATGATACTAGCAAAGTAATACTCTAAACTGGTGGTTATTCAAAGTCCTGTCCTTTATGCTGACTGTTTAAAACAGGCTTTTTTGTTATTTAATAAAAGTAATTTAAAGATAATCTAATATGTGCCAAGCCCTGGGATAAACAGTGAGAAGTAAAGATTAATAAAACACTTTTTACTTTAGAAGCAATATGAAAATGGAATAAAATACCAATAGGTGTTAACACCTGGAATGGCAGAGTGAGGAGCTTGGACAATTCTCTTCCCAAAAAGCAATGATATAACTGGACAAAAACAGCCATTCCGGGACTCTGAAAATTGACCAACAACATACAAAAAATTGAGAACAATTTCAAGAAAAGATATTGAACCACAGTAAAAAAGTAGGAGCCTGTGATGTTTTAGGTTGGGGCTGCAGCCATTTCCTCCTGATCCCCTATGCATGCATGGCATGAGTTACCCAAATCATGGGGCAACCCATGGGGACTGGCAGCCTTGCTGCCAAATAAGAATGACTTGATTTTTAGTGGAGCATGATAAAAACCAAGCCCTCAGGGGCATTGCCAAAAATAACAGCAATCTCAACGGCAAATAATCAGACGAGGCTTGAGGTTGCAATATTGATTGGGATGTGCAACACACTGGAAGAGCAGCAAAAAATGTAGTAGGGAGATTTGGGACATGAGATGGCCACAATGGTCTTTGATAAGCAACCTCATATCTTGGATGGTACCGAAGGCTGAATACATGTGCAAGACTTCACACATGCTCAGGAAAGACAGAGCAATCCCCAGCTACCTACTCATATTTGACTGAATGTGAGGCCTTGCACGTGGCAGAAAGCAAAAGCTTGGCAGACTTGTAAACTTCCTGGACTTGGAAGGCATTCCCCAAACGAAACACAGATCTACTGGGAAAGGCTGGAAATATCACTGACTCAAGGATTTTAAGCAAAATCTCTGACAACTAAGCTATGTTGATGTAGGGGCAACCCGTTGGAAGCTGGGCTTAAAAATAAAAACAGAATTTAAAAAAGCACTGAACAGAGAACACCAGTGGCCACACAGTAAAGAAGACAGATTCTATAAATTTGGCCTGGGGAAGTCAATAAATGAACAAATGAACTAACTACCTTCCACAGGGTAATCAGAATACAGAGTTACTCCAATATATTATCTACAATGTCCAGTTTTCAACAACAACAAAAGCAGAATGCAATGAAATAGGAAATTATGACCCACATACAGGAAAAATAGATGAGTCAATAGGGGGCAAGATGTTGGATTTAGCAGCAAAGACTTCACATCAGCTATTATATTCAAAGAACTAAAGGAAACCATGTAAAGAAATAAAGGATATCATGATGACAATGATTGACCAAATAGAGAATAGTTCTCTATAGTTCTGAAATAAAAGAGATAATTCCTCAAAAGTATTGGCTGAAGATGAGAGAAGACTATCACTCAAAAGTGTCTAAGAGAAGAGACATTTATCTTCAGACACTGCTCAGAAAATCAGCAAGCCAGATTTTGGTTGGGCTGATAAGCTTATCCTAGGAAATTATTCTGATTCTGGAAGACTGTACAGTTTTTCTCCCACAAGGAAGAACATCCTGCAAAGAACCTACACATTCTCCAAGAGAAAAGGAGAAAAAGAACCTGAGAAACAAATGGCAAAGGAACATCATTTGCCAGAGAAAGTGCTGTTTGAAGCAGATAAAAATGGCGACCACAGATCTTCCTATAAGATGAGTTTAAATTCTGGTCAACAAGCATTGAATATCAACAAAATAACAAAGCACACCCACATTAAAGATATGAGAGTAAAAATTATCTATGCACTGGGAAACAAAGTACCAATATTCTTTCAATAAAGGGAACCAGAAAGAATATAGCAGAAGAAGACTTAAATTTGCTGAAAGATAAAGTGGGAAAAAAGGGAGTTTGAAGAATTAATGAACATATTATCAAGGCAGGTCTAATTGACATATAATGATTTCTATAACTTTAAAATAGAAAATGCACTTTCTTTTCGATTGCCCATAGAAATTCATGATACACATATCTGGTCAATAAATTCCATAGAGTATAAATAGGACAATGTTCTCTGAAAACAATGCAACACAACCAGAAATTGATGAAACAATTTAAAATAAAATGCTACTACCTAGAATTTAAAAATACTACTGAAAGAAAGCAAAACTATATTTAAATATCCTTTTAGGAACTAAATCCATTTTGAAGAATATAAAAAAATGGACAAAATATTGAATATAGAAATTATGAATCATAACAGTATTAAGAGGAAAATCCATACTATTAAATACATGAATTAATGTAAAAGTGGAAAACACATACAAGTTCATTGGGAATCTTGTTTAACAAGTTGGGGATAAAAACAACACAATAAATCCAAGAAAAGAAAGCGGAAGGATTAATAAACACACAAATGAAAATTAGTGAGTCATAAAATAGAAAATATTTTCTTTAAAAACCATACAAAGAGTAAAAATGATTTAGGTAACTTTTTCATTAAAAAAATAATCGAAGACCTACCTACCTGAAAAACCTCAGAAGAATTGTATCTAGCACACTTTAAAAATTAGGCAATCAATGTTAATGGTATTTAAATTATTGTAAAATTTGAAAGAAATCAAGTTTTCATTTTTTAAAAATCAGCATAATATCACTACCCAAACCCCTAATTATACACTAAAAATCTGTAGTCCAACTTCATTTATAAATGTAAATGCAAAAATCAATAAATACTATTAGAATACTATAAATACTATTAGAAAATATTATTAGAAAAACAGAATTTCCATGGGCAATTGAAAAGAAAGTGTATTTTGTATTTTCAAACTATAGAAATCATTATATATCAATTAGATCTGCCTTGATAATATGTTCATTAATTCTTCAAACTCCCTTTTTCATCACTTTATCTCTCAGCAAATCCAGAAGCACAATAAAATATATTCTCACTAAAAGGAATTTATTTCAGAAATAGTTCAATATAATGAGACAATATGTTGGGATAATATATGTCACAATACAATATAATATGTTTTAATTCATCACATAGAACAAAATAATGTTGTCATCAACACAGATGCTGAAAAGGCAGTGAAAATATGCATCCTTTCTTCATTAAAAAGGAAACAAAAACCTTGAATGAAATTAGAATAGAAAGATTCTTCTTTAATGTGGTGAAATAGCTGGGGTTCTGCATCATGGGAAAATACTTGGAACATTTTCAGGGAAGTCCTGGAGGTGCTAGTGATGAAAAGAAATTAGAGAAAATGTTGAGGTATAAAAATTGTAAAAGAAGTCAATTTTATTTATTTGTAAATGATATAATTATATGCATGGAAAATTTAAATCAACTGAAAATTACAAACATAATTTTAACACATAATATGGAAAGGTAGCTGAGTACAAATATACAAAAATAATGTCTTTCGTGCATAAAAAGAACCAGTTAGAAAATGTATACATAAAAACAATACTACATAACTAATATAAAGAATATATTTAATTTATAATAACAAAAGCCACATTTAGAAAGCTATAAAAATATTAAACATAAATTTGCAATGTCAGTATGAAGAAACTTAGAAAACAACACTGAGTTTCCATATCCCGAAGACATTATGTCTGTTTGCACGTGACCTTATAAATTTAACATGATCACAATAAAATACTTCCTCCACCTTTTTTTTTTAAACTTGACAAGTTGGTTCTAAACCTCATGTTTAGAAATAAGAATATTCAGAAATATTTTAAGAAATGCAGAATGAAAAAGGGGCACTGGTTCTAGGCAAATATCAAAATGTATTATAAAACTACTATAATTAAAACAGCATGATAGAACCACATGAATAAACAGCATAAACAATAGATTGGAATAAATTTAAAAAATAAACAACACAAACAGAAACATCTGGTCTGGAATATGAGTGTCACCATGATAGGTTTTCCATAAATGACATGGAGACATTGTGTGACCCGTTGGAAAAGGAAGTTGACACTTAGTTCATTTCTTATAACAAAATAAATATAGAAATAATGGCCTAAAAGTATTACAAATAAACACGGAAAATACTATTTTTAACAGTCCTGGAGTGGAGATAGCATGTATTAGCCTACAAACCATTTGAGGACAGTTTTATAAATTTAACTACATAAAAATAAAAGTTTTATTCATGGTAAAAAAAGAAGGCACATGCCAACATAGGAAATACATTTGCACTCTCTGTCACAAAGAGTGAGTTTCCTTGACATTAAAATATCTCCATTAAAAGGACAAATAAAGCCTTCTAGACAAATATACAGTGGCCTGAGCAGACAGCCTGCAGAAAAGACATAGCAATGTTTAAACACGCAACAATAGGCTCAACATCATGCCCAGCAAGATAAATCTCTTTTTTTTTTTAAACTTGAGATTGGCAAAAATAGAATATTTAGAAAAAACTCATGAATTAGATCCTTTCATAAATTTATAGTTTATGTATAAATTGATAAAACATCTATGGACAGTAACTGAGCAATATTCACAGAAGCAAAGATGAACAATTTTTACCAAGCAATTCTACATGTGAGGGTTTATCCTACAGGAAATATTCACCCATGTCTGAAATGGCAAATGTGCAAGAATACTAGTGTACCATTGTTATGAATTTCATGAGGTTAAATTTTCCTATGCACAAAGGGAGTTATTAATCTTCACATACCTTCATTGCCACCCTGCGCCTGCCATCCTCTCTTATATACAAAGAAAACTGCAATTTCCTACAGGACAGAACATCCAAGCTGATGCACCAAATACAGAGTTGTTTCTTCTGTATCTGAGACACCTCGTACCTAAGTGTTCACTGAATAGCACCAATGTCCCACAGCCACACATTCTGATTCCTGGTTTGCACTGGGGACGGCTCACACGGCAGAAGCCAAGCTCTTCTCTAATGAGGACACCAAGGGTCCACGGGTCCTCAATGTCATTAACGCCTGTGTGACAATATCATGGGAACAGACGGACCTTAGCTGAGCACAGAAACACAGATTGCCTTGATTTTTATTAAAACTAGTTCTTTTGAATAATAACTAGTGAACACATAGCTATTTACTGATTGTTGCAAGAGGAAGTATGCTAATAAAAATAGCTAACAGGCGTCTGAAAGTCCTGTTACAGGAGGATGTGAAGATGTTTAGTCTGGAAGGGTGACATGTGAGGAAACAGGATCACCGTCCTCCAACTTGTAAGACAATTTTTTCTAGGATGTTTCTGGGGGCAAACTGGGAGGTTCAGAGACCAGCAGTGGAGCTGGTGCTGGGAGGGGGCACATCTCAGTTGAAGGTATGGAAGTATCTGTCCCACAATGGAAAGTGCTGCTCCAGGGAGGAGGAGCATCCAGCCCAGGGGTCACTGAGGTCCTGGGAGGGAGAGGTCCCCAAGTGCTTTCCTTGGGGCTGAGGGTGATACAAACAGGCCCTGAATTTCAGGCCAATCCCGAGGTTGCAACCTGAAGACAAAGACACATGAAGTCATGTTAACCAGTCAGGAGATTTCCAGGCTCCCAGGAAGCTACTCCAGGCGCAGGGCTGCCGGCACTGAGGCCAACTGCTTCACAGCCCAGTCTCCTCTAGTCTTGTTATGCCTGGTAAAAACAAGCGAGTTGAGTTTCAGAGTGCTTGTAGTGTCTGCAGACCCTCCATTCCCCTGTGGGAGGCAGACAGGCCAAGGGAAAAGCATAACGGGGGTCAGGCAGGCTCAACACTTGCAGACCAAGTTGCAGGAGGCAGTTGACCCTGCTGGGCAAGTGGGCAGGTGGGCACTCTGCACAGATTGGTTGGGCAGGCCTCCTCAGCACAGAACTGGAAAAGCAAATGGGCAAGTCTGGGAAAGAGGGCTCTGGAGAAGAAAGCAGTGCAAGGCCCAGAAGCGGAAATGACGGGGGGGCGGGGGGCAGGAAACGTGCAGGAGGCCACGCTGCTGCCACAGGAACACAGATGAGAGGGACACACAGGTGTCTGCAGGCCCTCGTGGCCATGGGCGCGCCCCACGCCACTGAAGGGGAGGGGGCGCTTCCGCTTCTCTCAGGCATACGCCAAGTCTACACCGTCCTCTCCGGGGAGCTCCTTCCCAACTCTGCGCTCAGTGGCTCCATCAACCTGCGGAGCAAAGGGCTCCGCGCCCCCGCTCGGCTTGTTCCGTTTCCTGGGTGAAAAGTTTCCCCTCCTTTCTACGGCTTTGTTGTTGTATTGTCCAAATTGTGAAGTTGAGAGCATCGTGCTGCTTTTGGGAGGGGAGACAGGGTCAGGTTCCCGGGAGTGAGGCGCCTGCGATGGCCTCCCACGATGAGGACCTGCAATTGTCGATGCGCCAAGAGCAGTGAGAGCCTCCCCAGGCCCCGGCACTCGGAGCAGCCCATTCACCACCGCAGAACCGTCCCTGGAGGGTGCCGGGTGTGCGTCTGCCCCTGCAGGTCTCCCCTGTGCGCAGTCAAACCCACACCACATGAAGGTTCTCCCTTTGTGCGCTGACGCAACAGCATTTCTATGTGTGAAAATCATGACTCAGTCTTTTATCTATTTTCCTATTGTTATGGAATATTTGAACTTCTTTTGTCGGTTGTGCCTTGGGGTTCCATTGCCTGGTTTTCTCTTGGGGGTATTCTTTTTCCTGTTGACTTGAAAATTATCCCTCTTTTGTGCTGCAGGAGAACAATCAAAACCTCTTAAATTACCTGTTCTCAGCAGTCTAGCTGGAGTTCATGGTACAATCATTGGGCCTTTGCAGTGTTTATTTTTAGATTTCTTTAGTGGAGTGGTCAGTTTATAATTTCTTTCATGGTAAATGAGTTTTCTATATTTTCTTGAATATAGTTTGGAATTGTTTTTCCCAGAAATATATCTATTTCAACAAGATGTTATAATGTATTACTGGGGAAAGAGTGAACTGGAGTCAGACGTCCCAGGGAAAGGATGGAAGCCACCTTGTTTTTATAACTGTGCACAATTTTTATGAGCCCCTCCCACCTCCACTACAAAACGCAGCAAATAATCACATTGAAATCCAAGCTGGTAAACTCAGTGTCATCTGGCAATTTTTAGTCACTTTCAGTTTGGAACTGTATTTCTCCGGCAAATATTTATCTCTATGCAAGTACTATTGTCACCAGGCACTATCCAGTGGGATCGTTCTCTGCTTCTTCCGTGAGAGTCTAAGTGCCTCCAGGGCCCCCTCCAGGAGGCTGCAAGAAGGAAGGGAGAGGATTCTTACATGCACAGTGCCGCCCGCAATAAGGAGCCTCCTCTGGGGCAGAGACCCCGGCTCTGCAGCCTGCCTGCTCCTCTGATGTCTGATGTGGGACATCTTCCACCCTGCTTTATTGTGTGGGCATCACTGCTGTCCAGAGAACTGGACAGGTCTCCGCCTCAGCTGCCCCTGTGGGAGGTTCTCCAAATACCGGCCTCTCCCTGCCTGCACTCTTGGGGAACTCTCCCCTCCCATGCAGTTGATGCTTCATTTTGCCAAGTGGCCCTTTGGACCTGCTCCCGTGAACCTGCACTGTGCCTCTGGGCCGTGGTGAAGCCTGTGTATCCCGGACCAGCCCTTTCTGGAGGTCCCCCGGTGCTCTCTACCCCAGCTGTGCGGCTGCATTGAACTTTCATGCCAGTTTGGCTCAGACATCTGTGAGCCATTGACTTTCAGTTTTGGAGGCCGGAAGTCCAAAATCAAGGTGTCAGCAGGGTTGTGTTCCTCTGGAGGGGGAAGAAGGGAAGAATCCTTTCTTGCCTCTGTTTCCAGCTTCTGATGGCTGTGGGCAATCCTTGGCATTCCTTGGCTTGTAGACACCTCACTTCAATCTCTGCTCCATCATCACTTTGCCTCCCTGTCTGCCTGTCTCCCTGCGTCTCAAATCTCCCCTGCTCTCTTTTGTAAGGATACTTGTCGTTGATTTAGGGCCCATCCGGGTAATCCAGGATGGTCTCATCTTGGGATTCTTAATTACATCTGCAAAGACACTTTTCCCAAATAAGGTCACATTCACAGGTTCTGCAGGTCAGAGCATGGGCATATTTTTTGGAGGGTTGCCTAGCCTGCTTTCCCCGACAGAGCAGGGAAGCATACAAGGGCCAGATAATCACCAGCTCTGCCTCTCCAATGAAACCTGGCTTCTTCCTTTCAGGGCACTTTATGAAGAGCTACCCCAGTCAGCGCTGGGGAGAGATGCCCCACCATCTGGTTGGCTTTGGCCTCTCTGACATCTGCCAAGGTTTCTACTGAGCTAACTTGTTGTCCACCAGGTGTTTTAGGTCACAGCATGATGGGTGGGAAACGGTACCCAGAGACCCTAGAATCGTGTTTGTTACCACTGAACTGATATGTCACCACTATATTATACTGATATATAGATGTATGTAATATTCTCTGGATTGTTCAGTTGTTTTCAGATTTGCTTCCTAATGTAATGCATTTGTACCTTTTCTATTGTTCTCATGATATTTTAGTGATTCTGTTGGTTTTTATTATTTTTGTGCTTTTCTACAAGGCTGCTCTTAGATTGATCCATTCCTCTATTTTCCATTTTCTAATTTATTAATATTTGAGTTTAGTGTTAAAATTCTTCTTTTTCTCCTTTCTTTTAGTGTATGTTTTAAAGATTTCTGGGTTATTAATTCATTCGTTTAGAATCATTCTTGTTTGTTAATCAAAACATTTAGGTGATTAACTTTTCTCTGAATATAACTTTGGTGACTCGGTATAAATTTTTCTAAGTAGGATTTTCTATCTAAAAATACTCTTACGATTAATTAAATTATGTATCATGCATCTTCTGTTTCAAAAAGTTTTTTTCATATTTGCAATAATTTACATAACTATGTTAAAATATTTAGATTTGTGCAGATCATAATTCTGCTTTGCTGTTTTCATTGCTCACTATTCTTATAAACTTTCTAGATTTGATTCTTTTATTTCATTTTCTCATTACCTTTATTTTTTATTTTATTTTATATTTTTTGGCTGAGGAAGATTTGCCCTGAGCTAATATCCGCTGCCAAGTTTCCTCTTTTTGTATGTGAGCCCCTGTCATAGCATGGCCACTTACAGATGAGTGGTGTAGGTCTGTGCCCAGGAACTGAACCCAGGCTGCCGAAGTGTAGCTCCCCGAACTTAACCACTAGGCCACTGTGGCTGGCACTCATCAGCTTTATTTTATTATTTTTTTCCCATCAAGAATATTTTGAGTGTTTTTTTTAGAGTAGAACATGGGGGCACACAATTTTAGTTTCTGTGTATCTGAAACTGTCTTCCTTTTTTCTTTAAATAATTTAAGAAAACTTGCATCAAAATATTTTTTGTCTTAAAAATCTATAGATAGTGCTCCATGGTCATTGTCTTTTCTTTCTTTCCAGTTTTATTGCAGTATGACACATAAAAATTGTATATATTTAAGGCATACAGTGTATGGATATATAATCACATTTTCTTTATCCATTCATCCATCAATGGACACTTAGGTTGTTTCCATGTCTTTGCTATTGTGTATAATGCTGCAATAAACATGAGAGTGCAGATATCTCTTGAGATAGTGATTTCATTTCCTTTGGATAAATACCCAGAAGTGGGATTGCTGGATCACATGGTCATTCTATTTTTAATTTTTTGAGGATCTTCCATACTGTTTTCCACAGTGGCTGCACCAATTTATGTTCCCACCAGCAGTGCACATTTTTCTTCACATTCTCACCAACACTTGATATCTTTTGACTTTTTGATAAAAGCCATCTGGATCTTCTTGATGTTGGTTTAGGCAATGATATCTTGGATATGCCACCAAAAGCAAAGGCAACAAAATAAAAAATAGACAAGTGGGACTACATCAAACTAAGAGGCTTATCCACAGCAAAGAAAACAATCAACAGAGTGAAAAAGGAACCTACTATGGAATGGCAGAAAATATATGCAAACCATATATCTGATAAGGGGTTAATATCCAAAATATTTGAAGAACTCATTTCCTTTTCTTCACTAGACTTCTAATATGTTGAATAAGAATGTGAGAGTGGATATGCTTGAATTTTTGCCACTTTTAGGGGGAAATATTCAATCTTTCACCATTAATTATGACATTAGCTGTAGGTTTTTTTCAATAAACTTATATTTTTAGAGCAGTTTTGGAATCACAGTAAATTATAAGGCTAGTTTAGAGTTCCCTCACCCAGTTTCCCATTTTATGCACATTTTCCATTAGTATCGTACACTTGTCACAGTTAATGAAACAATATTGATATATATTTAACTAAAGATCATACTTTATGCTGATTTCCTTGGTTTTTATCTACTGTCTTTTTCTGTCCCAGGATCCCATCCAGGATACTACATTACCTTTTGTCATCATATCTCCTTAGGCTCCTCTGGGCTGTGATGATTTCTCAGACTTTCCTTGTTTTTGATGATCTTAACAGTGTGAGGTGGACTGATCAGCTATTTTGTAAGATGCCCCTCTATTGGGGTTCATCTAATGTTTTTCTCATGCTTGGATGGGATGATGAGTTATCAAGAGGAAGACCACAGAGGTCAATAGCCATTTTCATCACATCATATCACAGTGCCATCAACATGACTTATCAGTGTTGATGTTGATGTTGATCACCTGGCTGAGGTTGTGATTATCGAGTCTTTCCACAGTGAAGTTACTGTACCCCTTTCCACGCTGTGCAGTTTGGAAAGAAGTCCTGGTGTGCCGTCCATACTTGAGGAGTAGCTGTTAGGCTCCATCTCCTTGAAGGTGGAATAACTCTGTAAATTATTTGGAATTCTTTTGAACATTAGATTTTTCTGTTTTTTTTTTTTTTCATTTATTCCTTCAATCAATTGTCTATCTCAGTATGGACTCAATATATTAATTTTATAGTTTAGGTTTTATTCATTTTGTTGCTCAAATTGTCCCATATTTGGCTATTGAGATCTCTTTCAGTTGTCCCTGTGTCCCTTTAACAAGCACTCATCATTTTATTGTTGTTGTTGCTTATAAACTTTAGAATCAGATTGTCATTATCTACAAAATATCATGGTAGAAATTTTATTGGGATTGGGTTGAATCTATAGATCAAACTGGAGAGAACTGACATCATCACGTATTGAATTTTCCAATCTATGAGCATGAAATATTTAAGTCTTCCTTGATTTCTTTCATTGGAGTTTTGCAGTTTCCTACGTATAGATCCTGTTATATTTTGTTAGATTTATACCTAAGTATTTTATTCATTTTTTGGGTGATATTATGAATGATATTTTTTTTTCATTTAAAATTCTAGTTGTTTACTACTTGTATACAGGAAAGCAATTGACTTTTGTGTATTACCCTTGCATTCTCTGCTATAATCTCTTATCGCTTATTAGTTCCAGAAGTTTTGTTGTTGATCTAATTCTTTGAGATCTTCTGCATGGACAGTCATGTCATCTACAAACAAAACCGTTTTATTCTTGCTTCCCACCTGCATCCCCTTTACATCTTTCCCTGGTCTCCTTGCTCTAGCATGTGCTTCCAGTACCATGTTGACTAGGAGTGGTGAGAGAAGACATCCTTATCTTGTTCCTGATCTTAAGCGGGAAGTGTTCTAGTTTCTCACCATTAAGTATATTAGCTGCAGGCTTTTTGTAGATATTCCTCTCTATTCCTGGGGGCTTTTTTTGAGAGTTTTTATCAGGAATGGAAGCTGGATTTTGTCAAATGCTTTTTATGCATCAACTAATGTGATCATAAAAGATTTTTCTTTAGCGTTATGTGGTTGCTTACATTGATTAATTTTTTGAATGTTGAACCAGCCTTGCACACCTGGAGCAAATCCCACTAGGCAGTGGTGTGTAATTCTTTTAAATACATTGCTGGGTTTATTTTGCAAGTATTATGTTTAGAATTTTTGCATTTTTGTTCATGAGTGATATTGGTCTGTAGTTTTCCTTTTACTTTTAATGTCTTTATCTGATTTTGGTATTAGGGTAACGCTGTCCTCATTGAATTAGCTAGGAAGTATTCCTTCTGCTTCTTTTTTCTGGGAGAGTCTGTGGAGAATTGGTATTATATCTTCTTTAGTAGAATTCACTAGTGAAACCTTCTGTACTTGATGCTTTCTTTTTCAGAAAGTTTTAAATTTTCAGTTCAATTTCTTTAATGGATATAGGCCTGTTTAGATTATCAATTTATTCTTGTATGAATTGGATACTTTGTGTCTTTCAAGAAATTGGTTCACTTGTCCTAAGTTATCTAATTTGTGGGTATAGTGTGGTTCATCATATACCTTTGTTATCCACTTAAAGTCTATGTTATCATTAATGATGACCTTTCTTTCACTTCTGATGTTGGTAATTTGTGTCTTCTCTCTTTTTTTCTTGATTAACCTGGCTAGGGGTTTATCAATTTAATTGATCCTTTCAAATAAACAGCTTGGGTTTTGTTGATTTTTCTCTATTGTTTTTCTGCTTTCAAACAAGAGAGAATTGATCCCTTTAATGATATGTAATTCCCCTCTTTATTCCTGATAATTTTCCTTGTTCTGATGCTCTTCCAATATTTTTGGATTTTTCAGCTGTATTTGTGTTATTGATTTCCAGTTTAATTCCATTTTGTCTGAGAACATACTTCGATTTCTGTTCTTTTACATTTGTTCAGGTGCGTCTTACGGCACTGAATTTGATCTGTCTTCTGAATATTCTGTGTGAATTTAAGAAGAATACATATCCTGCTGTTGTCAAATGGAGTCTATAAAGGTTAATTAGCTCAGGTTGGTTGATTGTTAGTTATGTTCAAGTCAACTACATGGTTACTGTTTTTCTACCTGCTTTATCTAGCAATTACTGACAGAAGAGTGTCTAAATATCCAACAATAGTAGACTTGACTATTTCTCATTTCAGTTCTACCAGTGTTTACCTTAAATATTTTGAAGCTGTATTTTTTAGGTGTTAAAAGATTTTTTAGGTTTAAAGATTGTTATATCTTCTTGGAAAAGTGACTCCTTTAATGTTATGTAATTCCCCTCTTTATCCCTGATAATATTCCTTGTTCTGGTGTCTATTTTATTTCTGAAATTAATATAGATACTCCAGCTCTTTAATTACCATTTACATGGTCTATCTTCTTCCCTTCCTTTATTTTTAACCTATCTGAGTCTTTATAATGAAAGTGGGCTTGTTGTAGACGACATCTAGTTGGGTCTTATTTTTTCTTTTTTCCATTCTGACAGTCTCTATTTTAACTAGTGTATTTATACCATTAACATTTAAAGTGATTATTGACATACATGGATTAGTATCTACCATGCTTGTAGCTATTTTTTCTTCATTATACTTGCTCTCTGTTTCTTTTTGCCTCTGTATTTTGGCCTTCTCTGGTTTAGTTGAGCATTTTATATGATTCTATTTTATCGCCTCACCTTGAGTATCAATTAAACCTCTTTAAAAAAATTAGTGGTTGCGATAAAGTTTGCAATATACATTTTCAACTATTCTAGGTCCACCATCAAATAATACTAGACTATTTCATGTGTAGTGCAGGACCTTATAAGAGTCCCCCACTCCTCCCTCCTGTTCCTTACATTGCTTGCAGTAATTCCACTTATCCATAAGCTATAATCACCCAATACAGTGCCACTACTGATTAGGTAAACAAACAGTTATCTTTCAGATCAACTAAGAATAAATAAATTAAACATTTTCATTACTTTCATCTACTCCTCCTCTGATCTTCCTTTATTTATGTAAATCTAAATTTGTGAACTGTATAATTTTCCTTCTTTCTGAGGAACTTCTTTTAACATTCTTTGCAGGGCAGATCTGCTGCAAAAAAATTCCTTCAGATTTATCTGAGCATGTGTTTATTTCTCATTCATTTTTTAAAAAGTTTTTTGTTTATGCACTAACTGGTTTAAATCATTGTATAAATTTCAGGTGTACATCATTATACTTCTATTTCTGCATAGATTACATCGTGTTCACCACCCAAATACTAGTTACAACCCATCACCACACACATGTGCCAAATTATCCCTTTCACCCTCCTCCCTCCCTCCTTCCCCTCTGGTAACCACCAATCCAATCTCTGTCTCTATGTGTTTGTTTATTGTTGTTGTGATCTACTACTTAATTAAGGAAATCATACGGTATTTGACCTTCTCCTTCTGACTTATTTCACTTTGCCTAATACCCTCAATGTCCATCCATGTGGTCACAAATGGCTGGATTTCATTGTTTCTTATGGCTGAGTAGTATTCCATTGTGTATATATACCACATCTTCTTTATCCATTCGTCCCTTAATGGGCACTTAGGTTGCTTCCAAGTCTTGGCTATTGTGAATAACGCTGCAATGAACACGGGGGTGCATGTATCTTTACGCATTGGTGTTTTCAAGTTCTTTGGATAAATACCCAGCAGTGGAATAGCTGGATCATATGGTAGTTCTATCCTTGATTTTTTGAGGATCTCCATACTGTTTTCCATAGTGGCTGCACCAGTTTGCACACCCACTAGCAGTGTATGAGAGTTCCCTTCTCTCCACATCCTCTCCAACACATGTTGTTTCCTGTCTTGTTAATTATAGTCATTCTGACGGGCGTGAGGTGATATCTCATTGTAGTTTTGATTTGCATTTCCCTGCTAGTTAATGATTTTGCACATCTTTTCATGTGTCTGTTGGCCATTTGTATATCTTCTTTGGAGAAATGTCTGTTCAGGTCTTTTGCCCATTTTCTAATTGGGTTGTTAGTTTTTTTGTTGTTGAGATGCATGAGTTCTTTATATATTCGGAGATTAACCCCTTATCAGATGTATGGTTTGCAAATGTCTTCTCCCAATTGTTAGGTTGTCTTTTCGTTTTGTTGATGGTTTCCTTTGCTGTGCAGAAGATGTTTAGTTTGATGTAGTCCCATTTGTTTATTTTTTCTATTGTTTCTCTTGCCCGGTCAGACATGGTGCTTGAAAATATGTTGTTAAGACTGATGTCAGAGAGCGTACTGCCTATGTTTTCGTCTAGAAGTTTCATAGTTTCATGTCTTACATTCAAGTCTTTAATCCATTTTGAGTTAATTTTTGTGTATGGTGTAAGGTAAGGGTCTACTTTCATTTTTTCGCATGTGGCTATCCAGTTTTCCCAACACCATTTGTTGAAGAGACTTTCTTTTCTCCATTGTATGTTCTTGGCTTCTTTGTTGAAGATTAGCTGTCCATAGATGTGTGGGTTTATTTCTGGGCTTTCGATTCTATTCCATTGATCTGTGTGTCTGTTTTTGTGCCAGTACCATGCTGTTTTGGTTACTATAGCTTTGTAGTATATTTTGAAATCAGGGAGTGTGATACCTCCAGATTTGTTCTTTTTTCTCAGGATTCCTTTACTTATTCGGGGTCTTTTGTTGTTCCATATAAATTTTAGGATTCTTTGTTCTATTTCTGTGAAAAATGTTGTTGGAACTTTGATAGGGATTGCATTGAATCTATAGATGGCTTTAGGAAGTAGGGACATCTTAACTATGTTAATTCTTCCAATCCAAGAGCACGGAATATCTTTCCATTTCTTTGTGTCTTCTTCAATTTCTTTCAGCAGTGTTTTATAATTATCAGTGTACAGATCTTTCACCTTTTTGGTTAAGTTTATTCCTAGGTATTTTATTCTTTTTGTTGCAATTGTAAATGGGATTGTATTCTTAATTTCTCTTTCTGCTACTTTGTTGTTAGTGTATAGAAATGCAACTGATTTTTGTATGTTGATTTTGTATCCTGCAACTTTACCATATTCGTTTACTACTATTAAAAGTTTTCTGGTGGATTCTTTAGGGTTTTCCATATATAAAATTATGTCATCTGCAAATAGTGACAGTTTCACTTCTTCCTTTCCAATTTGGATCCCTTTTATTTCTTTCTCTTGCCTGATTGCTCTGGCTAGGACTTCCAGTACTATGTTAAATAGGAGTGGTGACAGTGGGCATCCTTGTCTGGTTCCTGTTCTTAGAGGTATAGCTTTCAGTTTTTCACCATTGAGGATGGTATTAGCTGTGGGTTTGTCATATATGGCCTTTATTATGTTGAGGTACTTTCCTTCTATACCCATTTTATTCAGAGTTTTTATCATAAATGGATGCTGTATCTTGTCAAATGCTTTCTCTGCATCTATTGAGATGATCGTGTGATTTTTATTCTTCGTTTTATTAATGTGGTGTACTACCTTGATTGATTTGCGAATGTTGAACCATCCCTGCATACCTGGAATAAATCCCACTTGATCATGGTGTATAATCTTTTTAATGTATGGTTGTATGCGATTTGCTAGTATTTTGTTGAGGATTTTTGCATCGATGTTCATCAGTGATATTGGCCTGTAATTTTCTTTTTTTATGTTGTCCTTGTCTGGTTTTGGTATCAGGGTAATGTCGGCTTCATAGAATGAGTTAGGGAGCTTCTCCCCTCCTCAATTTTTTGGAAGAGTTTGAGAAGGATAGGTATTAAGTCTTCTTTGAATGTTTGGTAGAATTCACCAGGGAAGCCATCTGGTCCTGGACTTTTATTTTTGGGGAGATTTTTGATTACTGTTTCAATTTCCTTACTGGTGATTGGTCTATTCAAATTCTCTACTTCTTCTTGATCCAGTTTTGGAAGGTTGTATGATTCTAAGAATTTATCCATTTCTTCCAGATTGTCGAATTTGTTGGCATATAGCTTTTCATAGAATTCTCTTATAATCTTTTGTATTTCTGAGGTGTCTGTTGTACTTTCTCCTCTTTCATTTCTGATTTTACTTATTTGTGACTTCTCTCTTTTTTTCTTGGTGAGTCTAGCTAAAGGTTTGTCAATTTTGTCGATCTTTTCAAAGAACCAGCTCTTGGTTTTATTAATTTTTTCCATTTTTTTTTAGTCTCTATTTCATTTATTTCTGCTCTGATTTTTATTATTTCCCTTCTTCTACTGATTTTGGGCTTGGTTTGTTCTTCTTTTTCCAGTTCCTTTAGGTGCATTGTTAGATTGTTTATTTGAGATTTTTCTTGTTTGTTGAGATAGGCCTGTATTGCTATAAACTTCCCCCTTAGAACCGCTTTTGCTGTATCCCATAAATTCTGGCATGTCGCAATTTCATTTTAATTTGTCTCCAGGTATTTTTTTATTTCTTCTTCGATTTCTTGTTGACCCAGTTGTTGTTCAGTAGCATTTTGTTTAATCTCCACGTATTTGTGGCTTTTCTGATTTTCTTCCTATAGTTTATTCCCAGTTTCATACCATTGTGGTCAGAAAAGATGCTTGGTATTATTTCAATCTTCTTAAATTAATGGAGACTTGTTTTGTGGCCTAATATGTGATCAATCTTGGAGAATGTTCCATGTGCATTTGAAAAGAACACGTATTCTTCGGTTTTTGGATGGAATGCTCTGTATATATCTACTAGGTCCATCTGTTCAAGTGTGTCATTTAAGACCAATGTTTCCTTATTGATCTTCTGTTTGGATGATCTATCCGTTGGTGTAAGTGGAGAGTTAAAGTCCCCTACTATTATTGTGTTGCTGTCTATTTCTGTTTTTATGTCTGTTAATAATTGCTTTATATATTTAAGTGCACCTACATTGGGTGCATAGATATTTACAAGTGTTATATCCTCTTGTTGGATTGTTCCCTTGATCATTATGTAATGCCCTTCTTTGTCTCTTTTTACAGTTTTTGTTTTAAAGTCTATTTTGTCTGATATGAGTATTGCTACCCCAGCTTTCTTTTCATTGCCATTTGCGTGGAGTATATTTTTCCATCCCTTCATTTTCAGTTTGTGAGTGTCTTTAGGTCTGAAGTGTGTCTCTTGTATGTAGCATATATATGGTTCTTGTTGTTTTATCCAATCAGCCACCCTATGCCTTTCAATTGGAGCATTTAGTCCATTGATGTTTAAAGTAGCTATTGATAAGTATGTACTTACTGCCATTTTTACTTTTTTTTTCCCTCAGTGTTTTAGTAGTCCTTCTCTGTTCCTTTCTCCTTCTATACAGAATTGATGGTCTTTTTAGTTTGACCTCTGTCTGAAAGCTCTACTCTTTAACTCCCCTCCTCCCTCATTTTATGTTTTTGATATCATATCTAACCTCTTTTTTGTGCATTTGTATCCATTACATTCTTATCATGGAAATAGATAATTTTTCCTCTTTGTGGTCTTCTCTTTTCCCCTTAAATCAGTCCCTTTAACATTTCTTGTAGCACTGGTTTCTTGGTGACAAACTCTTTTAATTTTTGCTTGTCTGGGAAATTTTTGATCTCTCCTTCCATTTTGAACGATAACCTTGCTGGGTAGAGTATTCTTGGCTGTAAGTTTTTTCCTTTTAGCACTTTAAATATATCGTGCCACTCTCTTCTAGCCTATAAGATTTCTGCTGAGAAGTCAGCTGGTAGCCTTATGGGGTTTCCTTTGTATGTAACTTGCCTTTCTCTTGCGGCTTTTAGGATTCTCTCTTTATCTTTAATTCTGGACATTTTGATTATGATGTGTCTTGGTGTGGGCCTCTTTGGGTTTATCTTGTTTGGGGCTCTCTGTGCTTCCTGTACCTGGGTGTCTGTTTCCTCCCTTAGGTTAGGGAAGTTTTCATCTATTATTTCTTGAAATAGATTCTCTGCCCCTTTGTCTCACTCTTCTCTTTCCAGGACACCTATAACATGGATGTTAGTGCACTTGATGTTGTCCCAGAGGTCCCTTAGACTGTCCTCACTCTTTTTAATTCCTTTTTCTTTACCTGTTCACCTTGGATAATTTCTTCTAGTCTTTCGTCCAGCTCACAGATCCCTTGTTCTGTATCCTCTACTCTGCTTTTGAGTTCCTCTAGTGAATTTTTCATTTCAGTATCTTATTCTTCCTTTCTGATTGGTTCTTTTTTATATCTTCCATTTCTTTGTTGACATTCTCACTGAGTTCATCTATTCCTCTCCCCAGATCAGTGAGCATCCTTAACACTCTTAGTTTGAACTCTCTGTTGGGTAGGTTGCTCATTTCTGTTTCACTTAATTCCTTTTCTGGGGTTTTGTCCTATTCCCTTGCTTGGAATGTATTCCTTTGCCTCCTCATTTTGCCTCTTTCCCTGTGCTTGTGTCTACTGCTTAGGTAGGTCAGCTACGTCTCCTGCTCTTGGATAGATGACCTTATATAAGTGATGCCTTAGGAGACCTCAGTGTGCTTCCCTCAGTTCTCAATGTTCCAGGGGTGACCCCTCTGTGGGCTACGTGTGTCCTTCTGTTGTGGCCTGTTTGCTCTCCCTGTAGGTGCCCAGGGAGGCCGAGTTATGCTCCTGGTCAGCCGTTGTAATGCTCAGCTGTTTATAGTTGTTGTGGGCCCTTCAGTCTCTTTATCAGGTGTGGGGAGCCCCAGCACAGTTGGCTGCAAGATCTAATACCACATTTGAGTTGCAGTATTTCTTTTAAGTGAGTAGGCCCCCAGCATGGCAGGTTGTTAGGCTTAGGGGCTTACAATCGCTATAAGCCTCCATCCTTTAGGTCTCTTGTCAGCTCTCTGAGGATTGCAGCTGGGTGGGGCTGGCCTCAGGCACAGGAGCACCCAGTTATTTCAGACTTTGGAAGGTGCGGCAAACCCCCTATGTCTTTGAGAAGCACAAGTCTTCTGCAGCTGACAGGCCCTGCCGCCCACAGGTCCACACACACAGTCAACACAGTCCTGCCCTGTGTGCATGCCCTGACCTCCTCAAGTGGACCCAGTCTTTTCATGATGGGAGACCCACACTCTCCACCCACTCCTTGTGCACCCTGCCCCACTGAAGTGGGCTCAGTTGCCAGGCTGCAGAGAATCCAGTCACCAATCTATGCGGGCCCAAAAGTTGCCTGAGGGCTTGTTGTTGGGTGGGACCAGTCTCTAGGGTGGGCTGCCTGCCCTGGCAGATCTGCATTAAATTAAATTAAATTAAGTGCCCTAGTGGGTGGGGCAGACCTGGGCTAGCAGGCCCCAGGGAGAACTCCAATGGTGTCTGTATCAGCACGCCCACACCAGGCCACAACAATGGCCGCCGCCAATGTCCCAGTCCCTGGAAAGGTCTCACCTCTCACCGAGATGCACTCAGGGCCTATCAGGTGAGTCTCTTTTCACCCAAGCACTGTGCACTTTTCTTTCTGGTGATTTTACCATTGCTTTCTGAAATGGGTGAGTTTGCATGTGGGCCCTTTAAGAGCTGGTTTTAATTTCTTTGTGAACCAGCTTTTCTGGGGGTACTCCCCAATGTTTTAGTAGCAGGCAAAGTCAGATATTATGCCACTCGTCTCGATTGTGCTGGGTCCACAAAATGCCCACAGTGGGAGCGTTCCCCGGCTCAGGGCCCCGCGCCTCCAGGGAGGGCTGCGTACCTGTGGGCTGGTCCCCAGGTGCCGTGAAGCTGGCGGCTTGTGAAGGCGGTGTTTTTTCTCTCCAGATGGGAATTTCTGCCTCTTCCACCTCAATTGGGATTGTCCTTTGTTGCAAGAGTTCCTCTTATCCAGTTTTCAGTTTTCCTTCGGGGTAATTTTTCCACGAGTAGTTGTAAATTGGCTGTGTCTACGGGAGGAGGTGAGTTCAGAGTCTGCTTATGCCGCCGTCTTGACTTCTCCCCGCTCTCATTCGTTTTCAAAGGACAATTTTACTGGGTATAGAATTCTAAGTTGGTATTTTTTTTTCTTTCAACACTTTAAATATTACTCTGCTTTGTTTTTGCTGCCTGGTTTCTGACAAAAGGTCAATGTAATTCTTATTCTTGTTGCTCTATCAATAAAGATTATTTTTCTTTGGCTTCTTTCAAGATTTTCTCTTTGTCTTTGCTTCTCCTCAGCTTGAATCTGCCCAGGTGCAGTTTTTTTTGGTATTTACCTTAGTTAGTGTTTCTCAGCTTCTTGGATCTCTGATTTTGAGTCTGTCATTAACTTTGAAAAATTCTCAGCCATTGTTTCTTCTAATATTTCTTCTCCTTCTCTCTCTCTCTCTTTCTTCTCCTTCTAGTATTCCAACTAGATACATATCACACCTTTTGAAAATTTTGCACAGTTCTTGGACGTTTTGTTTTGTTTTTCTTTTTTCTCAGTCTTTTTTCTCTTTTCATTTCAGTTTGAGAAGTTTATACTGACAATCTTCAATTCCACTGATTCTTTCCTCAGCTGTGCCCAGTCTATTGATGAACCCATCAAAGGCATTTTTCATTTCCATTACAGTGTTTTGTGATTTGTAGCATTTCCTTTTGTTTCTTTCTTACAGTTTCCATATTTCTGCCCACATTACCCGTTCAAACTTGCATGATACCTAATTATTCTATTTTAGCCTGTAGTGTACTCATCAGAGTTAAATTCCCCACCTTATTATTTCCAAATCTGCTATATTTTAGGCTGGTTCTGATGCTTGTTTTGTCTCTTTCTTGGCCCTTTAGCATCGCTTATAATTTTTTTGAAAACAAAACAGCATGGTCTGATGGTGCTGTCCCAGGCTGCCTCCTTTCCTGTGGGTGAAAATGCTTTCTCAGGTTAGCTCACCTAGATTTTTATGAGAATCAACTGAGAAACCATACTAAAAAGTGCTTTGTAACATCTATAATAGTATTTGGGTATAATTGAGATGCCAGCTCTGATCTTCTGGCCTGGGAGAGCTCAGTAAGACCTCTAGAACTTGAATCCCACTGTTTGTTGAAGCTCCAAGCCTTCGTCTCACTGGCTGTAGTTTATTTCTAGCCCTCTCTGCTCCCACCATCTCTCTTCCTCCAGTCCCTATACCTGTACCATGCATGTCAACCTGATGTGACATTCCTTGATCTCTACATAAAAAGGAGTTGTTAACAAAAATACCAGATTTCACTGAGGTTTTGGGTTGTCGTGGACTGGTGATTTACCTCATGTTTCAGAGAAAACAACTCAAACATGAAACTCTCTTTCCTTTTATTCTCTTGTATCCTCCTCTACCACCTCTGAGGGTGGATTTGGAGCCATTTCGGCTTGTGTACCCTGGCGTTCTGAGGTCTGTCATCACAGTCTCTTCTGCTCCTGCCTCACTCTTTCTTCCTTTGCTTTGTTATCCTCCTTCTTCCCCCTTCCTTCTTCTCAATGACCAAATAATGCCCTCCATGCCCCCCCAGAACATTCTAGTAATTCTTACCTCGTCCTGGGATACTCTTGGACTTACAGGAAGCTCTGTTCCAGATGTTCCCTGCCTGGTTCCAAAAACATACATTATTGGAATATATGTCTATTATTTCTTCTGTTTACAAATAGGGAATTGGGATAAAGATCTGGCATTTCCAATTTTCCTATGACTATTAGAATTTATAAGATTTTCCAGCTCTATAATTTGTAACATATATGGCAATGATTCTCTTGGAATCTAAAAAAAGGAAATGGGTGCTAATTCAATATTATCAACAGTTTATTAACATCTTTCTCAATCCTCCATTGGAAAACTGTTACAAGTATGTACTGGTGACAGTTTCTAAGCCTCCATGGTGGATACATATATTATAAATGGGATAACTTAGCTGCAATTGGGCAAAAGTATTTTGAAGTGGTGGTAGAGCTGTGCTTTCAAATAGCTTCCAAATATGTGCAGCTTGTTCAGTGATGCCAAAGGCACTCAAAATATGCACACACAGCACCATCACTGCCTGTGCCTTGACCGTGTAGCACCCTGTAAAAAGCATAGCTTTGTGTGCTTTCTCACTATGGAGAGCTTCTGTCTGTAAACAAATGCTCTCCAAAGCAAATAATAGATTAAACCCTCCAATTAAAGGGCAGAGGTTGTCATACTGGATAAAAAAAGCAAAAAAACAATGGTGTGCTGTTCTTTAAGAGATGCATTTTAAATATATAGACATGAGTTGCAAGTAGAGGGAAGGAAGGCTGTACCACTCAAACCATAATCACAGGTAGGTGTGTGGTGATATTAATAGGAGAATCAATTTCAAGATGAAGAATGTTAGCAAAGATCAAGAGGATATTTTATGAACATTTCGTCAGCAAGTTCTGATAATCCTAAATGTGTGTGCACTAGCTTCAGAATCATGATGCAAAACTACCGTGATGAAACATGATAGAATACAAGGGAGAAATAAAGCTGCTTTTAATCAAAACATCTATAGTAGAATTGGCAAAGAGTAAGCATATACAGTAATGGAACAGAATAGAGAATCTAGATATTCACTCACATACATAAGGCCAATTGCTTTTCAGTGAAGGTACCAAAGTAATTCAATTGGAGAAGGATATTCTTTTCAAAAAATGATGCTGAAACAACTGGACATCTGCATGGAGAAAATGAACTTCAGTCCTTACCTCACATCATAAAAAAGTGAACTTGAAGTGGGTTATAGACCTAAACATAAAACCTAAAACTATAAAACTTTTAGAAGAAAACATAGGAGAAGATCTTTATGACCCTGAGGTAGGGAAAGATTTCTTACAGAAGACACCAAATTACAAACTTTGCAAGAAAAAAAAAAACCGATAAATTAGACTTCATCAAATTTGAAACTATCTGTTCTTCAAAGACACACACAAAAAAAATGAAAATTCAAGTCACAAACCGTGAGAAAGTTTTCACGGCACACATACCTAAACAAAGACCTGTGTCCAGAATATACCGATACCTTCTACAAATCAATGACAGGAAAACAAATGATCTAATGAAAAATGAGCAAAATATTTGAATAACTTGTTCACAAGAGGAGAGTGTGAATGATCAGTAAGCACATGAAAATGTGCTCTACATCATAGTAATCAGGGAAATGCACATTAAAACCCTAATGAGGTACCACTTTACATCCCTTAGAATGGATAAAATTATAAGGGCTGACAAGCCCAATGTTAGGCTATGGAACAACTGGATCTCCCATACATTGCTGATGAGAACATAGAATGCTACCATCTCTTTGGGGAAAGGTCTGGCAGTTTCTTGTAAACTTACATAGACAGTTACCTTATGTTTCAACACTTGCACTATAGATATTTTTTTCTAAGAGAAATGAAAATACATATTCTCAAAAAGAGTTGTACGAGAACATTCAAAGCAGCTTTATTTGTAATTGCCCCAAACTTGAAAGGACCAAAACTTTCATCACCAAGAAAATAGATAAATTGTGGTACATCTACACCACAGGATACCACTCAATAGTACAAAGGAATAAACTACTGATGCATGCAGTGAAGGATAATGCTCAAAAGCACACTGAATGGAAGAAGACAGACACTGCATGATTCTATTTACATGAATATCAAGAACAGAAAAAATTAATCTACAGTGACAGAGATCAGAACATTTGTTGTCTTTGGGATGTGGGGATTGATTGGAAAGGTCCATGGGGGCCCTTTCTGGAATAACAGGGATATTTTATATCTTGGTTGGAGCATGGGTTACACAGGTACATACACTTATCAAAACTCATTTAATTGAATAGTTCGGATCTATACATTTCAATGTACATAAATTCTACATCAACATGAAGTTAGAAAAATTCTTAGCATCAGCCACCTAATGTCCTGTCAGGTCCCTCACCTTGGCATAGCCTTTCTGCTGAGTGTACACATTCAGATCTCTTTGTAGCAACGCTAACATTACAATTAAATCCTGGGTCTGAATTGTAGCACAAGATACTCCGTAGGTGCAAGAGATAAGCTTCTCTCCGTATCCTGCCACGGAGGCTGTTCGGACTTTCACAACATGCCCTGAATGGATAATTGGTTGATCTGAACCTATTGTTTTTTTCCCCCAAGACTTCTAATTCTGGTAAAACAGTCCAGCATTTCCTCTGTCTGTATAATTTCATTGCCTCCATGTCATTTATGTGCTAGGCCTACTGTGTAAAGAGGCCGTGAACAAGTGAGGGAGGGAGATGGAAAGGGTGGGGGAGAGATTTTCCATCAATTCTAAATCTCCATCAATAAATTCAATTCCCCATTACTGGAAGTGTGAAGCCAAGATAGATTATACTGGTTAGGGATGTCATGGGCAGAAATAGAATAAGTAGCTAACCAAAGATTTGAAGATGTGGTCCTTAAGTCTCCTTTCAGCCCTCATTCATTCATTTGTTGATTCATTGCATCATTCATCCCTGCCCCCACCACCATGCCAGGTGCCGGGATATACAGGTGATTCTCCTTGGCCCTCCAGTGCAGAACGATTTAAACACTTGGCTCTGGAGCATGCACACCCATTTTTATCCTAAGCACGCACATCCATTCCCCTGTAGAGAGAACCGATGTGGCCAGCACATGCAGCAGCAGCCCGCCTTTGCTGCAATCTGATGGCACATTTTCCTTCATGCCTATAAATTGGATTGCTTACAGAGGATGCTGTTTTTAACCTTGGGGTTTCTAGATGGGACTCTTCAGCAAGATGGAATCAGCATTTGTGTGTGTATGTGTTTTCCATGTAGGTGTCTGAACCTCTTTCTCCGACCTGCTTTGGAAAACATCCCACGATCAGGAAAGTACCTAGGTGCAAGAGTCCAGAGACAGCCCGGGAATGGAGTGAGCATCTCCAGCGTGAGTGATACCAGTGAGGGCAGTGAGCGTTCCTGGGCAGGGAAGTCCAGGTGGCTGTCCGAGAGACTGGGGCTCAGTTCCTAGCTGCACCTCACACAGTGGTAGGTCTTGGGGCGATGTGCTGGAGCACCCCATACCTCATTTTCCTCATCCGTGAAATGGACATCGTGAACATGTTCCATCTCAAGTCAGCCACAGTGTTCCCTGAGTTCACATGTGTAAAATGCTAAAAGCACCCTGCATCAATTTGTGCTCGTTTCTATTCTTTGTAGCATTGTCACTTGAGATGGTATGGTGGAGGGTGGAGAGGAAGTGGCATCCAACTCTGACTCAGGGGAGAACTGGTCCTCACTCCAGCAGAAAGGAGCTGGGAGACATGGGGAGTTATTTCTGGGTCTCGCTTTTCCTCCTGTGCAAAACAGCGTGATGGATTAGTGGATTTAGCCCAGAGCCCACCCCACTCTTTGATTTGTATTAGCTTTCCTCTGTTATTTCATACTTTACTTAATATACCAATTAAGGCAGTCCTGAATTTCATCAAATGCTCTCATTTTAATCAGACTTGAACTTTAAAAACCACAGGAGAAATTGGTAGTCAATAATGCCCCTTTGAAATTGGGTGGAAGTGATCGTGTTAATTCAGTTGCATCTCCTTCTAGCACCAGAACTTCAACAGATGTCTGCCTCAATTTCAAGTCTGGGCACTGGCCAACATCACTGTATACCAGTTACTTGGAAGAATCACCAGCTGATACGAGTGTGGAGCTTATTGCCAGATGCTCCACTAATTAGTGGTTCAATAGGTAAGAAGAGAGATGTAGAAACAAAACACTAAACAGCATATTAACTCTCATGGTTCACAGAGAAATTGAACAGAAGCATGTTTCTTGAAAAGACTGTTCCTAGTATTTGATGTGTATCTGCTTGCTTCAATCTTCTCCCTCCCTCTCTCCTTTCCTCCCTCCCTTCCTATCTCTTCACCCTCTTTTCTTTTCTCTCTCTCCCTCTGTTGTTCTCTCCCCTTAACCTTCACTGAGGAAAGCTGACTTGCCCATCAATGGACAGCTTTCTTCATTGTAGAAATGGACGAGAGTAGTCCTGGTGCTCTGAGGTCCCGACTGGGTGGCAGGAGCAGTGAGAGACTGTGAAGGGAGCCCAGTGGTCTGACCTTGATGAGCACAGGGCCCTGCTTCAGGAAGCAACCATAGAGTCTGCACATTCCCAGGCTGACTGAGTCTCGGAGTGACCCCAAAGTCTGGTTAATGTTAACCAATTCCTTGAAAGAAGGAGGCGCATTCCAGGTGAGGCAGGGATGACAAGGGAGCTGAGTCTGGAGCAAAGATGCTCCAAGAAGGACCAGTCCCACAGATGTGGGTGACCAAGATGTGGAGTCATTAGAAGTGCCTTGGGCCGTACCGAGGAGCTCTGCTTTTATCCTGGAGCGGGTGAACTCCTGTTGAATCCTTTTCTGTTTTGTTTTGTTTTATTTTTTTTGTGAAATATACATGAAAATTTATAAAATCTATTTGTACCGTTCAACAAATAACAATAAAATGAACACCAATAGACCCAATGCTTATTTCAGAAGGAGAGTCTAGCAGATCTTTTGAGGCCCCCTCTCCAGACCTCCCCAATTACTCCCTACATTTTGTGTCTCTTTCCCTTTTTTTAGCTTTATAACATAAGTATATCTCTTTAAGCAAAACACTGTTTGACTTGCGTGCTATTGAGCTTTACATAAACGGCCTTGTGTTCCACGTGTCCCACGTGTCCCTCACTCGCAACTTTGTCCTCTCGGTATGATGCATTGAATCCAGAGGTTGACTCTTTAAAAAGATGATTTAGAGTAGTTAATTGCATATTTAACCAAATGCTTTGTTTGGTTGGGACACAGGCACATAAATTTTTCACCTCTTAGCTTAGACTTTGACTGTCTTAAATTACTCATATAATATTTTCCAAAAGCAAATCAGCAAGCACGAGGCATTAGCCTGCATGGTGAGAGGATGGACCCCTCATCTATCCACTAGTTTAGAAGACTCTGAAGACTGAGGCCATGGCTCTGAGTGACACTCAGACCCAATGGTCTGGGGCAGTCAGCTTTCGCTCACCCTGATGACTCAGACCCAGATCTCATTCAAAAGCCGACCCGACCCCCCCCCCCCCATGCCATCTGTTCCTCTTCTTCCTCGTGTAGCTCACCCTTCTCCACGGCCACCACATCCTGTTAGTTCCACCTTAGAGACGACTCTGTCTTCTGTCTTTGCTCCCCCTAATGTCAGATGTGCTGCTCTTGGGTCCTGGACCATCTCATCAACTTTCCAGGTGTTCTTCCTGCCTCTAGATGCAGCCTGCTCATCGTCTCCTGTCATGCTTGAAACCCTCAGACTCTCCACCCCTGTCTCCTCCTCCCACCTAGCCAACAGCCTGAAGTCTGAAACCCTTGGCCTGAGAACACAGCCCTTCAGGCCGAGCGTTGAGTCTACCTCTCCACGTCCTTGCCTGTCACAGCCCGGGAACCCACACTGCAGCTCCTCGCCTCTTTGTGACTGAACCCTACCTTTCTTTTCCTCTGTGATTCTGTAATACCCCTCCATGCCCTTCCTCCTCTTGTGCACAAAGTACTCTCCATTTTCTAAGTCCAGATGGATGCCATCCGCCTTCCTTGCTGTGCCCCGGTCTGTGTCACAGAGTGAGGGCCTGGAGAGCAGAAGCGACATCTGATTAAAATCTATGTCCCTACTCTGATCCCAGGTACCAGAGTTGACAGAGGCCCTGGGTTGAAATCTCAGCACTAACGTTGTTGTTCTGTGGGACCTTGGCCAATTATATAACTCATCTTGCTTACTCATCTGTAAGAAGGAGGATAATGATGACTGCCACTCCAGGCCACTAAACCAATTCAGTGAGAAAAGACAAGTAGAGGTTCTTACTGTTTATCCATTCATTCAGCAAATATTTATTGATCACTTATTTTGTGCTAGGTTAAAAATCTCCCATAGAGCTTATGCTTCCAAGAGGAATACCCATATAGAAAAACATAATTCCACAAATAATCATTTTACCACATTCTTAGAATGTGTAATGAACACTAGTATAGCATCTGGAGAGAGACATGGGAAGGTTCTCTGACAGTCTGGGGGAGTCAGAGAAGGGATATCTATGATTTAGGGCTGGAAACAAATCAGCCCCACATTTTAGTTGCTTGAAACCCCAGAATTTTGTTTCTCTCCTATGTAGCACACCAGGGCTAGTGTTACGGTCGCAGCCATTCTCTTCCACGTGGTCATTCAGAGGCCAGGCTGGCAGCTGCTCTTGGATGTCCAACATGTGGCTTGCCTGCTGCCATGGTATCACTGTCTCTCAGGAGGAGAACCCAGGAGACGTGTATGAACCAGGTGAGGAGTGTCACCATACTGCTCCTTGCATTGCATTCCCCAGAACTCTGTTGTACCGTGGGTGAGCTGTGTGTCCCAAGAAGGAAGAAGAAATGGATTTGGTGCCCACCTAGCAGTCCTGATGCAGAAGACGTGCCTCATCCCTGCAGGATGCACGGAAGTTGATGGACAACGCAGGAGAGAAGCTTGTCCTGGAAGAGTCCATGCTGCCCATGATCCTGAGTAGGGTGGGGCCCGGCATGCAGAGGGTGTGGAGAGCAGCAGAGAGAGGGGCTCCAGGTGGCCCTGTGGGGACTGCTGGCAACATGTCCACGGCCTGGGAGCCAGCTAAATGATGTTGAACCTTGTCTGAGGATTGAAGCTTTCCAACCGGAGATTTTTGTGGGCAGACGTGTTTTTGGACCAACCCTCTTGGTGCAGTGTGAGGAACATAGGCACAGACTGAAGTGGCAATTCTTGAGCGACACCTGGCAGGCACTTGGGGCATGAAGGCAGCAGGTGGGTGGCAGGGTGGGGATGTTTCCCACAACATTTGTATGATGCGAGCACATCATTCTAGGACTCATCCCAAGTAAACTGGGATACAAACAAATGGAAACACGGAAGAAAGCCTGTGGAAGACGTTTGAAGTAGTCTTCCTCTGACCAGAGCAAACTTTGGAGAAAGGCAAAATCTTTGAGGATATTGTGACTGCTCTGTGATATTTGTAAGCTAGTATATCAATATTCTCTGAGAAAGGAAACTGCTTTTACAAAATGATTTGATAATACAATGTGCCTTCATGTGATCCTGAAAAAATAGCATTAGAATGGTCAGTGCATCAAATAGATATTTTCCAAACAACTTTCAGTGGAAAATGCATATTTCCGCGTTTTCTCTCTCCCATCCTGCCGCAGGCTCTCCTTCTGTCTGATTGTTTGACACGAGCTGTGGCTTCAATTTCCCTTCCTCGAGAATCACCCTGCTGGCCCCATGCAGGTCCTGCTGGGAAGGCTTGCTCCCTGTCAGCTCGAATACCACAAGACATAGCAGACTGGTCGTTTTTTCAGTCTATACACTGCAAAAATGCTGCGCTGATGGGGTTTACACGCAGGATGGCTGTGGCAGAGAGCTTCCGCTGGCGAAAGAAATGGATTTTCCATTTCAGCTTGTCACAGGCTTTGGAGACTCCTTCAAAGTCGGTATTCTGGCTTGCAACCTGACTTCCGCAGCTTGGTTTGAAAACTGTACAGATTGTCATTCATCTTTTCCCTTTGGGCAGACTTAAAACGGTTGTTTATATCTCAGATGGTCCCAACTTGCTGGTACCACAGCTACAGTGAGAACCACAACAAATGAGCGAAACAGAGAGGGAAGTTCTGTGGGGAAGAGCCCTCCCTCCCCCCTCTCCATCCCCCCCGCCCCAGGCCTCCTCCTTCTGCTTCCTGTGATTTAAGAAGGTTGGTGTTTTTGTGAACAGCTCATCAGTGATAGCACCTTGGTCTGCGTTGTCTGCAGCATCAGCCCCAACTCCTTGTGTTGACGTGTCAAGGAAAGCCGGGACACTTCTTGCTTTATTAGTCCATGGCTGGCAGTCTCTGGGACTCGTGGCTCAGACATCTCCAGCTGCTGTGAGTTACTCCTATCCAGTCACTGACTCCCCAAGCTGCACTCACATCTGGAACATCCCCCCAGGCCTCCATGTGAGCTGTGGGGATGCATCCCTGCGAGGAAAATAACACGGCTCTGACCACAGATGTTCCTCCTTCACCAGCCTGCACTCTACCTTCTTGTCGGTTGACAGGCCCAACTGGCTTAGTGAGGATGCTCAGGACAATGAATCCCTTAATTTGTACCATCCTGTACCAGCCAGTGTCACAGCAGTAAGAGGAATGGCTGTGCAGAGTAGGAGACCTCTGTCAAAATTAATAGTTACCGTCCCACTTTTTGGGTTTCTCTTCTTTCTGGAGCAGTTTTCCTTATTTAGTTTATCTGTCCATCCACATGTCTGTCTCTATATTTTTAACCTTTTTCTTTTTGACCTATTTTGAAATAGATTCACTTGCATAAGGAAGGAGGGAGGCCCAACAGTAAGACTTGCCCCAAACTGAGAGAAAAGAACCAGTGGTGCCAGCCCAGGCTCTGGCCCAGCTCTACCCAGCTAGTTCTATCCTATACCAGCCAGCTCCATCCTATACCAGCCAGCTCCATCCTGTATCAGCCAGCTCCATTCTGTGCCAGCCAACTCCATCCTGTACCAGCCAGCTCCATCCTGCACCAGCCAGCTCCATCCTGAACCAGCCAGTTCCATCCTGTATCAGCCAGCTCCATTCTGTGCCAGCCAACTCCATCCTGTACCAGCCAGCTCCATCCTGTACCAGCCAGCTTCATCCTGCACCAGCCAGCTCCATCTTGTACCAGCCAGCTCCATCTTATATCAGCCAGCTCCATCCTGTACCAGCCATATTGTTGTGCAACCATCACACCATCCATCTCTGGAAATCTTTTCATCATGCGAAACGGAAACTCTATATCCGTTAAACAATAACTCCTCATTCTATCCTCCCTTCCAGCCCCTGAAAACCACCATTCTACTTTCTGTCTTTATGATTTTGACTAATCTAAATACCTCATATAAATGAAATCATATGGATCTAAATTGAGTCTCTTATAGACAGGGTATAGTTGGGTCATGTTTTTGATCCATTCTGCTGACTTCTGTGTTTTTATTGGAGAGTTTAATCCATTTATTTTAAAGTAATTATTGATAAAGAAGAACTTACTTCTGTCATTTTCTGTTTGTTTTCTATATGCATTACAGGTTTTTTGTCCCTCATTTTCTGCATTACTCTATTCTTTTGTGTTTAGCTGATTTTTTTTGCAGTGAAATATCAAAATTCTTTTCTCATTTCCTTTCATGTACATTCTTTAGCTATTTTCTTTGGGTTTACTGTGGGGATTACATTTAACACCCTAAAATTATAACACTGTAATTTAAATTTATTCTAGCTTAGCTTCAATAATATACAAAACCTTGGCTCCTTTACAGCTCTGTCCACCCTCTGTTCAGTTGTTGATGCCAGAGAATCATATCTTTATTCATTGTGTCCAAAAATCTAAACTAATATATATTTTAATGTATGTAGATAAAAATGTGGAATTACTAACCAAAGTTACAATAATACTATCTTTTAGATCAATAACTTAAAAAAATTTATTCTTCTTTTAAATCATATGAAAAACAAAAAGTAGTTACACACTATTTTTCACTAATACTATCTTTTATAATTACCCATGTATTTACCTTTACTGAGATCTTGATTGAGTCACATATCTTTGAGTTATTGTCTAACGTTCTTTCATTTCAGCTTACAGGACTCACTTTAGTATTTCTTGCAGGGCAGGTCTAGTAATAACAACCTCTCAGTTTTTGTTTCTCTAGGAATGTCTTAATTTCTCCCTCACTCTTTTTTTTTTTTTGATGAGGAAGATTAGCTCTGAGCTAACATCTGTTGCCAATCCTCCTCTTTTTGCTGAGGAAGATTGGCCCTGGGCTAACATCTGTGTCCATCGTCCTCTAGTTTATATGTGGGATGCCACCACAGTATGGCTTGATAAGCAATGCATAGGTTTGCCCCTGGGATCTGAACCTGCAAATCCTGGGCCGCCAAATTGGAGTGCACGAACTTAACCACCATGCCACTGGGCTGGCGTCTCGCCCTCACTTTTGAAGTATGGTTTTGCTGAATATAGAATTCTTGTTTGACAGGTTTTTGCTTTTAGCTCTTTCAATATATTAGCCCACTGCTTTCTGGCCTGCTAAGTTTCCAACGAAAATCGGCTGATAATTTTATGGCGGATTCCTTGTATGTGACAAGTCACTTCTTTCTTGCTGTTTTCGAAATTCTCTCTTTATCTCGAATTAACAGTTTGATTATAATGTCTTGGTGTGGGTCTCTTTGAACTCATCCTGCTTGGAGTTCACTGAGCTTAGATGTATATGTTCATGTCTTTCATTAATTTTGGGAAGTTTTCTGCTGTTATGTCTTCAAATATCCTCTCTGCCCCTTTCTCTCTCTCTTCTCCTTCTGGTACTCACACAATGTGTTTGTTGGTCTGCTTGATGGTGTCCCACAGGTCCCTTAGTCTCTGTTCACTTTTCTTCAATCTTTTTTCTTTCTGTCCCTCAGAAAGAGGGATAATTTCTATTGTCCTATCTTCAAATTTACTGATTCTTCTTTTGCCTGCTCAAATCTACCTTTGAATTCCTCTAGTGAAAATTTCATTTCAGTTATTGTATTTTCAGCTCTAGAATTTTCTTTTTGGCTTCTGTTTAGGTTTTATACCTCTTTATTGATATTTCCATTTTGTTCATCATCATTTTTTTACTTTCTCCATATATGTCTTTAGTTCTTTGAGCATCTTTAAGCCAATTGTTTCAAAATCCTTTCCTAGTAGATCCACAATCAATGTCTTTTCAAGGACAATTTCTGTTGATTTATTTTTTCTTTGGAATGGCCCATATTTTTCTGTTCCTTTGTATACTTTGTGATATTTTTGTTGAAAACTGGACTATTGAATCTAACAATGTGGCAACTCTGGAAGTCAGATTCTCCCTCTTACTCAGGGTTTGCTAGGTTTTGTTATGGTTTTTGTTAATTTTATTTTGATTATTGTCAGCTGTTCTTGTGCCAGTAATCAGCCTGAGGTGTAAACCTCAGGTGTTCTCTGGTCTTTTCTGAGCATGCACCTCCCCTTCAGCGTGCATGGTATCTTTCTAATTTCCACCATACATGTAGTTACTTTTGAAAGTCTTTGCCTTCAATGTCTGGCTCTCAAAAGGTGAAAAAGAGAAAAATGAAGGGGAAAAAATTGCTGGCCTTTTAAATCCCCCAGAAGTTATTTCATTTGGAGGAGGAGGGGCTTGCGACAATTAGGGTGGGTGCAACAACAATGGCTGCTGCCTCTTTGTTTGCACCTCTTATCGGAAGCAGTGATCAGCAATCAGAGCACAGATTCCTAATATGTGGAGGACAAGGTCCTTTGTGCCCACTCTAGCTTCTGCAAGCCGCATGCATGCTACTCCAGAAACACACGCATAGCTACCTGCCACAAAGCTTGGGGTAGGGGGTGGGTTGGTGCTACTGTGCTAAGAGCTGAAATTAACTACAATTTACAATCCATGCCTTCCCCTGGTAGTTGCAAGCCTTCAGTAGTCTCCAGAATTCCAAAATAATTATATCAGAGAGATTATGCCAGTGCACTTGTTGTATAGGTAGGAAGACAGATTTCTAGTGTGTCCTATTCCACTCTTATCCCAGAATCTTTTAAAAGATTCTCAACGTCATTAGTCATTGGTGAAATGCAAATTTTCCCCACAAGGAGAAACCACTAAACCCTCACTAGAATGACTAAAATTTAAAGGACTAACAATACCTAGTATTAGTATATATTTCTTTTGAGAAGAGAAAATGGTATGACATTTTGGAAAACAATTTTATTGTTTCTTTTAAGGTTAAACATTCACTTACCATACAGTCTTGAGACTCTATTCCTAGGTATTTACCCAAGAGAAATGAAAACATATATCTACATAAAAGGTATATACAAGTGTTCATAGCAGCTTTATTCATAATGGTTTTAAATGGAAAACTCCCCAAAATGTTCAACAATAGGTGAATGGATAAACCAGCTGTGTTATGGTCATACAGCAGAGCACTTTTCATCTGTAAAAAGAAACGTAATGCTAGAACAGGCACAACAATATAAATAAATCTCCTCATGCTGAGGAAAACTAAGCCTGATGCAAAAGTATGCATGCTGTAAGATTCCATTTTTATTGAAACTGTAGAGGAGGAAATCTTACCTATATTGCAGAAAGTGTATCGGTAGTTTCCTGGTGCTGGAATTGTGGGGGATTGATTGAGAAGGGGCAAAGCAAACTTTTGGGATCTTGGAACTGTTTTTTTAATCTTGTTTGTGGTGGTGATTACACAGGGGTATTAATTCCTTTAAACACATCCAAATGCACAACTAAAATGGGCACATTTTCTTGTGTGTGTGTATATATATATATATATATATATATACATTGTATATTATTCCTCAATGAAGTACACATCTTTAATGCATCACAATCTACCTCCACATAACATTAAAGCACTTTCTGCATGGTGTAAGACCCTTATGAAAATATACTCCCTACCTTTGTGCTATTGTTGGCATGAATTCTACTTCCTCTTTTGTTATAAACCCCCAAATTCACCTTTAGTGATTTGCTTAAATAAAAAAGTTAACTATCTTCTAAAGAAATTTTATAAACAAAACAACTTTAAACTAAGTAAATGAATTCAGTAAAATTGCAGGATACAAAATCAATATACAAAAATCAGTTGCATTTTTATACACCAACAATGAACTACTAGAAAGAGAAATTCAGACATTGTTTTCTTGCAATAAGCAACACAAAGAATAAAATACTTAAAATAAATTTAATTAAGGAGATGAAAGATCTGTATTTTTCATACAAGAATTTGATGAAAGAAATGAAGAAGACACAAAAAAATTGAAAGATATTTCATGTTCCTGGACTGGAAGAATGAATATTGTTAAAATGTCCGTATTATCCAAAGCCACCTAGAGATTTAGTGCAATCCCTATCAAAATTCCAATGTAGTGGGTTTTTAAACTCTTACTGATTTTAAGACTATGTCTGAAACAGAGGTAAGCTAACTTTCTGTAAAGGGCCAGTAGTAAATATTTTAGGTTTTTTGGGTGAGATGGACTATTTTGTGATTCTGTGTAGTCAATTCTGTTATTATGGTGAGAAGCAGTCATAGACATTATGTAAATAAATGGTATAGCTGTGTTCCAATAACTCTTGGCTTCCAAAAACAGGTGATCGTGAGTTTGGGACAAGATGGCATAGACTCATCTCTCCTTGCTCCTCTCCACTAAGCACAACTAAAATACCTAGAAATAATATAGTAGACAAGTCATTAAAAAAAAAACTACAAAGGGTAGAAAGAGGATGTCAGACTGGCTAATTACCCCAGGACTTGAAAAATAATACAGAAACCTAGTGTCTCCTGACCCCTACCCTCCCAGGGGAAGAATATGACCCAGGTAGGCACTTCCCATGCCTGGTAGCACCAGCAAACTGGAGCAGGAGTTATGCACACACTGGTTGGCTCAGAGAGGGGACTAGGGAAATAGTCTCAGACCCCTGGGCTGGCATCTCCCCCTTTTCACCCAGCAGCACCTCATGCCATGGGGAGAGACCTTTCACCTCCGTGTGTGGTACTAGAATGGACAGTCTGAGGGCCCCGGCTGCACTGTGATGATAGAGTGGTCCCTGGAAACACTCTCCATCCCATGGGCCGCCACTTAATGGCACCAGGCAATCTGGGGAAGAACTTCATATGCATTTGGCCACTGCCTGTACCACCCACATAGGCACACCAGGGCCAGGGAAACACAATCTGCCCCTGCAGAGAGTGCAAGTAGGATCTGGGTAGAAGCCCCACCAGCTGTATGTGATTAAAGCAGAACAGGATAGTCCTGCCAGGTATCTGAAAATTAAATTGTCATTAGAACTACAACTCACAAATGTAACCAAGGACTTGCATACTAAATCTAAACAGTTACCGCCTATTGAAATAGAAGACTAAAGTATGAGCCAGAGTCTCCTAATATTGTATGCCAAATTTTCAAGATACAATGGAAATTCACTCATAATAAGAACCAGGAAAATCACAACTTGAATGACAAAAGACAGCAGATGCTAACACTGACAGCAATCAGATATTGGAATTGTCTGGCAAGGATTTTAAAGCAGCTGTCTTAAAAATGCTGCAATAAATAATTACAAATATTCTTGAAACAAATGAAAAAATAGAAAAATCTCACCAAAGAAATAGAAGATATGACAGAGAACTGAAGGAAATGATAGAAGTGAAAAGTACAAATGACATTTAAAACTTACTGGATAGGTTTGTTAGCAGGATGAATATGAGAGAAGAGAGAATCAGTGAACTTAAGATAGAGTAATAGAATAATTCAGTCTGAATAATGGTGAGAAAATTGTCTGTGAGATAGTAACAGAAGAACTAACATTTACTGGAGTTCCAGAGGGAAAAAAAGGTGAGGCTCAAAAAGTAATTGAAGAAATAACGGCTGGAAACTTCCCAAATTTGACAAAAGACATAATCCTACAGATTCAAGAAGCTGAGTGAACTCCAAACAGGATAAACCCAAATAAACGCAAATCAAAACACATCATAATTGGACCTCTGAAAACTAAAGACAAAAAAAAAAAATTCTTAAAAACAGCCAGAAGAAAGCAGGTATTACTCAAATGACAGCATATTTCTCATCTGAAGTCATGGAGGCCAGAAGGCCATGGCACCATATTTTTCAAGTACTGAAAGAAAAGAACTGTCAAACCGTGAATGTTTTACATGGTAAACGTATGCTGCAGGAATAGGGAGGAAATAAAAACATTCTCTGACGAAGGAAAATAAAAGAATGTGTTGCTAGCTGACCTGCTCTGAAAGAATTGAGTGGGAAAGTGAGAATAAATATAATATAAAGATGTTAGACTATCTAAACAGAATAGACTTTTCATGAATTTCTTAAATCATATTTGACAGCTGAAACAAAAATTATAGCACTAACTGATGTGGTGCTCAAGGTGTGTGAAGGAAAAACTTAGGCTGATAGCCCAGCTCACATGAGTGAAAGCACCTAGAGGCTCGGGCTGTGGGGCACCTATGGAGGGAGAAGTTGTGAGAGGTGCCTGTGCAGGTGGTGAGACCAAGACAGAATGAGAACCCAACTCCTCAACTGAAAGTTTTGGAAGAATCCAGGTCCGACAAACTGATATTGAGAGTAGAGGTGTTGGTGGATGTTCCCATCACCCTGATTACAAGGACAGTTTAGAGAAGCCCAGCTGTGTGACACAGGGAAGAAAACAGTCAAAGAACAGATGTTTCACAGAGATGACAGCCCAGGGTCATAATCCTCCACTACTGAAAGAGGAGATAGCCAATATGTTGGGGAAAAGCAGTAACATCAGCACACATCTCACTGCAGTTCAGAGCATTTCTAGAAAACAGATGTTTTATACATGTTGTGATTGTGGCAGACATTTCAGTTAACATTCAGACCTTCACCAGTACTAGAGGTTGACACTGAGGGAAAGCCCTAGAGTGTAAAGAATGAGGACAAGCCTGCAGGCATAGCCCAAAACTGTCATCGCATCAGAAAATCCACACTGAGGAGGACACTCTACTTATATCAAGAATGTGGGCAAGCCTCCATCAAAATCCCCACCTTCTCCAGCAACAGAAACTTCAGAGTGGAGAGCAGCCCTTTGTGGGAAGAATCTGCAGACCCGACTAAAAACTTATTCGGCATCAGAGAAAGTAGAGTGTGCAGGACCTTCTGTCAGAGTTGGGTATTACTCAGCGTGAGAGATTCCATGCTGGAAAAAAAAAAATTCTACAAATGAAATGAATGTTGGAAAATGCTCAGTTGTGGCTTCTGCTTTATAGTACAGCAGAGAACCCACACTAGGGAGAGCCTCGTGAATGCCAAGAGTGTGGGGACATGTGTAATGAGAGAACCACCCGGGTTCAGCACCAGAGCTCCCAGTGGGCTAGTCCCTATGTGTGTCGGGTGTGAGGGACAGGCTTCAAGGGGGCACAGGTTTCAGTTTCATTAGCTTCAGAAGTCACACACTAGGAAGGAAGCTGCCTAAGGGCCAGGGCTGTCTGCAGGTAAGCCCCACTGCCTCATCTCGTCTACCCCTTCCTGAGTTGTGACTGTCACCCATCCTCTTCACCTGTAGCGCCCTTTCCTCCCTGTAGGCCTCCTTCATGCTGCTCCCCTCAGCTGAAATGACCACTTCTTCACCTGCCCTAACAGTGTGTTTTCCTCAAGACCTCGCTTCCCTGGTGGGTTGCCCCTCGTAGCCTGAACCAAGCCTCCCTGTATTCTTGACTCCATTGATGTCTCCCTAGAAGTATCTGAGTTCCACTGGCCTCCTGATCATGTCTCCACTTCTTCCTGCCTTGCAGAAGTGGTTCACTTTCTCAACTCCTTTATAATTCCTTGCATTAAGGGCTCCATATGATGACTCTCTTTTTATCGCCTAGGAAGGAAATGGCACCGTTTGTCCTTTACAGTGTCTGCTTTGGCCTACACCCCTGCCTCTGGGGTTTCTGGAGTTGGAAGAGTTTGCAGAACATTGAGAGCTTTAGAAGACTGGGACGTGACAATGTGATGGGTCATTGAAATTGGAGAAATTGGAGGAATGCAAGGCCCATGGGAGGAGGTAATCATAGAAAGCATCCAGTGGTTGCTTTTGGGATTGAAAGAGGGCCATTTGGTGGGCCAGGGGCAAGGCTCATTGTGGGATCTGAGCCTTGGGATTTTTTTATTGCTCCATAGGTTTTATTACCCATTATGAATGTCCTGGGGGACTATGCAATAGACCAAGGAAATAATCTATGAGAAGAATGTGAAGTGATGAGCAGACACTGATAACACAAATGTTCTGTCTTTAACTCAATTCGAAAGGATCATGGTTCCTCTGTCTGGGTTCCTTTTCTATTCCTATCTACATGTTCAACGTCAGTGTCCACTGAAACATATAGGTACAAAGAGCAACATAGCTGGTGCATTTCATCTCTAAAAAGTATACGAGCAGTGGACTTGTTGGCCTCACACTGGGAGAATGAGAAAAAAGGGAGGAGACACCTGAAGCTGACCTGCTCAGAGGCATCGATTCCTCCACGCCTAGCTGCAATTCTGCTCTCTAAAGACTCGTACTCCTCAAGATTCCTCGGTGGTCAAACAGGAATTTCGGATTGGTGGCACTTCTAAATTAATTTTATAGTGAGTTACTTTTCTAACACCAAGAAGTATCTTAAAGCTGTAGATCTTACGAGATGTGATCTCACTGGATCAGACATTGTGTCTGTGCAGTGGTTAGAGACCGGACTGTCCTGGATAGCTGCTCCTCAGAATCGCTGCATCAGGACAATGCAGCAACGTGGAGAGGCTCTTAAAAGTACATCAGATGGGAATAGAGTCCTGAGAAAGTTAGATATATGCTGTTATTATAACACTACAACATTATATCTGCAAGAGAGCGCACAGGCAGACATTTATTTAAAAATATGTTTTGATTGGGTTTATTGATATATACTTTATGTTTAGTAAAATTCACAGTTTTATGTACACATTTTGATGAGTTTTGACAAATGAATATAGTTGTGTAACCAAGATACAGAAAATTTTCATCACCCTCAACCGCTCCTTCAGCACAGGCAGAAATCTAAATGCTTACAAATTAGGTTTGTGGGATGTCAGAGAGTTTTAGAATTTTCATTCCTTAATAATGTTTGTACAATAAATAAAATTCAAGGAAAGACGAAGGAAAAACCAAACTCATGACTCCCAGCTGTCATCAAAGTTTCCAGAATGTGCAAAGGGCCCTCACCCAGAACGCTTCATGGGGCGTGAGCAAGAGGAGATGTCAAAATATGGGGAAACAGTTTTGATATATATAATTTATCTCATTTATTCCCCTAAAACAATTTAGAAGAAAAGCATTAAACAGAAAGAGCCGCAGGGCTTTATGGAGGATTGCAGTAAGGACAGGATGTGGGGGATGAGAGACTCTAATTGGCCCATCTTCAGGACAGATAACCTTCCAGATGGAGTTCGGAGGGTAACGCGTTATCAGAGGAGCAGACAGCAAAGTGTGTGGGAACGCGTCAACGGGTCTGCCCTGGACTGAGATGTGCCTGCGGAGTCCTCGGGGCCAAGACAGTGGGCTTCTGACTTTGGTGACTTTTATTTCTCATTAACTTATTCCTTTACTTATTAATTCAACAGACATTTAGGTTATACAAATGTAAGGTTTTAGATTTTATATATATATATACACACATGCACACAAACACACATATGTATGTGTGCCTTGATAATAAAATGTTAGTACACACCTGCCACAGCACTTACACTACCTTCTAAAAACAGACAGATGATAATGGGTCATTCTTTCTGATGCTAGGCTGGCATTGTCAGTGTTCGGCACTTGAAAGACACTCAGGTGTTTTTGACAAGAACCTTCCATGGCTCGCAGATGTGTGAAAGGACGTGAAAAAAATAAGCTAACAGATAACCTAACAAAACAGTGCAAGCAAAGGGGGGATCTGTTTGCTTGCATAGTGAATGACCCAAGGTCGTGGGGGCAGGCAGGGCTGCTGGAGGTGCTTCTCCATCCCCAGCACACCTACTTTCCTGGAAGTTTGCATAAATCTCGTGCCTGACCTCTTCCTGGGTGGAGAGAAGGTCTCTGAACCATTAGGACTTCAGAGTCTGTGTTACAATCCTGGAAGGAGAGAAATACTCTCTGTCTTCCCCAGGGTTCCTAAATGGACCTCAGTGGAGCCCAGGTCCAGGGGACCAGGGGTCTCTGACAGGCCAGTCTCTGTGGGTGCGGAAGGTGAAGATTCTTACCTGACAGCCCCACTCCAAAATTACATGGAGAAGGAGAGAAAATTTCCCCAAATATCAATATCTCTCTCATGCTCTGATTGGCATGTGGCCCCTCTCTCTGGTGCCTGGGTCCAGCTCTGCCAAATGGGGGAAGAAAGTCTGCTCTGAGCATTGACAGGCTATGGTGTAGACCGAGGTGATGGTGCACGCATTATGAAAGCCCTATGCACCAGGCAGACGATAGCATTGGTTACTAAATGTAAACAGGAGAGCTTCTCTTCTTCTAACTTCTCTGCTGTCACATTTTTTGAGTCAGTAGTGATTATTTTTATGGGTAAGGAGATTCAAAGATAGAAAAGTATAGCAAATAATATAGAATAAACACCCACATACATACATCAACCAAATTTGCTCTGTGACACTGGATAAATAGCTGACTTTCACTGAGTTTCTTCACAGTTAACACAGAACAGCACTTTTGTCCTGAAGATCAAATGTGGTGATAGATGTAAAAATGAGTTTTAACCTCTCCTCTGAATCTCCATAGGTCTTTCCATTTCCTTGTTTTTAGATAAAACTTTTTATTTTAGAAGGGTTGTAGATTTACAGAAAAATGGTGAAATAGTACAGCCTTCTCACATACCTTTTTGCCCTATTGTGAACATTTTATATTAGTATGATGCATTCACTAGTCACAACTAGTGAACCCATATTGATACATTATTACTAACCAAAGTCCATACTTTATTCAGATTTCCTTAGCTGTTACCTACCGTCCTTTTTCTGTCCCAGGACCCCATCCAGGACATCATATGACATTTAGTTGTCATGTGTCCTTAGGCTCCTCTTGGCTGTGACAGTTTCTCAGACTTTTCCTTGTCAAATGACTTTGACAGGTTTGAGGAATATTGGTCAGGTGTTTCATAGAATGTCCTTCAACTGGAATTTGTCTAGTGTTTTTCTTATGATGAAATGGGGTGAAGGATTTTTGAGAGGAAGACCATAGAGTTGAAGTCATGTCAAGGGCACATGCTCCCAACACGACTGATCACTGTTGACACCTGGCTGAGGGCATGTTTGTCAGATTGCTCCACTGTAAAGTTCCTCTTGTTTCCTACTTTCTATACTCTGCTCTTTGCATGGAAGTCGTTGTTCCGAGCCCACCCTTCAGAAGTGGGAGTTAGGCTTCCCCTCCTTGAGGGCAGAATACCTACATAGAATACTTTGAATGCTTCCGCACAGGAGACGTGTCTCTTCTCCCCCATTTATCTATTTACTTATTCAATATTTTATTTTTATCAGTATGAACTCATGTTTACTTATTTCATATTTTGGATTATAACCCACTACTTCATTTTTGCTCAAATCATTTCAGCTTTGGCCATTGGGAGATTCTTCAACTGATTTCTGTGTCCCTTTCACATACCCCATCACTGTGTTTGTTTTTTATTCGTTTTTTTAGCACTTCCATACTTTCCGGCATGGCAAGAGACTCCGGGTTCATCTTGTATATTTCCTGCCCTAGTCCTGGAACCAGCCATTTCTCCGAGGAACCTTGGTCCCTTTTATTAGAGAATTGTATTAGAAACCAAGATCTGGGTGCTGAGGGTGTGTGCTTATTGCTACTGGAGTGTAGTTGCTTCCAGGCCCTCTCAGCTCACAGAGCAAGAAAACATGTATTCATACTAACCTGCGTGTGCATATTTTTCTATAACTGTTTCTGTATCCATCTACATCCGTGTTAAGCTAAACTCTTGTCTGCAGCTCTAATCCATTTCGCACGGATCATTCTAGCCTCCTCCCTCACTTGTCTGAAATCTCCCACTCCAGCAGTGAGAAACCTGGCGGCCACCACCTGCCATCCATTTACTTAACCGTTCAATCACAGTGTCTATGTATAGCGGTTTTAGAGTTGTTCTTTCCATTTACTTTTTAAACTATCTATTGTTTTCTGCCTCATCTCAGTGTTTCTGTGCCTGTGTCCTGCACACGGACAGGATTTGTATCTGGTTCTTCCCTATTTTCGTAGGACCATCTTCAAAGGAGCTCTGCACCTGTTGAGGGAGAAATGGATGTAAACTTTAGAGTTCTGTTAACAAGAAACCCTGGGACGATGGGTATGAACACACGTGGGAGGCAGCTGAAGTGAAGAAGCTGTTTCTAGACTAAAGAATGTGAGGTGGATTATGTTTAGGTCACGCGGCATTTCCACGTGAAATAGGAGATGATGCGGCTGTAACTCACCAGTCCTTTTCACTCCGTGAAAGCCTTAAATGACGTTGATTGCTAGCACAAAGAATGATGGCTTTTCCTGGGCACATGGGGCAGAAGAGTCTGCAGAGCAGAGAAATGAAACAATCACTGGATAAGTCAGGGGTGAGGGAGAAGCCAGTAAAAACATCATGGGTCTTTTAGCAGAAACTGATTTCTAAAAGCTTGAGTATAGGCCATGGCTGAGAATTTTTTCCCTCGTCTTTTTCTATATCTCCTAAATGTTCCTAAATGACAATTTATTATCTTTATAATGTAAAAAAATATTTATTTAAAATATATTTTATTCTGATGTTTCACTCTACCACTAGAGGATGTGATTTAATTTCACCTTTTAGCACCCGTGGCCATTGAAAAGACGGACAGAACAGTATGCTTAAACATTCCTCCATAGCTCCACAGCGCAAATTTAGAGAAGTTTTACTGTTGTTATCAATTTTAAGGTCATATGGCACAAGCTAAATTTTAACCAAGGAAAGAGAAGTTTTATTACTTTTGAGTATTCTACACACAGATGGAAAGAAGGAGCTAACAACCCTTAGATGTGATGAGACCACAATACCGAGTCTTACCTTCCCGAAGCCTGATGTACTCCTGTCTGTGAATAGAATGGTAGAGATTATAGAATCATCCCTCAGTGGCAGCATGCTCAACAAATGAGAGATGACTCTTATTATTATTGCAAAGAACACGTGATATGCTAGGGAGGAGATTTGAGAGTGTAAGAAATGGGGGACGGGAGGCTCTCAGTGTTGGTGCCTGTGCTATGGCAGCACCTGATGTATACATCGCACAGCTGAACACATGGCTCGAATACACGTGTGAACTGAAGGACAAGAAAGAGTGGAGTATAAATAAGGATGTCTCCATGGAAACAGCTCCAATGGGCTCTGTCCAAGCTGGGTTTGTCAGCAATGCTACTAAGGATTCCAGTCTGAATATAAATGCTCCACCTTTTAAGTGTTCAGTTTGATGAGTTTTGACAAATATTATGGTGGTGAAACTACGGCTAAAATCAAGATATAGAACATTTCCATCACCTCAAAAATTTTCCCCGTGCCTTTTGCATCCAGTCATCCAGTTGGTCTACAGACAACTGCTGATTGGATTCTGTTGCTGTACATTAACTTCGATGTTTTAAATTTCATAAACATGGAATTATGCCATATGGAGTCTCTTATGTCTGGCTTCTGTTGGGTAACAATGCTCCATGAGTGTTTTTCAAGTTTTCACATGGTCAGGGCTTTTGAGGAAAATGTTCTGCCAAGGGGATTAAAGCAAGATTGACGGTCACCACGCCTGGGAAGTTAGAGACAGTGAGCTTCTGCAGACACTTTTATAATTTATCTCCCCCAGAGCCACAGCTTGCTTTCCAGAGGGAAATGGACCTCAGGGCCTTCTCCTTCCTTCCCAAGAGAAGACCTGGCTACATCAGAAAGAGAGGTTTCTCTCTCTCTCCTTCTCCAGAGGGGAAGATGGGCAGCTGTGCCTGCAGACCCACACAAGCTCCTAGAGTTATAATCTTGGAGCTGCTCTTGTGTGGTACAAACCCCACTGCACACACAGGCGTCGTCTGCCCTCATGGCATCAGCCAGGAGGGAGCTGGGGCCTGGAGACCTGACACAGGTGTCCTGTGAGTAATTAAATCTGTTTCTGATCTAGAAAGCATGTGTATCCTGCCAGGCAAACCATCTAACCATCCAACCAACGGATAAATAAATACATGCAAGCTCAATAGCTTCTCTCACTCAGCCTAATGTTCCAGAGGCTCACCCGTGTTAACGCGGGCATCCTGGTGTGTTCCTCGTTATTGCTGAGCAGTACTGAGCTGTAGAGATAGACGACAAACTGCTTATCCACTTGCTTGGTTACAGACATTTAGGGTTGTCGCCAGTTTTTTAAATGTTTAAATCCAATAAGAAAGCTTCAATATATATAAATATTCACGTGAGTGTGCATGTGTGTGAATGTGTGTGTGTGTTGAAAATGCCGTTTTGAACTTTTCCTGGAAAATTTTCATGACGGTCTACCTGTTAAATTTTCTTTTACTTGCCTCTTGATGTTTGGGCAAAACTTTCATTTTAATGATAATAGACAGATTCTTCTTGTGTACTCCATGTTTAGCTTGCATACGCTTAACTCTAAAAGCCAGATGGAAATTTAAAAGCTAGGCAGGCACCCATGTTATCTAGCTCTGCTATGGGGAAGAGAAACTTAGAGACATTGGCAAGCAAAGCCTTCTTAAGGACTCCTGAAGGAAGTGTAGGTCTTTTGTTTTTGTCCTTTGCTATTTTGAAGAGGTGTATGTCTAAGGTTTGTGTGCAAGGGTTTCTGAGAACATCTTTTTCACGTCACTTGGGTAAATCATCAAGAGTAGAATTGCTGGGGCACATGGAAATTGTGTGTTTGTTAAAGATTGCTGAACTGTCCAATGTCCTACCATTTTGTGTTCCCACCAGACCTTCACCAACGCTTGATACAGCAAGTGCTGTGAATTTTAGTCACTCTAGAAGGTATTTCGTGGCATTTGTGTTTCTCTGACAACTAGCGATGTTATACATTAGAACTTTATCACTGGCTATTTGTGTCGGCGACATTTTATTCACAGTCCACCTAGCATCGATTTGTGCAGGATTCTGTCTTTTTCCAAGTCGCCTTGTCTGAGCAAGTGTTAGACTTAACAGCAGCCAATAGGTGTGTGTCACACTAGAGACTTAAGCTACCAGCATCCTTTTCTTTTGCCAGTTCACACTTTCCTCAGTCACTTAATCATAAACAAGGGCCGTTCGGCTCTAGCACATTTTAGATGGGTCTCCTGCAGCATTGGCATTTCCCCTACAGATCTGGCCGTTATCAGCTGGCCATGGTGTTAGGTCTTGTTTGTCCTTTCTCACTTCTATTTTTAACCCATGGAATTAAAGCTAATCCATTTCAAGTAGTGTGACATGAGGCACAACTTTGGCCGCTTCTGAGACTGCAGCTTCACACTGCGACGGGAGCGTTGTATCTCTGCTCTTCCGACCTCTCTGGGCACCAGGTGCAGGGGATCCCTTCCCAAGCAGACCTCGCAGGTTGTGTGCTCCTGACCACAGCAGCTGCCTGTCAGGCGGAAGGGCGGCTTCTCTCAGCAGCTCAAAAGCAGTTTGGGCTTGTTGTGGAACTGAAAGCTCTCCACTGGGGTGAACTACTGTCCCAGCAGTGCGCTGGGGGTGGGGACATGCCACTTCTCCTTCGGCAGCTCTGCCTGCTGCTGCTCACCCGAGGAACAGAGGCTGGGAACATGCAGCGTTTCAGGGCTGCGACCTCCTGGTGTCACCTTTTGTGCTGTCACAACCAAGCTGATTGAAACTACACAGAAACCTGCTCTGTTAACTCCCGCCTCACCTGTCCTTGGAGCTGCAGTGCCCTGGGCAAGAGATTAGTGGGATCTCACCAGTTAGGCGGGGCGGGGTTTAGTGATGCTTGTTAGGGAGATTTCCAAACGGAGAGGAGAGAAAATGCCTGGATCCTGCCTCACCTTCTTGGGAGATATCACCCTTGAGTAAGAGAAAGTAAATAAGATCCTGAGGGCAAATCGACTGGGATTCCGAGGAAACAATTTCTGCAAAGCAGAGCAGCGCTTTACCTATGGTGTGGAATCAACTGGCGGAGGCTCGCATCTGGAGTTTTCCTACACCGCCAAACCAGCGTGTCCTGAATTCACCGAAGAGAAGTTGAAGCCAGAGCCGATGTCAGTTCTGCAGCACAGGCGTCCTAGAGCTGGAGTCACCAGATCACGGTTCTCTTGCTCTTCCTCCGGTCATTCTACTTAAGATGTTTAATTTTTATAACCAATGAGATTTCATTTTCCTTAAGACACACTGGTTTCTGGGTCACTGTCTGCCACACATGTGCATGGTGCAAAATTCAAAAGATGGAGCATATGTCTGCTTTCACCATTGTCCCTGCCACTCTGCCTCTTTCTGGGGACAGTCACCAATATCAGCTTCCCATGTAGCATCCCAGAATGATTCCGTGGGCTCATATCGAGCCTTTCTTTGTATGGTAATGCTTACATATGCTCCCATGTGCCAAGAACGTATATGGATAACACAAAAATAATAAACGCACTGTTTTTCCTTTGATAGAATTCCTTTCCATAAACTGATTATACTTGATTTAACTATTTTCTTTTGATGGACATTTAGGTTGTTTCCCATCGTTTGGTATTGAAAAAAGAGGTGGCTGTCATGGTCGCCATGTAGATGCCTCCTTTCTCACATGTGGCACTGTAGGTGCTGGGTAAATTTTTAGACATGAAATTCCTGGACAAAAACTCTATGCATGTTTAATTTTTGTAAACCAATGATATTTCATTGTTGTTTCAATGCACATTTCTCTCACCATGATGGTGGTTGAGTATAGCTTCATTATCTTTCTCCTTTATGGGCAATTTGATTCTTAGGTTTCCATGTCCCAAATAGTCATTGTTATCTTTGAAGTCCAGTCAGTTTATTAATATATTTATAGATGTTCTTTGCCCTGTGTAAACTTTTCCTGAGACTTGGAATGTCCTTTTAATGACTAGAGTCGTCTCATTTTATTTCTGGAAAATTTTCTTGAACTAGGTCTTTCCCACTCCACCTACAGAGTTTACTTCTACAACCGCGCAGGTTACAGATTTGTGAACTCCTTTGTTAGTTTTCCCTACCTAACATTTTATCTTTAATTGCTTTAACTCTGTTCATTTCCATTTAATTTTAGCTGCATTTCTTGGGACATGGAGAAATGGCTTTTTTGAAAATTTGTCAGTGTCTATTTCCCTTTCTGCTACACCCACTTCTAAAGGTGATCTTTTCTCTATTTTCTTATTGTGTTTCTCTTGGGCTTTTACTTTGAGTCCTTTGATATTTTCAAAGTGACAAGTCTGTAAACTGTAAAATATTCAGTTTGTTTACTTAGGTGGGCACTTAGAAATAATTACTGGATGAATCTTTGGGTTTATGTGTATAAAACATAACTAGTGCATTTTACACAATATTTTAAATTTAATTTTTGTATTCTGTTTTCATAAACATGTGGTTTGCCAATTGAGTTCTCATTTTCTTCATTGTATTTTTTCAATTTCCAAATGAAGAAGAATTGAACATATTTAAACTTTGGCTCTTTCAAAGGAGTTAAGGCTTTTTATTAGAGCACGGATTATCTTTTTGCTCCTCAGATCAAGACAGCATGGCTTCAGAAGTTGGGGTGGGGGTAGTCTGTGACTGTTGAGCTCAATCGGATGATTCACAAGATTTTAACACCAAGTTTCAGGGTTGGCTCCTTGTGAGGACACTTCATTGTCCTCTGTTATGACACAGACCATCATCCTTGTCCTAAGAGAAAGCCATAGGAGGCCACTTAGAGCATGGAAGGAGTTTTGTACCAGGAGTTTCAGCACTGCCTTCCTAGCCTATGGCTGCCTTTCCAGGAGATCCCAGGGAGGTGGCCTCTGGCCCCTAGACCTCAGTCCCTCTATGTGAGAATGAGTTCTGAACGAGAACTCCAGGACTGTCTAATCCTTAACATCCCACGGCTGTAGGGATGTTCGGTTTGCACTGGATGTTCTCCATCGGCCCCTGCAGACCTGTTCCCAACCAGGCAGACTCTACAGATGGCATTACTGTGCCCCCTTGCCCTCCAGCCTCTGATTGGGTGTGGCCAGGGGATTCACTGGGAATTAAGTCCAGGGGACAGCTATTTCTCCACTGTTGGCACGGCCAGATGGGCACCGGACGAGTGTTTTGTGGGTGTCATTGAGTGGACTCTTGACTCCCTGTCCTGATCAAGTAAGTGAAATATGAACACCTTTCAGTTTGAAAGTTCTATGAATCATGAATACAATGCAATGAAAATTGTAATGTATAGCGTTTCAGGGATAATTTTCTGAGAATTATCATTCCTTCCTGTCTTGAATTCTATAAAACATAATATTGTTCCTTAAAATACACACACACACACAGACACACACACACACACACACATCCACACACAGTATTTTTAGAATGAGTAGTAAAATAATGAATATTGTTCCCAAAATATTCAAGTGAGACTATATTCTGGACTTATCTTCCCAAAATCACAGTGTTTTTCCCCTAGTGACGAGGAAAAAACTTGCAATTTAAATATGTCATCTTAAAGTGTATCTTCTCAGAAATGCATATTCCAGGTATTGCTTTAAAACAATTAAATTTATCTACTTAAGGATATTTCTTTGATTTGTCTAAAAGTTTGCTTATTTTTTCCTCCTTGGTTCAGAGTACAGAAATGCGGTATGTATCAATTAGCATGGTCTATCTGCAATGTTTACATTCAAAGTAGAAGAAATTTCTTTTCCAAATATGTAACTATATACTAGTGATGGAGGCTTTTGTGGTCATAGAAGTCATAGAAATTGCACTGATAGGCCCATGAGGTTGGCATTATAGTGGAACAGATGATTGCCTGAGATTTGCAGCTGTGGCGATCACTAAATTGTATAACTTTATTACAAACCCCCCTGGAGGAAGTCTGAGAGCCAGCATGGGATTCCTGAAATTTATGAGCAGAAGCACATGCAGTTTATAAGAAAACTCAAAACAGGTGGGGCAAAATCGGAACCTCACAGCTCCCTGAACTCGTTCACCCTGAACAGCTGTTGCAGATGGTCACGGTTTTGACAAATAGTGGGCAGGTGGCTCTGTTCTCATGACTTCGTTAGAAAGACAGGACTTTGGCTGTGTCTTGATGAGAATTTCTGCTATATTCATCAACTTTTAAAATATGGTTACATAGCAGAGACTGCAACTCATGGGTAAAAGAAATGTTTTAGAAGAAAATAATTTTTTTCGGGGAAGATCTTGAGGAATTCCCTGATTCAAATATTGGGCTGGCATCAGTTATTTTGATCAGAATAAGTAAAGTGAGGCTGGGTCATGGTTTTAAAGGCTTTTGTAAAACATCTGCTGTGTGTGTTCACTCACAAATGACACAAGAACAATTTACTCAGTTATATTATCTCTTACCAGGTTCAGGTTAGTTGACAAAGATGTATATTAATGCTTTTATCTTAGGCCTATATTTTACCTTGCTATAAATAAAAAAAGAGTACGAAAATCTAATTTAAAAATATTGTGTAAAATATATTACTTAGGTTTCGCAGACATAAATTTCATTAATAATTCCATCATTTCCATTAGTTTATTGATTTATCAACTTACGAATTATTTGCTAAGTGCCCACCAGAGTAAACAAACATAGAATGCTTTACAGTTGACAGAGCTCTCGCTTTAGCTTTCTCATTTGATCCTTCCCAAACTCTAAGAGGTTGGCAGGCAAGTACTATGATCGTCCCATGTAACAGAGAAGATGTAGAGAATGTAGAGTTCATCCAATGCCATATTGAGGGTATAGAGAGGAGCTAGGGTGCAATCTCAGATCTTTTGTGTATAAAACAGTTATTTTCTGCTGAACCATGCAACTCCCAGGACTGTGCTAGAGCTATGAGGAATGTCAAAAGGGAAGATAAGCCACACCTTATTTAGCCTTAGAGGGTCTTACAAGCCAGTTGAAAAGAGGATCACATTGGTTAGGAAACAATTCAATAGGTATATATGTTTAGAATAAATCAGTGAAGCCACTAAGATCTTCTTAACGTCTGTATGGGAGCCTGTGAGAAAAAACAATAGCAGCTTTCTAGTCTACCTCTGAGCAGGAGGTTGGACTCGATTTTGTATTTTGCATCCAGAAATCACTTGCTGTGTCTCCTTGTTAAGGTTACTCAGCTGTGCAGGAACTCAGGTTCCTCATTTATTAAATAGGGAAAATAGTTCCTACCTCACATGGTTGTCATGGGTATTAAAGAAAGAAATTCTTATAAAACATTCTTTGCCCTGTCTGGCTGCAGATTCACCATAAATGGAGAACAAGTGCATAGTGTCAGCTCTAGTGCAGGAGTTTCCCCAAAATCTTTAAGTCTTGGAATCCTTTGATAATGTGGCAAATGCTTGAACCTGTTCCCTTGATGATGGTGTACATTTTTCAAAAATACTTTTGGGGGTTCACAGACCTTTCCATGTTTCTATCCCCAGTAAAAAAAAAAACAAACTTCCTTTTAAGGAAGTTTCATCTTATCCAACTATGTCAATAATCGCTCTGAATGTGAATGGTCTAAGTGCACCAATTAAAAGAAATTATCAGAGTGGATCAAAAAACAAGACCCAACTATGTGTTGTCTACAAGAACTCACTTTAAATATAAAAACACATATGGATTAAAAGTAAATGAATGGGTAAAAATATCCCACACTAACACTAATCAGAAGAAAGCAGGAATAGCTTTATTAATTTCAGACAGAGCAGGCTTCAAAGTAAGGAAAGTTATCAGTGATAAGGCATGGCATTACATCCTGATAAAGGGGTCAGTTTGCCAAGAAGTCATAACAATCCTTAATGTGTATGTGCCATAACAACAGAGCATCAAAATATGTGAGGCAAAAACTGATAGAACTGCAGGGAGAAATAGATGAATCCACTAATGTAGCTGGAAGGTTTAACACCCATCTCTCAGAAATGGACAAATCTAGCAAGCAGAAAATCAGTATGGACATAGTTGAATTCAATAACACCATCAATCAACTGGATCTAATTGACATCTATAGACTACTTTATCAAACAATAGCAAAATTCACATTTTTCTCAAGATCATGTGGAACATTCACCAAGATAGACCACATTCTGGGCCATAAAACATACCTTAACAAATTAAAAAGAACAAAAATCATGCAATGTCTACTCTTAGGCCTCAACAGAATTATATAGAAATCAATAATAGAAACCCAGCTGTTAAATCCCAAAATATGTGGAGATTAAGCAACACACTTCTAAATAACACATGGGTCAGAGAAAAAATATCAAGAGAAATTTACAAATATTTTGAAATAAATGATAATGAAAACAACCTATCAAATTTGTGGGATGCAGGGAAAAGAGTGCTTAGAGGGAAATTCATAGCATTGAATCCAGGTATTAGAGAAGAAGAAAAATCTAAAATCAACAGTCTAAGTTTCCATCTTAGGAAACTAGAAATAATAAGAATTAGAGCAGAAATCAATGAAATTGAAACCAGGAAATCAACAGAGAAAATAAACAAAACCAAAAGCTATTTCTTTGAAACGATCAATAAAATCAATAAGTCTCTAGCCAGGCTAACTAAGAAGAAAAGAGAAGACACAAATTACTAATATCAGAAGTGAGAGGACATCACTATCCACATCCTATGGACATTATGCCCACAAATTTGATAACCTAGATGAAATGATTGAGATGGTTTGATAACCTAGATAAAATGGTTATCATTCCTTGAAAGATATAATCCGCTAAAACTCATACAAAGAAGAATAGGCCTATGTCTATTAAAGAAATTAAATCAATAATTAATAACCTTGCAAAACAGAAAGCACTAGGCTCAGACGGGTTCACTGGTGAATTCCACCAAACATTTAAGGAAGAAATTATGCCAATTCTCTACAATCTCTTTCAGGAGAGAGAAGCAGAGGGAATACTTCCCAATTCATTCTATGATGCCAGCATTACTTTAACACCAAAACCAGACAAAGTCATTACATGAAAAGAAAATGACAGACCAATATCTCTCATGAACATAGATGCAAAAATTTTCAACAGAATATTGGTAAATTGAATCCCAAAAAGTATAAAAAGAATTATATACTACAACCAAGTACGATTTATCTCAGGTATGCAAGGTTGGTAAAACATTAGAAAATCAGTTAAGAGCAAGCCCTGATGGTCTAGTGGTTAAAGTTTGGTGCTGTTACCACTTCTGTGGCCCGGGTTCATTTCCTGGTGGCTGAACCACACCACCCATATGTCAGTTGCCGTGCTATGGCAGCAGCTCACATAGAAGAACTAGAAGGACTTACAACTAGGATATACAACCATGCACTGGGGCTTTGGGGAGAAAAAAAAAAAGAGGAAGATTGGCAACAGATGTTAGCTCAGGGCGAATATTTCCCTGGGGACAAAAAAAACCACAAATAAATAAATGAATGTAATCTATCACATCAACAGACTAAAAAAGAAAAATCACGTGATCATATTTATAGATGCAGAAAAAGTGTTTGACAAAATCCAGCACCCATTCAAGATAAAAACTCTCTGTAAACTAAGAATAGAGGGGAACTTTTTCAACTTGATCAAAATTATCTATAAGAAACCTACAGCTAACATCGTACTTAATGGTGAGAAAATAGAAGCTTTCCCACTAAGATCCAGAATAAGGAAAGAATGCCCCCTCTCACCTCTACTTTTCAACATCCTATTGCAAGTCCTAGCTAATACAGTAAGGCAAGACGAGGAAATGACAGATACACAGATTTGGAAAGAAAAAAGCAAACTGTGTTTATTCTCAGATGACATGATCACCTATGTGGAAAATCTGAAAGACATGACAAAAAACTCCTGGAACCAATAAGCAATTATAGCAAGACTGCAGATTAATATACAAAAGTCTATAGATTTTCCATATACCAGCAATAAACAAGTTGAACTTGAAATAAAATATACAATACTATTTACATTAGCAACCCCCAAAATGAAATACTTAGATATAAATCTAACAAACTATGTACAAGATCTATATGAGGAAAACTACAAAACTGTGATGAATGAAATCAAAGAATTTAAAAAATGGAGAGACATCCCAGATTTATGAAAAGGAAGATTCTATATTGTCAGGATGTCAGTTCTTCCCAACTTTGTGCATTCAATGCAATCCCAATCAAAATCTCAGTAAGTTATTTTATGGATATTGACAAACTGATTCTAAAGTTTATATGGAGAGGCAAAAGATCCAGCCAATGCAAAACTGAAGGAGAAGGACAAAGTTGAGGACTCATGCTACCTGACTTCAAGACTTACTGTAAATATACAGTAATAAAGACAGTGTGGTATTGGGGAAAGAGTAGAGAAATAGATCAATAAAACAGAATAGAGAGCCCAGAAATAGATCCCCATAAATGTAGGCAACTGATCTTTGACAAAGGAGCAAAGGCAATTTAATGCAGCAAAGACAATCTCTTCAACAAATGGTTCTGGAACAACTGGACATCCACATGCATAAAAAATTAATTTAGACACAGATCTTACACTCTTCACAAAAATTAACGCAAAATGGATCATAGACCTAAATATAAATGCAAAAATATAAAGCTCCTAGAAGATAACATAGGAGAAAACCTAGATGAACTTGGGTATGCTGATGGCTTTTTAGATACAACATCAAAGATACTATGAAAGAAATAATTGATAAGCTGGACTTGATAAAATTAAAAACTTTGTTCTGTGAAAAACAATGTCAAGAGAATTAGAATACAAGCTACAGACTGCAAGAAAATATTTGCAAGAGACACGTCTGATAATGGAGTGTTATTCAAAATATACAAAGACCTCTTAAAACTCAACAATAAGAATACAAACAACTCAAAAAATGGGTCAAAGACCTTAACAGACACCTCACCAAAGAAGATATACAGATAACAAATAAGCATATGGAAAGATGCTCCACAACATGTCATCAGGGAAATGCAAATTAAAACAACAACGAGATACCACCTCACACATATTGGAATGGCTAAAATCCAGAACACTGACACCACCAAATGCTGGTGAGGATGTGGAGCAACAGGAACTCTCATTCATTGCTGGTGGGAATGCAAAATGGTACAGCCACTTTGGAAATTAGTTTGACAGTTTCTAATAAAACTAAACATATTCTTACCATATGATCCAGCAATCGTGCTTCTTGGTATTTACCCAAAGGAGCTGAGAACTTACGTCCACACAGCCATCTGCACATGTATGTTTATAGCAGCCAAAACTTGGAGACAACCAAGATGTGCCTCAGTAGGTGAATGGATAAACTGTTGTATATCCAGACAATGGAATATTATTTGGTGCTAAAAAGAAATAGGCTATTAAGCCATAAAAAGGCATGGAGGAAACTTAAATGCATGTTACTAAGTGAAAGAAGCCAATCTGAAAAGACAACATACTGCATGGTTCCAACTATGCAGGAAAAGGCAAAACTATGAAGACAATAAAAAGATCAATGGTTGCCAGGGGTTGGAGGGAGAGACGGGTGAATAGGTGGAGCACAGAGGATTTTCAGGGTAGTGAAAATACTGTGTATGATATTGTAATGGTAGATATATGTCATTTATACATTTGTTCAGACCCATGGAATGTGCAACACCAAGAGTGAACTCTAAGGTAAGCTATGAACTTTGGGTGATTATGACGTGTCAGTGTAGCTTCATCTTTGGAAAAAATGTACCACTCTGGTGCGGGATGTTGACAATGGGAGAGGCTCTGCATGTGTTGGGGCAAGGAGCATATGGAAAATCTGTGTCCCTCTCTCAATTTTATCTTAAACCTAAAACTACTCTAAAAAAAAATATTAAATTCTTAAATGCATCTGAAGTGATAATCTTTGATAATCATGTGTTTCTTATCATTTTTTTATATAAATGGAATTTCAATTCTGTAGAAACTTATGTTTGATTGTCTAGAAGAGTTTTGGACTTTTATGTCAGCATTTTTTAGGATTAGAGTAAAATGAAATTTATTATAACCAAGTGAGCAATCAACTTGATTACCAGTTTACCTTGACTGGTGCCTGGAGATGTATATTTTATATATTTTCTTTAAATGATTCCTGAAAGTCCTAAAATGCATCTGTGTTTTCTGGACTTTAATATTTTTTCTATTAATATGACATTTGCTCCTTTTCCCACAAAATTTGCAAGGCTTTTTTTAACTTGGAAATTTCAAAAAGTACACGGTTTCCGCACGGCAGAAATTGATATTCTGTCTACTCTGATTTGTACCACCTTCTTACCAGATTAAGATACATTGTATTACTTTAGTATTTTTTAGTTATGAAAGGGATCATGTACTTTCTACCTTGTTTCCTTAAACAGATGAAAGCCACCAATAAAGCCAGCCAACCTGCACACGTGTTTGGAAAAACGGTGAGCTCCTCTGAGTCCGTCCTTGTCTTGCGTTAGACTGGAACAGGCTGCTTCCAAAGTCCTCTTTTAAGTGGCTATTGGCATTTTGAGGTATGTCATCTACTGGATAAATGTTGAAGTAATATAGAAAGGCCAGGCCTGGCTAACAATTCAGAGATAGTCATTGGAGGTCTATTTCTGGACACTTGCTTCCATAATCAAACATTTAAAAATTTTAAGGCTCAAAGAATTTTCTTTGAAGAAGGAAAAGCATAATAAACAGATTCAAGGGAATAATTTATCAAATAAATGGACTTCTCATTATTTATAGAATAAAACTGTGCTCAACACTGAGAACCTAAAAATGACATAGGAGATGCTTCCTAAGGATCCTAGTCTGGCAGAGTCCACAATGGCCAGTTCCTGCATAGCGTGGTCTTGACACAGTACACATTGAGGTCTGTGGTCTTGTCTGTCTTCTTCCCCTGAGAATCCCCAGGGCCTGGTGTGTAGTTGATAAAGAAAAGATAAGAATCAGGTAAATGGATGGACAGATGGATGGATGGATGGATGGATGCATGAATGGATGGAGGGATGCATGGATGGATGGATGGAAACTCCACTAGAGCTCAATGTAGCGGCATCTCTTCCCCTCCTTGACTCCCTGTCTAAAGTCACCTCGAACTTCTGGCCCCTGACCATGCACTACATTCTCACCTTGGAGCCTTTTTCATCCTGATTGGCTGCCTCCTATGGTCTCCCCCTGCAGCCCAGCCATCATGATAGGACCTGGATTCTACTTTCTCTAAAACCTCTTCTAAGACCTTCAGGTCAGAAACATTGTTCCACTATCATGGGGTCTCCACTAGGTGGACAGCCATGCTCAGGTGATGTGTGTGTTTGCATCTAGTCACTGGATGTTGAATTCATTCAGGGAAAAATCAGCCTTATTCAGCTCTGTGTTTTGATTACTTAGCACAGTGCTGGCAAGTGGCTGGCATAAATGTCACCTTATTATCCGAGTGACCTTTCTAAAATGCAATCTGAAAACCATTTTATGCTGCTGACAAATTGGAGGATGAATTCCACATCCTGCACTGTGCCAGGGAAGGTCCTTATGCCATCTCAGGCTGGCACCTCCTTTCTTACAGAGCCTCATTTCTCATCCTCCTTCCTATCCCCACTGTGCACCCAGGCCTTTGCACTTGCCATTCCTTCTGTGTGGAATGCATGTCACTTTGTTTCATTCCTTACTCATTCTACTGGAGCCCTGGGATCACCTCTCCTGGGCAGCATTCTCTGACTTTCAAATCCAAACTCCCAAAATGCTTGGGGGTGTATTCATGTCATCTGTCTGATGGGTGCTAAGAAATGAGTCGATATTTTCTTAATGACTGGAAAGTAAATCGTCAACCTTGAAGATTTCTCCCTATTTCCACTTTGCCCTTGCACAATCAGTTCTTCACACAGCAGCCACATGAGGCAGATCAGGCCACTCGTCAGCATCCAGCCCCTTCTGTTGAGAGCAGGACAGCAGCTCCTTCTGCAGCCTGGTCTCCCGGGGTCAACCCTTGCTGCCTCTCAGACCCTCCTAGGTGATCATGGCGTCCTAGCTGCACTGGCCTCCTTCTGCTCCTCTGTGCAGGTGTCCCTGCCTCAGGGGGTGCACCACTGTCTGCTCTATGCTGTGCTCTTCCTGGTGTGTTTGCACAGCGGTTAGTGGGCTGGTTCTTCATTAAGATCTCAGCTCAAATGCCATCTCTTCAAAGGGCCTCTCTGCCCCCTCATTTAAAGCAGAGCTTAGTGACCGCCTGAGACTGCAGTCACAACTACCTGAGAGTGTCTCGTTTATGTGTTTATTACCTGTCTCTCCCAATAAGAAGAGAGTGCTGCCTGACCAGACCCCCATTCTGTTCTTGTGATGGTCCCATCCCAGTGCCTGGAGCATGGCCAGCACACAGAGCTCACTCAGGAATGCTTTCACACTTAGGGAACTGACCTGGGGATGTTCCAAATGAACAACTGAGATGTCTGGATGCATTTCAATGTGCAAATCTTTTTCCTCACTCTCACAGGACTATACGAGGTCAGCTGGTGGAAAAGACAAAGAACTGCCCTCACGATCAATTCAACTGTAGAAAGTGCACATATGTCACAGGTTTTGAAGGGCTGCAGTGAGGGGAAACCAGACTTAATCTTAGCTGCAGTTTGCCATTTGAGAAGAAAACAATGATTACTAACTTGCTTTTATTCTGTCTTTTTCTCCTGACTGATATATTTCTTATGGATTATAAGGACAATGTAAGTTTTTACAGAAATAAACTCGCTTGCAGAATTTTTCTTCAAATAGGTAATGTAAAAACATTTCCCAAGCTGCAGGCCGGTAAAGAGGCTGGAGGCATTTTGGGATCCCGCAAAGATGAATTTGAGTTCGTGAATATGCAGAGGAAGTTTGTGATGCTCCCTCTATCCAAGACAAGTCTGTGTTCGTAAAAATTTCATGGTTAGGAAGGAAGATCACCTGGATTCAAGTTCCAGTTTCTTACTTTGCACAGATCAATTTGAACACTTTCAAACTCAGTGAAATTATCTATAAAATGTGATTCTATCCTTGATTCTCAGAGTGGTGTTGTTCTTATCAAGTGTAAACTACATGAGAAACTCAACATGAAGGTTAGTGCTGTTATTCCTTGGACATAGCACAGTGCTATGAACACAGGAGATGCTTAATACATGATTGCTGATGATTTCCTTTATCTCTTCCAATGGGTATTCAAGAGCACTTTGTAAGATTTGAATCCAACACTAGGGGGAATTGGCATCACATCTTGCTGGACCGCAGTAAGGAGAGATTCCTTGTCTGAGGTGCCAGTGCTGAGGCCTCGTCCTCACTGTGAAGTTGCCCTTCCTTCCTTGAACTTGATGCCCCATCAGAAACATAAGTGGGACAGACTGGGATTTGTCCTGCTTCCTGCACTCCTGGCTGATGGGCTCACTTCAGGCTTCAGTCGCAGCTCCACTGTCTGGGACCAACAAGTAGGATGGTCAACTCCATCGATTGTGGTGTGAGAGCAGGGCTTCCACATCAGCAGATTAGCTTGCACCAAATGTAAATGTCTTTAACTTGGTGTTCGCCTTTGACGAGGGACCTTGGGAACCATTCACATCCCAAGGAGTCAAGATCAAGTCAGGAGCATCATTGGCTATTTCTGCCTTATTTCTAGGTCAGTATATTCTTAGGTAAACTTGCTGGGAAAGTCTCTGTGCATCCAATCAGGTCTAGGATGAGTGGATTACTGACTGGGCCTATTAGTCAGGATGATTTATTTTAAGGAATTAACTCATTTGATTACGGAGGCTGGCAAATCCAAAATCTGCAGGACGGGCCAGCAGGCTGGAGACTGAGGAGGGCTGATGTTGCAGTTCAAGTCCGAAGGCCATCTGCTGAAGAATTCTCTCTTGCTCAGGGGACATTGGTTTTTGTTCTATTCAGGCCTTCAAATGATTAGATGAGGCCTACCCACAGAGGGAGGGCCATCTGCTTTACTACGTCTATTGATTTAAATCTTAATTTTATCCAAAAACACTCTCACAGAAACATCCAGAGTCCTGTTTGACCACATATCTGTGGTCCAGCCATGCTGACACATAAATTACTCATCACAGTGGGTTTCTGGGGACCTCTTCCAGTTAGCTGGTATTTTTCCAATAGCACTGCTCTTTCTCACAGTCTAAGCTTTGACCATCCCCTGGTTATACTGGAGAACAGTTCACTAGCCAGAGGGGACAGTGGTTACTGTGTCACTCTGTGCCTTAGTTTCCTTATTTGGAAATAGAGGAAATGCTGTTATTGCTCCTTAAAGGTGTTCAACACACATTGCCCCTTTTCTCCAAAGCATAGAACACTATACAGAACACTACAGTGAATGCCACACAGAATGCTACCAGAACCAGAAGGTTCTGCACCCAATTTCTTTGTGTGGTGGGAGTGGGTTTCCCCACACATTCAGGAAATTCTCCAACACCAGCTGGGTGTCCTATGATTCAATTCTGACATCATCTACCTGGAGATAGTATCAGAGCCCACAGGTTAAGGACTCTGTCCCAGAAGACCCTCTTCCTCTCCACTTCAGATGACATTCTCAAGTCCAGGTTGTCACCTGTGCTTCTGACCTACCATCTATAGGTCAGAGGTTCCTATGACCTCCTCCTTGGGTTCGATTAATTTGCTAGAGTGGCTCTCAGAACTCAGAGAAACATTTTATTTGCTAAATTACCAGTTTACTATAAAAGGATATAACCCAGGAACAGCCAGATGATGGAGATGCGTAGGGCAAGGTATGGGGAAAGGGTACGGAGATTCCATGCGCTCTCCAGGTGCCACTCTCCCTGAATCTCCACGTGTTCATCAACCTGAAAGCTCTCCAATCCTGTCTTTTTGGGGTTTTATGGAGGCTTCATTACATAGGAATGACTGATGAAATCATTGGCCATTGGTGACTGATTCAGTCTCTAGCCTGGATCCCTGGAGTTCAGAGGTGGGGGGTAGAGGGTGGAGTGAGGGTGGAACTAAAAGTTTCAACCCTCTAATCATGGGGTTTGTTCCCCGGGCAACAAGCCCCATTCTTAGGTGCTTCCAAAAGCCACCTCATTCACATAACAAAAAACAGTTTTATGGCTCTCATCACTTAGGAAATTCCAAGGGTTTTAGGGCCTCTGTGACAGAAATTGGGACAAAGACCAAATATATACTTCTTATTATAAATCACAATATCATAGCTACACAGAACACCACACAGATTCTGCCTAAACACCTACCGTGGATTGCTAGCTGTGGCCAGGGTCTCCAGGCCCTCAATGTACAGACAGGAAAGTCACAGGGGAGCTGCTGACAGCACTGGTCTGGAAGCCAAATCTTTGACCTCTGGTTCACTGTGATTTCATCTGAATTTGGCCTTGACTTGGCAGCAAATCACTGACGAGACTCCTGTGATGTGTGCAAGGGTTTCTCTGCCTCTCTGTAGACGGATCTGATGCATCAAATGTGAACTAAATTCACCAAGTGTCAAGGTTCCATTACCAGCACAACTGTTAAAATTAATTTTGAAACCTGTGCCCTCCCATTGTATTCACTTTGTGTATTTAGTATCTGAGAGACTACAACATTGAAGTTTTTAAAAAAAAGGTTCTGCCATCCCTCACCCCTAAGGAACAGGGTAGAGGTTGATTGCCAAGAATTGGGTAATAACAATTAGAGACACAATACAAAACTAAATTTAGTTTCAACTTAGACACCCGTTGGAGTGGGGAAAATCCCCTTTCTTCCCTTCTTGTGTTCTTGTAGCTAGACTAACAGTAGAATTGACACAAGACCAGATTAACAGAAGGAAAATCCAATTAAATTACAGGCAATGGGAGAATAATAGAGCTGATGCTTGGAGAGTAAACAAAGCAGACAGGATATATATTTGTTACACAAGGACAGGACAAAGAAACTTAGGTTTGGGGTACATAATGATAAATAAATGGCAAGGAATGGGATATATTGGATCATATGAGGAAGACATTTGGTGTAAAACTAATTTGGCCTGAGCTTGTTTTTCCAAAAGGGACTGATGTGGCCTTTGAACATGCATTGTATATCTGCTTTAAGCATTTAACGTGTCCAAAGACAAGAACAAATGCCCTTAAGATAAGGATACAACTTATCTCACATTGGCATTTCCTTAAGGATAAGCATTTCTCCCTAGGCTAGGATTTGATTGCTGCACTCATCCTGTGACCACCAAACTCGAGACAACAGATCTGCTACCTGCTGTGGCCAATGAGACAGCAGACATGATACCTGCTGTGTCCATCAATCGCTGTGCCGACAGTGACTTTTGTAAAACGGACATTGCAATCATATGTGATACATACTCTTTGATGGTATATAACCACTCTGTACACCCCACTTCTTTGGTGCCCTTCCTTCCTTGGGGAAGGAAGGCCCCAGGCTATATGGTCCTCAAATTTGGCTCATAATAAACTCACCCCAATTTTGATTCATAGATTGATTACGGATTATTTGCATTGACAATAATTAGCAAGGTTTGTTTATGCAGGTTCTCAGCCTTGAATCCTCCAGCTCTGGTAATAAGGATGCAGGGGGAGCACCTTTCTCATGGGAGATTTATTTCCTGCTTTCAGGGGGAACAGACAGGAGGGTCAGAAAGCCCTTTTTTCTTTATAAGTAGCTTTAACTCAAAATAGTCAATATGCCATTGTGGAACTTCTTGAGGTAGCCTGTCCTGGGCCCCAACACAACTAAAACACTGTCTGAAAGGATCAAGGAGGAGGGCACTTTGGCCCAGAGTTGGAATCAAGGCAGTAACAGCACGTTCTGGCCATTCAATCTGTGAGTTAGAATGAAGGATTAGAGCAAGAGACCAATTTTAGGTCTTTCCCTTCTTCAGTATCCCGTATCTGTGAAAGATGGCAGCATGATGCAAAGTAGTTACTCTGCTTCTTCAAATTTGTCTTCTTAGTTATCTGAAACTGGGCTGATTCCATTAAATTTTGGTTAATCTGTGGTGTGCTGAAATAGTCATCTAAAGACTCTTCCTCTAAGACCATGGTCGACAAGGCAAGTACAATCCAGTCCTGCCCCAGCCTGCCCCTTGGCAAGGGGGCCATGAGTGCCCTTGCATGAGGATGACTCATTTCTCAGGCTTGGGAGGAGCCTCCTGCAGGCTCCCCTGACTGATGAGGCCCTGGGGGAGGGAGCTTTTGGCCAGGAGCATCGAGATGTTCTGATGGCCCAGACCTGGAATTAGTGGAGCTTCTGGGGAAGCCGGGTGGGGTGTGAAGGTCCCAGGGTCAGGATCTTGGTCCTGGGAGGTGGTTTAGGCAAAGGCCAAGGTGATATACACACTAGTGTGAAGCTATCATGTGCTATCATGTGACAGGGACAATTTAATTTTATTTTCCCTCAGTTTGTTCTGAACATAATTCACTCTTTTTGCAAAGATAAGCCCAGCCTCAGACGGTGACCCCTGACACATCACAGGCACTGAAGTAGTCCTGGACCCCGAGGGGTGGACCGTGCTCAGCTCTGGTTCTGCCCTCCGCTGCAAAGCTGGGCACCCTCACCTAAATCTCAGAGCCTTGTTTCCTCATCATCACAGTGGGGACACTAAACCTCTAGGGCCACTAGGAGGGCTAAGCAAGGTGACAACCAGGAGGCCTGGGTATGTCAAGTCGGCTGGATCTCACATGCCAACAAATCTGCAGGCAATTCCCCATGAAAAGTCCCAGAAAAGCATTCAAGCCCTAGTTAGGGCTTAACATCAAAAATATGAAAAATTAGGCTGGAAGGAACTTATATGTCTTGTAAGTAAGCCTTCTATCCAATACTGGAATCCTCACACTACCCCCCACCAAGTTCTCCTCCTGACTTTGTTTTAAAGTCTTTGATGCTGGTGAGCTTGCCCTCCCTCCCTCCTTTCATTTTCCTTAAATATTTTTTGAACAGCTACTATATGCCAGACAAGGTCAGGCAGAGGGGACACAATAGCAAGAGCGATAGAAGTGTGCAGATGCACAGACACATGTAGAAAGAAAAATACCGAACATCTTGTCTCCTGGAGTAGAGACTAGATCAGTCAGCCTGGGGAGTGAGGGGAGGCTGAGGCAGGAGCCGGGCCTGGGCAGGACCACCAAAGGCTTGGACGTGATGCTGGGCTGCTCACATTTAAGCCCAGGACTCATATCTCTAATTACTCTGAAGTTCCACAGTTAGTAATCCCGTGGGTGCGGGGTATTCTGAGGAAGCTCTGGCTTAGAAAAATGCGTTCATGACTTAGAATGACTTAGAAGAATGAGCTTAGCATCTTGTTTAGAGGGAATCCCTGGGTCTGCACCTGATAAGAAGTGGCCCAGCTTAGAAATAACTCTGAGGACATGTGCCAAGAGCAGGCATTCCACTCACAAAGACGATTTTGTCTGCTCTTGTCTGTCTCTTCCCCGTGGGGTCAGAGCACAGCATCCTTGTCCTCACTGGGGTCCCACTCTCTGTTGGCTTGGGGGTGACGGTGGCCAGGCAGCAGACAGACTCTGTCTCTCATGTCCCTGCCAGCTGAGTGACACCACATGCTAGTTAATCCCCAGTGGGACCCAGTGGTTCCTCCAGCACCACAGACCGGCTGAGGAGAGCTCATCGTCCCCCCACCTCCTCGCAGGTCCTTTCTTCCTTTCTCTGTGTTTTTGTGGCAGACACACTCAGCTGCTTTCTGTTTCAGTTGCACAGTTGCCCTTCTGGAGTCGGAGCCTCGAAGACCTGTCCCACACCCTCCTCTCGTGCCTGGGGATTGGCTCTTGTTCGTGGTTTTCACACCCATCAGTGGTTTTCTCCTTTCACCTCTACCTGCTGGCCATGACGCTCACACCCTATGCCCCTTCTCCCGTTACTGCCAATCATTTCAAACAGGTGGACATTCAGCGACCTCCTTTTCATCAAAATCTAGTTGGCCCTGAGCCCCCACTGGTTTGTTCACCATTGTTTCCCAGCACTTAGGATAAGACAGCTAGAATATTGTAGAAGTGCAGTGGTATTTGTTGACTGAATGAAGAAATCCAGCTCATAACGCTTGGTACGGTGACCATGTGGCCACCTCATCATTGCGTCCATCCACTTTTACATCATATTCCTCTTCTATGACGAAGGACCAGAGATTTCAGCTGAATATGACTCGGTCTCTGCTCTCACAGACTCAAAGTCCGAGGAGGGAGAGAGACAAGAATAAATCATGGTGCAGAATAAGCACAGACGTCAGACTGGAGGGAAGGACGCCCACAGACCGGGTGGAATGAGCTGAGTCTTCATGGAGCCTGGGCCACAGCACCAAGGCTTTCCTCTCCCAATGCATCCCCTGCTCTCTCCCTCAAAAGCCAGGGATAGGATGAGTGATTACATTTCCTTACAACCGATCCATTTCATAAACCCCCCCACCCCACTGTTTCCTCATAAGTGGGTTTGTCTGGGGCTGGTTCTATTTTGATCAGTCCCATTAGCACTCCATCACTGAGCTCTCAGGAGGCATTGCTGGGCTCTTTGCTCTACGATGTGCTTTGGGTATGTGCATCCTGAGGACCTTGTGCTATTTTATCTGCATTCTGTGCTGATTGTTTGGCTTTCTAAGGGCCCAATGCCCTGGCATCTTAGCCTTTCTTCAGCGGTCCTAAAAGTGTGGTCTCCAGACCAGGAGCAGCAGCTTCACCCAGGAACATTTTGGAAATACAAATTCTCAGGCCCCTCCCCAAGCCTGGAATCTGAAACTCTGGAGGTGCTCCCAGCAATCTGGTTTCGGCCAGCCCTGCTATGACTCAATGCAGGTGATTCTGAGAACTCCTGAATTCACAGCCGAGTTTAGGGAAGACTGGAAGCTGGGAGGGGGCATCTGAAGTCAGGAGGACCCATTCAGAGGCTAATTGTTCAGACAAGAGAACAGGAGCACCTAGACCAGGGTATAAAAGATGTGGGTGGGTTCAAAATGTGTTCACAAAGGGGATGGCCCATGCTTTGTCAGTGGAATTGATGAGAGCAGTCGGTGGTGTCCAGCACTGCTTGCTAGCCATAACCTCGAGTGATTCTGCTCTCCCAGGCTCCCCCAAGCTGCTGGGCCCAGTAGGAGCCTTTCCCTGCTCACTCTTCCCATTGGGTCAAGGCCCTTCATCTGGGATCTGCCACCATCTTCTTCCTCCTCTGGCACTACTCAGCCAATCTACCAAGAATCTGACTCTTGCCCATTTTGCCCCATGACTGGAATCCACCTGAACTTCTGCAGAGAGACCAGTTTGCTTTGACTGGATCTCAGGATGTGTTCCCCAATTACCAAAGCTCTCTTTGTGTCTGCGCCTCCCTGTTTGGACTTCTTTCTGATCTCTTCTACCCAGCACAACTGTGGACTTCTTCTCAGAGCTCTTAGAACTTCAAAGTTGAAAGGAAAAGGGGGTATTTTCTTGGGCAATAATAATAACCTATCTTGTTTTCCATGGTCTCCATTTCCACAGTTTGTTCAAAGGCATGTCAGGCTAGCCACGTTTTATACTTGGGATTAATTCATACACTATTATGAGAATCAGGGTGTCGAGCTGCTTAAATGGCTGTCTGACAGATACTCCTGGCATCTCCCTTACAGACATATGAAAAGAGGAGGCAGCATGGAGTGTAACATGCTGATGGCTAGGGGTTAAGCTGGGATGTATGTCACCCAGATTTAAAATTATAATCAGGCTGTTTTCAGTCTGGACCAAGCTGGGAGGGCAATGAAAACAGTCTTTCTTGTGGAATTTCTGGCTCTGCTACACCAAGTTACAGCCAAATATGCTCTTCTGGGGGAGGTTTAACATTTCCGCTTCCTCTCTTGGCCAGAAACCAGATTTTATTTAATTTTTTAAAGTAATTAAACTTTCTGCAAACTTTGGAAAAAAACAGTATAATTCAACTTTGTTTCTTGACATGGGCAAGTGTTTGAGAATTCTTTGTAGTTTAATCAACCAATTATGCATTTCTAATAAAGAAAAAAAAAAGAAAACCAATACTACGAAAATGTACGTACTCCCTTCCCCAGGAAGTAGATTTGTGGGCAATTAGAGGAAAGGGATTTTTTTTACACCTGATATATTTTTCAGTTGTTATGCTAAAACATTTAGAGATTTCAGACAGGTGAGGAAGGAGAGAGACAAAGGTCAAAAGGGCACATTTATGACAAGGAGATGCTGGGTGGCTGCCTGTGTGTTTGGCGCACGAGTGTTCAGCAATCGTGTTTCACCTTCATGGGGCAGCAGAGTGGCTCGGAAGCCCCTCATTGCTATTGTTAATATCTCCCCAGGTTTGTAACAGCAAGCATCACCCAGAAATACTGCTGCAGAGTCTGTGGACTGCAGGGTTGCCATCCCACATGGCAAGTCCAACTCATCCACAGGGCTGAGTTCACACATCCTCGGAGCCCGCACTCACATCCCTCCTATGGTCTTGACTGATCCATTCAACACGTTTTTACTGAGGCCTCTGTTGGGGCAATTAGGACACACTGTTGAAGAAGAGATCCTTGCTTTTACAGAGATTAGATTCTAACAGGGAAAGAAAACCAAAAAAACCACAAACATGATACAGGAATGAATCACAGAGAAGTTGGCAGGTACTGAGCACTGCGGTGAAAAGAAAACTGAACCAAACAGAAGTGTGAGTGGGGGAGGGGGGTGCACGAGGCACAATTGCTGGACAGAGGCCCTCTTGGTCCTCCTAAAAAGCCTAGTTTGGGGGCAGACACTTGCAGGAGGCGAGAAAGGGAGCCAGGTGGGTGAAAAGCACTGTGGGACGGAGTCCCAAGCAGAGGGACCAGAAAGAGCCTAGACGAGCATGAGGAGCATGAGGAGGCCACAGCGGCAGGCAAGTGGGGCTGAGGCTGGAGCCTACAGGAGGTGCGTTGCAAGAGGAGTGGCCACCCGGCTCCTGGTGAAATGGCGCTGGGCTGCTGTGAGGAGAACAGACCTGAGCAAAGTCGGGGTCTGTTACACAGCTACTGCAGAAGTGCTCCCAGGAGAGAGTGCAGGGACCTGTGAGGTGGGGGGAGGGGGGCTAGGGAAGGGGTGTGAACTACAGGCACAGAGGGGACGGCGGTGGGAGCTGAGTTTGGGGTCTTTTGTGAGATGGACATGGTACAGATGTGAGCCCCAGCAAATCCCAGATGTGAGGGGCTGGGGGTAGGTGGGCAGCTTCTGGGACCCCCTCTTACCTTTGATGAGAGGGGAGGAGCCCTACCTGGGGGTGCAGGGCTCCTGGTCCTGGCACCAGCCTTCTGATCCTGGATGAAGATTCCCTGGGGAGCTAGGTGCCCCCAGGCACCTAGCTGAGGATGGGACAGGAACCTGGGGATGGGTGGGGTCCAGTCCCAACCTCCCTGAAGGCTGTCGCTCAGGGCATGTGTGGCTTCCTCAGTGCGCATCGCTGTGGGGCCAGGGGATCCACACACCAGGGAGGTAGCCTCTCCATTCAGGAGCTGAGGAAGATCTGAAATGCCAAGGGTTACCTTGATGAGGATGGTTCCCTCGGAAATACATTGAATGGATTTGAAATGGGATATGAGGAAAATACAAGGAATAAATCTAAAAAATGATTGTGAAGCAGACATCGGTAGAGCTGAAGGAACACTTAGGGCAAATAAGTCGAGACATTAGGAATGTGTTAGATAATAAAAGACTTTTAAGGACCATAGAAACAAGGAGGAGGGACCAAGTAACTAACTTCCTCTTACATTCACTCGTTTGCGTACGCTTACATGTAATTTCACTGTCTATACAAAGTTCTCATAAACATTCTCATTTAACCAACATGACAATCCTATTAAATGAATGTCTGCCCTTATTCTTTAAATGAGGAAGGAAATCAGAGAGGATGAGAGCTTTGCCAAAGGGCCCCCAGCTTGTGAGACGCTGGCCTGGGGACTGAGCCTTCACACTCCAGTTCCATGCACTGCCGTTCATGGTAGAGGTGAGCCAATTAAATTTGAATTATTTCTAATTACCTATGCATGTGTACATGGAGATAAAAGGAAAATATTGCATGGGGCGTACTTATACTAAAAATTACTTTTCATTTACCTGAAATAAATTGTACATGTCTCAGTTACATACCTCTTTTATTCTATTTCCCTCATGATTTGGCTCTTCTTAGCTGTTCTTTTTTTTTTTTTTTTTTTGGTGAGGAAGATTGGCCTTGAGCTAACACCTATTGCCAATCTTCCTCTTTTTGCTTAAGGAAGATTGTCTCTGAACTAACATCTGTGCCAGTCCTCCTCTATTTTGTATGTGGGACGCCACCACAGCATGGTTTGACAAGCAGTGTGCAGGTCTGTGCCTGGGATCCGAACCCAGGAACCCCAGGCCACGGAAACAGAGTGCGCAACTTAACCACTGTGCCAGAGGGCTGGCCCTGACCTTCGTTTTTATCCTTCCTTGCAGTTATGGCCATTTTCCGTTTCCGTTGGGATGCACCTTCAACAGTGGCCGCATGTCCCTGTTTCTTCCCTGTGCCCGCTGACCAGGAGTTGGTGAGAACACACGATCAGCATTAGCGTCATGAGCTGGTCTACTGACCATGTCCAGGCAGAGAGTGGGCAACTCTGAGAACCGCCCGCTGGATTTGATTTCTGGAGGCGCATAAACCGCCGTCTCCGGTGTAGCTCGCTCTTCCATTCTGCCGGATCCCATGGCATGCCTTGCTCAGCGACTTTTACAAATGTTGTTCACCGACACACACAAAAGAGTATCGGTGTCCATTTTTATTCCTTCCTCTTCAGCACTGCAATGATGTTCTACCTGTCCCTGTGTGGGAAGGGTGTTCAGTAACATCCACGTGAGAGAGGAGAATCCTCGAAGGGTGAAATCCATTTCAAAGATTGTCATGGCAAGTGCCACAATAATGATCTATTTCGAGTCAGAATTTCTTTTTCTGTTTATAAGTAATGCTGTCCCTTTTAATAATAACCTTGACACTTAAAGGGATGCATTTTTGTTCAATTCTATCTTTAATGCATTCAACAGTTTCCCTTTAAGTATAACAAAGCTATTTATTTTTCTTTAGATTTGCATAACCCTGCTGCTGAAGAAATCTTGAAAACTATGAACAAGAAAGGAGAAGCCTCCACTCAATGCGTTATTTTTAAAAGTCAACATGAATTTTAGGACTTTTTTTCAGAATTAAAGTGTTATTTCACTGCTTCAAATAAACTGAAGATTCTCTCCGCTGAATTCGTTAAATAGCCAAAGGGTTGTTCAGTGAGAGAGAACTGAACACTAAATGCCAACAAAGTCATGGAGTCCTTTAATTGCTCAGTTCCAAGAGTATAAATGCTGAGATGAGAGAAAGTTTTCCTGACGGTGACTTTGATCTCAGTAGAAAGAACACCAAATGCTGTCTGAGCAGCATGAGGCAGAACACAGGGAGGACAGCAACACCTTCCATGGAATCTTTGGTTCTCTGCTTCAACTTTGGATAAGTATTACACCTTTATGCAAACAACCACCAAATGTCTATTTGTATCATCTCCACCAAAAACAGTACAGTTTTTCTCATTACCCGCTAACTCAATCAGAGAATTTCTGCAAACATTTCTATTCTTTCCAAAGTCTCATCTGGAACAGCTTTTACTCAGAATAGCCTTATACACAAAGTGTTGTCATGAGAAAAAATGTTGCACAAGCAGAGGGAACTTTTTCTACACTGTAACTTCTTGCACCTTTGGCTCTGAAAAGGAAGACATTGAGGTCTTTGATAATCTAAGTAATGGTAAATGGAGCTATCATGTCTTTAATTATTGCAGTAAATTTTGCCTTGAAGTTTTACACCATCTATCCTGGGGTAGAGGCTTGGTTCTGAAACCTACCTGGGCAGCTCTTGCTGAATGATTTGGTTACATACAGGTAGCACTGCATAGAGCAGTTCGATTGTGGCCAGCTGTGGTCTGGGCAATCTCTTTCAGTGCTGTGATTCAGTGATCACATGGTGTTTTAGCTTCCTGCAGTCCATGAAATGCAAGGAGTAAAGGAGAATTAATCGGTGAGGTATTTTCCAATTTGCATAGCTCCGTTGTCAGAACTTGTGTGTTCTATCCCAGCCTCAATTAGCTATGACACAGAGCTATTACTTATTGCTCTGAGCCACCCATGTGTTGCCCACAGGCACGGTTGGCGAGCCCAGCCTGGCTCAGGCCTCAGCAGGTGCTGGGGATCCCCTAGCTCCTTTCCATGCACCCATGCAGGGACAATTGACAAGAAAGATATGCTATCTGAGAACATTGGAAAAGCTCTCATTTCTCATAGCTAAGCATTACTGGGAGGATCAAGTTTCCTCCTCGTGATCAAGAACACCTGCTGGTGGGTTCTCCATGTGTAATCAGAATCCTCCTCTGAAGGCGAATTTGTGAGTCAGGGTGACCTGTTATGTTTCACAAGGCTAGAGATCATGCAAGCTTGTCTCCCAGGGAAAGGGAGAGACCCTGAGGGCATCTAATCCAACCCTTTCAGATGCAAGAGCTCTATCTGATATCTCTGGTTGATATTCTCTTACAAAGGTGAGAAGTCTGTCAAGAATATGTTTATGCCTGAGTAGGGGACCATTTACCCACCACGACCAAAGTCGCCCAAGGAAGTGCCCATGGTCAAGTGAGAAATCCTCTGAAATAACTATTTTATGTTTGATTCAATCATAGCGGACTGGGTAGTCCCTTACTAGTGTCTTGAATGCCTCTCGTGATAGAGAAAACTCTAGTCTTTTCATCAACGTGTCCATGAGGAAGATAGTTCATCATATTGAGTCAAACACACTCTACTTTCTTACAGCTCCCCCACACTGGTCCTGGTCCCGCCCTGTGGGGCTTGTCTTGGGGCAGCTTCTCCCAAAGCAGACACACTGAGCCAAGGTTTCAGGTGCAAGAGATTTATTAAGGATTGGTTCTAAGAATAAATTGGTAAAAGAGTGGGGAAGGGATGGGTGTAAGGGAAGGAGCCAAGCAAGATTCAGGCAAAGATTGAGGGTTGGGGGACACGTGGGGAGCTGGGAGGAGAGGCAGACTCAGTTTGCTGAATTTGCTCCTGAAGCAAGGAGCTGGACTTTCATTCTCCTGCTGGAGTCAGGCATTGGCAGGGACCACCTGGGGAGGTCAACTCCCAGGCATGTCCCCTCTATGCTTCCAGTGGGACACTGGGTCCAGTAGCCCGAGGGCAGTCTGCTGAAGAAAGCCCAGGAGGCACTAGAAGCAGCCCCCACAGAAGCCAGGGACGGTGCCCAGAGCCGAAAAAGGGATCTGAGCACACTGGAGGCACCTGCTACAGGACCACAGAGTCTAGACTGCGCACCTTGATTCGGCCTTTCAAATGTTTTAATGTCTCTCTTGTCTTGATGTATAATATTTTGCTCAAGAATATTTTTAGGTGCATAGACCCAAAATGATCAAGGCTACAAACTTTTAACACTCCCAACTTGGTTTGCTTAAAGTCCAATTCTAGCCCATAACCTTTGGAAGTTCCATGTGCCCTTCCAAGAGGATGTCTGGTGTAATTGGCAGAGTTTATACAATGGGAATCCATTTAGTCTATGAGCTTCTCAGTGTTGATGGTCATGGTAGAGAATGGGCCAACGGGAACCGCTCAGAGTGTCCAGGAGCAGAGTTCCACCATAGCTGCCTGCTGTGTTTCGACCTACCACCATCCTGTTTCTGCAGGGCTCTCAGACCACACAGGGGTGTCCTCACTGCCATGGTCTGATGTCCACACTCTTCCAATGTCCTGAAGGAATGTTCCTTTCTTCTACATCTATAAGTGATTATTTACTACATAACACTTTAAAGATGGAGAAGAAATTTTCTGTGAGAACATGTTATCAATACGGCCGAGTTTTGTTTTGTTTTTGGTTTGCCAAGATGTGGAGAATTACTGTAATACAAAATTCCTCTGGTTTTTGAGGAGGGCAGCATGATTCTGAAAAGTGAATTGGATGGCCTTGGCCACAGAAATGTTCACCTGGGAAACCTCCTTCTCCGGGGTCCTGCAAGCAATACGCCACAGGCAAGGAGGTGCAGGCTTCCCTCAGGAAGAGAAAGATCACTCAGAACAATGAGTGAGTCAGGTTCCCCTCACTCCAGCCTGTCTTTTTGTTCTTTTATTGCTAGAGTTACTTTCTCTGCCTGGGACACGACTCTTTCAAGACTTCATGCTGACTTTTCTTTCTCCAATCCTTCTGTCTAAAGCTGCCCCAACAGGTCTGCTCCCCAACAGTCAATGGGATGCACTTATCACTATCACAGAGAGATGTATTGTGGATTGTCAAAGTAGTCATGATGTAGAATAAGACAATTTTGTTCTTAGCGATAAAAACAGAAAAGAGGACATGTTCATGGACAAGAGGAAGAAGACATGACCAGGATAAAGTAAGCCTAGAAGGACAGCTGTGTGCCTCAGGGAGCTAATGCCACTTCTCTGGGCCTGAGTCCTTGTGCTTCTCACACAGGTGTAGGGAGGCTCACAGGAACTACTGTCTTCCCACCGTGTGTTGCGTGGAGCCCTTCAATGTCAACAACACTGCTCGAAGGGGAAGAGACATGATAAGATGACAAATAAGGTCCTATTAGAATATACTGAGAAAAACTGGTTATAACTCCAGGGCAGCTTTTCTAAAAGACCATGAAAATTTGAGTTACATCACAAAGGACAAATGTTGACATTAAAGTGCTATACGATTGTGAAATATTAGTGTTTTATGTTTATTTAATGATGTATTCTCATTTTCGTATCTCCCCAGAGGGTTGAACTGGATGAGAAAGAGTCCATGAGGACGTACTCCCATGGAAATTGTGCAGTATCACTTTCCAACAATATTAAATTTGACCTATGATATATATGACAAGAACCTTTTTTCTCCCAATCATCATCTCTGTCTTCTACACCTGAAAGTACATGCACATCATCCCTGCAGTTTTGTTGTTTTTCTTAAACATAATTTCAGCCCATTTCCAAGAACATTGTATTAATATTGGGGGTGGGGGGTGGATTCTGAGTGTTGTTGTAATGTCTGAAAGACCTATGCTTCAGTTACTAGGATCTGACAGTCATGTCACACCCACATGCAGTCATTGCCTAAAGCTTCAGGAGGAGGCAGCACCTGTAGGACCTTGAAGGGATGGGAAATGGAGTCTGTGGAAGGCACTGCAGGCAGGGAGGACAGCAGGTAGGAGGGACAGTAGCCATCCCGTGGGGGCAGATCGTACAAAGGAGAGGACAGACAAGCCCACCCTCTCTCACTTAGAAGGACCTTGGACATCATTTTATAAGGAAATTTGGGTTTTGACCTCGTGTGTAGGTGAAGAAGATTAGTGTGAATATTCGTGCAGAGCTAAATGGAGGTAAAGCACTAAGAGAAGTAAGACCCAGAAGGAGACGACCCGGTAACCATCTCGGCAAGGTGGACGGTGACCTAGGGTGAGAACCAGAAGGAGGGGCTGCTGCACAGAGTTGAGTGAGGCTTAACTGTGCCGGCATGTTGGGTATACGTAGAGAGGAGAGCAGGGAGTCAATGACCATCCAGGGGATTCGAGTGTTCTCCAAGGACATCTGATGACATTCAAGGAGAAAGAGATGAGAGGAGGAAGACCAGGAGCAGCAGGCACGGGCTACACGTGTGAGATGCGCTGAGCTTGCAGATCACCTGGGAGAGAGGTCCCCCGGGTGGTGCCTTAGGATCCTGGTGTCTCAGGGTGTGTGGGCCATTAGCGCATGGCTATTAAAGCTGTGTGTCTGGATGAGCTTGGCCAGGAAGAGCATGCTGAGAGTGAACAAAAAAGGGTCGAGGATTGAATTGGGTGAATCCGCATATGGAGGGGCTGGGCAAGGGGAAGGATTGACCAAGGAATGTCCGGAGAGAAATGTGCTGGGGAAGCCAGAGCGGGAGGGTTTCTAAAAGCAAGGAGTGGTCAGCAGGATCAACTAAAGCCACACAAGTTGTAGAAGGGTGAGTGGTGAAGAAAGGACAGGTGTGTCAGGTGTCTCAGATGGCAGGCCTGGGCCTGGCAACCTGACGGAAGGGCTGCCCAGTGGTGGATAGCTCTTGGAGGGGGGCGGGGTGGGCAGCATCACTGGTCTCCCTCCGTGTTCTTCCGGCCATGTGGTCGGGATGATGGACAGTGCCAGCCAGGGGTGACATGGGGGCAAGTGCCAGTGCTGTCTCCTCTCCTCCGGGACACAGAGGGGAAAACCCAGTGCAGCCCAGAAAGGGTGTCAGGTGCTGCTCTTGGCTGTTGCTGATTTGGGAAAACACACTTCATCTTCTCGTCTCTTCATCCTCAGTCCCTGCTGCAGGGTACCCTGCTCTCCTGCCTGAGTTTGCTCAGAAGGGGAGAAAAAGAGTTTTCCAATGTGTTCAACAGGAAACGGACATGTTAAATGAGAACCTGAGGAAGGGAGGGGGGATAAGTGTGCATCAGGTCTGTCGGTCGTGGCCTTTTCTTGTCTGGTCTCTAGAAAGCAGTTATAAGACTCAGGTGCCTTAACACTGACATCTTTTGAGGAAACAGAAATGACTGAGGAAGCTAGAGTGCTCACCCTCATGTACGAGTGAAGAAGTGGAGGTTCAGAGGAGAGCTAAGTCACTTGGAGCCAGGGCAGGAGCCCCCGCTGCACCTTCCCACTCTGGTTGTCCTCTTGTGCTCTTGCGGGGCAGGGATAGGGGGCTTACTGGGGAGAGGCCTGGTGTTCCCTGGGGGTGTGCAGAGCTGGGGCTGTGTACGCACACACTCACACTCACACACTCACACCCTCCCTGGCCCGAGGTCGTGGCTCCTTGCCCTGTGAACCAGCGGGAATGCCCATGCCCGTGGTTTGCCTGTTAGCTCCGGGTTCTGTGGTTCCCCTGGGCCACTTGTGCTGCTTGTTCAAGGTGCCTGATGTGGAGGGCGACTTGGCCTCTGCCTCAGTCTACCGCTCTGAGAGGTGCTTGGACCCAGGGGCATAAAGAGTGGGGATGAGGAAACCTGGGGAGCCTCTTTTTCCTTTATGTCTGGAAAATCACTCGCTGTTGATGTCAAAGGGAAAATAACTGTTTTTAAACTATTAATTAATTTATTTTTACTTTTAAAACTTAAGACTTTACTTGTTTAGAGCAATTCTAGAATCACAACAAAATTATGCAGAAGGTACAGAGCTTTCCCATATACCACCTGCCCCCACACATGCACAGCCTCCCCCATTATCAACATCTCCTGCCCCCACAGAGTGGTGCATTGTTACAACTGGTGAATTTACACTGACATGTCATAATCACCTAAAGTCCATAGTTTACCTTGGGGTTTACTCTTGGTGTTGTTCATTCTCTGGGTTTAGACAAATGTATAACGACATGTATCTATCATTAGAGTATCATACAGAATAGATTCCCTGTCCCCAAAATCCTCTGTGTTCCACTGATTCATTCCTCCCTGACCGCACCCTTGGCAACCACTGGCCTTTCTTACTGTCTCCATAGTGTTGTCTTTTCCCGAATGTCGTAGAGTTGGAATTACACAGTATGTAACCTTTTCAGATTGGCTTCTTTCACTTAGTAATATGCACTTGATCTTCCTCCATGGCTCTTCATGGCTTGAGAGCTCATTTCTTTTTAGTGCTGAATAATATTCCATTGTCTGGATGTCCACCATTTATCTATCCACTCACCTACTGAAGGACATCTTGGTTGCTTCCAAGTTTTGGTAATTATGAATAAAGCTGCTATAAACAACCATGTACAGGTTTTTGTGTGCATGTAAGTTTTCAACTCCTTCGGGTAAATACCAAGGAGAGTGGTCGCTGGATTGTTGTTACTGTTGGCTATATATGCTAGATATATAGCATAGTCGTGGTCGTTATGACTATACATTTATAGTATAAGTAGTAGGAGTTTGAGAAAATTCTAAATTGGCATAGATAATTGAGTTAGAAATGCCATTAATAATAATCTTAGATGTTTTCACTATACTTTGAAGAATTTGCTTATTTTCTGTTTTCAAACCCAAGGCCAGCTTGAGGATGAGCTCAGCGTGGGCCTTCATCCCATCTTACAATTCAAGAAACTGAGGCTTAGAGCACATAAGCCCACCCCAAGACCTAGGTGCATCCCAGTTCCTGTGGCTTTTAGCCCTGCCCCTGCCCACTCCTTTCAGGTAGATGGGTGGATGGAAAGGAGAATGTTCCAGAGAAATGTTATGCCAGCCCTTCTTAGTGGTGCCTACAAGAATGATCAGCTTTATCCCATTCGTTGTGCAGTGCCCAGAGAGTTCTGTTGGAAGAATGGGCTCAAGCTTGAAAGGGTCTCTTGGTTAACATCAATACTCAGCCCTACTGGGACCCATGAAGGGATAGCTGAGATGGCAGACAAGCCTGCTCAGTTACCTTGATGGTGACGTGTAACTGCTGCCTTCGTCCTAAGGGAAGCTTCTGGGTGGTCTTCAACCTCAATTGTATGCTCAATTCTTTATCTTGTGCATTATCTTGTTTCACAGCTGTATTCACTTCCTTTTCACTTGAGTTCTTAGCTCCAAGATGTTAAACTTGAAATGTGAAGCTGCTAGAGATAGGGTTGGGGATTTGACTACACTCTCTGAACATATTCTTAATAACCAATGAGCGCTGATCATAATTTCTAGTCTAGATTGCATTGTTGATTTCTGGATCGAAATATATTTTGTTTGGCCAAAGAATGTGTGCCATGTGACTTTCAGGAAAGCATATGAAGTTTCAGGAATATAGACAATAAATTTCCTTACATAAGAATTTGTACTATTTCAAAGCGGAAACTAAAAATGAAATAAGTGGAGATTTCTATATTGAAATAACAATTTCCAGACGTACGCCTGGCTCTACTTTGAAGGCAAAAAATGAGTTAAGAATTTTTAGTTATGTACTTGGGGACAGTGGATCCTTTATCAATTAATGTGCAACAAATGATTCTAAAGTTTTGTGATGTAAAACAACAACAATTCACTTTGCTCTGCGAGTCAGGAACGCGTACTGCGCTCTGCTGGGTGTTTCTTTGTTGGTCTTGCCTGGGGTCACTTGAGCAGCTACAGTCATCTGAACTACACTGCCCGGTACAGTAGCCATTAGCCACATGTGACCATTTAAATTTAAATTTGAATTATTTAGAACATAAAATTTCAGATCCTCAATTATGCTAATGTTGATGCAAAATAACCAATAACTGTTCTATAGATAAGAGAAATAAGGTGAGTTTACTTGAGCCAGAGTGGGGATTATAACCCAGGAAGGCCTTAGAAATCGTTCAGGAGAAGCATGGTTTACAGTCCAGTTTTATATCTTTTTAGAACAAAGAACATACATTAAACACACCCAGCATACATTTTCATCAAAGTTTCAAAGAGGTATTCAATTGCAAATTAAAAGGTCAATGTGACCATGATGTCAGGAAAGGGGCTAATCTGGGCATTAGCAATAGGGCGTTGAGTGTTGAGTTTGAACCCGAATAGTTACCCCATATACCTCAATATGTGAAAATCTCTTGTCATTAGCTACATTTCAAGTGCTCACTAGCTACGTGGGGCCATGTAAAAGAGCACAATTATAGAACAATTCCACCACTACAGAAAGTCTTACTGAAGAGATTGACTTAAGAGTCTTGTTTGGGGCTACATGGTTTAAGATGACCTCTGCCCTGTGTCTGGTGGTTGGTGCTGGCTGCTCCCTGGACTACGGATCTCCGCAGATCTATCTGGTCTTCTTCTCATGGAGGCCGACTTCAAAAACCAGCAAGAGAGAAGAGCCCCAATGTCCAAGGTCCTTGAAGCCTCTGATGACATCATGTATGTTCGTGGCCCGTCGGCCAAAGCCATTTGCAGACCAAGTCCAGGGTCAACACAGGAGGGGACTAAGCAAGGGCCCACATTCTGAAAGGCATGTGGGGGTGCATCTCAACTTGCATTTTTTTTTTGAATTCTCAATAAGCACTTTTATTTGTAGAGCACAGTACAGTTTTCAAAGTGTCATTAAGCTCCTGATCTTCGTTGGGCTCACATTAGCCAGTTTTGCAAGGTTGTGACGTCTCTGCTTCATGAACCTCTTTCCTCCAGAATCTAGGCCAAAGGGGCAGCCCCTACTTAGGACACGCCTTCCCCAGCCATTGGAGAAGAGAGTGGTTAAAGCACACAGTAGCTCTGAATCGTTCCCCTGGGATGACAAATGGAACCTTCATCCCCGTTCCACTGGGGAAGCCAGTCACATGACCATGTCCAAGGTCCACCATCCAAGGGGTGGAGAAGTCTCCTCCCACCCAGGCATGCAAGCAACAGGCCATAGGCAGTGTGAAACTGTGATTTATAATAAGAAATATATATTTGGTCTTCTTCCCCATTCCTGGCACAGTGCTCCTAGAACCCTGTGATAAGAGTGATAAAGGTGTCTTTTGTTGTGTTAATGAAGTGACTTTTGGACTTCACTCAAAGATGAGGGCTGGTTGCCAGGGGAACCAGCCATGTGGTTAGAGGGTTGGAACTTTCACTCTCACCCCTTTAACCTCTGTGGGGGGGGAGAGAGGCTGGAGGTTGAATCAATCACCAAAGGCCAATGATTTAATCAATCATGCTTATATAAGGAAGCCTCTATAAAAACCCAAAAGGATGGGGTTTAGAGAGCTTCCAGGGTGGTGAACATGTGGAGATTAGGGGAGAGTGGCTCCTGGAGAGGACGTGGAAGCTCCGTATTCTTTCCCCATACCTTGCCCTATGCATCTCCACTACCTGGCTGTTCCTGAGTTATATTCTTTTATAATAAACCGGTGATCTAGTAAGTAAAATGTTTCTTTGAGTTCTGTGAGCTGCTCTGGCAAATTAATTGAACCCAAGGAGGGGGTCGTGCGAACCTCTGATCTATATGCAGTTGGTCAAAGCCACAGGTGACAACTGGAACTTGAGATTGGAGTTTGACGTGGGTGGGGGCAGTCTTGTGGGACTGAGCCCTTACCCTGCGGATCTGATGCTATCTCCAGGTAGATATGTCAGAATTGAGTTGAATTGTAGGACACCCAGCTGGTGTCGGAGAATTCCTTGGTAGTGTGGGGAAACACAATGCACATTCAAATTGGGTGCAGAATCATCAGGCAGGGAGGTGTAGGCTTCCCACAGGAAGAGGAAGATCACTCAGAACAACAAGTGAGGAAGTTGCCCTCATCCCATCCTTCTTTTTGGTTCTTTTGTTGCCTGAGTTATTTTCTCTGCCCAGGACACAATTCCTTCAGGTCTTAGTGCTAGATTCTGTTTCTCTAATCCTTCTGTCTACAGTTGTCCCAACAAGCCCGCTCCCCAACACTCAATGGATAGTCGCGTTGCTTATCACTATCTTAAAGTTATGTATCTTAATTAAGTATATATGCGTATAGTCGTTCAATGAAACAAGGCACTTGAGATAGGTAAGAAGACAATTATTCCATTTTTTTGATGAGCAAATGGAATTCCGACATTATATATACGGAAAAATAAATCGAAGTGGTACATAAAGAAGAAAAATCAACAATCAAACTAACAGCCTGGTAATAGCAGCTTCTAAGACAGTATCATCTTCCATATGGCATTGTATTTCTTACATGCATTTGCTCAGGTTCAGCATACATGTGTTTCTGCCTGATACCAGGCTCTATTCTAGGGGCTCAGACATCATCAGTGAGCAAGATGGGCAGAGATTATGGCCTTCCTGCACTTAGAATTTTGAGGAGGAGAAAAACAATAATGTTGAACATAAAGAGCAGGTGGATGATGTGGTAGGTTGGAAGGAGAATGGGCAGAGCAGAACTCACATAGAGTCTGGGTGCCTGGGGTGGGGTACAGGATATGGTTTCCTAGTGTGCTCAGGGTGGGCCTCCCCTGGCAGGTGAGGGGCTGGCCCAGCAGGAGTCCCGGGGAAAGGCACCAGGCAGAGGAGAAGAAGCTCATGGAGGCTCACGGCAGCCGAGGGAGCCAGGCAGAGAGCAAAGAGGTTAGGAGTCAGGGCCCAGAGGCCATCCTGGGCACTCAGCTCTTCTCAGTGATACCAGGGCCCAGGGCCAAGTCTGGACAAAAGTGACATTTTACAAGTTTCTCTCTGGATTAAAGTGAGCATTTGTACCTATGGCTGTGTCGGTATCTGCGTCTATTTTTTATCCTGTTTTTAACATTATATCAAAAGCATTTTCCCATGTCATTTAAGAACTCTTTGCATATTTAACATGATGACCATAGAAAGCACTCAACAGTTTAGAACTTGGGAAGTGCACAGCTTTATTTTTGGGATTGTCCGTTTAGGGCCATGGAACCTAGAGGGCTGGTGTTTTGACTGTCAGTCAAGTGAGGCAGGAAAGGGCCCGGCCTTGGGGCTGGAGAGGGTAGCACTGAGGCCCTGACTGTCTCTCTTCTGCCTATTATCTGCCTATCTGTTATCTCTATTATGTATGTATGTATGTATGTATGTATCTATCTATCTATCTATATCTGTCTGAATATCTATCATCTATCTATATCTATCTGTCTATCATCCATCTATATCTATCTATCTTCTACCTGTCTATCTACTATCTTTCTATCTGTCTGTCATCTACCTATCTGTCTCTTATCTATCTATCTATCCATCCATCCATCTACCTATCTATCTATCTTCTACCTATCTATTATCTTTCTATCTATCTATCATCTATCTATCTCTCTCTCTCTCTCTCTATCTATCTATCTATCCATCCATCCATCTATCACCTCTCTCTCTATCATCTCTCTCTCTCTTTCTCTCTATCTATCATCTCTCTCTCTCTATCTATCTATCTACCTACCTACATACCTACCTACTGAGGAGCCCCTGACACTCACAGCTACTTTGTGGCATTCTGCTATTAGACAAAAGCAACCTCACAGAACCCAAACCTCAGACAAGATTACTCTGAGACCACAGTAAAATGAGACAGAGTAAGGCGACTTCATGATTGGGTCTCTGCACAGACAGAAATGAGATCACCACAACCCACAAAATACCAACATCTTCCTTTTATGGAACGAGTGACTTCTACTTCTTTATCCAGTCACAGAATTGCCCTTCCTTCTGACAGAAACCCTGCCCTTTGGATCTTCCCCCAAATCACCCAGCCAAGCCCAAGTCCTATCACAGGTTCTTTCTCACACCTTTTTACTGAGACGTCACACAGGTCTTCAGTGTGTTCTCCCTCACTCCAAAGAGTGGTCAACTCAACTCATCAGCTGCAGCTGTGTTCCTGTGGTCTTCATCCGGAGGGTGTGGAATGTTGTGTGTATAGACAGACACACACACTTATCTGCATACTCACTATAAATAGAATATATATATATTCAACTTTCCTGTAGAACAAAACACTAGTTCTGTGCATGACAGAACCATGCCAGGACTTTTAACCATGTTTCTGGTAAAAACGTGGCTCCTGGAAGCAAATACCCTGTCTCCCTGAGTTCTTAACAGGGAGTCAGCATCCAGCTACCATTGGGTACCTGTTTTGCCCATTTTACTGGAACCATCATGAAATCTGAGCCCTGATGATTTTAGCATCACCATCCCTTAGAACAGGTTCACAATAAAGGTAGTGTACATCGGTGCTACAACAAAGCAACACACATGGCAGCTTACTTGCCTTTTCAGTTTTAACAATTTGCCAAGTGCACTAAGTTCCTTCACCGACCCCTGTTTTGAAAAACACCGTTGAGTAGAATGCATGGCTGCGTTACCTTGAGGCTCAGTTTCCTCTGTTCTGAAAAAGGCTGATGTGAATCGACTCTTCATAGAGCGAGTAAACTGAGGAAGGTAGAGGATGCAGACGGACATAACGAGCAGCGAAGCATCAAGTGAGCGATGGTTATGGACCAGGGGGGCGGGGCCTGTAACCGGGCTGGTGTCTAGCAGTGGCAGTCACCACGAGTTGGTGAATGAAGAGATGGGTGGGCAGGAATCCTTCCAGAGGAACGTTGGTGAATTGTATCTCCTGCCTGTACCCAGCCCCATGGAGACTCTTGGTCCCCACGTTCTGAAGTGCAGGCCATGTCCACAGGCACCAACGCACACATGGCACTCTGGACACACATCCTACTTCTGTGTATATGTTCTTGTTCTTCCAAGAAATGATTTAACATAAGCCTCTGTGGTTTAAAGCAAGTTTACTTATAAAGAATTGCAGTTTAGGTTGAAGGTGAAAAAAGAGAGAGAAACTGAATTCTTTTCTCAAAGGGTTAGTGCCTTTGAAAAAAGCCAACAAAGAGTTTGGGGTAGGGGGATTCCTCTCCAGTGCTTCATCTTTGATACCAGCTCACACACGGAGGTCAGCATGACTTCCTTCCCACCACTGGCGCCAGGGGCCAAAGTCCCAGTTGGTGTAAATCTGCCCCTTGAGTGAGGCTAGTGTAGTCAGGAACATGTGGGAAAAGCCTTGGTAAGAGATGTGCCAGATGTATTCACAGCTGTGGATGCTTCCGCACGGAACTTTCTTCATAAGCATGCAGCAGTGTGATGCTTTGGGGAGCAAAAAACAGTAGGACGCAGGTCTTGTAAGAAAGCAACTTCCACGGAGGGTGAGAGTGAGTGGTAAAGGAATATGTTTTTATCCTATTCTTGCCAAGTTAGTAGGGGGCTTCCCAAGTGTAAGCATGAAACTATGAGTGCTTTTTTAAATTCTTTTTTTTAAGCAAACACAATGTTGCTAGTTGTCTGACTTGCGATGTGGCATTTTGGACAGGAGAGCATCACTTCATCTTTATACACTCAGATCTCACAGAGAAACCCTGAGCCTGGGGACAAAGAAACGATTGCAGCTAATCAGAGAGAGCCCTGGAGTGGGATTCCATAGAATGGTTGGGGTCCCAGCTCTAACTGACCCACAGTGTCACTTGGGACCAGTCACTTCTCTCTGAGCTCCATGGTTCTCATCTGTAACGTGGGGCTATTAATACTTCAGGGCAATTCCGAGGAGGGAGACATGCTGTAAAGTCACTGTATTAGTCAGAGTTCTCCAGAGGAACAGAAGAAATGGGATGTGTATCTATATCTATACAGCTAGATACATATGTCTATGTAGAGATTTATTATAAGGAGTTGGTTCTTGCAATTACGGAGGCTGAGAAGTCTCAAGACCTGCAGTCAGCAAGCTGGAGACCCAGGAGAGCCGGTGTGTAGTTCCAGCTCCTCCAGCAGGCTCGAGACCTCAGAAAGGCCAAAGTTTCAGTCTGAGTCTGTAGTCAGGAAAAGATGTATGTCCCAGCTCAGCAGTCAGGTAGGAGGAGTTCCCTCTTACTTGGCCTTTTTGTTCTATTCCAGTCTTCAACTGATCAGATGAAGCCCACCATATTGGGGAGGGCCATTTGCTTTACTCAGTCCACCAATTCAAATGTTAATCTCCTCCAGAAACACCATCCCAGATACACCCAGAACAATGTTTGGCCAAACGTCTGGGTGGTCAGCACAGGTGACACATAAAATGAACCCTCCCAGTCACCTGGCATTTGTGGAAAGATGAGCAAGTGAGCTGTAAGGAAGACTCATGCAGAAGACACAGGAGCGAGCGCTGTGTGTGACGGGGGTGAGATGCTTCAGTTAGCTGTCCAGCAGAGTCAGCAAGAGCTGAACGAAGGCAACGCCGCCAGTCCTTGGCCACGCTGCCTGCTCTGTCTTCCAGCAGACACTTCTGTCAAGCTACCCCCAAGCAGCATTGTTAGTAATTATTCCTGAAACACGGGAAACGACCAGACCTACAATGGTGGCTTACGTCATTACAAATGTGTCTCTGAGCTCTTCTACCTCCTGCCCCGTCCAGAGGGGAGTGCTGGCCTGGGTAGGCTGGGGTCTCTCCGGGAGCCCCTTGGCATGTCAGCACCGTGGTGTTCGGTCAGAATCTGCCGGCCTTTCCTACGGTCCTATCTGTTAGACATTCCTCAGCCTTGTAGGTGGGGAAGAGGCATTTTTGAATGGAGTACTCCCCAATTTTGGTGCAACACTGGAAGGTAAAGGAGGCATTTTCTTTCTTTTTTTTTAATTTTTAAAGCCCCAGTAGATAGTTGTATGTCATAGTTGTACATCCTTCTAGTTGCTCTATGTAGGACGCTGCCTCAGCATGGCTTGATGGGTGGTGAGTAGGTCTGTGCCCGGGATCTGAAACAGCAGACTCTGGGACACCAAAGCAGAGCTCAGGAACTTAACCACTATGCCACTGGGCCAGCCCCAAAGGAAGTATTTTCAAGAGAACAGCTTTGAAGGAAGGGAAAGCACCATGAAGGATGGAGTCTGTGCCAACAAAGGTACCAGGTAGGAAGAATAGAAGGAAAAAATCACCCCCAACGCAGACACAGTAGGAGCCCAGAGGGAGGTTGCTTTCAAATGGCAAACAATCTGTACCACCTTAGTTTAATTTAGTATCTTTTTTCTATAATGCCAAGCTACATTTGTGAAAACATGTATTTCCTCATCCAGAATAGTAGATACATGTCAATTCTCAGGTTTACTCCATGCTTCAAAACTTTTGTGAAAAGACAGCAATTTCTGTTTTAATTTTAAAAATTACTTAACTGAATCTGCAACAAAATGCGATCTTTGCAGGTTTTTTTGTTGTTTTGAGGAAGATTAGCGCTGAGCTAACATCTGTTGCCAATCTTCCTCTTTTTTGCTGAGGAAGATTGGCCCTGAGCTAACGTCGGTGCCAATCTTCCTCTACCTTATATGGTACACTGCCATAGCATGGCTTGATAAGCCGTTGCATAGGTCAACACCCGGGATCCGAACCCACAAACCCTGGGCTGCTGAAGCCGAGTGTGCGAACTTAACCGCTACACCACCAGGCTGACCGCAGAAGAATTTTTTTTATAACTTTTTTCTCATAATGCTCTGCTTGGTTTTTCAGTAGAAATTATGTTTGTGCTCCATTGCCTTTCTGTGGAAAGTTTAGTAAAGAAACTGAAAATCAGACATAGTGTTTGTGAAATCTGGTATTCAAATGCCCCGTTTGATGAAGTTAGATAATGCTAAGATTCAGTTTCAAGGCTTTGCAATTTCAAAAACTTACAGCAAATAATGCATTTTTATTGTTTCAAGGTGGAAATAAACGTCTCAGTTGCCTTGTTTTGCTCTGAGTGGAGTCACCAGATAGCTTGTTCACAGGGCCGGTCAGTTTAGCATGCCTTCTGGCCCCAGCTCTCCCAAATGCCGTGTGGGGTGGCTTTTTGCACCAGACTCAGCGCATCTTGACTGACTTTGCGTCACCAGTGCCTGGCTCACAGCATGTGCTCAGTAAACGGTTGTTGAAGAGAAATGAGTGGATGACCACGGTCGTGCTGTCTGTTGACATCTTAGGAAGAAAGAGTCCAAGGCTGAGTCAACTGTTTCTTCCGCTTGTGTGCAGCCCAACACAGAAGTGTGGTGTGAACCCAGACTGGAAGGGAGCTGAGCCTGGACCAATGTGGGACTTGAAGACAGGATGACAGCTTCCTGTGGTTTTAGTAAAATTCAGTGCTGTCTGGGAATAGTTTCCTTCTGAAATTAGGTTATCTTTGAAACCCAGTGGTGATGAATATTTTCAGCCCAGTAAAGTTCACAGATGTAATCTTTAAATTTGGGTGCCCTGCCCGTGCTGCATCATGCAAAAATAGAATTGTCACTTGTGACTCCTTGTAGGAACTGCTCTTGGGGGCTCTCCTTGAGGGTCTGGGGTGTGGACTGAGCCCAGATCTTAGGGTATCAATTATCTTTTCTTTCTGCTCCATCTCCAACCTCCCTTCGGCTTTGAGCACTCTAAACCTCTTCTGTCTTAAAGAACTCTTCACTCTAATACGCGTTCCCTCAAGCCAAGGACTTCCTGGTCCCCTTTCATGTCAAATATTCTAGAATGAGATTCCTCCACTTATTGCCCTCCCTTACTGCACTCTGGTGGTGATTTCCCTTCACAGAAATACCTCACCTTCCATCAATGACCTCAGGAATCCAGTGGTTATTTTTGGGCTCTGGTCCTACTTCATCTTCCAGCTCCCCTCAAGGCTAGACTTCCTCCTATCACAGCACATGCTCCAGGCTTTTTTTTTTTTTTTACTCTCAGGAGCTTCTTTGAGGCCCTCTCTGCCCAACTTGAGATCCCCAAGAGGTCCCTCCCATGCCTCCCTTTGGTGGCCTCACTTACCATCGGGAGACAATGACTTTTGGGTGAGTGTGCGGAGCCAGTATCCCTCCTCTGAGCCCCATGTGGACACATCCAGCCAACATTCACTGGACATCCTCACCAGGACTTCTCCAAGGCTGCTCTAGATCATCATTCTCATGACATCCTGCCCCAGATGTGGTTCTTTCCTGTGGTTTCCTGATCAACGGATAGCATGCCGTGTGCCTGTTACTCCAGTCAGAGTTTTGAGAGGCACACAGGACATCACACATCCAGCCGTGATCATGTCCAGTTGATTTTCCTCCTAAGTATCGCTCAACTCCTGTCTCACTTCACCCCTACTACCTCCATCCTGGGCTATGCAGCTGTCACCCTTGACTTCAGTACCCCAAGTGCAGACAGCGCCTCACTGACCACATTACCCCAGAATTCCCCCCTTCCGATCCATTCCCACATATGGCCAGAGTGGTCTTTAAAAACTATAAAATTCTTGTAAAAAGCCCTCAGCCACACACACATAAACACATACACACACGCTCACTCACAAGTGTATACCTTCACCTATGCTTATGTATACAATCATATTTCTTTGCTAAAAGTCCCAACAGTTTCTTTTTTCTTCATAAGTTTAGCTTAGATCCTAATTACATGGTTCACATGGTTTAAAATGTTTCTTCCTCTCTAGATTATCTTTTCTCCCTCACTATTTTATACCCATCATGTGGACTGTGAGTAAATGAATTAAAAATTTGTATTTCTGGGCCGGCCCGGTGGCTTAGTGGTTAAGTGCAGGCGCTCCGATACTGGCGGCCCGGGTTTGGACCCCGGGCGCGCACCGACGCACCGCTTCTCCGGCCATGCTAAGGCCGCATCCCACATACAGTAACTAGAAGGACGTGCAACTATGACATACGACTATCTACTGGGGCTTTGGGGAAAAAAAGGAGGAGGATTGGCAATAGATGTTAGCTCAGAGCCAGTCTTCCTCAGGAAAAAAAGGAGGATTAGCACGAATGTTAGCTCAGGGCTGATCTTCCTCACAAAAAACAAACAAACAAACAAAAAAAGGCATATTTCTTCAGGAGTGATGATATAGGAGTAACATTGTCATTTTGAACTTAGTTTCTGGTACAGTCTACTGACTAGACCAAAGTTTTTGTTCTAAGTTGAAAGCTTTCTTGGAGTGAATACTTTATGATGATATAAATATGTTCCCACCTTTGAGTAGAAAGGTTGCATGGTAAAGTTGACTAGAACGTGATGCCTTATGCCCCATCATCGCTGTGTCTGCACGTATGAGGGCGTTCTCCTCATCATGCTTACTCACCTGATACATTATCTAGGAGTCATGGGTGTGGCTTGCTCTTGTTTTAAATCATTTGACAGAGCTGGCAGCATCTGGATGCCACACCATCTGAATATTGAGAACAGGCCTCCAGGGCCAGAAATTTGACATAAATGGTCTCCAATCACTGGCCCTGCAATAGCCTGTTGGCCTGTGCTGACTGAGACGAAGGATTTGAGGGACCAAAAAGAGAAGTCCTGAGCATTTTGTTTGGGGCTATTCACATTAATTCTGTCTAAGTTTTTGAAAATAAATTATAATTGTTTATTTTCTAGAAAGTCAGAAAGTATCCCAGTTTTAAAGCCTCCCCTCCGTTTTTTGATTCTAATTTTTTTCTTCCAAATCTTGCCCACACAGAGTTGGGGGTCAAAGCTGTGAGGCTTGGCTCTCAGGGGTGTTTCCCTGCCTGTCGCCCATGGGCTGTGATGGACGCCCTGTGCTGAGGACGCAGTGCAGGCACACATCCCCTAGCGAGCCTCTTCCTGCCCCCACTCCTGCTGTCCGGCTCACTGTCATGGAAATTTTGTTCCTAGGAACTCGCTCTGGCCACTCGCCAGCAGAGTTCACATGTTGTCTGGGCCACATGCTCTTTCAGGGGAACAGGGATCCCCTCCAAGGAACAAACCCTCAGCAGGGCTTGGCATGGCCTTGAATTGGGGTGTGAAACACAGTGACTCTTGGGAGTGAGGCAAGATCCCAACCTCAGCACCAAAGACCCCGTGCCTCCAGGGCTGACAACCAGTCTGTGCCCTTGGTGTTTTCACAAGGCCACTGCACGGGGGGCCCATGGAATGAGCTGTCCCTGGAGTGTGGAGCCACGGCCATGAGAAGTTGGGTGGTGACTGGTGATGAGGAGCTAGAAGCCGTGGCCCTAGACATAGTATGTGGTTTTCATCTCAGGGGCCAGGTGATGCCTGGGAAGGAAAGTCCCCAGGGCCTCTGTTGCTCTCCTTTAGCACAGGGACAAGAACACCCACTTTAAAGGCTGGCAGTGATGCCACAGCTGTGCCTGTGGGAAGTGCTGGAAGTATGCAGGCTGGAGCATGTTTGCTGTGGGAAGGGCAGGGATGCTGCAGAAAAAGGAACATCGTGGAGCAGGTTCTGGATGGGAGGGCAGGGATGTGAACAAGTGCTGGGTGAGGGTCTCCAAAACTCTGCCAGTAGAATCGACAATGCCAGCTCTGGATGGGATGGAAATCCTCAAGGCCAGGTCTCCCCTTTCCTGATTTACAGACAAGGAACTGGAAGCCCAAAGACATGAGGTGAGTTACCCACAGCAGCAGACAGAGCTGGTCCAGGACAGGAGCTGGTGTTCATTTCAGGCTCCCGTGGCCACATCCTCGGAATGAATGCCTCCCTCATGAAGGAACGCTCTGCCGTAATGAAGGAGACAGAAGAAGCGTGAGGAAACATCTTCATCTTTGTATTTCCCCCTTCATTACCTCATTCTTTCCCTGTCATATGTTTTGCTAGCAGCGCAGTTTGGTCTGCTGTTTCAATTTAAGAAGTTATTATTATTACTGTTACTAGAAATCCTAACAATGATGTTCATTTCTAAAGAGCAAAGAATTGATCTCAGTGTTTTAACATCTTTAGGTCTGAAGCTTAGAGAAAGTCTTTGACCTAAAGTTTATCACACCGGGTATGAGAGAATGAAACGATGCTGAATCCCAGAGCACCTGCTGGGTGGAGACTGTGCTGACAGGAACAGAGAACGAATGAATGCTGGGAGGAGATGGGAAACCTGGGCTGGGTCTGGAGGAGCCCGTGCGCATGCGCGATGTGTGTGTGGAATTGCAGCATGAGTTAAATTGTTGAGGCAGAGGGCGGGAGATACTGAAAGCTCTGTTTCAAAAGCTGAGTCACGTAGTGACTTAGTAATTTCTGAATCTCTTACTGATATTGCTGTTTATACTTTTGCAGATTTATTTTAGGAGAAATATTTAAAAGAAAATTACACCTTACATTTGATTCAAGGTATAGAGTAACTATTGTGTGTATATAAATGTCAGTTAAATTTAATCATTTGCCCACATTCTTACATCGTTGATGTTTTCAAGAGGAAAAGGCATTGCCATATGAAACTGATGCTAAGCTTTTTCACACACATCACCCATCACCTCCTTGGATTCTCTCGGTGCCTCTCTGGGCAGGTTTTCTGTGCCTACTTCTCAGGGGTAAACACCAGCTAAGACCTGTGGTTTAGATGGCCTGGCTCCGAGAGTTCTTTCCACTAAACTGTAGGTGCCCTCTTAAACATGTGCTAATCACAAGAGCTGTGCCATAACAAGCATTCTTTAGAAACACATGTCCTGGAGAGCTCTAAGTTCTGTATGGGGGACAGTGACCAACATGCTGGCAGATAGTTTAGGATGCATTTGGGCAACTATGTGGAGTTGTCGTCCTTTACTGACATGAGTCTCCAATGTACCCAAAACATACTCTTAGATTAAAATGTGAAATTGGTTAATTTATCATATGGACTCATTCAACACGACTAGAAATGCGTATGCAGTTGATGGAAGTTGTGGGCGTCTGCTCAGCAGAATCTACAGCTATAGGAGAAATTTTCAGTTCTGACAGTACACCTAGGGCTTGAGGAGTTACACTGCCACTCCTCTGCCATTTCAACAACAGCTTTGTTTTCTCTTGAAAATATGTGTTTTAAAGATTTTTTGGACAGACTACCCCCAGAAATAGTTGCTTCTGCCAGTGATGGGAAATCTTAGCTCAACTGCTATGCTTACATGTTTTTCCAATTCCAAGGGTATTTTCATCACCTGGAAAGTGTGAAATGTTTTTCAAAATAAATGTAACCAGGAATACTGCATCTGAAGCTTGGGGGCTGGGGAAGCCCAGAGTGGAAAGGTGGTGTGTACAGCCAGGACAACGTAAAGAACAAACATCACATAATCTGTTTTGAAAATTGTGATTCTTGGGTTAAAGTAATACATGCTCATTGTTACACATTAGAAAGCCATGAAAAGTCATAAAAGCCATATAAAAGTGTTTCACACACACTATTCACTCAAAACCACTACTGATACACCAGTTTATTATCTTCTGATCCATAAATGCTCACACATATGAAAACGAAATAGGGTTTATAGTGAATATACATAGCTTTGTATCTTGTTCTTAAAAACATCCTATCTCTTAACTTGTGAGCATTTTTGCATGTTATTATATTTTCCTATCTCTTTTTACATATCAGTCTATCAAAGGTTGGGACATCAGTGAAGGCCGACAAGACTAATCTGGATATTATAACATACACAGGTTAGACAGTTGAGGTAGATTTGACATTAGTTGCTTCTCTGATTGGAGTCAGAGCTATTCTCAGAATTTTGTGAGGTTTCTAAAAATTAATTTTTCATTTTTTCTTTATTTTGATAGTATATAAAGAACAAATAAAAATGGAGGCATATTCTGGATTATGTCGATAAAAATATCATTATGCAGCACCGCTTTGCAATTTCAAAGACCAAGTTTGTGCTTCTGTATAAGACTGCTTTGTTGCCGGGGAGCAGTAATTTAATCAGAATCAGCCATTTAACACTAAGTCAAGTCTAGTTCAAGTAAGGCCAGCGTTATGTTCAGTATTAAATGTAACTCAAAGTTACATTTGCCTTGGTCACTCTTATGGTTGTAAATTTGATTAGGTTGCATGGAGGAATATGAGCTAAAAGCATACAGTGTTTGTTTCTTTTTACTTTTTATTTATAAATAATTATAGATTCATTTCGTGGAAAGTTGCAGAGAGTGCAGAGAGGTCCCTCGTTCCCTTCACTCGGTTCCCCTGTTGATAACATCTTACACGACTACAGTACAGCATCAAAACAAGGACATTGACACTAGAGTGGTCCACGGAGCTTATTCAGACCTCAGCAGTTTTGCAAGCACTTATTTGTGCGTGTGCGTGTGTGGCTCTACACCATTTTATCACGTGTGTAGATCTGTGTAACCACCACCACCGAGATCCAGAACTGCTCCATCCCTGCAAAGATCTCCCTCCCGCTGTTTGGCGAATGTTCCATGAGCACTTGAAGAGAATCTGTACTCTACTGTTGCTAGGGGGAGTGTTCTATAAATGCCAGTTCGCTTCTGTTGGTTGATGGTATTGTTAAGCTGAAATTATCACACCTGAAATCTCAATAGTACTAAGGTTGAAAAACCCTGATCTAACATATCAATTAGCTGTTTCTAGGCAACAAACACAAAGAATCAGTGGCATACAACAGTAACAATTTGTTTCTTTTGCATTCTAAATCCGTCTTGGCTGGGCTCACTCATGGTGCCAGGGATTAACTGAGGTTTGGCTGAGCAGGGCTGGTGAAGCCTGGGGCAGCTCTGCTGCACATCCTGTACCCGGAACCAACAGGCTAGCATAAGCAGACCCTTCTGGTCACTGCAGTGCACAGGAGGGGACAAGCAATTTCTAAAACTGCTTATGTCATGTCCACTAGTATCTCTTCTGCCATATCTAGTCACATGACTGAGCCCAAGGTTGAGGGATTACAGGGACACAGAGTTGGTGGGCTTGCAACTTTGCATGGTAGAAAGCATGGGGAGAAATTGTGCTGGAGAACTGACACCACTAATGTAATCTACCACATCGAATCTACCACATTAACTTGTATTTTTATAACGTTATTTAACTTCTCTTTCAAGAGTTATTTTGTTCCTTACATTAGATTTTCAACCAAAATTTATGGCAAATATCGATTCTTAGAAATGCCTGGTTTTGATGCTCTCCACCTATTTTTTTTCACAGCTCACTACGGTGAGTTCTGTGCCATGATTAGCCTTTGGCTTGGTTGGTGGTCATTTTCAGGCAATGATTGTCAGGAAGCATATACATTGATGTTCTATGCCCTGAATACCCGAAAATGCCTTTCTTTTGTCTTCATTCATGAATGAAAACTTGCCTAGAAAAAACATTCTAAGAGTTAAAATTGTTTATCTTCAAAATTCTGTTAAACATGTCCCATTTTACTATAAACTTTAGTGTTATGAAACAGGAAACAAGTACATATTTTGTAGATGACTTTTTGTTTTTTCTTCCTGTACACACCTTAAATCTTTTTTGGGGACTGTCAAGGTTGTCCCTTTTTCCCATTAAATCTTGCCTATATCTGATGCTTGACTCTTTCTTTGGCTGAGGAAAACTTTCTATATATTTCTTTGATTATCAATTTGGTTTCATTTCTTCAGTGCTCTCATTATGAGAGTCATCATAGCTTTCCTGGATCCATTCTCCTTGCTCCACAAGTTTTCTAGAATTATGCTTACATGTTTATCCATCTTCCTCCAAAATTTATGTGACTTCTTTGTGTTTGTCCTCTATTTTAGTAGCTCCATGTCTCACAGTATGTATTCAGCTTTGTATTGCCTCTGTCGTTATTTTTGATTTAGTATTCCTGTCTTTCTCTACTTCACTCTTTGCTTCCTGATTTTTATTATTTCCTCCTCCTGAATGCTTGTTCTAATTGGGTGAATATAATGTTGTGCTGAGAACATAATCAGCAACTTGCTGCTCTTCTGGGAAAAATATTTTCAGCAGGTAGCATTTCTTTAGATTCATAAGACTGTCACTCCGAACTGCAGTTTTTTTTTCCATCATTTTTCATCATTACAGAAACAACTTCGGGCATGTTTAATACTGGGTTATAACTGTGGGAGCCGAGATGGAGCATCCATACTCTCCGAATGTTGTAGGTGTCCACTCAGGGCCCCGATGTGCCATTCCCTCTGCTCAATGGTGCTGGGACAACTCAGCCATGATCCTGAGATTTCCCAGTGCCTCTGTGGGGTCCAATTCCTTCTAGATCACAGAGACAAGAGGGTGCATCTTGTGTGTCCCCCTTCCTGTCTTGTGGCCCATTGCAAACACCCATTGTGCCCTTCAGAGCTTGGGGATGTCAGAGAGGTTCTTCTAGTACCTACCCTAATAGCTTCCTCGTGAAGCTTTGTACTCACTCTTGGAAGTCCTTAAATTGGGCCTGTAATGTAATTTATCTGGCAGTGATTCCTCACAGTTTCTGGCATGTGGATGGGTCGTTCCCAGCACTGTTTTAAGTTTTTCTAAATTGTACGTTCTGTTGTTCATCTCAGTGGCAATCTTGGAGGAGAGTAAGTAGACAGACACGTTACTGCCTCTTATTGCCAAGAATTTCTGAACTTTTTCTTTATTAAGAATCTCATTGGAAAGCTTCATGGGAAAACATGTGGAATGGAACAAAGTTAACTGACCCAAAGAGGTGATTAAAAATCCCAGAATTCTGTCAAAGTCCTGGAACCAAGTTCTCCTGTCATTTACTCAAGTCGGTTTTGCAACATGGGCACACATCTCTCTCTTAGCTCTTTTCCTGTTTTCTCTATTAGGTGGATTGTTGGAATATCTATGTACAACCCACCAAGCTCTGGCTGTAGTGTTTGCGACCCTCTTTGTGTCTACAACAATCCTACACTCCTCTCAGATTCAATTCTGGTGTGAGTTTCCCCACAAGGCTGTCTGCTTCCCCGCCAACAGTCAGGAATGAAACCCAGGAGGGGCTGGGGAAGTTAGTATCACAGTCCTGCCAACAGTATTTGGGAATTCCTTCATCCTCCCCTTTCAAGAGCAGATAGTAAGGATATTCTCTATTGACTACGTAAAAATGTCTCACATTTTTTGCTTGAGGGCCTGGTTGACCCTTTTAGAGCAGTTTCACACATTTCTGTCATGAAAAACTGGGCTTCTAACCCAAAGACATCACAATACTCGGCCTAAGAGTTATTAAAAATGATGTTTCATGTTTAAGCATTGCTTATTGTCAACATTTCAAATACTCAAACATAATGAGGTATTTTACTTTGTTCTTTGTATATCTGTCAGAAATGGCTTTTTTTTTTTTTTACAAATGTGTATTTTTTTTTTCTATTCATTGTATCAATTTTATTGTCTCTTTAATTCCATCATTATTTTCAGAGTGATTTAAATAATCAGAAAACCTTGCATTTTGAAGCAAAATATTAATGTAAGTACCATCAGTATAAAAGTGCTTTTGTGATCTCTCAACTTCAGTGATTTTTAACATGCTTCTCATAATATATATATACATAGTCCCCAAACAGATATAAGAATATGTCTTCCAAAATCAGAAAAATGTTAAGGCTGGAAGATACCTTAGCACACATCTGATGAAAGAACAGAGGTCCCGAGAAGTAAAATGCATCTCAAGGGTCACAATGACTTCATGGCAGAACCTGGACCACCACCCAGGCCTCCGGGTGTCTATTGCTATCATGCAGCACATGACTGCTGGGGGGGCGGTACGAATTAGTGCCACCACTTTGGAAATCTCTTTTGTAGTATCTACTAAAGATGAACACACCCTTTGAGCTGGCTACTGCATTTCAAGATATACAATCAACAAGCATGCATATAAATAATCACCAAAAGACTTTACAAGAACATTTACACTAGCAATGTTACACTAGCTCCCAACCAAGAGGAACTATTGTCTGCAAATTTAATAGGTGAGTGTATTTTGTTATAGTCATACCATAGAATACTATACACCCATGAAAAATAACAAATTACTGCCTCACATAAATTGTACGAATATCACAAATGTGATGTTGAGAAAAAGAATCACACCATGATTCCATTTGTTTAAAGTTCAAAAAGTCAGATGTGACCAGGGGTGCCAGTCTGAATAGTGGTTGCATCTGAAGGGTACACGACAGAGGCAACATAGCTAGCGCTCTGTATCTTGATCTGTGGGTATGGAGCAGCTTGTTTACAAGTGGTGCGCTTTTCTCGATGTATCTTAGACTTCAACATACATGTTTACGATCTCGTTGCATACTGTTTATTCTTTGACTTTTGTCAAACCTCTTCTCCTCTTGGGACCTCAGTGTCCCCATCTGTAAAACGGGATGGATGAATGAATTGTTTCCAAAGGCACGTCCTGCTCTAACATTCCCTGGTTCTCCACTTGCAGTTTCTGCTGCAGACTCGGTGGGCTGGGTGAGCTCCCAGGGGTCAAGGGAACAGGGAAGGGAGGACTGAGCCTCCCTGGAGACACCTGTCCTCCATCTGGCGCTGGAATCTCTTCCCAACAGGTGGCCTTTTGGCTGCTGTTGGGAATTGCCCTGAAGAGGGCAGGAACCTCCTCACTTTGGGAAGAAGTCTCTTCCATTTCAGAACTGTTCTAATTATTGAAAACCCATCATTTATCAACCTGCAATGTTCCCTCCCATCACCCACTGTCCAAATGTATTATCGCTGATTTCAGCCCTGGAGCAAAACAAAACCTCCTATCCAGGGCCTCACCAGTGCCGGACGCAGGAGAGCAGATTCCTTCTGGTGTCCTCCCATAGGGGAGGTGCCACCACCACTGGTTGGACACCAATTTGCCCGGCTCCCGCAGGCTGCACCAACCACACACCACCCCTGAGGTCACCTTACTCTCCCGTGTCTGCCTGCTCATCACATCTTCATCAAATCCACATGTGGAGTGCAAACGTGGGAGAGGGTGATGACAGTGACTAAAAGTTTGTTATCCTGCACTACGGATAGCATTGAAGTGTGTGTGTGTGTGTGCATGTGTGTCCTTGTGTGCACACACTGAGTGTCCACTGAGCCAAGGAGGCACCTCCCTCACTCTGAGTCGCATCCCCCCATCACACACCCAGCACCGGGCCTGACACAGAGCAAGTGACAGAAAACACGTGTGAGATTGGCTGGAGCATCGCACAGCACGAATTTTTGTGCCCTGTTTCTCCCTATATTCAAATAGGGAATTCATGAGTTTTCATAGAGAAAGCGAATAAGGTAGGTGGAGTTGGTGAGTGGGGTGGTGGTAGAGGACAGGGGCGTGTGGCCGAGACCACATCCTCCCACTGGGAAGCCCGCCAGCCCCTCCCCCTTCTCTATGGTATCCGGTCCTCCTCTGGGGGACCCGTGCTGCCTTCTAATACCATCTGCTTAGGGCTAGAATTTGTTCTCACTCAACCTCCGGGACTGTGATTCGAACCTTATCAAGAGGCTGGCTACTGTGGTTATAGAGTGACGGCCTAGAGAGCATAAGCACAGGCGGGCAGAATGCTCAGCACCTGCTCTTCATGGTTCAGTCCGCACGTTGGATGTCCTCCCTCCTGGCCTGGTGCCTGTGGCTGGAAGGGGAAGGGCACCAGGTGGCCCATGAGGCTTCGGCCACAGAGAGGCTAAAAGAAGGCCTTTCTCTCCGGCTGCACATTTGGGGAATCACGTGACCAGCTGGAGCCACCCCCACAGACGCTGGGGCTTTTGTCTGCCACCTTCCCTGTTACATCTCAGACGGCATTCTGAGTGAGGGCTTGGTGTCTTCTTTTAATAACCCACTTTCAACTACAGATTTGCACTATTAAAAAATATCAATTGTCACCTTTTTTAAAAAAGTAGCATCTTCTAACGCCCCTGAGGTTACTTGGGCAGTGCCACTGTGTCCCTCTGCCATGGCCCCTTTGGGCAGGAAGTGCGGGTAGATGAGCGGAGGGGCCCTGCAGGCATCCCCGCCTGCAGGCCGGGGGCCGCTGTTCCTCGACAGCTCACTGTGAGTGCATAGAGCCTGTTGAGAACACAACCTCTTTAGCTTTAAATTCCAAAGAAGCTTGCAGTAAACCAGATTTTGGAGCTAGGACCTTAACAGTTTATCCTGTGGAACATTGAGAAAAACTGCCACATTTCAGGTCAGTTGGAAAATCTGTTACCTAAATACACAAGGCTATATGATTTTGCTAATGACATTGAAAATCAGTTAGAATGTCAACACGAAGATAGGACGGCTCTTTGCATTCAAGTGTAATGGCTGTAAGAGTGACTCAGGGAGGCAGTGCTGGCAGATCACAGCTTTCCTTCAGGCTGCCAGCCCAACTCTGCTTTTCTGGCCTTCCCCTGCCAGGCTGAGCCACGCTTTCCCTGAGAAGCCTTCAGTGGCTCCCCATTGCTGGTGGGATGACATCCAGGCTTGCTCCTCAGCCCTGCTGGGTCCGGTCTCCTCTCTGCCCAGCCTCCCCACTCACCACGCCCATCACACATTCTAGATTCTGTCCCAGGGTTTGCCATTTCTTGAACCACCCCTTCAACTTCTCATTTCAGGGTATTTTCATGTTTCTCAGTTCCAGAAAACCCTGGGCATCATCTATGACCACAGTTGTTCTTATCCCACCCTCAGGGTGCCACCTCGAGATCTTCCAACTTCATGTAGAGCTCTTATCACTCTTTTATCAGAATTATTAATATCCACATCTCTTTGTCCAGTAGACCAAGTCCCTAGATGTTACTTAAAATGATGGCTTTTACATCCTTCACACCCAATAAATGTTAAGGACTTCAGGAACCACCCATAGTGACGTTTGTTTCATGTCACAGTTTACAAAAGTGCTCTTCACAGAAATAGTGGGAATATTAATTTCATCCTGACTTTCACATGTGGGGCCAGAGGCTCGGCATGGCAATGTGATGCCGCACAAGACAGTCAGGGGTAGTCTAGGACTCGGAGTAGGTCTATGGCTTGCATGTTGCCTGCACACATGGCTGTCCTGTGCTCTCCCAAGACCAGGAATAGCTCAAAGGGTGCTGGCTTTTCATGACAGAAACTCGTGGAGTTGTGAGGGCAGCCGTTCACACCGAAGGGGCTGCGTCTTTCTGCCTCCTTGGCTTCACTAATTCGTGGGACCTGAAAGAATTGGTTTGAATACTCAGAGGAATCACACATTAGAGAGTAATCTAGAAACAGCACTGAGTGTGTGCTAGAGTATGCTTTTAGCTCCGGACGGAAAGACATCAATATTAACCCAGGTGACAACAAGTCATTTTGAAAAGCCTCTACAGAATGTTCTGCATTCTCTTTGACCAAAGTGGCTTGATTTGTTTTAGTCCTGAGAAAGGAGCCAAATTCCACCTGAATTTCTTTGTCTTCTTCATATATTTTAATTACTTTCAACCTTTATATTTGAGGTTCTCCTCTTTAACATTAAAATTGAAATATTCACCATATTAAATAAAAATTAAACCAATAATTCCTACATCTTAAAACAGCTATTATCGTCTTTCTCAGATAAGCAGGCTTTTCATATAATTGAGAAAGGGAAATACACACCAGTCTGTAACCTGTTTTCACTTAAATGGTGTGCATATCTGTCTAGTCCTCCTAGTTCTCTCTTCTGACAACGTTGGAGCTCGTTCTTCCCACGGAGTCTTTCTCTCCCCGTCTCCATCCTCTGGGTCCTCACACAGGCCCTGGGTGCTCCTTTGTGGTCACATGCTGTACAAGTCTGCTCTAGTTATCTATTCAGTTGCTCTTCTCACCAGCCTGAGACTGTGAGCATCTCCAGTGTCAGGAACACTCTCCCGGCTCCTGTGTCCTCTGAGCTGAGGACAGTGGAGCCCACACTCCCTCTGCATTGAACGAAGGGATACAGGGATGGAGGGCGCCGGCATAGTGTGATGTCTGGTGAAGGATCATCTTATGTAGCTTTTTAGGTAAAACTATATGTAGGCATATATCCACGTAAAGTAAAACAGAGTCATGTGTTTCCTAAAACAAGAACATGTACTTTTTAGCAAATAAATGTACTCCAATTTGGTCACAGATACACAGTGAGAAAACATCTGTTAGGAAAACTGTAACTTGAAAATCGAATCATCATAGTGTTTAGTCTACATGCTGCCACACACCCTGACGTGGTCGGATGTGTTTTTCAGTTTGCCTGATTGTTTTGGCACGTGGAGCTGGCTGTGGAGAGAGCCCCCACTTCCACCACCCTCGCCATCTTCACTGTAGAGCTGACACACCATGACCCACGGCCACGACCGTTTCCCTCCCCAGAGGGCCTGTCCACTGCCCTTCTCATCTCAGAAAGGGCATGCCAAAGGACAGATGCTCACCAACGTGCTGGGGTCAGCACGGCCTGCCAAGCCCCTGGCAACTGCCGTTCCGCTCTCAGCTCCTGTGTGTTTGACTATTTCAGATTCCTCATTTGTGTAAGTGGTGTCATGAAGTGTTGATCCTTCCGTGTCTGGCTTATTCCACTTAACATAATGCCCTCTAGATCCATTCACGCTGTAGCCAATGGCAGGATTTCTTTCTTTTTTGAGGCTGAATAATATTCCATTGTGTATGTATACCAGTTTCTTCATCCATTAATCCGTCCATAGACACTTAGTTTGCTGCCATGTCTTGGCTTTTGTGAATAATGCTGCAATGAACACAGGGGTATCTCGAAGGGATATCTGCCCTTTCCTCTTAAACAAAGACAGAATGTAATAATTAAGCAGGAATTTTCCTCTTCAAAGCAAATATAAATATGGGACCCTGGAGGACGTGTGGGGTGAGAGGTAGGACACCCCTTTCACCTGCAGTGCTGCTTCTCTGCCTCCCTTGTCTTTCCTGGCCTCGGGGCCTGAGTTGTAAAGGAAAGCGGTATGTCTTGGAGCAGAGGAGGGTTTGCCACACACCTTCATGGGCTCTTTTCTCTGGTTGACATGCTTTGGCCCCTCTAGTCCTCTGGAAACATTTAAAAATATTCAGGTTCTTTGAAAGCCCACCTCAGATGCCACCTCATCCAGAAAGCCATTCCTGACAGCTTGTTAGAGGGACCCGACCCTCTTCTGTTTCTCTGCACCTTGCTGGGTCCAAGCCCCTTCTCTGCTCTCTGCTTTCATAGCACTATTAACGTGCACGTGGCCTGTCATTTACTTGTTCTCTATATTCATATGCATTGCCCCTCGCTAGAAGGTGAGCTCCATGAAGACAGAAATTTTTTTTTCTTGGCTATTTAATTGTTCATCAATTAATTCAACTGTCCAGAGCAGTGCCTGGCATGCAGTAGGCAGTCAAAAAACCTGTTTGGTAAATGCATCTATTGTCACACTGACGTACAGTAGCAGTGTGATCTGTTGATTGAGGTGCTTGCCTCCTGAACTGCAGTGAAGCCTGTGTGAGGGCAGAGGCCGTGTTTTCTTATCGTTGTGTACATGGCAGTACTTGGGCATCCCTAAATGCTGCTGACATTCCTAAAATGTGTGAGAACCTGAGCAGAAGACCAGGAGTTCAACTCCTGTCTACCAGAGGGGCTCGAGGCTGCTCCAAAGCCAAACAGGAGCTCTCACAGGGGTGAGTTCATTGCACAAATTAGAACACTGGTATTTTTTTAAAATAACGTGCTTCAAGGGACTAAAGACAAACATTACAGGGAAGCAATAGTAATAATCCTAGTGCCCTTGCAGCAATTGGATTGTCTCCTGTCTCTCTGACCTGCTGACGGGGGAGGCCTGTCTGGGTACTGGGACCTGTTGGAGCAGAGCCCCTTCCTGCCAGCGTCTGCTCACCCAAAGGATACCCAAGAGGAAATGACGAGTTTCTACTGATGCCCTGTGATGCTATTCTTTCTCTTCACCATTTCTGAGCTTCTACATCCACCAAGACGCACGACCTGCTAAGCTCAAATCTCTGTCTAATAGAGTGTTCAGTGAAAAATGATGATGATCTGCTCCTGACACTGGAGACTTGCTCCTTGGAGAGGGTAACATCTATGCCAGAGATACAGCACCCACCTCACCTGGACAGGGTAATGTCTACACCAGGGACAAAGCACCCACATCACCTGGAGAGGGTAATGTCTTACCTCGGAGACCAAGAGTGCCCACAACACCTGAGGATAGAATCTCTGCCCACCCTAGACCTCCTGAAAGAGCATCTACATTTTAAAAAGATCCAGAGAATTTAAATGTCCACTGAAGTTTGAGAAGCACAATGGTTTCACTCAAGCTTTACTGTGCTTGCCCTTCATTACTCCACGGATTCCGATAAGACAACTTCCAGGTTCATTTTTAGCAGCTTAAAGATCGCTCTTCACTTAGCTCACAGGCTTGTACTTATCACTGGAGCAAATGTGTTGAAATTGGGAGGGATACTGAAATGTTCACAAAGTCAAATAGGCAGCTGTGTAAAGGTATGGTAACCATTCCAATGAGGTCAGTACCTGGAATCGCATTCATCAAACAATGGAGCGGGGTATTGTTTGTAACAGGGAAGTGAGGGATGAATCATAAATGTCTAGGGTGGCTAAGGGGAGATCACTTCCTCAGTTCCAGTCAGGAGAAAAGGATGTGGACGTGGATTCTAACAACTATTTGAATAATTTGTTTGAAAGAATGGGGTTGTAAACATCTAAATGGAAAGGCTTAGGGCTGAAATGTACACCTACTTTTAAATATAAAAATTCCTGGGTCCCACTGCAGACCTACTAAATTAACATCACCATGGGTGGCCCAGGAATGTTAGTCTTAAGGAACGTCTCTGGTGGTTTTCATGCGCAGACAGGCATAGAAGCACAAACACAGTCCAGCCCTCCTCTCATGAGCAAGGCACCCACCCGAGTACCGACAGAGGCAAGGACTCCTGTTGTATGGCTGGACACTGGATGTCTTGCCCTCAAGGCAGCCACCTAGCTTCCTTCAGGACTGCTTTGAATTTTTATACAGACTTTAAATTTCTCAACTTATTTTCCCCAACTGATTAGAGTTCTACCATATAAGGCTGCCAGAAAAATTCCCATTCCACGTTCTGTTGTGCTTTATAATTAACTCTGAAGTTACTAACTTTCTCTACTAGAGAACGGATAATATCCCATTTTTTAACTAAACTTTTAATTTTAGAACAGTTTTATATTACAGAAAAGTTGCAAAGATAGTAGAGTTCTCATACACCTCACATCCTTTTCCCCTATTATTAACATCTTATACCCCTATGATATATTTGTTACAATTAGTGAACCTGTAAGGAAGATGTTGGCTGTGGGTTTTATGGATGTTCTGTATCAAGTTAAAGCAGTTCCCCTTTATTGCTAGTTTGCCAAGAGTTTTTATGATGAATGGGTATTGGATTTTTGTCAAATGCTTTTTCTGCATCAGTTCATACGATATGATAATTTTCTTCTTTAGCTTGTTGATGTGATAGATTACACGATAATTGATTACACACACTAATTGATTTTTGAATGTTGAACCTGCTTTGCATACCTGGAATAAATCCCAATTCGTCGTGCTGTATAATTCTTTTTACTCATCGTTGGATTTAATTTGCTAATATTTTGTTGAGGATTTTTGCATCTATGTTCATGTGACATATTTGTCTGTAAATTTCTTTTCTTGTAATGTCTTAATCTGGTTTTGGTACTGGCTAATGCTGACCTCACAGAATAAGTTAGGATGTGTTCCTTCGGCTTCTATTTTTTGGAAAATATTGTATAGAACTGGCATTACTTCTTCTATATATGTTTGATGTGATTCACCATTGAAACCATCTTGACTAGTGCTTTCTTTTTTGGAAGGTTTTTAATAATTGATTCAATTTATTTAATATATATGGAGGTATGCAGATTATTTATTTCTCCTCGTGTATGTTTTGGTATTTTGTGTCTTTCGAGGAATTGGTCCATTTCATCTAAAGTTATCAAATTTGTGGTCCTGGAGTTTTGAGGATTATGCCTTTATTATCTTTTCACCTCCACGGAACCAGTAATGATGAATCCTCTTTTATTTCTAATATTAGTAATTTGTCTCTTTTCTCCTTTTTTCTTGGTTATCCTGGCTAGAGGTTTATCAGTCTTCTTTTCAGAGAACCAGATTTGGATTTCATTGATTTTTCTCTATTGTGTTTCTGTTTCCAATTTCATTGATTTCTGCTCTAATTTTGATTTCTTTTCTTCTGCTTGCTTTATGCATAAATTGCTCTTCTTTTCCTAGTTTTCTAAGGTAGGAGCTTAGATTATTGATTTTAGATGTTTCTTTTTTTCTAATTTTTGCATCAGTGTGATAAATTCTCGTCTAAACACTGCTTTGAGGCATCCGACAAATTTTGATACATTGTATTTTTATTTTAATTTAGTTAAAAATATTTTAAAATTACTCTTGAGAGTCTTCTTTGACCCATGAGTTATTTAGAAGTGCACTGTTTAATTTCCAATTATTTGGGGGATTTTACAGGTATCCTTTTGTTGTCGATTTCTAGTTTAATTACGTTGTGGTCTGAATACATACTGTATATGATTTCTATTCTTTTAAATTTGTTGAAGTGTTTTATGTCCCAGAGTGTGGTCTATCTTGGTGAATGTTTCATGTGATTTTGAGAAGACTCTGTAGTCTCTAGCTGTTGGGAGGATTGTTATATAAATGTCAACAGATCAAGCTGATTGATAGTACTGTTCAGATCACCTCTATCCTTACTGATTTTCTACCTGCTTGATCTATTACTATATTACTAATATACTAAGGGATGGATGTTGAAGTCTTCAACTATGATAGTGGATTTGTCTACCTCTCCTTTAGGTTCTATGGTTTTACCTCATGTATTTTGATGTTCTTTTGTTATGAGCTTATACTTTTGGGATTTTTATGTCTTTGGAGAATTGCCATTAATACTTACATAGCATATTTATTTATCCTTGGTAACCTTCTATGTTCTGAAATTGTTTTATCTGAAAGTAATATAGCTATTCCTGTTGTCTGTTGATTAGTATTAGCATATTACAACTTTCTGCATCCCTCTACTTTTAAGCTACCTGAGTCTTCCTGTCTAAAATGGGTTTCTTATCAGATATATGATTTGCAAATATTTTCTCCCATTCTGTAGATTGCCTTTTAATTTTGTTGTCTTCTTTGCTGTGCAGAAGCTTTTAAGTTTTATGTTTTCACATTTGTTTATTTTTACTTTTGTTGTCTATGCTTTTGGTGTATTATTAAAAAAAATCATTGCCAAGACCAGTGTCAAAGAGCTGTTTTCCTATGTTTTCTTCAAGGAGTTTTACACTTTTGCATGTTACATTTAAGTCTTTAATCCATTTCAAGTTAATTTTTGTGTATGGTTCTAGATAGTGATCCAGTTTCATTCTTTTGCATCTGGATATCTAGTTTTCCCAACACTGTTTATTGAAGAAACTATCTTTTCCCCATTGTGTGTCCTTGGTACCCTTGTCAAAGATTAGTTGACCATATATGCACGGGTTTATTTCTGGGCTCTTGATTATGTTCCATTGGTCTATGTGTTTATTTTTACGTCAATGCTATACTGTTTTGATTAATATAGATTTGTAGCATAGTTTGAAATCAGCAAGTGTGGTGCCTCCAGATTTGTTCTTTTTTCTCAAAATTCCTTTGGCTATTTGGGGTCTTTTGCGGTTCCATATGAATTTAAGAATCGTTTTTCTATTTCTGTGAAAATATGCTCAACATCACTAATCATCATGGAAATGCAAATGAAAATCACAATGATATCCACTTCACACCTCTTAAGATGGCTGTCTTCAAAAAGACAAGAGAATAAACGTTGGGAAAGATGTGAAGAAAAGGGAATCTTTGTACACTGTTGGTGAGAATGTAAATTTTGTATAGCTATTATGAAAAACAGGATGGAGATTCCTCAAAAATTAAAAATAGAATGACCATATGATCCAGCAATTTCACTTTTGGGTATACATCCAAAGGTAACAAAACCATTATCTTGAAGAGATACCTGGACTTCCATGTTCATTGCAGCGTTATTCACAATAGCCAACGTATGGAAACAACCTGTGTCAATTGATGAATGAATGGACAAAGAAAGATGTGAGGTGTGTATATATATATAGTCATGTGTTACTTAACAATGAGGATACATTCTGAGAAATGTGTCATTAGACAATTTCATCATTGTAAAAACATCATAGAGTGTACTTACACAAACCTAGATAGTATAGCCTACTACACACCTAGGCTCTGTGATACTAATCTTCTGGGACCACTGTTGTATATGTGGTTTGTTGTTCACCGAAATATCATTATGTGGCACAAGACTGTGTATATATTATTCAGCCATTTTAAAAGAAGGAAAACTTGGCATTTGTGACAACATGAATGGACCTTGAGGGCATTACTCTAAGTGAAATAAGCCAGAGAGAGAAAGACAAACACTGCCTGGTATCACTTACATGTGGAATCTAGAAAAAAAAAATTTGAACACATACTCATACAGAGAATAGAATAGTTTTTGCTAGGGGCTATGAGGTGGCGGCAATGGGCAGATGTTGGTCAAAAGGTACAAACTTTCAGTTATGAAATGAATCAGTTCTGAGGATATAATGTACAGCAAGGTGACTACAGTTAACAATACTCTATTGTATACTCGAAATCTGCTGAGAGTACATCTTAAATGTTCTCACCATACACACGTAACTATGTGAGGTGATGGTCATGTTAAATAAACTGATTGTGGTAATCATTTCACAATGTATATGTATATCAAATCGCCACAGTGTACATTTTCAATATATACAATTATATTTGTTAATTATACCTCAGTAAAACTGAAAAAAGATATAATCAGTTTCTTGTAGACAGAATATCATTGGGTCTTTTTTTTTAATCCACTCGGACAGTCTCTGTGTCTTAACTGGTGTATTTAGACCATTCACTTTTAAAGTGATTATTGATGTAGTTGGGTACTACCTACTATGTTTTGTAACTCAATTATACTTTATTTGAAAAATTTCCAGTATACAAAAGCTTACAATATATATTTTAGACTAACGTAAGTCTACCTTCAAATAACAATAGACACTCGAGTGTAGTGTAGAGTATTCCCAATCCTTCCTACTATCCCTGTGACATAGCTGCCATACATAGATACATTTCATATGAAGTGTTAAAATACATTGTCACTATTATTACTTTGAACAATTACCTTTTAGATCAATTAGGACTAAGACAAAATATTTTATTTTACCTTCATTTGTTCTTTCTTTGATGGTCATTTTTTTCCTTATGTTGATCCAAATTTCTGACCTATATCATTTTCCTTCTACCTGAGACACTTCTTTTAACATTTCTTGCAGAGCAGGTCTGCTGGTAATGAACTTTACAGGTTTATTTGTCTGAGAAAGTCTTTATTTCTCTTTTACGTCTTAAGGATAATTTTGCTACATACAGAATTCTAGGTTGACCTATGTTTTTTTCTTTCTTTCAATAATTTAATGATTTCACTCTCTTCTTGCTTGCATAATTTATGATAAAATTATGGCTGTAATTCTTATCCTTTTCTTCTATAGTTAAGGTGGTCCCTCCACATCCCCTTCTGGCTTGTCTTAAGATTTTCTTTGGTTTTCTGCAGTTTGAATAGGATACACCCAAGTTTTGTGTTTTTGTTTTTTGGTATTTATCTTGATTTGTGCTCTCTGAGTTTCCTGGATCTATGCTTTGGTGTCTGTTATTAGTTTTGGAAGATTCTCCACCTAACGTTGGAGACTTCATTATGATTTCCAATATTGCTTCTGCTCCATTCTCTTTCTTTTCACTCTCACATTCCAGTTACTCACATGTCATACCTTTTGATATGGTCTCACAGTTATTAAATATTCACTTCTACTTTTTCATTCTAGTCCCTCCTTGGATTTATGTTTGTAAAGTTTGTAGATTTTTGTCTTCAGGATCACATTCTTTCCTTGGCCATGTTGAGAATACTGTCTGCTTACCTGGAGCAGAAACTGCTGGAGCCATAAACTGGTAGGAACATTTAAATGGTGATTCTGAGCTCTCAAAGGCATTCTTTATTTCTGTTAGTGTTTTTGACTCCAAGAATTTCCTTCTAACTCTTTCTTAGAATTTCTGTCTCTCTGCTCACATGACTCATCAGTTCTTGCACGTTATCTTTTTCCATTAGAGCCCTTAACATATTAATCTCATAGGAACACAGAAGTTATTTTGAATTACTTTTCTGATAATTCCCAGATCTGTGGCCTGAATGGTTCTAGTTCTGATGATTTATTTGTCTCGTGTGTGTGTGTGTGCCTTTTTTTATGCCTTAAGTTTTGTATGGAAAACTGGGCGTGTTGGGTTGGATCAGCCTATGTTGATGTGGCTGGGATTGGCCTCCATTCAATGTTTGTTGTCCTGTATGTGCAGAAGCTTCACCTCCTCTAGATCCTGGTTTTGCTCCCCTCTAGACCCTTGTCTTCCCTAACTGCTCCTCCTCACAGAGAGTCTCTGTCTTGCAGCTCTTTCAGCTGTGAGTACTGTTATTATACTCGGAGCCCTGTTGGTGTGGTGAGAAGGTGAGGGAGAGGAGAACATTCTAGAAGCTTCCTATTAAATCTCAGCCTTTCAGTGGACCTGTGTCTTAGGGCTGCGACCTTCACAAGCACTCCAGGATAGATCTTTCCCTTTCCTTCTCCCTTCCCTGTTTGTGACAATCCCAATCTATTTCCTGCAAGCCCTGGCCCTGATGACTATGGTCTTTTCCTCTGGAGAGCAGGCCTTTTATGGAGAAGACTCTGGGTGTATTTTTCAGTAGTTCCTCTTCTTTCACCCTGGCCAGGTCCATGAAGGAATATTTCTCAGATTTTCACCATAAGAACTGGTGGGGTTCCTGGAGGTAAAATCCATGAAGTGTGGGGCTCCCCTAAGACTGTGGCACCCAGATGGTTCTCACTCTCACACTAGTCCACATTCAGCCTCCATCAGTTCGCCAAAATGACCATGTGAGTGTCCCACTGTTTATGGCACCAATAGCTTCTGCTCCAGCTAAGCTTCATCTCTCTGGAAGCACCTGTGTCCCCAGACTTTGGGGTGGTGGTTTGCCCTCTGACCTCAGTGCTCTGATGGATCGAAGAAAAGTCCTTGATTTTCAGTTTGTCCAGCAATATTCTTGCTGTCAGGAAGGGAGTCACAACTTCCAAGCCCTTGACAAGCAGGAGCTGAAACAGGAAGTTCCTGCATTCAGTTTTAAATGCCCACCTTCCCCTAAGCCATGGAATCTTAGGATTCTCCAAATAAATGATGTCAAATATTCAGCATTTATGTCGAATGAGCCAATATATAGGATAGAATCTTGGGTTTTCATAAAAATTACCAAAAAAATGCATCCTCAGGCTGCCTATGAGCACCATGAAGATCTGTCACCAATTTTTCTTGCCATGTATGCTCTTGCTCTCCTCCCCTATGCCTGCTATTTCTTTCCTATGTCTTTCCTGGAGTCATTTTATCCTTCACCAACACTTTCAACAGTAGTTCCCAGCTGTGCCCACAATACCAATATCTAGGCCCCACATAGAGGGATTAAATCCCCCTCTAGGGTGTGTCCTGGGCATAGGTACTGTGAGAGAGCTTCCTGAGGTTTCCAACCTGCAATGTGGGTGGAGAATCGCTGCTTTGGCCCTGAGAGTGTTAGTTTTCAGCCCTGCACTCCTATGCTCTGCCACTGTGTACATGTGATAGTGACAGCTTGATGTTCTCCCAGCCCAGCAGTAGAGCTTCATCTTTGTGACACCCACTGGCCCCTGGACCTCGTTAGGGTGATGACAAGTATTTTGAACCAGCAGAACTCTAGTTTTCCCTGTCCCAAACAGCAGCCATCAACAGATTCCCTAAAACTCCTTTATCTGTATAGTTCCAGTGTCATTTGCCAGACAATCCTCCAACCGGTCACTGAAGATAAAAAATTAGATCTCATTCTTGACTCTAATCCCATTCTTTACTCTCTACATGTAATAAATCCCCAAGTCCTCCTCATTTTAATTTCTAAATACTTCTTGAAATTGTCTCTATTTTCATTCCTTTTATGACTCCCTAGTGGAAACCTTCTTCATCTCTCAGCAACACTACTGCTCAAATTAACTGGTTCCCACTCCCCATTTACCCCTAACTTCTATTCTCCAGAGAGCCACACACCAGTGGTCCAGAGACAGTTGTTCTTGGTGTGCTGCATCATTACTTAAGACCATTAGCTGGGGTTCTGGAGATGGACAGAATTTGGTCCAAGCTCTTTGACATCATGAGCTCGTAGAGCCTACCTTCTCACTGTTCCCTGATTTTTAATCTGTGTCTAGCAACAGTCTCATTGTCACTCTCTCCTTGAAAGGGCTGTGACCAGGCTGTTGTTTATGCTGTCCTGTATTGAGCATCACTTTCTTTTTTTCCCTTCTTTCTCTCTTCCTCTGTGACATTTTCATCTTTATAAAGTCTCCTCACTCTAACACTCAAATCAAATGTCACGGTCTCCAAAGGTTGGATTCAGTGACACTAAGTGGGGCTTGCCACCATGCATGGGTGATGATATTTGCAGAGAGAGACTCACATCCTGAGACTGACTGGATGAGGCCTGGGGCTTGAAGCAGCCTCCAGAATTTGGGAGTCTGGCTGAGAACCAGGATCCACATGCTCAAGGGAACTTCTCTGAAAAATAAAGGGAACGAAGAAAGCACTGGTGGGAGAAAGAAGAGGGAAGAGAGGATTCGACCTGGCAGAGCTGATAGAGATATGAGACTTGGGAAGGAGTGCTTCTGGAGGAAAGTCTATAGATGGTGTTCTGGGCCCCACATGACATGATCCCTGGTAGAGAAGTCCTGGAATGCTGAAGATGATTGGATTTGCCGGGAACAAAAGAAGTAATTTTATTTGCATCTAGTCAGCTCCCATGAGTGGGGGTGGGAAATTGGGAAATCGATAGCTGAATTCTTTCAGCATCTTTTAGCATGTCAGACTTGTGAGAGTAATTTGACATTAAGAGCTATATACTTTATCGCTCTTTCTAGCTTCTGGCAGACTTGCTGGCAGAGAACAGCTCAGTAAATATTTGTTGAATTGAAAGAACAATCAATGTCTCCTTCCCACCTTTTGGAGCTCCTATGCATGATGCCCAGAGGACTGGACTCCAGGGGTGGAGCCTGGGCACAAGATGGCTGCTGGGGTGGAGTCTGAGATAAATGAGTCTGGGAAGACAAACAAGATGGTGTCTGAGACAAAGAAGAAGTGGAAACAAGAACAGGACGCTTCAGAAGTCTTTTTGTTCTCCATCAGTTTTTTAGTTGTCTTGGCTAATTTAGACCAGGTATCTTGTAGTGAGACGATTTCAGAGTTTTGTGCATGTCCAGAAGCCTCTGGGTACCAATGAAAATAGACATGTCATTTGTTTTGCTTAATTTTAGAGCTGCAGTCTTCCAATCTGGTTTTAAGAAAAGTGATTTTGGGGAGATTGAAAGTTCCCCACAATGGCCATTGTAATTCTGGACAACTCTTGATCAGCTTAGCCCACTTGGTTAAAAAGGCACATGTAAGGGGCCCAAAATTCTTGAACATGAACCCGGTCAGGGTCCCTGAAGGAGGATTCCTCTCAGAACATTTAGATGACTGGGATCCTATTTCTGAAATTTCGAACCCAAGAAAGTTGCAAGAGTCCTACTCCCGATCCCCAAAGAAATCTAAAAACAAAAGAAAATTTTCAGATTTTCAGCCCTGATTCTGAAAGTAATCTGAAAACCAAGGAAAAACTCCTGGATTCTCAGCAAGCCCAAGCCCCAAAAGAAACTGTGCTACCTTCAGAAAATATCTGAGTACTCACCAGGGATGAAGCCTTGAACCCAAGAACGGAGACTTGAACCAGGGGAACAACGCCCCCCCCGACCCCCAGAGGACAAAGACTCTCCTGATCCTGAAGAAAGTTGGAGAGTACAGAACACAAGAAGAATGGAGCTTGGAATCCTAGAGCAGACTTGTGAAACTGAAAGTATGGTCAACTCACAGAATCGATGAACACAAGGGGCTCAGTGAGGGTACCTCGCTCCATTCTGGGGGTCGCTGTTTCTTGGGGGTCGCTTCCTTTGAACTCCACTTCTGACACCATGTATGTCACCTTAAAAAATAAATTTGCTTGTTACTTTACCCTCAAAATGAGTTTATTTGGGAATAGCCAAAAGAATTGCAACTCAGGATGTGCACGCTACAGCGAACCATAGGCAAATCCAGAGAACAAAGGAGGGGAGCTGCTTTTATAGAGCAGAAGGGGGAGCAGGGAGGGGCTGTTCTAGACAGAGGTCCCTTGGGGGAAAGTAACAGTTCAGGGTGGCAACAGCTTCTCATTGGTTGAGCTGCAGCACTTCTCATTGGCTGAGCTGTTGCCAGGTGGGGAGAGAAATCTTTCTTCAGCAGTAAAGTAGTTTTACTTCCCGTCAGAGATGCAAGTTTACCTCTCTTCTTGTTTGGAGCGGTTGGTGATGTACATAGGGCTTGAGAGCTCCCCCTACAGACCTTCCAGACTCCATTTTAGTTGAGGTTTCTCTTATTCAGTTCACACCTTTAAAATATATATATTTTTTTGAGACATTTCAAAGACATAGAATAAAGGATAATATAAGGGACACCCTTGTACCCACCATCACGCTTTATCAAAACTTAGTATTGATATCCTATTTACTGAAGAGCTTTCTCTCCCTTCTTACTGAAACACACTATTTCAGACGTGGATGAGGGCCTGATGTGGCCTGTTCCAATCACTTTTCCCTCCTCTCATCTCCAGAGACAATCATGAATGTAAATTGAAGGTTATTGTTCCCAAACTCTTTCTTTCCCCATTTCATTGTATCTGTGGTCATAACATTATATAGCATTCTTTGTAGTGTTTTAGTCTTCATGCAAATTGTATCATGAGATCATATGATAGTTATCTTTGTGCTTGTTACTTTTTTTTGGCTCATCTTTATGCTTTTTAGATTTACCCAGGAGGACAGATAAAGCTTCAGTCCATTAATTTTTACTAATGTGTATATTTCATTATAAGACTACAACCAAATTTATGTATCCAGTCTGCTGTTGATGGATATTTAGGTAGCATCCAATCTTTTAATTTTATTCCTAAAGCAGCAGAAAAGATTTCTTGCTTATCTGCTCAGCATATGTGTGAAATCTTCTCTAGTGAATTCCTAGAGGCAGACTTGATTGAACCACAGGGCATATGCATCTTTAACTCTATAACATAAACTTTGGTCTCAACAGAATCCTGATAATAGCACCCTTCTTTCCTGAACTTGTTCTGAACAAAATATCATCGTTATAACTGACAGAAGTAGTGGAGTATGAGAAATAAATGGACTTGGCAACTGACCCCAAATTAAACAACACACCCCTTTGTTCCAGGAGCAGCAGACCCAACAATCTGATTGCTCAAGGGAGCAAAGGAGAACTCGGGGTATCTGTGGACAGGCTAGCTCCTTGGGAAGAGTAGGAGCTGTCTGTGCCAAGGAGCACAGCTTGTGGAAGACAGAGAGAGACCCAGCGAGTGTGTGCAAAGTTCTCTCAAGGAAACCAAGGGGAGGGGGAGATGCCTTATCATCCCCCACCTGGACACCAGTCTCCTCAGCAACGTATGAGACCCCCGCCTGTCTCTGTCAACATTGTTAGCATCAATGCTTTGTTTAATGTCCCCTGAAAGATGTGAACGTGTATTTTGCTGTTGCTTTAATATGTGTTTTCCTGAGTGATGGGGAGGTTGAATCTCTTAGCTCACATTTTTGGATACTTGGGTTTTTCCTCTTTTAGAAAATGCATGTTCATAACGTCTGGTCACCTTTTTTTTTTTTAATTTGCAGTAAGAACAATTAACATGGAATCCCTACACTCTTAACAAACTCTGAGGTGCACAATACAGTCTTGTTAACTATAGGTACTGTGTTGTACAACAGATCCCTAGAACTTATTCATCTTGCATATCTAAAACTTTACCTCTGTTGATCAGAAACAACTCATTTCACTCTCCTCCCCACCCCCTCAGCCCTTGGCAACCACCGTTCTACTCCCTGTTTCTATGAGTTTGACTATTTTAGATTTCTCATATAAGTGGAATCATGTTGTATATGTCTTATTGAGTCTGGCTTATTTCACTTAGTATGATGTCTTCCAGATTCTTCCACATTGTCACATGTGGCAGGATTTTCTTCTTTTTTAAGGCTGGGTTATATTCCATTGTGTATATACACCACATTTTCCTTATCCATTCATCTGTTGATGGACACTTAAGTCATTTCCATATCTTGGCTATTGTAAATAATGCTGCAATGAACATGGGAGAGCAGCTATCTCTTTGAGATAGTGGTTTTATTTCCTGTGGATATATACCCAGAAGTGGAATTGGTGGATCACATAGTAATTCTATTTTTAATTTTTTCAGGAAACTCCATATTGTTTTCCATAGTGGCTGCACCAATTTACATTCCCACCAACAGTGAACAAGGGTTCTAACTTCTCCACATTCTGGGCAACAGAGTTGTTATCTTCTGACTTTTTGATGATGGTCATCTTAACAGGTGTGAAGTGATATCTCACTGTGGTTTTGATCTGCATTTCCCTGATGATTAGTGATGCTGAGCATCTTTTCATGTACCTGTTGGCCATTTGTATGTCTTCTTTGGAGAAATGTCTATTCAAGTCCTCTGTGTATTTTTCAAGCTGGTTGTTTGTTTTTTTGCTATTGAGTTGTAGGAGTTCCTTGTATATTTGGATATATTTTGGGTATCAATCCCTCGTCAGATATATGGTTGATTGTTTCCTTTGTTGTACAAAAGCTTTTTAGTTTGACGTAGTCCCACATATCTATTTTTGCTTTTGTTGCTTGAGCTTTTGGTGTCATATCTAAGAAATCATTGCCTAGACCAATGTCAAGAAGCTTCTATTTTATTGGGTTGCATGTCTTTTTATGATTGATTTTTAAAGTGTTCTTGCGGCACTAATTCATATTAATAATTTTTTCTGCTATAAATACCTTCTTGTCTGTGGCTTGCCTTTAAATTTTACTTACGATGTCTTTGAGTCTTCCTTTTAATGTGGTTAAATTCATCGATTTTTCCATAACGTATTTGTGTGTGTGTGTGTGTTGTCTGAGAAATCCTACCTTATCCTGAAGGTACACTCTGCTGTCTTTTCTTGTAAGGTTTTGGTGTTACTTTTTACATATTCATCACCAGCATCATTTATTGCTTAGTACTTCCACTTCAACATTAAATGTTGACATGTGTGTGGTCTGGATTACTTATTTGTATTATTGATATCATTATTCCCATGTCTGGAGCTTTAGACAGTTTGAGTGATTCGACTTTGTAGGCGGGAGAGTTGGGACTTGCTCCAATCAGGAGACCCTTACACTTCTGCATGTGGGGAGTAGGGAGGAGAGCAGCTGGGAGATGAAATGCTTCAATGAATCACTGTTATTTGCATATTGAAAACATGGTTGGCTTCTGGAGGATGGGGCTGTGTCAAGTATGGCTTTGCTCCTTGGAAAACTTCCCCTTGGGTCATGATCTAGGGACTCACCATGGTCAGCATCTCTGGAAACTTGGAGCTCCACTACAAGGTTCAGCTGCCCAGTTCTCCCCTGTTCCCCACTGCTCCTGTCCTTTCCCATCCTACCCACCCCCAAACACCCTGGTTGTCCCTGCTTGAACCTACTTAGCTCTCACCCCTTCACCTACTGATCATTCCCTGCGATTCCGTTTCTATGTGTCCTATTGTATCTGGATACAGCCAAGAGTTTTCCAATTTCCAATATGCATATCCCTTTCTGGGGTGATTCTAAGTGTATGTTAGAATTTCTGTCCATTCGTGGCATCTGTACTAGACCAAGACTGCCCTGAGGGGAGATTTTCTGCTGCACCATTGGGTCTTGGAGCTCATTCCTCAGTGCCTGGCTGACTCAGCAAGAGGCCAACACTGATGAAATGGGCAGACATGTTATGGTGGCCAGTAGTTCTCCTTGACCTCATGGGGTGCTCTGCCCTGGGGGAAGGAGGGAGAAGTGGGGAGAGCATCATCTTCTGGGTGGGAAGGGGAAGAACTGACTGCTGGAGGGGACCAGTGACACATGGGCTGAGGGATTAGGTCAGGCATCCACAGGAGAGCTCCTTCTCAATGCCTCTCCCACATCTCAGACCCTTTCCTCCTCTGTGGTTCTCTTACCTGGAAGTCACTCTGCTCCCCTTCCCTGGTCCCATGTTCTCATCTCATTTCCTCATCATCTGCACTCTTTCACTCTCTGGGGCCTCCTAACTTCAGTCTGGCCACGTCCCCCCTCTGTGCTCCCCATACCATCAGAATGGCCATGTACAGAGGCCTCTGAGCTGAGCACTCTTCTGGATGCTTGGTGAAGCCCCATCATCAGACGGTCATGCTCAGCTTCAGTGGTATTGCTGCCATGTACCTTTCCTTCAGCCCCAGGTTCCCCTCCAGGGAAGTGAGCCTCCTTCCCTCACCTTTTCTCCACTTTGTCGCCTCTCTCAGAGCCAAGGGCCTTGGAGCACTTTAGGTGCTAACATCCAGAGATTTTTGCCACTAGTTAATGGTCCCCAGGTAAGGAGTCCATGTTAGTCCCAGTTTATTGTCATCATGTGCACTAACTGACAGGCTGAGGGTGTCTGCAAATAGCTTTGTGTTCTCCTGAAGGTCTGAGGACTGATATTTACTGTCTGTCATGACTAGATGGAGGAGAACATATCAGAGCACTGTTCTATCCCATGGGCAGTAGGGTTTTACCACCAAAGTCTCTTCCGTCCTGTGTGTGCGGAAGACTCAGCACTTACTCACGTGACCCTGGTTAACGGCACTGGTGTGAGCTTCACTTAGCTATGTCTCTTGTCGGGTGTGTGTGCACCTGTGTTCATGTTCATTCCCTCTTGGGCTCTGGTGCCACAGACTCATTTAGGTAGCATGCTTTGTTATAGTCTGTGTTAATGTGTTTGGAAATATCCATTTACTTTCAAATGGATTTCCTCATGTAATTAGAAAAAGAACAGGATGCATTTTTTCCTATCACTTTTTTTTGTGCGTGTGGGTGCTTCTCTGGACTCTCCAGGCTTTTGCTCCAGTGGGATCCGATGGTGCTGGGAGAAAGTTACTCTAACAGGGTTGGACAGCCTCCCAGAGCATGGCAGGCAGGTGGCCGTGGCACAAGGCTGGCCCGTCAGGGGTGGAGGTAACTCTGCTCTGCTCCACTCCAAGTACGTTTAGAACTGTTCTGAATCCACGTCCAATCCTGGCCTCTGGCAACTAAAACAATTCCCCTCATTGTGTGCACTTCATTGCTAGGGTTAACGTTGAGCTTTAGAGCCATGACACAGAGCAACGTCCAGCCTAGAAGAATGTTTTTCGCTGGATAAAAGTCCATCATTCTCCAGGTAGGGGGATAGAAGTAAGGAAGGAAAATAATTTTCTCAAGGCCATGCCGTGGGTGAAGATGATACTTGGCCTGAAACTAGAACTCGTGATTGTCTACTTTTCCTTTGTGTGTGTTTGTTTTTGTTTTTGCTTCTGACAATAATGGTAGTAGACAGGACCAGTATTAATTTAGGAACAAATATAGACACTATCACTCCGATTATAGTGGTCTTAAAATGATAAAACTAGCACCATTAATTTACTATCCAGTAAAATCTTTTATTGATGAAAATATTTGTAATTGTGACAAAGGGGTCCTGGCTGCTGGTGACAGTTCAGTGAGCAGTTGGGTGTCTAGTGCCTAAAGTATATATGTTTTGCTGTGACACTCTATTCCAGTCCTCCCTGGGTCGGGAAGGATGGAAAACACGCACTTTGCAAACACCGGCTCTACAGTCGTCTCTGTATGTGCTCGGTCTGGTCTCCATTTTCCAAACGAAGAAGGTGAGAACCCGCAGCCTACATGAGGGTGAACTCTGTGGGTCCCACCCCACCACGTGCACGGGAGCCACTCGGACTTTAAGCATATAACCCTTCTAGTGTCCCCATTTGTCTTCCTGCCCCAAATTATTAGCGTCCTTGGAACAAAAGGGCCCCTCACATATAAAAGATCCTAAATAAAGACATCACTAGTTTACTTCTCTCATCTTGGTTTCATCATTTATAAGACGTGTATTTTGGGCCAGTCAGTCCCAACCACAGTTTGGGACTGTTTGCATCAGTTTTTAAAGAGATAGTTTCTCAGGTCCTGTTCCAGACCCACCGAATCACAATATCTGAAGGGAGGGTCTGATAACTGGTATGTTCAAAGCCACCTGAAGACTCTGGTACAACCTATGGTCGCATTGTAAACTCTAGAAGAGCAGAGTCTGTGGACTAGGGAGTACGAATCTGCTCGGATGTTCACTCCTTTACACTTGGAGGTCAGCAAACCTCTAAATGAACCCGCACAGCCACACACACAAAGTGTGTCTACCAGATGTCATTCGGGGCTCTGAATCCACACCCCAGACAGTAAACCTGGCTGGTACCCACAACTCCATAACCTACAGGGTCTCAAAGTCCTCCCATAACTATTGGGAATGCGCTGGGAGCTGGGGTCGCAGCAGGGACAGACCCTCCCACATCGCATTCCACAAGCTGGGCCTGAACATCTTGGCGTCAGAGGAAGGACTCATTCCACGGACCTCAGCTACCTCTGTCTGAGGGCCACACACTGCTCTTCTCTCTTCCTCTTCGGAACAAAGTATGTTTTCTTCTTTGCCTCATATGGAGGAGTTTAGTGGTCAGCTTATATGCCCTGAAAATATTGTTGCAATCTTAGCATCCGAACCAAGTGGACAGTCAAGTGTTTCCCCCCAGAAATAAGGGGCATTCTGAGGATTCAGGTTTCCTTCCTGTTGTTTGGAAGAATTTGAAGCGAATAGTCCCAAGTGAGCCTGCGTCTCCCTCAGTGCGACAGACCCAGACTGAGTCACCTCATGTCTGCATCCCATTCAATAGACTCCATGCATATGGACCCTTAATGTCTTTCCCAGAATCCTCCTTACCCTTCAGGCCTCATCCCAAACATTACCTGTATCCTCTGCACACCTCCATTGCAGCAAGTGGCCCCTGTGCTGCAAACGTGGTTTTACATGGACTTCTCTCGGTAGCCTGAGCTTCATGAGGGAACAGCTGTCACATTATCTCCCCAAACCCAGGACGAGCCCACAGCAGGTGGAGTGAACACACACAAGATGCCATATAAACTAAGCTCTACAGTTATAAGTATATAATCGTACAAACTATCATTGAAGGACCACTGAATCAAAGACCTGGGAGCTATGGCTGAGCCTCCCCGCAGCCAGTCACATGAATGCCCTTCTGGTCCCTGGACCCTATCTGCACTCCTGCATCCTTACCTGATGGCCTTGGCACCATGCTGTTCCTCCTTCTGTTCTCTAATTCCCACAGGCCATAATTTCAGAGCAAGAAAGGGGTGTTATCTGGCCTGTCCCGCAGTTTCCCTGATCTGTTGAGTCAATGAATGGATAAATTATTCACCGAACCCTCTTTCAACTGCTTCTTTGTAACTAAGATTTTCCTACGTGGTCACCTCGGGACATCCACACCACTCCTCCCACCCTTCCTCCTCCTGCTCCTCTTCCTTGCTGCAGGGGTGCAGGGGTGTGCCCTCTCCATCACTGTCCCCAGTCCTGTCTTGACTGTTAATCACCGTTCTCCAAAATCATGGCATGTAGTCAGTCTTCCCAGTACTTTTCCAGCCAAAGATCAGGTGCCAGTTGGGAAATCTAATGATCAATTGTGTAAATTCCTGGTCATGCTATTTCAGTGCATCCTTGCTTGCCAAAAGCTTGGCACTGACCTCTTGCTGTCCTCTTCTCCCTGGTAAATATGCCAACGACATTCATGAGGCAGAACGTGTGGATAAAATTTTCCTGAGCTCTCCAGAATGCACTCGTGGGGAAATTATTCCCACTGGTTGATCTGATGAGACGACTCTATCTTCCCTGTGATGCAAGTAGAGCAATTGATCTTGTGAGAGAGGTGCCTGTTACCATCAGGTGACCAGACTGGCCCCATCAGTGACCCTGAGAGACCCTGCCAGTGCCTTTCCACTGAAATTCTGACAGCTTTTGCGCTGTTTAGACTCGTTCATTAGGGAACAATCACAGCAAGGGAGAACCTCTGACAGACGGTCATGTGAGCCTGGCTCTCTCCTTCACTCTGCAGAGGTCCACGGCTTAGTTTCTCTGAACCTGGCTTCATCCATCAGAAAATGAGGAATGACAAATTAAATCTTGCAGAAGTGCGGTGAGGACTAATGATGGAATTTACCCAGTAAAAATAAACACCGACCACTACCACACAATCTAACAACAAAATCAACTATAGCAGCTATGGTAGCAGACACTGATATTGTCAGAAGGAAAATGTCCTATCTTCCTACTTTATTTCATTTTAAAATGAAATTTATGTTGATATGATGGGATAATTGAAAGATGACATTATATATTAGCTTAATTTGGAAACCAATTGAAAGTGACTAAAGATGGGCTCTTTTTCTGTTAATGTCAGTATAATAAATTACTAATTACGTAAATTATCTAGTTATTTATAAATTATATCTCCTATTCCACAAAATAATAATCACAAGAAATATAGCCCTAGAAGTCCCGCCAATTTTCTTTCTTCCCTACTTTCTTTCTCTCTTCCTCCCTTCCTTCCTCCCTTCCTCCCTTCCTTCCTCCCTTCCTCCCTTCCTCCCTCCTTCTCTCCCTCCCTCCCTCCTTTCCTTCCTTCCTTCCTTCCTTTCTTTTTTACTTCCTTCTTTCCTTCCCCCTTCCTTCCTTCCTCCCTCCCTCCCTCCCTCCCTCCCTCCCTTCCTTCCTTCCTTCCTTCCCATCTCTCTTTCTCTCTGTCTCTCTGGCCTGAATTAATATGCACGGGTAGTACAGTATATGATTTGTTGGAACAATATAAAAACAATCCGACATGACTCCCGCTCTCAGGGCCTTGCACATAAATTGCAGACGCACATGAGGCTTAAAGTACCTTTTAGACCGGTCGCGCTTGCTTGTAGCAGCAGAGCCACAGAACATCTGTAGAATCGTGACTTGTAGGGCGGGTGTGGTTGGCTGAGGAAACCACTGTGAACACACATGTGACCCCCACCCCCACTCGAAGGTGTCCATCTTGATTTCAGACCCAGTTCACATCACACACTTATGTAGTCTCATTTCAGCCTTGGTAGATCATCAAAGACCACATTTTGAGAGTCTGAAGTTTCCTACTATTTTCTATTGAAAACAGACACATAGCTGTCCATTTCTTAGTGTGTTTAATCTGGAAAGGAATCATTCTAGATTCATAATGTGAGTGAAAGATCACCTCTGTGCATTTTCTGATCACGACTGCCCCTCCTTTCTACGAGGCTATGAAGGTTTGCTACCGGTATCGGGTGTCTGGAATCTATTGCTACATATCACTTAATATGAATTCATTTGCGGTGTTCAGGGAAAAGCTCAGGATGCTTTTTATTTAGTTTGAATCTGATTTTCATTTATTCAACAAATTAGGCGGCAGATACTGTGTTTGATGCTGGGCATATGGCTGTGGACGTGGATGCCCAAAGCCACACTCGTGGAGTGTGGGTGCCAGCGGAGCTGAGAAACCTGGTTTCACTTGTGGTCTTTGAGTTATTACTGTGATGAATGCTGGAGAGGAGCAGGGCAAGGTGTGAGAGAGTCACATGTCGGAGGAACTCGCCTGGTCTGCGTTCGTGGTTTGGACTTTTGCAGGATCAGATGGCAGAGAGGAATGGTTGTGGGGTGAGGGCTCCTGACAGACAGGACTGTTATCTAATCAGGGGAAAGATCAGTTAAAGAGAACCTTGTTCCTGTGGTCCTTGGGGCAAGAGTTTGGGTGCGCATCCTAAACGTCATTAGTCCTGTTTGTGTGCTGCAGGACGCACTGACAGATGTGGGCGGTTATTCCAGCAGGTAATCTCGAGGCCTCGGTATGTGATTATAAACTTGGATGTATTTCCCAGAAGACCATCAGGCCCCAAACACGGACAAGAGGAGGTCAGCTCTGACACCTCATGGGAAATGGGAGCAAAAAGGTCCATGTGTCTGCTGGCTCCCTGTCTACGCAGGATTCACTAACTCGTTGGTGACCTTCAGTCTTCGTTTATCTTTATCGAGAGCCAGGCTTTTCCTGGGGAACACCAAGTGGACAGACGCAATCTCTGTCCCAAAAAGTTTATAATCTAATTCAAGAAAGAGAAAACGTGCTGTGAGACCCTCTGGTAAGGATTAGAATGCCCACGCCTTCGGGATGCTGGGGAGGCCTTCTTGAGAGCCATGGCGGCTGCACTGGGACCTGGAGCTGTAGGGTGGGAGGCAGGCAAAGCCAGGGGAAAAGACACCCCTGGAGCCAAGCCAGGAGGCCACTGTAGTCATAGGAGAGCAATAGGATCACTGAGCAAGAGCCAGGAGAGCAGACGTGGTGACAGGACGACGGGCAGTTCGGCCCCGTGTGTTCTGAGCAGTGGGCCCCTCCTCCTCCACCAAGGACACCCGCCTCTGTGTCCAGCACACTCTCAATGTTTCAGGATCTAGATGTAGAAATTCTCACCAACAACCCATTTACCCCCAGGGGCCTACCTGAGCACCTGGCCCTTCTGAATTCCTCCATCCCAGAGCGTGGTGAGGCATGAGGCACGGGGTGTCCTGGTGGGGGTTTTATCTGTTCTGGGGCAGAATCAGCTCAATTTTGCAGAATCTATCATCTTTGGGGGATGAGACTCAGGGTGAGGGTCCTCAGAGATCTGGGGTAAGGAAGGCAGGTATAGGAGGACTAACTCAGCTGGTAAGAAATAGCATTTATATGCCTGGGGCTAGTTCACAGACACGCACACAGTGTTTGCTGTACACCAGGACCAGTCCTAACACATCACAGTCCTGCCATCCTCATCAACCCTGCGAGGAATATTATTATTATTATTGTGGGTGTCCCCATTTTCCAGATGAGGAGATAAGGCAGGACGTCAGCTCACTTCCCCAGGTCTCGCATTGGCATGTGTTAGAGCACGCGTGGGCCCCAGGCCCTTCACTCTGAGCCCTCACTCTTAGCCAGGTTCTGTTGCCCCAATGCAATTTTAAAGGAAACACGAGTCTTCTGCCTCTTAGAGGGCTTCTCCCGGTCGTCATGAGGGTATCTGAAGTCTCCCCAGGCTCTTGGTCGATTTAACACTCATGTCAGAGAAGTGCTGACTCAGAACATATCTCTTTGGGCATCCCCACTGTTGAAATAACTCTCCAGGCCCAAGGTGGAGCCGCTCCTGCCTGGGAGCCACGTCAGCAAACCAAAACCTAGATAACTCTCATGTCCCTGCGAAGGCTCCGCTTGACCAGAGCCGCCGTGTATCCAGCCAGCCGTCCCCAAACCCCAGGTGGACTCTGGGTTCTCTCCTTACTTCTTTGCTCCTTCTCACCCCAAACAAGGTTGACTGTGTGGCCCCAGCCCATCAGATATTTCTATTTTTCTCTTTCTTGTTCTTTATCAGGGCTTGTGGAGTGGGAGGGGCTGGGGGAATGTTCTGGGGCACCCTCCACCTGTGGGATTCTCATCACGTAGGATGTGTATAAGAAACAGCAGTGTCTCGTATGAGGGAAGAAGGTCTTGAACCTTTTTAAAAAGATCCGAAGCCCACCAGGAAATGTATCACACTCCAAAGGTCACCTCATTCAATTCTCACAGAAAACCTGCCATGCTGGGAACTTGGGTGCCGTTCCGCAGGATGTGGGGGCCATGCCAGACCAAAGTAAGCCCTCTGTGTGAGAGGGAAGAGGGTGGGGGCAGAGCACCCACATGAAGGGTCTTTGCCCAGTCCCCCTGTGCCTTATGTCCACTGCTGTCAATTCCAGAACACCTCTTTCCCCAGCTGGGGAAAGACACGACAGGATATGGTGGTGACAGAAATTTATGTTGAGGAGCACATGCAACTCCACACAGCCCAGACGTGGTGCTGGGTGGAGGTCAGCTTTTCTGAGTCTCTCATTAAAAGTCTTGCCATTGTTCGTTGCCTTTGTCACCAGCTAGTGCTCTTAGAAGACAGATGAAGCACCTGGACAGCCAACTGAAGAGAAGCTGGCAGCAGAGCCCAGGTGCAGGGCTGAGGATGCATTGAGGGGACAATTGGAGAGGTCGGAAGGCTGTGAGGGTCTGCTCTAAGCACTGAGGTAGGAGGGGTGAAAGCAGAGAACAGGCCCGGGTTCGCGGGGATGAGTGGCCTCCCTAGGCTGCTTGCACCTGTCCACACTAGCGACCCAGGTCGGCGTTGACCCAAAGACAGAGTGGGGGGACATAGAGGCTTTCTATAGTCTTCTCTATTCTTTCACGGTACAGGTTATTCAGGCATGGTGAGGCCCACAGATCAGGAGATGACTGCCACTGAAAACAGAGTTTAACACCTCGCAGTTCTCAAGAGGAGGGGTACACACGCCATGGGGGCCAACAGGAAAGCACCGGGGCTGGTCAGGAGCAGGGGAAAGAGGGGGAAGCGTGGGCAGGAGCCTTCACTGTGGTTTCTGTGGGGAGGAACAGGCCAGGCACGGGGAGCAGGCTGAGGACTGGCCAGTGTGAATCATTTTATGGCCTCTGGGCACCCGGGCTGCCCCTGGTTGTCTGGTCCCCGGCCCTGGGTGATGAGGGCAGAGAAGAGTGGCCCAGAGTGTGAAAGTCCCACAGACGAGGGGGTTGGGTTGTGGGCTCTGCCTTGGTGGGTGTGTACATATAAAAGACACAATTGCTGGTGGTTTGTTTCCTATCTCTAGGGATTGGCTAGACCTGGGAGGGTCTAGGGTCAGCAGGGCCCAGATGTCAAAGCGTCAGAATTACAGAAAATAAAATACATGGCTAACGCATCTACAGGCCTAGGCAACCTCTGGTATCTTCAGCTTCCAAGTTCAGCCAGCAGGGGCCATGATCCCTTTGCTTAAAGTAACCTAACCAAGCAAACCAAAAATCAGCCCTGGAAGAGAGCTGAGCTATCTGTGATCAAGAGAATGTCCCCCTAGCCAACAGGAGTCACAAGAGGGCACGGATTGGGATAAATCAGGGCTCAGTGGGCTGCAGGGGCCAGCGTCGTCTTCAGGGACCAGGTTTCAGACGCGGGGACACTGCTCATGCCATCGCTGCCACCAGGAGAGAACCAAACGGTGAGCTAGATGCTCTCAGGAAGCAAATTCAACCCATCTTTTCTCCTGACCATCAGTACACAGCTTGGACATGAAAATGAACCAGGATAATGGGATTTGGTGATCAGAAGTATTTCCTTCTTCCTATCTGTTGCCATTGGCTCCAGGCTGCTCCCAACACAGTGGTGGGTGAAAAGCTGTGTCCAAATGCACTGGCCCAGAGCAGTGAGACCACAGGGACCCCTCCCCCCTCTGTCTCAGACTGCATGCGTGTTGTCTGGAGGACATCATTGTGCCAGCGAGCACTGAGTCCTTCATCCTTCTAGGCCTTGGGTGGCTGCTGGCTTGGGTCGAGCTCTCCTGAGTGTCACTTCTCTTCTCTCCCCCCTGTTAGGACATCATTTCTACCTCTTTTCATCCAAAGCAGGGACTGAATGACTCCCCCTCCCCCTGCTTTCCCCCACAAGCTCCAAGCCTGTGACCCTAGCACCACACTCATCCGCTGCCCCCTTGGCTCCCTACACATCTTCAGGCCCTGACCTGAGACTGGTCCGCAGGACACGCTAACCTGAAGGATGTGCTCAGCTGACACTCATGGAAGACATTCTTTCTCTCCTGCCTGTGTCTTTTTTGTGAGCCATGTAGATAATTCCCGGAGACAGCACTCCTCCTTCACGCTGAGTTCCTAAGCAGGGTTGGTTTTCTTTGGTGGTTCTTGGCTCTGAGCTGCTGATAATGGAGAATCCCACTAGCAGTGGGACTCTCCTCACACTGTATTCCTTAAGGTCCAATGTAACCCTCACAAACGTCCTATGAGCCATTGGCATGCCCATTCCACGAATGAGGAAACTGAGGCTCTCAGTTGAGGACTTTGTCTGAGTTCCTTGACCCAGAAGGTGGTGTTGTGAAGATTCAGATCTGCATCTTTCATCCTTGCTCTGCATGGTCTGTGGCTAGCCCTTCCCAATAGGCCCCCAACCGAGGACCCCCTAGAGCGGTAACTGCCATGTGCAGACTACATTTGCTTCCAGAGGCAGGAGAAGCAATCCTAGGCCTTCTCTTGAAACAAGATTCTAATAAATCTGCCAGAGAATCTTCTCCTAGGGGGAGAGAGAGAGGGAAAGAGAGATAGAGACAGAGTTGGGGGAGAGACAGAGAAAGAGACTGATAGACAGAAAAAGAGAGAAAGAGAGACAGAGGGAGAGGCAGAGACAGAGAGAGACAAAGACAGGCACAGAGACAGAGATAGAGACCCCCGAGGAACAATCTGGGAGTCCAATGCACATGGCTGTAGGAAAGCAACCAAAAAGGCCAGGGCTTTTTCCCCGGGTGTGTGTGTGAATGGCCTGCAGGTGCTCACGAAGGAGCTGGCAGGGCACTAGTGAACAAGGCTGCAGGACAAGGGACTGGGTCTCAGTCAGGAAAGGCAATCTGCTTCCCCCGTGCATGTGGAGAAAGGATGTTGCTGGGAGCAGAGCAGCGGACTCCAGGGCACTGAGACGTCTCCTGTGACAACTGCAGTGCCATCAGCGCTGCCCATCTCCAGTGACAACTGTAATGCCATCAGCCCTGCCCCATGGGAGGCCCACCGCTGGGTGCTCCTGTCACCCAACCCTCCTGTGAACGCCTGGGTGCACCCGAGCCGCCGAGGCGCTGATGTGGTGAGAGGATCTAGAAAGGGGAGCTTTGTGCAGCAGCAATGAGGGCTGATCCACAGACAGCTGGCCTGTCCCACCTTCCCTCAGCGCTGGGGGGTGGACGGGCTGCAAACAACGGGACAACGGGCTCCAGTGCTCCTTGTGGAACCAGGGTTCTGGCCCTCAGAGTCTCAGCCCCATCATCCCTCCCCCTGTTCCCAGACCCCAGGTGCACACCCGCCTCCCTTGTGAGTTTAGTCTGCAGCCTGGAGGGAGCTGACACCGATTTTTTCTTGTGGAAACAGTATGTGGAAGCATGGACTGGTCCTTTATTCAGAAATACATCTTACAGGCAGGTCCTCAGCCACTGAATGGCTGCATTTGTCAGTTAGGCATGGGCCAGCCATGGTACCCGGGGCTCTGGAACCTTCTACACCATCACAAGGCATACACTCAGCAGCAGGGCGAGGGGTGGACGAGCACAGTCTCGTTCTAGCCTCTCACCCCCGCGCCTTTTCATGCAGGTGATGTTTCCTGGCCTCTAGTCCATCCTCGATCCGTTCTCACGAGAAACCCTGATTCCCCCTCAGCTCTCAGGCCAACAACGGCCCGCCCGCCTCCTCTCCGAACTAGGGCCTCTTTCACCAAATCAGCCCAACTTTGCGTTCTCGCAGTCGGCTCAAATGTCCCCGAGAACATTAGAGTCTGTAATGGCAGGAGAGCTGCGTTCCTTTCCTTTAGCTGTTGGATCACAGCTGTAATTTAACATTGAGGGACAATGTTTTAACCATCATCTGGAGAAATTAACGGAGAATGTAACCCATCTGCCCAGCCAACTTGGGAAACCGCCGCCTCACATTATCCTCCCCTCATTGCCCCCATTTTATCCTTGGGATTCTTGGGAGAGAATCAGAACGCATAGTCCACTGCTAACCCAGTGGTCTGTGATGGATCACCATTGTCATCCACACAGCAAATGTTCTCCCTCTCACTCTGTGTGTGTGAATTCACTCAGTCCTCATAACAACCCCCACAGTGCGTGGCTGCTGTCGTCTCTGCCCTACACATACGGGAACTGAGGCGCCCAGAGGGTCAGTCACCTGCGGGGGCCACCACATGCCGAGTGGTGAAGGCTGCCTGCTTTGGACACGTTCTCAGCCCCCACCCGGCACCCTGAGCACAGGCGCTGGGATTCAGAAACAAGAGATAAAGGGTAAGAGATAGTTCTTAAACTGAATATTGCAAGAAAAGAGAATTTTGGAAATAAAGTAGTAGACCATTAAAGAAAGGAAATCTAGAAAGATAAGTGATGGCGTTGCCTGGCTAGGTCCAAGGGTGACTTCACCTCTTGTGAAGCTTCAGGTCTGAGAGATTCAGCCTTCCTTCCAAATGAGAGAAATATTCACCGCTCGGGTTTAGGATGAAAATAGTGCTGTTATCTCCCAAAAGACAACACTGAATTGGTAAGACAATTTGCCACCGGAGAAGACTGTCATATTCCAGGTGGCTCTGGTCCCACCCAGCATCTTGATTTCTGTATCACATCTGCATGGACAATCTCCATCTCTGGGTTTTTCAGATCCATGTGAAAAGCCACCTGTGCTGTTCTGTCGATGGGTCCCCTGACACGTCCTGGTGCTCTTTTCACTTTTTTTATAGGCTAGTGTCTTTGAAACATCCCTTCTTCCCTTCATTCTACCTCATTAGTATGGTCTGATTATTTCATAAGAAGGTGAATATTGTTCAATATGCATCTTTGTTAAAATGTTACATAGTTTTTGCTGCTAAGGTTTTGCATCCTTTTTAATAGTCAGTGTTATGATCTTTTTATCTGACTTTAACTTTTCAAGATTTCCACGTCTATGGGAAATGATAGCTTTTTTGTCTATAAATCCAGAGTTTCTCACCACTCTCTGAGGAAGCTGCTCTTCTATAACAAGTCTGTCAACATTTCCATTGCCTCATGCTTAATGAACATGTTTCATTCATCTGTTGCAATTACTGTTTTTTTTTCCCCAAAAAAATGCCGGGTTTTAATACAGAACAGTTATCCCACGATTAATTAGAACCTTCCAACGTACTATTCTTGGAATATCCTTTCATAATTTTAGCATCATATAGATGATCTGAGTCTCAAAAAATGAATTTTATTGTTAATACTGAAATAGTTGGAAACAAAGGTGGGTGGATGGGTCATACATTTAGCTCTTAGGAAACGCCCAGTGTGCCCCTTCCCCAAATCCTCACCCGGAGGATTTTTTCATCCTCCAACATCAGCGCCAAGGACAGGAGGGGATGTGATGGAGGTGGGGGAGGGTGTAGTTCAGTCAGCCTTTCCGAGATGCCCCTCCCCGTGCTATTTGATCTCTTCCTCTCATTCTGTATGGGCTGGAAACTCACTCAATCTTTCCTATCACTCACAAATAAAACAGTGCAATGCAATGAGGTCCCTCTGAACATCACACGGTCTCCCAGGAGCAACAGGCTGTAGGTTCTGCCAACAGGCCTTCACTCGACAGTCTCCTTTCAGAGATACCCTATCTCCCTACTTTCCTACAACTAATCCCGCCCTGCTGGTACTTGCACCCTCCCTAATTTCCCTTCCTCCATTGTTTTCTCCCTAGCTTTCACCCCATCTCCTGTTCTATATGCATTTCATTTTATTTCAGTCTCATTTGTTGTCTGTCTCACCCACTAGAATGTGAGCTCCAGGAGGATGGTGATTCTTGCCTCTTGTTTTCTGTAGTATCCACAGCACCTGTGACCTCTCTTGGCATGCAGTAGGAATTCGATAAATAGCTGTGGAATAAAGAAACAGACAAGACTGTGATGAATTAGTCGTACACTTAACCATGATGAATTGAGACCCAAGGTGAAAACTGGGTGCTCCCTGTAGTGTCTGTGTGGATTCTTCGTGTCCCAGACATGTTTACGGCACTGGAGTGTGCACGGTCCCATGTGTCCAGCTCCCATTCTCATTGGCCTCAGGTGGAGGCAGAGCCAGGATGGCACTGTCTCACCCCTCACCTTCCAACCAGGAGCAGCTGACAGTGGGGAGAAGGGCGTGGGGACTCGAGTGTCCTGTTAGGTAATTATGAGGATGGTTGGGCTTCCCCTTAATCAAGGGGAGTCTTGCTCTGCACCGGGTAACCCCACAGATGACAGGTGGTGGGCACTGACCCCGAGTCATCCGGCTGCCGGACTATACCTGAGCTCTGGCTCTGAGGTGGGCCTCTGCCCACATACGAATGGCAGAAATTTAGCCAATTAATCGCTCTCTCTCTCTCCCTCCCTCTCCCCACCCTGTCTCTCTGTAACATTTGAGCTGGAAAATCAGGAAAAGTTACAAAGTTTTCCGTAGAAGCCAAAATAGCAATGAGGACTGAGGAAGGAATTAAGTGTTGCCAGTGGTGGGGAACTTGAGTGAAGGATCCTGAACTCCTGTTGCTGAAAGGGCAAATGGAAGCCCTGGAGCCACCTTTCATCCTGAGTGAGGGTCCAGCCCCTCCCCGCTCCCTCCCAGGGCCTGGCTCCCACATACCTGGTTCCTGTCAGTTTCTGTCAACCTCAGAACCAGGGGTACCCTTACAAGCACTTCCAACTCCCCATTTCAGGGGTCACCTGATGGATTCTCTGGGTGTGCATGAAGCCTGTCTCTGGGGTGCAGAAGATGAAGAAGAGGTCCCTAGGGTTGGGGGAGGAGGGGGGGCTCAGGGCATTTGGAGTCTAAGGCACAGACACGGGCCTTCCAGGTGTGTGAGTCTCTCCAGATGAGGGAAGGGAGGGATTGAATACTCCAAAGACGTCAACTTCTGCTTCTTAATTTTCCTGAAAAAATGTTTCAGAATGAGCGACACCAGGTTGTGACACAAACCCAGGACTCTGATCCTAGAACCTAAATGGAGAAGCATGCAGGGATGGAAAGACAGCCCCATCCTTAGGGAGCCTGCTGTGATGGGTCCATTGTTAAAGCAGACCTGCATCAAGGCTTCCAAGCTTCAGTGGCAATCCCCCCACCACCTGGCCAGGTGAGCACAGGTGGCTTTATTTCCCAGAGGAGGAGACTGAGGCACAAGGGTAGGGTGAGCATGCTCAGGGTCACATAGATCCCAAGTGAGAGGACTGAGATTCAAAGCCAGCTAGTCAACTGCGCTGCTCTTTCTTTCTTTTCTTTGTTCTTCTGTGCAACACTGCAGGGCCGCGTGCTGAGCAAGTTAACCCACACCTGTGCAAATGGCTGGGACTGTGGGCACAGGAAGCAGAGCAGCACAATTATGAAAGTGCCATGCTGTGACAGCTAATCGGGAACTGCCATGGATTCCAAGCAGGGAAGGATCACCTTTGATTGCTTGAATCTGGGAAGATTACAGGGATGACACCACACTGGATCTGAGTCTTGAAGAATGCACAGGGAATGGGTGAAAGGGAGATTTCCAGTTTGGGGAGCCCATTACCCTGGATATTTAGTAGTATTGTACCGGTTGCAAGTTTTTTCATATTTATTTTTTCAATGGGCATTTACACGGTGATTTTCATGGTGTGACGCAGGCACATGCGCAGAGCTGGGATAATGTATGATGGGCAAGGAGAATGGTGAGGCATCTGGTGACGGTACAGAGCAAAGGCTGTGTAAGATCTTGGGGACGGGCCAGCTTTGGAGAGGCTGGAGGGTGGACTCTACACTCCGCCTCCTTCAGTAAGAATGTTCCCAAAGCAAGTTCTCTCAAAAGAGGATTAAACTGATCAATTTCTAGCTCTAGAGAGAGAAAGAGAGAGGGAGAGAAGAGAAACAATAATAGAAATGAAAAAAGGCACCAGTAGAGACCCACAGACAAGAGAAAAGCCAAATCAGGGAGTATTAGGAATAACTTAATGCCAATTGATTTGACATGTAGATGTCAAACGGAGACATTCTTTAAAAGACACAAATGACCCAAACTAGATTTTATTCTAGTGCTGATAAAAAGCCATCAAGAGCTGTTGTTCTGAGGCGTGCTTCTCAGTAGTAACCCAGGAAGGCTAGCGGTAGGCATGATGAAACGTGAGAGGTGGTGAAATGTGAGGGAGCCTAGAAGAAAAGAGGAGACCATGAGGACTCGATATTGTTGGCATCAAGAAATAGAAACTTTTGGAGACATTAAGGCTGAAATAGGGATTATCGGAATATGGAGAAATCAATAGGCAGCTGTGCATCTAATCCAGCGCAGGGGGGATGTCGGGGCAGACACGCGTATGTGGGCATTGTCAGCACAGTGGGCTGGCTTTAAAGGAGTTAGTGTCCTTGGAGCATGGCAGGTGACCCAGACGGAACATTGGGGAATTGGGGAGAGGGATGAATGAGGTCAAGGAAAACCAGGGGATGTGGTGTCACAAAGGCCACGCAAAGAAAGTACTTTCTTAAAAAGCGAAGGATGTACTATGTCAAATGCTGTCGAGAGGCCCGGTGTGACGAAGACTGAAAATTTCCCACTAGTTTTGATGAGTTGAACTTCTTAGTGACTCTGGTGAGAGCGTCTCCCCTGGAAGGAAGGAAACCCCGCCTGATGGGATGGAGAATGGAAGGACAAAACCTGGAGACTGTCTCAAGGGATTTCACTGCAAAGAACAAAAACGATGCAAAAATGGAAGGTATCTGGACCATGTTAATACTCTGATGTATTGTTTCAAAATTGTTTCAACAGTAAGGGAGAATGTGGACATTATGATGCTGTTGGTAACTGCTTGTTAAATATTGTTGGGGTCGAATTGGAAATACTTGCTTCTGAAATTTTCAGCAGAAATCAAATATGAATAAACTAAGTCATATTTTAAGTGTATGATGGAGTGACTTCTTTAGAGCAAAAAGTCTTTTCTAAAGAACTAAGCCCTGTGCCGCCTGTCCCTTGGAGCTCACTCTTCCCCTGCCTGGCAGGGCGTGGACCACGCTGTGCCAGCTCCTTCTGGCTGGCAGCCACCCCAATGCTCTTTCTCTATAGGGAACCTGAGACTAAAGGTCAGACGGGAACCTGAAGTCGTTCTCAGCATCAAGGAATGTGTCTGGATGAACACTAGGCATTTTCCAAAAGCTTATTTTACAACGATTAAGACATTTCTTGACAGAAGTTCTAGAATTTAGAAATCTTTTGGCATTTCTGGCTGAGCAGAGCTTTTTCCATTCAGAAGTTCTTCCACTGCCTCATTATTTTTAAAATAAATGTTTATGGAAAGACACTGTCAAAGGAAAACAGAATTTAACAATTACTTCTATTCTGATTCTTTCCCCTTAATTCCTTAAGATTTTAGGCTGGACCTAACCAGATATTTTCTATACTGATCAGCATTGCTTATCAGTGATTCACATTTCTACAAGAAATTGATTTTATGAATAATCTGTATTAACTGTGTGAGAAACTTTGGTTTGACAGTGTTGGGAAAAGAATCTACTTAACTCCTTGTCTTCTTTCCATCTTCCTTTATTAAATATTTATTAAAAACAACCACGTAGTGGGAACTGTGCTGTTTGATGAGAATTCAACCATGATTCTGTACAGGTGCTGCCCTTTAGGACGTCACAGCCCAGCAGGGGGGATGGTCACAAGAAACGAACAGCACTAGGAATAATAATAATAAGCTACTTCTACTCAGTATGTGCCGGGTTCTCTGCTAAGCTCTGCACAAGGATTATTCCCCCACCATCAAAAGCACTTGTTATAATTACCCTTATATTTTTAGATGAGGAAACTGAAGTTCAGAGTGATTAAGTGACGTATCCAGGCCGTCACACAGCTGCTGAGTGACAGACGTGCAGGCCACCAGAGGCAACGCTCAGCACAATGAGTCAGAGAGCCGAGTGGGGGCACCCCCATCGGGGAATCTAGCAGAGGGTCTGGACAAGGTGGCGCCGAGGGAAACTCTCCAAAGATGAGCAGGAATAAATCCAGAGATGAGGGGCGGAGCGAGGCATTACAATCAGCGGGACAAAACGATCAACGCTGGGAGGTGAGACGCATGGTCGGGGAGGGGACACCGTATAAGTTACGGCTGGGCTGCTGCAGAGAAGACCAAGAGGGACATGAGTGCCCGAGGAGGATGGAGAAGTGTGCGGGGTGCGGGGGTTTGTCAAGAAGACGGAATTTTCCCTAGTGGGCATTCAGGAGGATATTTGGGGCGGCAGAGGGCATGATGGTCACATATTGTTTTTCATAGAGAACATTCTGGATGCTCCGCAGAGATGGAGGTTTGGCCAGGGTAAGCCCCTCGACAGGGGAGCCAGGTCTTCCTGTGCAGAGGTCGCTGTGGGATGACTAGGCTTGGGTAAGGTCCTAGACTGAGAGAACAAGGAATAAACACTTAGAAAATAACATTGATGCAGCTCGGGGATGCTTATGGAGTGCGAGGCGGGAAGGAGCCAGCAATGTCTCCCCAGTTCCCTGCTAGGGTTCTTGCTCCTTTCTTTGTAATACAAATCTAACTCCGTTTACACACAAGGGCCCTTCAACACTTGAAAACAGTGGTTCTGGGCCCCAGTCTGTGATCTCCATAATGAACATTCTCATTTCCGTGGCTGCACACCTGCACCTGTGATCTCACTGGAAATCTCACCTCCTCCATCTAGATTCCATACTATCCCCGATACAGCCAATGACACAGAAGTTACTGAATTTTTTCTTCTCTGTTTCTTTATTTTTGAAAGCTGCTTTCCCTTTGTAAAATGTACTGAAAATCCACCAGCTGCACAGATCCAGGACACGGTGTTGATTTCAACTGGTGCCAATTGCAATGGCAGAAAGGACCTATTGGGGATCTTTAACAGCCATCATATTGGGAGTGATCTACAGGTGGGCCTTCCACTCTGTAATCTGGGATTCCATCAGGAGCCCAGGCCTGGGAGAATTCCATCTCCAGTCTAAACCTTTCTGTGTCCTTCTGCGACTCACAAGCTACCTGTCTCCCCTGTGGGATTGTGTGAACTACTCAGAGGCAATGAGCAGGTTTTGTTCAAATCTGAATTCTCAGCGCCTGCGTGGTGCCTGAAGTACAACTGAAGTTCCACAAAAACATGCCTAGTAAAAGGAAACAATAGCAACATTACAGTGGATAAACCTGCAGACTCACCCTTAACCAAGCGATCAAGTTAATATCACAGTATTAAGTCGTGTTCATATCTGAGACCCCCGACATGATGTGATGAGAGGGGCACGTTGCCTCTGTGGTCTTTGTCCCAAAATCCATATCCCAGTCTGATCATGAGAAAACACCAGCCAAACTCGAATTGGGGACATTGTATGACACACCTGACCAGTATTCTTCAAAAGTGCCAAGGTCGGGGTAGATGAGGAAAGATGGATGTCCCGTCACATGTGAGGAGACTCTGCTGAACTGCGCCTGAACTGTTTCCAGAAACCCACCCTTCCATGTATTCCAAGATAAGGCTCACCTCCACCCTTCCATAATGGTTATGAGTCCCTGTCTACTTGCCTCTATCAGACCCCAGATCCCCCTCTCTTTTTGAGATGGTCCTCATTAACGCATGTTCTCCCTACTGACCTCACCTGGATAAAATCATCTTAATTGTCCGGCATTTTGACTTTCACAAGACCGAGGGGACACAACTACCTGTAAGGGGACATCCTCAACTGTATCCTAAGTAGACGACAGGCTTTTGTGGGACAACTGAGGAAATCTGAATCAAGTCTGTCTTTTAGTTAACAGTGTTGCACCAGTGTGAATTTTTAGTTTTGATGAGTTACCTTATACGAGTATGTGAGGTGTTGGTGTCGGGGAATCTGGGTGAAGGGATACAGAACTCTGTACTATTTATAAGTATTTAGTGTGTCCAAAATTATTTGGAAAAACTATTTTTAAAGTTTCTATTCAATGGCTAAATAAATGTCAGCTAACATTTTCATCTTAGCCGGAGCACGGGAACCCTAAAACGTTGTAGTGGGTGCTGGAGTGCCCACCCAGAGCCCCCACTTAGGAATGCGGCACTCGTCCTCCCAGCTGTCGGGTTTTCGGGGAGCTGACAACCTCAGCCCGCTGCTCCTCCAGGAGCTGCCTGAGCAGAGCCCAAGATCCTGCCTCACCCTATGGGCGCCACGTCCCAAGACTGGTGTGGATGGTCAGGGATAGAAAGGCCTGGCCCCTGACCTCCTGGCGGACAGCTCTGGAGGCCATTGTGACTGCATGGCATTTCTGATCCTACCTTTCTCCACTCCTATTGGGTGCAAGCCCTCTGGAGTGCTGATCCCAAGAGCACTCTCCAGGCAACTGCCTCTTGAAAATCCCTAGCTCAGACACCATTTCCCAGGGAACTTGACCTCAGACAGGTGTTGAAAAGGCACAGATATATACTTACACAATACTACCTGTATGTCTACAAAATACCACTTGTCTTGGTCATGGTCCTCCAAAGAATCAGAGCCAATAGGATATATGTGTACCTATATATGTATACATATAATACAAACATAATAACATACATATATTATTTATACTCACATACACATGCACAGACACACACAAACACATATATATACATATGGAAAGAGAGAGAGAGACAGAGACAAAGATAGAGAGAGACAGAGATAAAGAGAGAGAAAGAGGGAAAGAATGAGACAAAGAGTTATTTATTTTAAGGAATTGGCTCACATGATTGTGGGGGTAGCAAGTCTGAAATCTGTAGAGCAGGTTGGCAGCCTGGAAACTCAGGCAGGGTTTCTAAGTTGCAGTCTGGAGGCAGAATTCTTTCTTCTTCAGGAAACTTCAGACTTTGCTCTTAAGGCCTTCAACTGATTGGGTGAGTCCCACCTACAGTACTCAGGGTGATCTGTTTTACTCAAAGTCTACTGATTTAAATGTTAATTATATCTGAAAAATACCTTCACAGTAACACCTAGACTGATGTTTGAACAAACAACTGGACACCATGGCCTGGTCAAGTTGACACATAAATTTACCATCACAGTCTACCCCACGCTTAAAGTAAATGTAGAAGAAATCATTGCTACCCAGAGTGCATGACACAGGTGAGGATGAGCCGAGTGTGCTGTCTAGTGGAAGCTCACCCATTACTACGAAGCCAAAAGATGTTGTCTCTGAGGACAGGTGTGAATGAAGGATGTGAGTTGAGGCTCCATTCCTGTTTGACATCCCAGGCATGTATTAAACACACGATTCACTGGGTCCATACTTATTTTATTGGAAGAATACAAAAGAGGGTGTGTATAGTAAGCTGAATAGCATGACTTATGGAATGTGGTCAGCCTTCCACCTTACTTTTATCTGTCACGGTCATTTTTAAATTTTATTCAGTGTGAGGATTTTTCCCTAAGCTGCTGAATAAAACTCTAGCAGAATCTAAGCATTTTTTCTGGTTCCTTGAAAGCAATAGGGAGTTTTATAGTAATTTTAATTTGCAAAAGTGTCTCAGTTCAGAAGTTAACATGCCTCGAGTTGAAAATAGTTATTTTAATAGCTTTAATTTTTGATCAAATTAAGACTTTTCTCCCATGCGAAGCAGACTGAGAAAGACCAGCCAGTAAGGCACCTGTAGCAAGTCTATAGATTGACAGCAGAAAATATGTTTTGGTTCTAAAAATATTTGAAGTATTCAATACAGGGCTGTGCACAAATTACGTGCTTATTACCTCTAGTGGGTGAGATGAGCATCCTCTCCTGGAAGCTGATTAAGAGAGTATTTTCAGGGGCCGGCCCAGTGGCATAGCGGTTAAGTGCGCACGCTCTGCTGCTGGCCGCCTGGGCCTGGGTCCAGATCCCGGGCGCGCACAGACGCACCGCTTGTCAGGCCATGCTGAGGCGGCGTCCCATATAAAGTGGAGGAGGATAGGCACAGATGGTAGCTCAGGGCCGATCTTCCTCAGCAAAAAGAGGAGGATTGGCATGGATGTTAGCTCAGGGCTGATCTTCCTCACACACAAAAAAGAAAGCATTTTCAGGAGGAGGGAATGGTTGACCTGTCAAACATGGTGCATGAGATGAAGACTGGGCTACAGAGAGCTGATCGTTAGATTTAGCAACATAACATCACTCGCAGCGTACCCAAGAGTAATTCTGGTGGCCCGCTGGGGACAATCGGAATGTTAATAAAGACTGGGGGGCGCAGAGTTGCATATGTGAGAACAGAACATTTGGAGAAGTTTCTTAAAGAGAAGCAAAGAAAGGGCGAGATAGCTGGTGTGGAATGTTGAATCGTGCGTGTGCACTTGTAGTGCATGTGTTTAAAGATGGGACAGATAGTATGTTTGTGTGGTCATAAGAGTTACTCAGAGAAGGTGTGTATAAAACAACTGGTGTTATAGGAGAGAGGAAAGAATTGCCGGCAGGTGTCTGACTGGGAGAGGAAGAGATATGGTGCTACTGGGAGGGGCCAACAGAAGAGGCAGAGCATGTAGACTCAGGTGTGGTGCAGGAGACTTGCGATGAGCCCCTGGGAGTTCTCTCTCTTTTCTTTTGTGAGGAAGATCGGCCCTGAGCTAACATCTGCCAATCCTCCTCTTTTTGCTGAGGAAGACCGGCCCTGGCCCTGGGCTAACATCCATGCCCATCTTCTTCCACTTTATATGGGACGCCGCCACAGCACCTGACAAGAGGTGCATCGGTGCACGCCGCGGATCAGAACCTGCGAAGCCCGGGCCGCCACAATGGAGCGCCTGCACTTAACCGCTTGCGCCACTGGGCCAGCCCCTGGAGTTCTCCTCTAATTGTTTAGTTTCCTCAGTGACGTGAGAAGCTCGTCAGCAGCTGAGGAGAAAGGATCAAATTATAGCCCAGGAGAAGGAGACTCAGAGAATCAATAATGTAGGGAATCCTGGCACGGGGCCGGGCACCACTAAGTCGTGGATCTGGCACTGCTGCAGTGAGCTGCTCCCCGACTCCAGGGTCAATCAGAAGGGGACTGACTTCTCCCGTTTTGTCCAGGACTTTGTCCTGTGTCCAGGAGACCCCTCAGCCCTGGCCTAGCGGGATGGCTGGTCACTGTATCAAACCTCTGCTTATCGTCCTCTCTGAGACTATCTCTGCTGTGCTTTCTCCAAAGAGGTACTCCACATAAAGTCCTTCTCTCCATCGGCCCTCCCATTTAGAGCACCAGTATAAATTTCAGAGTCCAATAACCTGTTCTTGGAAAAGAATACATTTCAAAAAATATATTATTTAAAAAATTAAAAAATGTATATTATCTAAAAATATTTTTAAAATAATTAAAAATTATTTTTAAAATATTATTTAAAAATTTTCTTTAGAGTTGACACCTAGTGAATGGTAGTGCCTCAGCTGGACTTTCAATTTAGTCTCCTGTTACGCTGGCTAAACGTGAAGCGTCTACTTACGTCACCATGTTTATTGCTTCTTCTGTTTATTATAGATTATATTGTTGGCTTTAAAACATCTCACCTCACTTCCTTGCATCTAAATTATATTGATGTTTAATGCATTCCCCCAAAGTAAATTGTATCATCACTTAGACTCGTCAAGAATGGAGAATATTGTTTTAATAACTAAACCAAACCCAGAGTAATGATTTAATCAGCTGGCCTCTACAATCCCCTCCAACCTGGATCTCTGCCTGAAATTTTATGAAAGGCTAAAGGCTAAGAAAGCCATTGATGAGCCAGATAAAAATGCTCTGTTGAATGAATTTGAAAACAATAGCTGTAAACGACAATGCTTGTGTAAAACTGTACACTTGGCATTTTAGGACAAGACCCCTTTGCATCCACTTAAATCGCAATCAACAAGTTAATTACGAATTTCTTTTTCTTTTGCAAAGCTCTTGTTTTCGTTCTAGTTTTTTTTAAAGGAGAAGGGTGGAGAACACATATGATACATTACTGGGGATGGAGCAAATTAGTGTTACACAATCTTGGTTTATCAGCTCAAATATCTTGTATCAAGGAGGGTGTGCTCCATTATTCAAATCATTATGAAAGTTCTTTTCCAAGCTGTTGCTAAATAGCTGTTCAAGGAAAACCCCTTTTCTTCATTTAAATTAACCCTCATTTTCCTGCATATGGAACTGAAATCACATATTCTCGTTTCTTTTTTTTCTTTTTTTCCCAGCAGAATTCTTATTTTTCTTGGAACTGAGTGTCATAGGACTGGCTGTCTGGGCTGGTTAATAAAATAGAACAGTAATGAGCAGCAGAGATTTTGGAGGCACCTGCCACCCAAGAAGATCACATCACCCAGTCTAAAGTGGGCTGTTGTCTTCCAAAAGAAGAGAAATCTCAGCTTCTCCCATTGGTTGTATTTTTAGGATCTGATAGAGGACTATCGTAGTCACTGCCCAAGAATTGGATAGGACTACATGGCAGCAGAATGGAGAGGCAGCCTCATTCTGGGGGAAGCCGTGGGCTTTGGAATTCACTGGGCTTGATTCTATCACTTATTCAGGGTATAAACTTGGTTTGATTCTCAATGTCCAAATCTAAGAAGTAGTAATAATAATTACATTATAAAATCTGTGTGGAGACTGCTCCATGAGGTCACTCACTGAACGATAGCTGAACTTGGACATGTTAAGTACAACTTCGCACCTATTCTCTTTAAATTATCATTGGAATACAGCCTACTCACACTTTATGCCCTGCAATATAGGAAAATATTATCATAATAAATCCCCCTATGATATGGATAACAGCGCCTTTCTCATTCTAATTTGAGGTAGCATTCCTTTTAAAAATGACCTTAGTTTATAAGCATCGGTGATGCTTTCAGATATGATTTAATAATGGTTTTATTTGTAGTATTATTTGGAGTAGTTCTTTTGCTTTCATCATGCTGTGCATTAGCTGTTTATGGTCACCTCATCTGAGCATGGGAATTAGCAGGATCTAGTCTGGGCCTCTGCTGCCCCGTAATGTTAGTTCAGTCCCCACACCCTACTTCTCTCCATCTGCATTCTGAATGATTAGTGATTCCTCTTTCCACATCCTTAATCCTTATCCATGTACTGTTCTCCATATCTGTATCTTCAGACCAGATCTTACTTCCAACCTCTGTGTATATCCAGCCCTGCACGTGGCCTTGCCCCCGGCGTGTCTCCTGGACACGGACACCTCCTACATCAACATTCACAAAGCTTCCTCACTGGTTGCCCTCCCACCTGTTTCTCCCAGTAGGGTTAGTTGGTTATGCATGGGGATCATCCTAGATACTGCCTTTCCTTAGAGTCTGCGATCCAAGTTCTCCCCTTTATGCTCCGTGAAAGTCTTTCTAATCTAACCTCTTCTCTATCCCTCCCTCCCTCTCCCATTAGCCAAGCCCATATTCTTATCAAACTCCTACTCTGTCTTATCAAGATCTGCAAAAGTGGTCTAATTTTTCCCTTTGCTTCTAGGAACTCACCATCCAATCCATCCTTCATATTTCTATGAAAGGTGATTGTTTTTCAAAATAGAAGTATGATTTTGAATCCCTGTGCCTGCTTAAGATACTTCGATGGGCTTCTTTTTTTGGCCATGGCGGAGTATCAGGGACTCCATCTTGATGGATTCCATTGATGGGCCTTAGATTAGCCCTTGGAAGAACTAAACCTGGAAGAACTAAAAACCTAGATAAAATATCAAAAAAAATGGCATTCCAGATGCTGGATGTAACAATGGATAATGGTGACATCTAAGAGACAGGAATCAAGTGCAGTGAATCCTACAACTGTTCCACCTTCGTACCTGGAAAAAGTTATTAGGACAGGACACAGGCAGGAGACCTTAGCAGTGCTTGGCCGAGTCCCCAGTTGAAGACATGAATCTCAGAGTCCGGGGAAGCCAAGTTGGCGAGAGTTCTCAGGACAGAGTTCCAGAGACAGAGAGCTTCACCCAGCGAAGGCTGCTGAGACCTGCAGAGCTTCCTCCAGGGCTCGGCCAACTCCTGTCAGCACATGTGGGAGGGACCATGTGAAGCTGGGGTAGAATCACCTGAAGGAATGGAAGAGAGCACTAGACACCACACAGGGCTGAGTGACGTCAGCTCCCCATAGGTACCAACCAAACGTTATTAGACATACAAAGAAGTGGGAGATAAAACCCACAAGAAAGAGAAAAATTAATCAAAACTGGCCTAGATACGACCGAGATGATGGAATTATTAGTCAAGGGCATTAAGACCGTTATTATAACCTTCTTCTATATGTTCAAAAAGCTAAGGACAGAACATGTTAAATAGAGACATGGAAAACATATTTAAAAAACCAAATTGCTGGAGATGAAGATTATGATATCTGAGATAATGAATGCACTGGATGGGATGAATGGCAGATTAGACACAGCCACAGTGAAGATTAGTGGATTTGAATATACAACCACAGAACCTTGCAGTGGGTGGGATTGCGTCCTCCAAAAAGATATGTTCAAGTGTTCAAAATAGTTTTTTGCAGATGTAATCATGTTAAGATGAAGTCATACTGGGTTCTAATCCAATGACTGCTGTCCTTATAAGAAAAAGTAAGTTTGGCCACAGACACACACACAGAGTGAACACCATGTGATGACAGAGGCAGAGACGGGAGTGATGCGGCTACAGGCCGAGGAACGTCCAGGATTGCTGGCAACACCAGAAGCTGGAAAAGGCAGGATGGATTTTTCCCTGGAGTCTTCAGAGGGAGCCTGGCTCAGTCAAGACCTTGACTTCAGGCTTCTGGCTTCTAGAAATGTGAGACAACACATTTCTGTTATTCTAAGCCACTCAGTTTGTGGTAATTTGTCACAGAAACTCTAAGAAACTAATACAAAACTTTTTAAGATAAAAAAGGCTGAGAAAAATTAAGTGAACAGAGCATCAGTGAACTGTAGAACAGCTTCATGCAGCCAAATGTACATGTGGTTGAAATATCCAAAGGGAGGGGAGGAAAATATTTGAGAGAAAAATGATCGCAATTTTTCCAAATTAGAATGAAACAATAAACTCACAGGTCTGGGAGGATCAAAGACCAAACACAGGAAAGATGAAGAACACTGCATCAGACACATCATTATCAAATTGCTTAAGAACAAGTGATAAAGAGAACATCTTAAGAGGAGATAGAGAAGAAAAGATATTTTAGGTACAGAGGAACAAAGCTAAAGATGACTCATCTTTAAGGTATTGAAAGAAAAAAGAAATCTGTTAACATAGAATGCTTTACCCAGTGAAAGTATCTCTCAGAAACAAAGGGGAAATAAAGATGTTTGGGTCTATATCAAAATATACCAAAGCAGAAGTCCATAATGAGCAGACTCACGTTACGAGAAAGAAAGTTCTTCACACAGAGGGAAACCTGGATCTTCAAAGTAACAAAAAGCAGGGGAAATGATGAGACATAAGTGAAAGTAAACATGTTTTCCTTATTGTGTTATTCTCTTTGAAAGGTAATTGGCTGTTTCAAGCAGAAATAGTAAGAACTTACCGTGTGGTTTATCACAAATGAAGAAGTAAACTACATAACAATAATGACACAAAGGCTGAGATATACACTGTTGTAAGTTTCTTCTACTCTACATGCAATAGTATAATATGTCTTTAATGCAGACTACGGTACATTGAAGATGTACACTATAAACCCAACAGCAACCATAAAAATAACAAAGTAACACAACAGAGAGTTACAGCTACTAAGTCCATGAAGATGATAAAATGGAATCATAAAATGTTAAAATTTTCAGCTGCAACATATGAAGAACTTGGAAGTTATCACTCATGTTTCACACACACACTCACCCACACACATGGCTGTACAAACTGAGAAAAATGACTTTTCTTGGGCCCATCAGAGACTTGAGGTCATAGGGCAAAACATCACCCTGAAATTGGGGTAAACAGGTGAATACAGAGATTCACAGTAGATATTGGCTCTCTCTGGGCAGAAGCCACCAGGGCCATAAAATGGTAGGAACACACATGATCATTTGAGAAATTCCTGGAGTGGAGTGTAGACAGTGTAGGATAAGGAACTTCTAGGGGCTGCAGGCTTAGCGGGGCTTGGTCTTTCATCTCTAAGAACCCCACCAGGTTCTCATTATGAAGAGCCAATAAACACAAAAACCTCCTGTTTCTGGCAGGAAGACGGGTAAAGTAACCATTTCGAAATTCCCCCAGAGCATTCTCCATCACAGAGGTCTACACAGCCGGGGAAAGGATTTTACCCAAGCTTCATCAGACCTGGCTAACATAAAATTACCTGACATAAGCCCCTCTTGTCTTCCTATCTCATCTAAGAAGGAAAATAAAACTGAGGAAAACTTGCGAAGGTGACGTCCCAGGGACATAAAAGCACTAAAAGACTGAGACTTAATCCTAGGTTCTAGAATGCCTCCCCTCCCCCACACCTGCCTGCCACATCCACGGGGCTCTAACATATAAACAAAGCAGAATCACTGAAAAGAGCCGCAAGGCTCATTTATTAAAGAAGAAGGTTTAAGGGAAACCCTGAAGCAGCAAGGGTGACCCACACAGGGGCACTGGAGAAAATGGAAGCTTCTGACGCCTGCAGGTACAGTCCAACTCCTAGGCAGAGTAACTGAAACCTCACCTTAGAATTCTGTTTACTTAAGTTCCTATTACCCCACATGTCATGTCTGGCTTTCAACAAAAAGATTCAAGTCATGCGAAAAGGCAAGAAAAAAAATAGTCTGAAGAGATAAAGCAAGCTTCAGGCTCAAACTCAGAGAGGCAGCGATTCCAGAATTATCAAACAAGGAATTTAAAACAACCATGACCACGTTGAGGGCTCAAAAGAAAAAAAAGCAGACAACATGAAAAAACAAATGAGTAATGTCAGCAGAGACATGGAAACTCTAAGAGAGAATCAAAAGGCAATGCTAGAAATCAAGAACACCATAACATAAACAACAAATTCCTTTAAGGGGCTCATCAATAGACTGGACATGGCAAGGAAAGAATCAGTGGGCTTGGAGATATGTAAATAGAAACTCCCCAAACTTAAATTCAAAGACTGAAAAAGGAAAGAGAACACAATATACAGCAACAGTGGGGTAACTTCAGAATGTTTAGCATATGTGTTATTGGAATGCCAGGAGAAGAGAAAAAGATGCAGAAGAAATATTTGAAGTAATAAGGGGTGAAAATTTTCCAAAATTAATGACAGAGACCTAACCACACGTCTGGGAAGCTAGGAAGAGAATACAAGACATGAACGATAGGCAAAAACTGTGCCTAGGCAGATTATAATCAAACTGTAGGAAACCAAAGCAAAGAGAAAATCTTGAAAGCAGCCAGAGGGGGACACCTTACGTATAGGTGAACAAACATAAAAATCACACTGGACTGCTCATTAACACCATGCAAGCAAGTAGAGAGCGGAGTGGAATATTTAAGGTGTCGAAAAAAATTAGCAAACTAAAATTCTATATCCAGTCAAATGACCCTTTAAAAGTTAAGGAGAAATAAAGACATTCTCAGGCATTCATTGCCAGTAGGCCTAACCCGCAAGGAATGTTAAAGAAGTCTTTAGGGAGAAGGAAAATATCAGTCAGAAACTTGGATCTACATCATGGAAGGAAAGCATCAGAGGAGGAATAAATAAATGTAAAATAAAACCTTGTATTTTCCTATTCCTAATCCATCTAAGAGATGACAGTTTGTCCAAGTCAATAACACTAACAATCCATCCAGTGATTATAGTATATACATCAGCAAAGTGGATGGCAACAAAGTTAAAAGGGACAGGAGGCAGTAACTGGGAATACACTACGAAAAGGTACCTGTGTTACCCAGGAAGTAGTAGATGCTATTTGAGAGTGGACTGAACGTAGCTGTAAATATATATTGCATACTCTGGCACAACTGTTAAAAATATTTTTAGGAAGAAGTATAATTGAGATGCTAAGAGAGAAGAGAAACTAGAATCATATAAAATGTTCAATTAGGGCCAGAGAGGGCACAAAAAGTAGGGAAGATAAAAAAAGAAACAACAAACAGGTACAAGGAATAAAGAAGAGCACAAACGTGGTAGAAAATAAACCAACTGGGTCAATAATCATTTAGAATGTGAGTGGTCTAAATACACCAATTAAAAGCATAGTGGATAAAAACAAGAACCAACAATTTGTTGTCTAAAGGAAACACATTTTATGAAGAAAGACACAGATGGGCCCAACATAGAGGGGTGGAGAAAGACATACCATGCTAACACTAATCGACATGAAGTTGGATTAGCTATATTAATTTCAGACAAAACAGACTTCAGAACAAGAAAAATTGTCTGTAATATGGAAGGGCATTACATAATGATAAAGATATTCTCCAAGAAGACATAGCAAAGGAAAAAATAGAAAATGTATAATGTGTATGTGCTCTAACAACAGAGTGTCAAAATATGTGAGGCAAAAATTGGCAGTATTGCAAGGAGAAGTAGATCAATCCACTATGATAGTTGGTGATCTTGCAACTCCTCCTCCTCAATAATCGATAGAACGAGCAGGCAGAAAATCAATAAGGATGTAACTGAATAGCAATCAATAGCATCAATCAATTTGATCTAACTGATATTTATGGAATATTCATCCAACAGCGGAACATGCATTCTTCTCAAGCTCTCATGGAACATTCACCAAGACAAATTACATTCTAGCCTGTAAAACATATTTGATTACAATTAAATGAATAGAAATACAAAGCATATTATCAGACCACAGTAGAATTGATCTACATGTTACAAAATATTTTTCAACAGAAATTATCAAGGCGAGAAGGAAATGGCACAAAATTTTCCAATTCTGAAAGAAAAGAATTATGGACCCCAAGTCCTACATCCAGTGGAAATATGCTTCATGAATCAAGGGGAGAACAAAACACTCTCACATAAAAGAAAACTAAATTTGTTTTGTTTTAACTAGTTTGAACTAAAACTGGAATTTGTTCTCATAGGCCTACCCTTTAAGACGGCTTACAGAAGTTCCCAAAATAGAAGAAAAACAATAAAAAGAGGAAAGTTGGAATATCAGGAATATACTTTCCTTCTCCTCTTGAGTTTTCTCAACAATGGTTGAATGTTGAAGCAAAATTGTAACACTGTCTGATGTGAGTCTCAATGTATTTAAAAAAATACTTAAGACAACTACATTATAAATAATGGAGGGTAAAAAGAGCTAAAGAGAGGTAAGATTTCTAGATTTTACTCAAACTAGTAATATGATGATACCAGTCAACTGTGATAAGTTATGTATATATGATATAATCTCTAGAGAAAGGACTGAAAAACTATACACAGAGATAGACTCCAAAACAATGCAGGTAAATAAAAATGGGATTCTAAAAGATCTTCAAGCAGTACATAGGAATACAGGAAAAAGGAAGCTGAGATATGAAAAACACAGAGAAGAGATAAAAAATAAAATGGCAGACTTCAACCTTAACATGTCAACAATTACCTTAAGTATAAACGGTCTAAATACAGCAATTAAAAGGCAGAGATTTGGAGAGTGGCTTAAAATATTCTGTCTATAAGAAACTCACTTCAAATATAACAGTATAGGCAGGCTGAAAATAAAGGATGCAAGAAGATACAACTCACTTCAAATATAACAGTATAGGCAGGCTGAAAATAAAGGATGCAAGAAGATATATCACATAAACATCAATCAAAAGACAAGGGAGTGGCTGTATAATATCAGATACAACAGAATTTAGAGCAAAAAAAAAATTATCAGAGATAAAAAAGGACATTCTCTAATGAGAAAAGGGTCAGTCCACAAAGAAGATGTAGGTATAATCACTAAAAAACAGAATGGTGAAACATGCAAAGGAGAAAGTTACAGAACTGAAGAAAGAGACAAATCCACAATTATAGTTGTAACCTCAATACTCCTCTCTCGACAACTGATAGAACTAGACAGAAAGTCATCCAAGACATGTAAGAACTCAACAATACTGCCAACCAAAAGGGTCTAATTGGCACGAATAGTGCATTCCATCCCAAAAGAGCAGAATATGCATTCTTTCCTAGTACTCAAGGGAAATATACCATAAAACCAATTTCAAAAATGTTACCAAAGTTGAAATCATACATAGTGTGTTCTCCAACCACAATGAAATGAAACTAGAAATTTACAGTAGAAAGATAACAAGGATATCTTCAAATATTTGAAAACTAAACAGTACACTTCTAAGTAATCCATGGGTGGTTCAAAGAGAAAATCTCAAAAGAAGCAAGTTGAAAAATACATTGAACTGAGAGAAAATGAAAATGCAATATGTATAAATTTGCAGGACACTGCCAAAGAAGTGCTGGAAGGTATATTTATATCACTAAATGAATATATTAAAAATAGGAAAAATTTCAAATTAATCATAAGTTCCTACCTCTAGAAACTTCAAAAGAAATGCTGAAGTTTTATTCAATATAATAATAAAAGAAATAAAAGGCATACACATCAGAAAGAAAGAAATAAAACTGTCCCTGTTTGCAAATGCCATGCTAATAGACACAAAATATCCCAAGAAATCTATAGTAAATTCCTAGAACTAATAAGTTCAGCAATGTCACGTGACAGAAGATAAACATACAAAAATCAATTGTATTTTGATATGCTTGCAATGAACATGTGGATAACAAAATAAAAAATACTATATTATTTAAAATCTCTCAAAAAAATAAGTACATGTAAATCTTCACTGATGGGAAGACCCAACATAATTTTGAAGTCAAATTAGCATACAGGTTTAAAGTATTGTCTATCAAAATCCCAGCAAGATTTTTGCAGGTATAGATAAGATTATTCTAAAATAAAGGCAAAAGAACTAGAATAGCTAAGACAATTTTGAAAAAGAAGAATAAAGCAGGAGGAATCAATCTACTTGATTTCAAGACTTATTATGTGCCTGCAGTAGTCAAGGTTACTTGGTGTTACCTGACAGGATAGATGCATAGCTCAGTGGAAGAGTGTGGTGAACCAAGAAAGAGAGCCTCACAAATATGCCTGACTGATTTTTCACAAAGTTGCAAAAGCAATGAAGGCAAAATCGCCTTTTCAAGAAATGGTGCTGGAGCCAGTGGTTGTTCACAGGGAGAAAAATGAACTTCAACCTAATTTTCATACCTTACACAAAAATAAACACAAAATGGGTTATGGACTTCAGTGCAAAATGTAAAACTATAAAACATTTAGTAAAAAGCAAAACAAAACAGTAGAACAGCTTTAAGACCCAGACTAGGCACTGATCTTAGACTTAACAGTAAAAGCACAATCTATAAATGGAAAAATTAATAAATTGGACTTCAAAATTAAAAGCTTTTGCTTTGCCAAAACCCTATTAAGATTATGAGAGAACAAACGACGTATTTGCAAAATTGTAAATATTTGTAAACCATGTATCAGACAAAGGACTAGCATCTAAATACAACTCTCAAAAGTCCACAGTAAAAGAAAAACAAAACAGTCCAATTAGAAAATGGGCAAAATACATGGAGGGACATCTCCCTAGACAGGATGTACAGATAGCAAAGAAGCCCGTGAAAAGACATCAACATCACGAACATTCAGAGAAATGTCTATTAAAAGCACAGTGAGGTAGCCCTGCACACCTATCAGGATGGTTAAAATATATAAAAATATGATAACATCAAACGCCAGTGAGAATGCAGCAAAACTGCTAGTGTGTATTGCTGGTGGGAATGTAAAATTGTAAAGCCACATTTTTTAATAAAACTAAACATGCAACTACCATATGATCCAGCATTTTCACTTTTGGGCATTTATCCCAGAGTAATGAAAACCTATGTTCATGCAAAAACTTGTACATAAATGTTCATAGCAGCTTTATTTGTAATGGCCAACACCTGAAACCACCCAGAGGCCCTTCACAGGGCGAATGGTTAAACCAACTGGAATACATCCATTCCGCAGAACACTGCTCAACAATGTAAAGGAACGAAGTATTGATACACACAACAACTTAGGTCAATCACCAGAAAATAATTATGCTGAGTGAAAAAAGCCAATCAAGTGTAACATATGTATGCAACGGAGTAAACTCAGCAATGAAAAGGAATAAAGTATTGACATGTGAAAATATGGATGAAACTCAAAATAAATTATACGTAGTGAAAGAAGCCAGCCCAAACAGAGTACATACTATCGATTTCATTTACATAAATATCCAGAAAATACAGACTCTTCCGTAGGGACAGGGAGCAGAGCAGTGGTGGGGGTGTGGACGGGGAGGGGAGAGAGGGACATGAGGGGCACTTGCAAAGTGGCATGGGGGCTCAATCATTGCTGTCCTTGGAAAGCCTCTTGGATTGTCTGATCTGACTTTCTTGCTCCTCCACCAGTGATTTCCCAAATAATGATGCTCATCACCCCGACAGCCTTCCTCCATCAGCCAAATAAAACTCCCTACCGACAACATATTACAATTTTCAGAGACAAGATACTTACATTTCAATACTTTAAACAGGAAAAACAATAAGGCATTCCTGCCATATTGCAAATACCAACCAATTTCTCAAATTTCACCACCAACACACCAACATAAAAGTCCAGTGAATATTTCATCCTGGCGTAAACCATGTGAAACACCGGTCATCTCCTCTTCAGCACATTCAGCGTCCAACTCCACCTGGCCATCAGAGCACAAGGCACGGGGCATCCTGGGAGAAGAGCTGAGATCCCCTTTCAGGCCTTCTGGGGCCTCCTCCTGTGTGCTGGGGTGGGGAGGGGATGGGATTATTAATCCAGAATTCCAATTTGGGTGGTAATTGTGGGTAAGCTTTTGCTGTAAGTCATTCAAACAAATACATTTGTAATGAGATTTTGGAGACAGAGATGGTTAGCATCCCCTCCAAACCATGGACTCCTTCATGCGGGCCATCCTTCCAGTATGCCGTGGTCTCAGAGGTGAGGGCAGGCCTGGCACCAGGTAACACGTACATGCAGGCTGAACTGTTAGACTCAGAACTGAAATTGCTATCATTCCTCATATGTCCGGCTGCCAGAGCAGCCATCTAAAATTCAGCCACATGAAAAGAGAACAAATAGAAATTTAGCCATTTATAATCCAGGTTTCCTTTCTCTCCAACCAGGCCTGTTGTTTAAACCACTAAATCCTCTCTGGCACTGACGGAAAAGAAATGAGACTGAAAACCTGAACTTGCATTGTCTGCCTCTGCAAGCAGTTGTGTGTGTTTCCTCTGCGGGAAATCTCCGGACTTCTCAGGCCAGGACATCCTCTGCCAGCAGCTGTGAGGAAGGAGGAGGACCTGGGTTCTGTGAGGAGGGAAAGGAAGCCACAGCCCCAGCAGATCCACCCACACCCCAGGTGCAGCCCTGGGCAGCCTGTGGCCCAAAGGTTGACCGAACTTGCGTGCCCTGTGCACCCACCCTATGACCCACTGGGGAGAGTCCTCCAGGGATCTCCTGCTAACCCCAATTATCTATCTCACACACCCACCACTTTTCTGCAGGAACAAGCTTCTTCTGTTCTCGTTTATTTCATTTTCTATTCCAAGCCAATTCGGTAAACACTAATGTGCTCCTGCCTCGTGTGGGACATCTTACTCCATGTCAGGAATGTGCACCTAGGGAGAGACCCATAAGTAAATGCCTGGTGATATTCTCCAGGAAGGGGGTGTATCCAGGGTGGTGAACCGTCAAATCTGTCTGTGGGGAGAGTCAGGAACAGATCCCCAGAGATGGCGATGTGACCTGAACAAAGAGAAGACTTTAGCAGGTGCTACAGTGGAAAAAAGAAGGTGGGGCATTCCCAACAGAGAGAAGAACACAGAAATGTCATGCAGCGGTTTCCTGACTACCCCGCCCCTGTGGACCCACGGTGGGTAGCTCAGCGATGGTGCTCTGCCTCTCCTCCCACTTCTGATCCCTCCCTGCCCTCCCCAACCCCAGTCCACTCCAACACCTCAGTCCTTCCTGGCATCTCACGCTTTCCCAAGTCTCTGTGTCACACCCAGACCTCCCTACTAAGCCAGCACCAGGCTCCAGTTGCAGCTGGTCACCGTCCAGGTGTACACTGACGCCTCAAACACACACGTTCTGAGAGTCTTTTTTTCCCCCTTGAACTTTCCCCCCATTTTAGCTAGAAGCCCCTGGGTGAGTCTGGGGAGCCCTGACCCGGGGCGGGGGAGGCCTAGACTCTTCTCTTTCCCTCGGCACAACACCCGCTTCACCAGGAGCTCACTGTAGGGCCTGCCTGCCAAGGACCATGTGTGCTCAGATCACGAAACCCCATGCTTTCAGAGACAAAATTTAAAAAACAATATTTGCAGATTTTAATGACTCAAGGATGAAGATAAATCAATCAAGTTTTTTCTCTTATCTCTTTATCAAGTATTCAGTGCATTAATTTAGTTATATTTTCATATTTGACAACAAATATTTTGTAATAACATTTACAAATTTTGCTCCTCCTCCTCTCATGTTCTATACAACTATTCTGTCCAAACTTTTACAATGTCTTAATGCCACGATTACAATGCTAGTGCTGCTTTTTTTAAAAATAGACTATTTTTCAGAAGAATGCTCCTTTTTTCAATTCACTGGTGTTCCAATTAAGTTGTTTGAGGTATAGCTTTCTTTGCATAATTACATATGTTGAAACCGTAATTTTTATTCTGAGAAGGAACTATTCAATTAATAAGATAAAGGGAGCTGGTTTTTTCACTTTCTGTAACTGTGTATTTAATATGTCAGTAAAAATAATATGACTAGTTAACATTTATCTAGAATTTACCCTTTGCCAGCCACTGTTCTAAGCACTTTACTCATATTAACTTGTCTAACTCTCATACTGACTCCATGAGGTAAATACTATTGTATCCCCATTGAAGATGATGGAACCAAGGCATACTTAGCAATTTGCCCAAAGATGCGCAGCTAATGGATGATGGGCTTTGAATCCACATTGCTTCTGCTCATGTTCAATTTCGTTCTTTAATTTTTCATTATGAACTATTTCACATGTACAACATATTTAATTTTATTTTTCTAGAGTATTTTTATAGAGATACAATTCACATACAGTAAAATGAAGAAACTGTAAGTGTACAGCTTAGTGAATATTGACATACGCATGCATCCCTGTGATCACCTCCCAAAATATTTCCCTCACCCAGGAAATTTCATCCTGCCCCTTTCCAGGCAACCCCCTACTGTCACAGGCAGCCACTGACCGAGTATTTTCAACATGGATTGATTTTGTTCTACAGACAAAATCAAAGAGAATGGAATCAAAGAGAATGCATTCGTGTCTGGCTACATATGCTTAAATGTGGATCCATCTTGTCATCATGTGTATCCATAGTTTTGGGATTTTATTGCTGAGTGCTATGCCACTGTATGGACATAAGGTAATATGTTTATCTAATTGTCTTTTTTTCTCAGTTTTAGTTGCTATGAACATTTGTATACAAGTTGCGCTGTGGACGTATGATTTTATTTTGGGGGGTAAATATCAGGAATGGGGTTCTGGGTCATGTGGTTGGTACACATTAAACTCTGTGAGAAATCAAAGTGGTAGTACAATTTTTACACTTCCATTAACAGTATATGCGTTTTCCAGTTACTCCACATCCTCGTCAACACTGGGTATTGTAAGTCCTTTTTCATTGTGGCTGTAGTCTAATAGAATCCACAGAATTTCTATACGTGCAATTATATCATCTGAAAAATTTTATTTTACATATATTTTTTATCTTTGCCTCATAAGACTAGTTAGAATCTCTGTCTCGTATATTGTTGACTAGGAGTGAGACTATAAATTCTCTCAGCCTTTATTTGTCTGAAAAGTATCTTTATTTAAACTTTATTTATGAAGAATAGTATCACTGGATATAGAATAAATTTTTTTTTTTATTTCAGTGCTTTAAAGCTGTTGTTTCATTTTCTTCTGGTTTGCAATATTTTTGCCAAGAGGAAAGCACTCATTGGCATCATTGGTCACCTCTATGTAATGTTTATTTTTTCTCTGATTTCTTTATCTCTGGATCTCAGCATTTTTATTATGATGTACTTTGCTATTTGTGTGTCTATGTGTTTATCTTGTTTGTGATTGATTTATATTCTTGTATATGTAGAAATATAGTTTTTATTAAATTTGGAAAAAAATTGGACATTATTTCAATTTTTTTTCTCCCTCTTGCTGGGACCCCAAATACAACCATTAGGCCACTTGATATTATCCATAACTCAATGAGACTCGGTGTTTTAAAACTTTTTAGTTTTTTGTTTTTTCTGTTATTATGCCGTAACTAACCTTGCTGTTAATTTCATCCAGTAATATTTTTTGATTTCGGATATGGTATTTTTCATCTCTAGAAGTAGCATCAACTTTTTTTTAACATTTCAATTTCTCCTCTTATTATGCTCCTGCTTTTCTTTAAATTCTTAAGCCTATTAGTAATAGTTTCATGATAGTGCCTCTCTACTAATTCCATTATCTCTGGCATTTATGATTTTATTATGATATCCATTAACTGATATTTTTTCTCTCGTTATGGTTCACAATTTCCTGCTTCATCACATGTCTGATAGTTTTAGTCGAATGAGGAAATTGTGAGTGTTGCATTCTTGAGTGACTGGATTTTGATTTCTTTCTTTAAAGTGTGTTGAATTTTGTTTTGACAAGCATTGAATTACTTGAAGATTATAAGCTTTGTCAGAGAGATCTAATTGAGCCTTAGCAGTGAAGCATGACTGTCCTGGCATCTCTAATGAATGCCTGGGCTTGGAATGTGTAATAAAGAGAACCGTGGTGGGTGGAGAGGTGAAGGAAGATTCTGTCTGTATTTTTCAGCTGGTGCTCATCTCACTGAGGTCATAAGTGGCCTCATCATTGCTGAATTTAATGGTACTTTTATGCTCTTTACCTTTCAGGCTTCTCTGCTGCATTAGGCTGTCAGCCATTCTCTTCTGGAAGTGCTCTCTTGCCTCAGCCTCCTCAAATTCACCTTGTCCCACCCTTCTACTGCTTCTTCACATCTTTTCTCTGTTGTCACATTCCTCTTCCTCTGATTTTAAATATGAATTGTCCTTGAGAATATGTTCATGGTCTACTTATGAGCTTCAGTCACTAGTCTATAGTAATTCTCAACTCAGTATCCTCACTCTGTGTCTTTCTCTGGTCTTCCTATGCATATTCAACTGCCTACTGGATATCTCTACTTGAGCCTGTCACAAACACCTCAGACTCAGCAGGTCCCAGACTGAATTCAGATTGTCCTTAATCTGTTTATCTGCAGTTATTATCTACCTACATGCCTGCGTATCTTCTCCTCAGGTGCACAACCTTGACCTCCATCTCCATGGGAGTTCCCACCTGTTTGATCCCCCAGAGATTTTGATATGACCCTCTCCACTTCATCTCCAAAGCTAAACACTTTGATAGAGGTTTTCAGTGTTCTTTCACGTATTCTAAGAACAGCCTCCTAACTCAATTTTCCAGTGTTCAGTCCCAGTCTCTTCCAATTTGTTCTCTGCAGGATAATTTCTATAATAATCTCACAAAATTAAAATTTTATTATGTCACTCTCTTGATTAAAAGTTTTCAAATGCTATCTATTATCTTTAAGATGAACCCAAGCTTTGAAGTATAACCACAGAATCTCTGATAATATGATTGTTATTTATCCTTCTCACCTCATTTTTTTCTATACTTACACAGCGACTCCTCTATTCCCTATCCTGGTGAACTTGTAGATCTTTGAGTATTCAATGTTTCTCCTTCACCTTATCTTACCACTGATTCTTAAGGTCCACATTCTCTCTTTGTCTGACCCTCCCTACACATTCATCACAGGCCACATCAGGCATGGCCATGCCCAGGAAGCCTCACTTATCACTCTTGCAGCAGGCTTCCCTGTGCCCTCTTTGTGATTGCTCACACTGTATCCTGCATGATCACTGCTCTGTGATAATGAGTTGTAAGTACCTGCCTGCTTGCCTGTATCTCCTACTGGCCTGTCAGTCTTTTTAAGGCAGAATCTGGCTTAAAGTAAGCACCTATAAAGATCTCTTGAAATGCCCCTGGGGAGGGAAGGATGAGTAAAGTCTGTATCAGTAGAAGCAAGGTCAAGTTTACACAGTTATGAGCAATAGGCCCATTGTACTTGGTGTAGAGTATGTGTTGTAGAACAATGAAGCATAACACATGTCTGGCAGAAAAATAGTGGTCATAGTGGAGAAAGCCTTGATGTCAGACAAGGCATGTTGGATCAAAGGACACTTGAGAGGATTTTTTAAGAAGCAACATAATCAGAACTGAGTTTTCCAAAGTCATGTTGAGAAGAAGGACAGGACAAAATTATCCAAGGGAATGAGAGGAAGATCTAGAGGAGAGTGGGTACATTGGTCCAGGTCAACAGAGTCCGTCCTCAATAGTTTTCAAATGCAAATAGTGAATAAAATCATGTGCTTTAGAATTCCAGAAAGAGGGAGGAAAAAATGGCATGTAAAAACATTTACATTTCAAATGTAAATAATGTACACAGGCTAGGGAGAAATTAAGTATGAAATGGGAGAAAAATTGATGTTAGTGTTTCCTGCCATGGGATAGGAAAGTCACTAAAAGAAGCTACAGGAGGAGGTGAGGGTCTGGGGCCCTGAGTCCCTCAGTTGACCAGTGTCCCTTGTAGCAGATGTTCTGTTGAAAATGCAGCATTAACTCCTTCCCTTTCTACATGGTCCTCTGCATAGTGGAGGTGGATCCTGGATCAAAATTTTTCAGAATCTCTTTCTTTTTGAGTTTCTAGTTTCTATTTCAACAATGTGAGACATTCACACACAAATTTGGAAGACAAAGAGAATGAGAAGACATTTTCCTCCAGCACTAGCTTCAGGCAGCAGCTGAGGTTGTTGATAGCGGCTTTCAGTGATTTCAAAAGTACTTGATAATCATCCCTTTTGGCACTGTGAGCAGCTAGGATCATTGGTGTGGTTTCCCTACAATCTTTGCATGTTAGATTTTTTAAAAAGTGGCTTTTTGACCCTTCTCCCACAGACTACTCAATGGTTATGTAAGTCTTTAATTCTCAAATTAATTATATCTTTACTTGTAATATGTAGAGAGGCTTCTATTTTTCTAAATGAGCTATTACTAATACAGTATTTGGTTTCAGAAGGGATTTGGAGGTAACAAAAACCTGAAAAATGAGAATTTGGGATTGATTATTGAACTAGATTTGATTTGAAGGCAGAATGAATTTTATTCTGGTGAAAAACTGGACACTGGTAGTTGTTAGGCATGTGCTTACATTAATTATTATCTTCAGTTACCTGGAATGAAGCACCAATAGAAGGTAAAGCTTTGGTAGACAAAGTGACTAATGTAGTAGAAAATTTAGGGTTATGATGATGAAGGTACAAGGATTATGGGGTGAGCAAACTGCTTCTCACTACTCAGGAGAATACAAGGAAAGAAAGAAACAAGTTTGAGGATTTAAATTTCAGAACAAGGTGTGGTTGGAACACTAGAGAAATTTTACATTGTCCCTATAACATAAAATCTCTTACAGTTTCAGGTTCAATGTTTTCAAAAATCTGTACCAAAGTTTGATCTTTGGGTTTGCTGAAGACCATACAAGTTGATTTGGAGTCTTGTCAGATAGCCTGTGTTATAATTACAATATTGGGTGGGAAAGAGTAAGACCCTGACAATGAAAATGGAAACATTTGAGTGAATGCTGATGAATCAGTGCCCTGACCTCCTACATTCCTCAGATCTCCTTTACTAATAGAAGCATGCTAATCCCAAATAGAGTGACTGATAAATTGAAAAAACAAAAGTATCCAGAGGATCCTAAATAATGACAAATTATCCAGGATACAACAGAAAATCACCCAATATAACAATATATAGGAATATCACAACACGAATGAGAAAAGATAATCAATTGGGGTCAACGTTGAGATGAATCAGATGTTAAGAATTATCTGACAAGAATTTTTAAATAACCATCATACAAATGATTCAACAAGAAATTACATGTTCTTTTGAAACAAATAAAAAAGTAGAAGGTCTTAGCAAAGAAATAAAAGTTATAAAACACTCAAATGGAAATCATGGAACTGAAAAATGTAATAACTGAAATTTAAAAATTGTCTGAATGTCTCAATAGTAATATGGAGATGACAGAGAATAGAATCAGTAAACTTGAGGACAGATAAATTGAATTTACAAAATCTGAACAACAGAAAGAAAATAGACCAAAAAAAGAGTGCAATATGAAGAACTTATAGGACAATAACAAAAAGCTAATATTTGCTTCACAGGAATCCCAGAAGGAGAGAGAGACTGGGGCTGAAACACTAGTCAAAGAAATGATAGCTGAAATCTCTCCAGTTGAGCAAAGCATAAGTAGGATAAATCCAAAGAAATCTACACCAAGAACACATCATAAACTTTAGAAAACTAAAAGCAAAAAAAAAAAAAAAAAAAACCTTGAAAGCAACCAGAGGAATGGTGCATGACCTGTGAGAGAACACTAATTCAAGTGACAGAAAATTTATCTTTTGAAGCCATAGAGACCAGAAAGTCATCTCACAAAATATTTTAAGTACTGGAAAAAAAAAAAAAAAAAAGAATTGTCAACTCAAAATTCTGTATCTGGTGTATCATCCTTCAGGAAAAAAGAGTGAAATAATGACATTCACAGATGAGGAAAAACTAAAAGAATTTGTTGCAAGCATCTCTAACCCAGAGAATGGTTAAAATAAGTTCTTTGAACAGAAAGGAAGTTGTGAAAGAAGAAAACTTAGAGTATAAGGATAGAAGAACAATAGGGAGACCAGGAATAGGAGTTAACACAGTAGAATATCCTTCTCCACGTGAGCTTTTCATACCACATGTGATGACTGAAACAGAGGAGCTTCAGAGTGGGGAAGATATGAGACCTAAATGGAAGTAAGATTTCCACACTTCACTGTAACTGGTAAAAATGTTGATGACAGTAGACTGTGACAAGTCACATGTGTATGTTGTAATATCCAGAATAACCACTAAGAAAATCTTTACAAAGAGATACACTGAAAAACACTATAGATGATTCAAGATGGAATACTAAAAGGAAGCAATAATCCAAAGGAAAGTCATAAAAGAGAAACAGAGAAATGACAACCAGAAGAAACAAATGGCAAACAGATAATAAAATGACAGACATAAGCCTTAACATATCAATAATTACATTAAACGTAAATGGCGTTAATCTAGCAAATAAAAGGCATAATCTGGCAAAATGGATTTAAAAACATGGCCAACTTTCTATTGTTTATTAGAAATTCATTTCAAATTCAACAATATGAATAGACTGAAAATAAAAAGGTGTGAAAAGATATACTGTAGAAACATTAATATTTTATTTTATATTATTAGGGTCATATTGGCTTACAACATTGTGTAAATTTCAGGTGTACATCACTATATTTCAGTTTCTGTAAAGATTGTCTTGTGTTCACTGCCAACAGTCCAGTTTTTATCTGTCACCATACATATGTGCCCCTTTACCCCTTTTGCCCTCCCGCCACCCCCTTCTCCTCTGGTAACCACTAATCTATTCTCCTTGTATATGTGTTTGTTTGTTTATTTTCCACATATGAGTGAAATCATATGGTATTTGTCTTTCTCTGTCTGGCCCTTCACTCAGCATAATACCACCATCCACATTGTCACATTAATTTTTTAAAAGTCACTGTAGCTATGTTAATATTAGATAAAATAGACTCCAAAGAAAAGAAAATTACATGAGACAAAGATGGTCAGTACATAATGATAAATGATCAAATCACCAGGAAGACATATGATGACAAACAGGTATACCCCAAAATACACAAAGCAAAAAATGATAGAGCTGAAAGGAGAAATAGACAAATCCACAGTTATAGTTGGAAACTTCAATACTCCATCTTAACAACTGTCTATATCTACTTAACAGAAAAATATCAGGGCTATAAAAGGTCTGAGAAAAACAGTCAACAAGTTCTAACATATATCTCACTCAACAACGGTAGAATGTACCTATCTTTCAAGATCTCACGGAATATTCACCAATATTGACCACGCGCTAATCCTGGATCATAAAACAAATGTCAACAAATTTAAAAGAATTGAAATCATACACAATATCTTCCCTAACAATAATGGAATCAAACTAGAAATCATAACAGAAAGATAAATCTCTAAACACATACATATGAAATAACACATATCTAAATAGTCCATGGGTCAAAGAGAAAGTCTCAAGGGAATTCTATATATATGTATATTTGGGTATATATGTGCGTGTATATATATATATGTGGGTATATATGTACATATGTATATGTGGATATAGATATGTATATGTATCTACAGAATTATATATATATATATGTATATATGTAGAATTGAGCAAAAATGACAATACAAAGTATCAAAATAGGTAAGCTACAGCTAACGAAGTTCTGAAAGAGAAATTTGCAGCACTAAATGTTCACATTTGAAAAAAGAAAGTCTTAATAAATAACCTAAATTTCTACCTCAGGAAACTAGAAAAAGAAGAGCAAAATAGAACTAAAAGTAAACAGAAGGAAGAAAATAATAAATATAAGACTAAAAATCAGTGAAATTAAAAACAGGAAAATAGTAAAGACAATCACTGAAATGAAAAGCTGGTTCTTCAAAAAAAAAATCTGGGGCTGGCCCGGTGCTGCAAGCGGTTAAGTGTACGCACTCCTCTTCAGCAGCCCAGGGTTTGCAGGTTCGGATCCCGAGTGTGCACCAATGCACTGCTTGCCAAGCCATGCTTTGGAGGAAGCCATAAAGTAGAGGAAGATGCACACGAATGTTAGCTCAGACCCAATCTTCCTCAGCAAAAAAAAAAAAAAAAAGAGGAGGATTGGCATCAGATGTTAGCTCAGGGCTGATCTTCCTCACAAAAAAAATCAATAAAATTGATTAGCCTCTAATAAAAATGACAAAAATAGAGAAGACACAAAGAATCACCAATATCAGGGATGAAATAGAGGATATCTCTATGAATCTTGCAGCCATTAAAGTGACACTAAGGGGACCCTACAAACAACTTTCCACTCATAAACTTCAGTAACTTACAAGAAATAGATTAATTCCTCAAAAACCACAAACTACCAAAACTCAGCCAAAATAAAGTAGATAATCTGAATAATTCTATAACCATAAGAGGAATTAAATTTGTAATTTAAAAGCTCCCATAAAAGCAATTTCTAGGCACAGATGATTTCACTGGAGATTTGTGCCAAACATTTAAATTAGAATTAACACTAATTTTTACATAATCTATTCCATAAAATAGAGGAGAAACACTTTGCAACTCATTTTATGTGTACAATATTACCCTGATACAATAATACCCCAAAAAATTCTATGATATTACAAAAAAATCAAAACTACAGACCAGTATTTCTATGAACTTAGATTTAAAACTCTTCCAGGTAATATTAGGAAATGAATCCACCAATACATAAAAAGAATTACACACCATGACCAAGTGGGATTTATTCCAGGTATGAAAGGATAGTGCAACATTCTAAAATTAATCAATATAATCCACCATATTAATAGGCTAAATAATAAAAATCAGATAATCACATCAATTGACAACAAAAATGAATCTGACAAAAATCCAAAACCTATTCAGTCAGCAAGTTAGGAATTGAGAGGGACCACCTCAACTTGATAAGGAGCACCCACAAAAAACCATACAGCTAACACTATGCTTAATGATGGAAGACTGAATGCTATCCCTCTAAGATCAGAAACAAAGCAAGGATGTTTTCTTTTACTGCTTTTACTCAAGATAGCACTGGACATTTTAGCCCCTAAAGCAAGGCAAGAAAAAAAAAGGCATAAAGATTGGAAAGAAATAAAACTGTTCCTGCTTGCAGATGACATCATTGTCTTCATAGAACATACCCCCAAACAAAGAAAAAAAACTATAAAAAACCCTTCTAGAATTGGCAAGTGAGTTTAATAAGGTCACAGGGTACAAAGTCTAAGTACAAAAATCAATTGCATTCCTATATACTAACACTAAACCTGTGGGACACAAAATTAAAATACAATACCATTTATAATCATTTCAAAGAGGGTTAAACACTTCTATATAAGCATAAGAAAACACGTACAGATTCTCCATGATGAAAATTACCAGATGCTACTGAAAGAAATCAAAGGCCACTTAAACAAACATAGAGCCATACCACATTCATGAATTGGAAGATCAGGATCGTAAAGTGAGTTATCCCAAATTGATCTACATGTTTAATTACATTCATATCAAAATCCCTGCAATGTTTTTTTGTAGACCTAGACAAGCTTCTTCTAATATTTATGTGGAAAGGTAGAGGCCCTACGATAGCTAACACTATTTTTGAAAGACGAGAATAAAGTCAGAAGGATCTCTGTATTCAATATTAACTCCTACTATAAACGTGCAGTAATTAAGACTGATTGCTACTGGCAAAAGGACAGACACATAGATCAACTGAACAGAATCTAGAACCCCCAAATAGACCCACACAAATATGTCCTAACAATTTTTGACAAAGGTGAAAAAGCAATTCAAAGGAGGAAGGATAGCCTTTTCAAGGAGCAGTGCTAGAGCAGTTGGACACCAGAAAGAAAAACCGAACCCTAAGTTTCAAACTTCATGCAAAAATTATCTTTAAACAGATCACGGACTTAATTGTAAACTCAACCCTATAAAATTTTCAGAAAAACAATAAGAGGAAATCTTCAGGATCTTGGGCTAGGAAGGAGTTCATAGATTTGACACCAAAAGCATGATTAGTAAAAGACAATTTGATCAGTTGGACCTCATCAAAATTAAAAGCTTTTACTCCATGAAACATCCAGTTACGTGAATGAAGAGACAAACTACAGATTGGAAAAAATATTTGCAAATTACTTATCTGACAAAGGACTAGTATCAAGAATACATAAAGAACTCTCAAAAAGGAACAGTAAAAAAAAACAAATAGTCCCCTTAGAAAATGGGCAAAAGACATGAAGAGACATCTCACCAATGAAGGATGTATAGATGGCAAAGAAGCCCACGAAAAGATGCACAACATCATTAACCTACAGGGAAATGCAAATTAAAACCACAATGAAATATTGCTATACACCCATAAGAACCACTAAAATAAATAGTAAAAATATTGAATGTAGGTGAGGATGTGGAGAAACTGGATTGCTCATACATTGCTGGTGGGAATGTAAAACATTACAGTCACTCTGAAAAGCAGTTTGGTATGTTCTTATAAAACTATCCATGCAACTGGGTCAAGGGAGCATATGACCTCTTAATATTTTTCTTGAGTCTGCATTTGAACTTATCATATCAAGAAAAAATTAAATTAAAAATATAAGTCATGTGTTATCCCCGGCTTTCTCCATTCTCTATCGGAACAGTCAGGCTGAGGACAACTTGGGAAGATCCTGGATCTTGGTGACCGAATTTAGTTAACTGATGGGGCAGCACTTGCACCGTGGTTTCCGTTTTGCTTTGTCAGCCTACGAAGCACAGTTCCACCCACGGGCCCATCTTCACTGTTAATGCACAGTGTGAAGGCAGATCCCTTCTCCTCCCTTCTCTTGCCTCCAACCTGCCTGTCTCACTTTCTGCTGCCTGATAGTCCTCTCCCTCATGCCACAGGACCTGCCTTTGTTTACTGTGATCTTTGTAGGCAGTCTTCTCCCAATTCCCAACAAGTTTTCAAACTGGAAGGAGATTCATTCCCTAGAAGAGTGGGAATGATTATGTGTTATTTTTCTATTTTACAGTCTTGGGGCCGTTAACCTAGTTCATAGGGTGAATGTGTGTGGTTCTCAAATTGAGTCTTTGTCTATAAAATATCCCAACTCTGGAACATCTACTCTTTGCAGTTTACTTCAATAAACCCAAACTTGAGAACCCCTGCACTGTAATCTTTTCCCTGACGATGGTTCCTGTCTTGCCTTCTCAGCTCCCTCTTTCCCATCTTTCTCTTCATGCACACTCTCTCCTTACCCTTATCTGGGGTCACTTTATCCGGCTCCTCCTCTCTGCCTTGTTCATACTATTCCTTCTCCTAATATGTCCTTAACTTTTTCTTTGCACGTGTCCATTTTCACCACCAGCTTAAATGTTGATTGTGCCATAAGAATTTTCCATTGCTATTTCCTCTGAAATTCCTAGCTTAAACTGCCCCTATCTTATGGTCTCACTGCTCTCTTGGATATGACATCCCTAATTTGTATTAAAATTATTCCTATGAAGTCTTATCTTTTCTGCCAAGTATCCCTAGTTCCTGGAAGAGTGCTTATGACACAGCATCAGCTCAATACATATCTTCTCGCTGAATCATGACATGAATTAATTTTATAAAAAAAATGTTTCCATTGTAATAAGTGGTCCTAATCTTCAGAGTTGTGACGAGGTAATGAAATAAAAAAGAAATTCTAAATTTACTGACTTTGGTTGAATGTTAAAGCACAGCGATTTTTTAAACCATTTAGTATATTATAGCTTACAAAAGCAAAAACAAAACTAAAAATAATTTTATCAACATCTTTCTGGTATATTTAATGAGCCATTATTAATACATAATTATGAACTAAAGACCATAGTTTATTCAGATATCCTTAGCTTTTTCCTAGTGTCCTTTTTCTTGGATCCCATCCAGGACACTACATGACATTCAGTCCTCATGTCTCCTCAGGCTCCTCTGGGCTGAGACAGTTTCTCAGATCTTCATGTCTTTGATGACCCCGAGAGCTGTGTGGAGGACTGGTCAGGTGTTTTGTAAAACGTCCCCAAATTGGAACTTGTCTGATGTTTTTCTCCTGATTAGATTGTGGTGATGGGGCGTTGGGAGGAAGACCACAGAAGGAGGGAACCATTCTGAGCACATCCCACCGAGGGCACATGCTGTCAGCACGACTCGTCACTGTTGATGCTCGCCTTGATCTCCTGGTTGAGGTCATGTTTGAAAAGTTTCTTTGTCTTTTTTTTTTATTGTTTTAAATACTGAGGAGTTTCTTAGTGAGTTTGTAGATTTAAAATAATGTCTTGATAAATATAAGTACCCATTAAAGGGCATTATGTTGCTTTGACGACTATCTAGAGGGGAGCTAACTTGGAAATTCCCAAGGCGCTGCTCTATGTTTCTTTTCCTTTGCTGTTCTTACTAATTGTGGGCCCGTTCAGTCACAACTGTAGCTCCCCTGAACACCTCTGTGTAGACGACTTCTAAATGTACAGCTCTGGCAAGATGTCCATTTGAAGTTTCAAGACTGCATTTTTTGAATGCCATGGATTTCTCACTATCACCTCAAATTTATCATATTCAAAAAATTACACTTTTTATCACTATGCGTGTGTAAGCACGTATACACACACACGTGCGTGTGCTTTTACTTTCTCCTAGACCCCTTACTTAATTTCATGATTTTATTACCTATCTTGTCATTCTCTCTGGATACTTTAAATTCATTCTAAAAGTCTTTCTAGGGTCCGGCCCAGTGGTGCAAGCGGTTAAGTGCGTACGCTACGCTGCGTGGCCCGGGGTTCGCTGGTTTGGATCCCGGGCGTGCACTGATGCACCACTTGGCAAGCCATGCTGAGGCGGCGGCCAATATAAAGTGGAGGAAGATGGGCATGGATGTTAGCCCAGGGCAAGTCTTCCTCAGCAAAAAGAGGAGGATTGGCAGATGTTAGCTCAGGACCGATCTTCCTCAGGAAAAAAAAAACAATAATAAAAATAAATAAAGAAATAAATAAATAAATAAATAAATGTCTTTCTAAAACATAAGTTTAAATGGCTATATTGATCTATCTTTTAATTCTTTTATATAAAAGGACATTTTTTAATTGATTAAAGATTTGCTAAAAATCATTCTCCCTTTGTAATTTTGTTCAGCCAATTTACATAAAAATATAGGAAAATCTGAATTAATTCATTTATACCAAATATTGTTTTACAAAGAATCAAATAAGTTAATTTTAAAATGAAACATATTCTGAAAATATCCAGAATTTTTTTTTCATTGCTTTTGAAATCCAGGCCATGTTTGCTCTTTTTAATGCTACTTAAATGTTATGGCAAAGCTGAAAAAAGAACGAAAGTGTTCTTTTTACTTTATTCTCCAAAGTAAACCACCCTTTTAAAAAATAAATTTAAGAGCTCATTTCTCTCACTGTTAGAAGAACTAAGAACTTTTTCTTCTGAGTCAAACTTTTATAAAGATGTAAAGAAACCAAAGTCACTGCAAGTTTATTTTCAACATGGAATCAAATTCTTCTCCTAAATACATGACAGGTGACATCATTCACTCTACCCAGGCCCTCCCCATGCAGTGAGACCACAGCATCTTCTACCTGACACTGAGGAGTCAGGATGTGTTTGGTGCACCCTGAGAAGGTGGGTGCCACCTCTCAGATGGAGACACCTGAATGAGCTGGCCTCCTTCTGATTGCTTGGACACAGTGCGTCAACATCCCTGGTTTGGCACAAACTGTAGCTGCAGGACTGGCGACCCTTCCCCCCAACCTCATCCTCCCCTTAAGCCTACTCATTCTTTGGATTTCGACTCACAGAGAAGACTCCCTAATTTTCTAGACTGGGTCAGGCCCCTCTGGAAAGTTCTCAGGCCAGACTTCCCCTTCCTTTGTGGAACTGCACTGTTGTGATTTTATATCTGCCACTCTGGTCACTTGATTTATGCCTGTCTTGCGCAGATTGCACACTACAAGAGGACAGAGACCATCTCTGTTTGTGCCCTGGATTGTAATCTCTGATAAAATGAACACACATACTCATCCCACAAGTGTTTGTGGACCCCTGGTGGATGCCAGGCACTCTGTTAGATACCGAGAATGCAAAAATGAGCGAGAAAATCATTTAGGTAAATGGTACAGGACGGTTTTAGAGGCTGGCGGAGGCAGAGGGTGGGGCAGTTGTCGTTTGTGCCTGGAGCTGGAAAGGAAGTCCTCCCTTGTGGGGGGAAGTCTCATTTCCACAGGCTGAAGAAATGGGTCAGTGTTCAGGAGAGTGGAAGCAGGGGTTTCCATTGAGCTCCGGCATGGGATTTGAAAGAGTCTGGCACAATTGGGTTCACGCCTCCTTAGAAGCCCTCAGTTGCCCCCCTACTCCATAAAAAGAGGGAGATTCAGTGAACTGAAAGGTTCAGTGTACTGTACAGACCTTGAGGCTGCAGTTGGATCTGCGGCACCAACCAGGAAAAGAGGAAGGAGGAAGACCAGCTCCTGGGATGGGCAGGATGGCAAGATGATGGGCTGCATGAACAGGGCTCCCCATAGCCTCTACAGCTGGCCACACAGGCCACCGAGTGAGCAGCCACTGTGGCTGCAGGGTGTGGGCTGGGCCCTTCCTAAGCACACACTCTGGGAGGAGGGTCCTGCAGGCACAGTGGGAGCTGAGAAGGGGCCACATCTATTCTCCTCAAGACCAGCAGGGTGGTTCCAAGAGATGGGATCCCAGGTACCATCCTTCTCCCCTCTTCACTGGGCTGCTAGTGTGACCAGGAACCACTGAAGCTCATTATGACCATCTTAGGATTCAACATGCCAACCACAAGGGTGGTGTCATTATTCCCATTTTAGAAATGGGGAAATGGGTGGTCAGAGGGTGGAGTGAGTCATCTGAGGATGCACAGGTGGGCAGAACTGGAACTGAGTTATCTCCATTCTTTCTTGTTGTAGGAAAGGAAGGTATCAGTGATCATTTCTGTTTAATTTTTATAGGAAAAGATAAGTTTTATTAGAACTTTTAGGTTAATTTCTACAAGACTGTATAAAATTGTCATCATCTCCAGGGAGTGGGTATGGGTGGAGGTAGGAAGACTTATGGTTCATATTACGTTTGTCATTTTGGAATTTTCTATGTGCAGATTTAATTATAGAATAAGTATCATAAGTTAGAATTTACAAAGGAGCCAACACTAGAATAATGGAAGTAGGAGACATTTCTAAATAAGAGCAAAAGATAACTGGAGAATCTAGTGAATCCTGCAAGGAAGAAAAAAATTTACAAATTATCAGGAATAAACATAACAAGAGATGCCTTTTCTTGAAAGACATCAAAGAAAATCTAAGCAAATGGAGGGTTATACTGTGCTCGTGAATAGGTAAACTCAATACGCTGAGGAGGTCAGTTCTACTTAAGTTGATCTATAAATTCAATACAATTATAATCAAAATCTCAATACACATTTTTGTTGTGTGGTTTTGTTTGTGTGTGTTTTGTATATGAGTGTGTAAACACTATTAATTCTACAGTAAAGGGACAAGAATAGTCAAAACATGTCAGAAGAATAGAAACAAAGGAGGGGGCAGCTCACTTTATCAAATATCAAGGTATATTTATTAGAAACCACAGAAATTAAGACAGAAAGGCATTGGCTCAGAGGTAGACAGACCAAAGGAACACCACTGAGAATCTGGAAATATTGATTTATGAATGAATGAGGAACCATTCAAGAAAAGGTACCTGGAGAATTGATTATCATATGGGAAAAAGTAAAATGATTGACAGATATTGTCACCCGGTGTGTGAACACATGTGATGTGAACAGCAGCAGGTGGGGGAGGTTGTGGCGACCTCACACCTACATGTCCCTCCACCACTGTGTCATTGTCTCTAAATCAGCACTGCTCAGTGGGAACATAAGGTGAGTAGTATACATAATCTTGAGTTTTCTGGTAGCCACACTTAAAAAAGCAAAAAGAAATAAGTGACATGAATTTTCACAGTATGTTTCATTTGATCCAATATATCATAATTTCCACATGTAGTCAGTCATAAAAATATTGAAAAATATCACATATTTTTGTACCCAGTCGTGAAATCTGGCGTATGGCTTATATTTCCAGCACGTGCGCTTTGGGCATTCCCTGCCCGGGTGTCTGCGCGGCTGCTAAGTGCCACGTGGGAGAGCAGGGCTCTGGGTGGGCTCGGAAGCCTGCCTCACCTCTGATTCCTGTTCTGAAGCAAGTATCCCCACGTGCAGAGCCAATCCAGGAGGACAGCGCCTTGGCTGTGCACCACACAAATAAAGCCTGAGATAAATGACAACAAGATACAATATTTGCAGAGTATGGTTACTACTAAGAACTCCTCTACGTCAATAATAGGAAAAGAAGAAAATATGTTCAATCTCAGGGGCTACCAGAAAATTATTAATGACAACAATAACGAGATACTTTTTTCTACACTGCATCAGGAAAGTAAAAACACATCCACAGTCTGCAAGCGTGTGGGAACACGTTTTGGGGAAGGAAAGTGGACAAAGCCTGGTGTGACCAGGGCCAGCCTTCCGTCCTCCGCGGTGGTGCTCAGGCTGCTCCCTGCCGTCTCCCCGACAGGCCAGCGCTGGCGCAGGATAAAGGGTCTGTCGATGAAATCACTGGCCACAGCCCGAGACTCAGGATCTAGCGATGGGAAGAAGCAGGGCCCGCATAGACTCCTCCCTGTGCGTGTGGCCAGCACCACTTCCTAAAGGCAGTACCTGTACGGAATCCAGGAGAAATAACCCCTCCCTACTCTGTGCACTTGAGTGGCATGTCTTAATATATTCATTGACATATTTACCACCATCACCTCTGACGTGGTGCAAAGGATCTAGTATTTATTGATCTCTGTGTCTTTGAAGTCTAGCAAATGACCATTCATGTGATCAGGGGCTGGGAATAATGTTTGATGAATGAATCAATGACTGAATACGTGAGAAAATGCAAGGATGGCGACATAAACCCAAGGAAGTCTTTTTTATTTTATATTGATTTTATTTTTTTAATTTTTGTCATCCTTCTCCTAATGTGCATGAAAGTGATGACGTTTTTTAAAGCCCTGGTTTCTCCTTAAAGGCTCCATCAGCCTTGAGGTTCACATGTGTGGCACCTTAAGTGGCCAAAGCAGGGAGCCGAGGATAGGATCTTCCACCTCCAGATCACCCAGGCCGCGGCCACTTCACTTTTGGTTCTTTGCAGCCTGAGCCCAGACAGCCAACCGGCTCGGGTGTACTTACGGTGGCGACCAGTCTGTAGTCTGCACGGCTGTATGGCTTAAAGTCTAAACTGTTTTTCATTGGTGACCTTTATTATAACTTGGAGTATCTATATTTATACAGAAACCTCTCCTGGCTCATTTTAAGCAAAAGTACTTCTGTTTAGCAGTTTGCATTGTAAATTGGAGTGAATATGGCCGTAAGGACAATCATAAGTGTATTTCAGGCCTCAAAGTGTTGATTTCTTCACCTCAGAGGGCCTTTTCTCACGGAGCTGCTGCAAGAAAACCCCCTTGACGGAGATCACAGCGACTCCCTTAGGTCCAAGGAAGCCGTGGGCGGTCCTGCAACCCGTAAGCAAGGGCAGGGAGTGCAAATTTATTACATTTTCCATTGTCTGGGCTCCATATTCTAATTGAATGTCTGCTCTAAGAAATATGCTGCGAATGTTAACAAGAAGGGCTGACAGCCCTGGAAAGAGTTGACCCGGCACTGCCTCCTGTTTCCTGTAGGCCTACGCTCTCCTCCTCTGCTTTGATGTGGGTTTTGGCATCAAGAACTTTAGTGAGGATGCTTTGGAAATGGTGGGGCCAAAAGCAAGTGGAATAAATTTGCTTTCTGGGTTGATTTAGATGAATGAACTTCTCATTTAGAAAAAAATGCTGCTAAGTGTTTTTATTTATTCTTCTTAAAATACTCTAGATAATTGCAAAACAATTCCAGTTGCATGCTAATTCCAGTGTTGAAAGTGAGTGCCACATTGGGTATTCATTTCTGTGTTGGGAGTATTTTAGATTGAGCTTGAAACAGGGTGGGACTTGAGTAGTCAAGTGGTGCCTAATAGCAGTGATGCCAATGACGGTGAGGTGGCTGATGATGATAGTGACATTTTCGGGCCACATGCCAACCCCTGTACACGTTAGGTCACTGAACCTTTATAACCTATGAGGCGGGTGCCATTACTGGTTTCATAGGAGACGAACAGGAGCTCAGAGGGAGTCAATAACTTGCCCCATCTGTCACAACTCTTGAGAGGCCCAGCGAAATTCAAATCAAGTCACATAGCTAAATCTGGTTGTCTAAGATCCTGTTGCACATTTATAAAAGACACAAGTGTTCTGTCCTTAGATCAGTATTGACCTTCCCATTTCCAAGATGTTGCTTCCAGAAGTCCATTTATTTTCGTTATTTTGTTTGTTAGATACACATGTACTCACTACCTACAAATAACTAGGCGCATAGCAAATCCTGAATCTCTCTCTCTTCATTTTAAAATGCACTCATTTGGTTCAGATCGCCAATTATTCATTCAAATATGCCAATTAAACACTGTTTTCCTTTCTCACTGAATACAGCTTAGTCTAAACCTGGGTCACTGAATTCCGGAGATCTTCCCACCTTGAATTTATCCCACTCCCGTATTTTTTCTCAACCATCATTTTGCACAGCCCTGTGCAAAATAACATCCATGCCTCCTCATTCCTTAAGTTATAAAATACAAAATCTTTCCCCCCACATCCAAGGCTCCAAATAATTCGTTATTGAGTTACATCCTGCATAATCTAAAGGACGCATAAATATTAAAAGGCTCTGACAATTCTGTAATTAGGACATCTCAGATCTGTCTTGTCTCCCAGTGTCTGTACAAGTCCTTCATGCAGGAATGCTTTGAAGAGCAGACATCAGAGCAAGGACCTTATTTTGTTCACTTTCTTCCCTGAGAATTGAGTGGGAACCTCTGTATTAATCAAACACATCCCCAGGTTTCTAAGCCAGAGTCCTCCTGTAAACAAGAGTTACTATGGTAATGATGAGAAAATGAATTTCTCCCTATTTGATGTACGAAATCTAGAATTTAGGGCTTGGGGGCTTGCACTGGGCTTTTGGACATTTGTTTGTGCTCTGTGGTCTGAAAGATGCTCAGGTGACGCTCTCTCCAGTGCACACGAGCTCACAAGATCCCACTGTCTCAGGACCCCGCTCCCCTCCCTCTCACTCTTTCTACTGAAGTGCTGCTCCACTTAGTACTAAGGAAGCAGGCAATGACACTTGACAACACTCAGGAAGGACTTGGGAAGGAAATTCTAACAGAGAAGCCCAGATCAGATCCCGTCCCTTTCAATTCCACAGTCTTCTCCTAGGGAATATGTGTAAACTCAGTGTCTGATCTGCTCTCAGAAGAGGAAGCAGTGTCCCTCCTCTGAAGAAATGCCTGGAGTCCGTTTCCCCCTACTCAACAGACAGGACCCTGAGGATGTAAAGTCCAGAGAAAGAAAGCACTTCCTGTTTAGTTATTTCCCCTTCAGGCCTACTCCCATCTAAGCCCCATCTCCTGCCCTAGAATTCTCCCAGTGTGACTGAGAGTGCAAACATCCCACCCCCTTCAGAGGAAGACCCCACTCCACATTTGTAGGTTTACTCCCCAGAGTCTGGACTGTTCCCTGTAGAAAGTGCCACAGGCAAGCTGGCAAAGGCACATCCCAAGTTCATCCTCGGAAACCCCAGTCAGATCTGGTACATGTGATAGTGAAGATGTTTTCCCTCCATCCTGCCATCTTCTTGTCCCTGCTCCACATCTCCCGTGAACAAAGGCCCGTGTGCTCACTTTCAGGCCCATGCCTGCTGTGCAGACTGAGTGTTTGTGTCCCCCCAAATACATAAGTCAAAGCCCTAACTCCTGATGGGATGGTGTTTGGAGGTGGGGCCTTTGGAAGGCAGTTAGGTTTAGATGAGGTCATGAGGGTGGGCCCCCGTGGTAGGATTAGTGTCCTTGTAAGAAGAGGAAGAGACACCAGAGAGCTCTCTCTCTCTCTGTCTCACTGTCATGTGACAATACAGAAAGAAGGCAACCGTCTACAGGCCAGAAAGAAAGTCCTTACCAGGTACCAAATCTGTTAGCACCTTGATCTTGGACTTCCAGCCTCCAGAACTGTGAGAAATCAGTGTCTCTTACTGGAGCTACCGGTCTATGGTATTTTGTTACGGCAGCGCGAGCAGACTAAGACACCTGCATCTTGGGAGAAATCATTTTCAGGGACTTTCTAGTGTAAAAACGTATTTAGAAAGGCAATTATTTCTGAAGAGATACAAGCTGCAGAGATACAGCTCTGTTTTTAATGAAAACCAATGTTACATTACTTGGAGAACAGCTTATATTCTCGGAAGCACTTTATCTCAAGCCTCTGTTTTCCAGCATGGTCTATGTCTTGCTTTAGCCTAACCAAAAGGTCACTATAATGTTATTCCAAGAAAGTTGAGTACAAGTCCCGATATCTACAACATAACGAGCATCTTAGAAGCTTGAGAAACAGTTTTTCTAAGGTTTCTAACTCCAGGTTCTACTCCTCGTCAGAGACCAAGTTAAGATACACAATAGACATTTCCTCCACCACGAACACCACGAACAGGAAGGCCAGTTGACCACACATGTGGCCAGGCATGCTACTCCCCTCTGAGCCAGGCTCCTCGGGACCCAGAGGATGTGCTGTCCCGGGGCCCCCTCCTCACTCTAGACCACATTCTGTGAGCAGGGGTCTCAGAGTTCCCTGCCTCAGTGGGCCCAACCTGTTCTGGGCTTTATAGGCCACTGGGCCTGAAATGTGGTTAAGGCGAGATGTTGGGGGGACCCAGCCTCAGACACGCAGGCTCAGCAGCCCCTAAAGGTACAGGAGAAACTGTGGGTGGGAAGGTGAGGCAGGCGTTAGCCAAGGCTGGAAGCTCCCGTCTGTGGTTGTACTATCAGCCCCAGAAGTATTGGTGTTGGGCTGCCAGCGTGTCTACCTGTATGCAGTATCCAGAAAGCTAATACTTATCCCTGCACATATGACAGGCTGTATGTGTCTAGTTGTATTTCTAGACTTTTCTTCCATTAGTTTGTAGGTCTATTCATACATGAATGCTGATCTGTTTAAATGAACATCTTTACACTATGTTTTACTACTTGATCAAGCTGGTACCTCTCTGCAGCTCTCTCTTTTTTTCAGAGTTCTACCAATTCTGGCTTTATTTTTCTAAATGAAGTTTAAAATAAGCCTCTTGTTTTCTGTTATTGAGAGTGTGTTAAATATTACAATTAAGTTGGGTAGAATTGTACTTACGACGTGAGGTCTCCTCTTTCAGAATACCATACAGCTTTCTATGGAACCAAGTCTACTTTTTTATGAGTAGGTTTTGTGCATTTCTTTTTAAGTTAATTCCTAGGTATTTAATTTTTAAATTTTATTTAATTTTGATAAGTTTTTTTATGACTGTTTTAAATGAAATAATTTTTCTCATGAACAAATCACGTCTATTATTTAGAATGAGGGTGTGAAAACTGGTGTGTCAATTTCCTGCATAATTAACTTTAGAGAAAGCTGTCTCGTAGCCACTGCACATCTATGTCATTCTGCAGAATATTTAAATAATCCAATTTATTTTACTCTTAACAAACATTTATAGAGCGCTTATTATATCGTGGGTACTATTCTCAGCAATTTAAAAATATTAAAACACTTAATCCTCATGGACCTATGCGATCAGAACTACTATTTCCCCTATTATAGAGGTGACACCACTGAGCAGTAGCTACTCAGCCACTGTCACGCCTTAGTGGGCGTTGAGCCGAGACCGGGATGCAGGCCCAACAGCTTTAGAGTCTATGTTTGTAGTCACAGCACTGTCAACTTATTTACTTTCAAATAAAATTACATCTAAAATAATTTTTCTTTCTGTTGTACAGAAAGAATGAATGTGAATCTCTATGTGCTACTATTTATGTTTTGACAAAATCTGAAGAACACTGAGCTTTGTCTATTTCAAGTGCCAGCACATCAGTGAAGCTCCAGCCCCAGCACGCCATAGACTGGATGTGCTGTAGACAGCACGCAAAAACGTTGGATTATCGTGCAGATCTGCCTGCCAACACTGCCAAAACCTACAATCTTTAATAAATGTCAAGGAAGGACCTATTTTAAGTAATCATATGATAAAAAAATAGAAAGTCTGAAATATAAAGTCTTGCAATTTCTCTAAAATATTTTCCAAACATGGTTTGTTTTGGGCCAGAAGGTATTTTTGCACAGAGAAATTGACCCTATTAATGTCTGATGGCGTGGGACTCCATTGATTGCACTTTGACTGTGTCCTTTAGTGAATTTGTTGTATTTATTCATGTGTAACAGGATGGGGCTAGAGGCAAATTTGGGCAAGTCTGTTTTGTTTAGGCTGGGTGGACCTGGAGCCACAATGCTTCACTGCCCTCCCCTCCTTCCTCTCCTCCTCTCATACTCCACCCTCTCTTGAGGGTGCATAACATCGCAAATAAATAGCCTTAAAAAGAGAGTGTTTAGATTATTTTTAAGATAAGTATTTTTAACAATGTGTAGAGGTAGGAGAATGGAGACTGAAAATGCTAACTGACTTGCATTTGCCACCCAGATCTGGTAGCTGCAGCAGAACTTAATGCAGTGCCCTCTTCCCCACTGTAATGCAGCCTTCCTGGTTCCTTGTGATAATGCCTTACGCTGGTAGGAACTTACGAAGAGCATTCACAGTCCAAATCTTCTCAAGAACCCTAGGATAGAGGGATTATCTATACTAAAACGTGGAAGGGGTGGCCACAGGAGGAAAAGAGTGAGCTCTTGGTCATGTAGTTAGCAAGAATCAAGGATGTCTAACTGCAAGTACGTCACTTCTCATCCTCAGATGTTGATGTTGACTCAGTGTGACTATCACACAAAAATACCAGACCAAGAGACCAATGACACTTCTATGTAGTTCCTATAGCCAGGTTTTCAGTTTCACTGACCTTTTCTTTTGCAATCTCTAATCCCATCCTGTGTTAAACTCATCAAGTGCATTTTCCATCTCCAACATTATAACGTTCATATAGAAATGTTTTATTTGTGCCTTTTTCATATTTTCCATGTCTGAACTTAACTATGCTTATCTTTCCACTAGCCTTTTGAATTTGTGAAATACAGTTATAACAGTGAGTTGATGCCCTTGTCTACTATTTATCATCTCTCATTCCTGAGCCAATTTCCTCACTAGGGGTTGCAGTGCTTCCTTACATACCAATTAATTTTTGTGTGTGTATGTGTGAGGAAGATTAGTCCTGAGCTAACATCTGTTGCCAATTCTCCTCTTTTTGCTAAGGAAGACTGGCCCTGGGCTAACATCCATGCCCATCTTCCTCTACTTTACATGGGATGGCACCACAGCATGGCTTGACGAGCAGTGCGCCAGTCCACGCCCAGGACCTGAACCTGTGAACCCTGGGCCGCCAAAGCGGAGCATGCAAACTTAACCACTATGCCACCAGGCCGGCCCCCCTAGTTAATTTTTTATTAGATCCCAAACACTGTGAGTTTCACATTGTGGGGTCCTGGGTATGTTCTCTTGCTCTATTGGGTTTTGCACCTTGTTCTGGGATGTAGTAAATTATTGAAAATGACTTGATTCTTTCAGTTCTTACTTTAAAGCTTTGTGGTGGGACCAGACCCAAGACTAGAACCAATTTTGGCCCACTACTGATGTGTTTCAGTGCTGTGACCAATATCCTGTGGATTATAAGATCTGTCAGTCTGGTTGGTGGCAAACAAACTACTGTTGCCCTTCTTGCCCACTCCTGTGGCTGCGGTGGATGATTCCTTCCCTGGCCTCAGTGTTTCGTTCACACATGTGCAGACCTGTGCTCACCTGAAGATGGCAGGCGTCCCTCTGCAGATCCCTGGCCATCTCTCCATGCACCCTTCCCTCCCTGGGACTCTGCCCCCGTGGCCTCCCGACTCCCAGCCCCATCTGCCCTGCTCTGGGCTCCCTGCCTTGTCCCGTGGCCTGGGAATTTCTCTCGGCAGGTGCATAGGCAGTCGTTTTCTTATTCTAGGGCTCGCTTCATTGCCTGATGCCTTGATAACCATTGTTTCATGCCGTTTAGTTAGTTTCTTTAATTCTTTCAGTCAGGAGGATAAATCCGGTCCCTGTTATTCCATCTTGACCACAAGCGGCATTTTTTTAAGCAAAAAAAACATCTTTGGTGAAACATTTACACTGAATATATCATCCCAACTTTCTTCCTTCCTTCCTCCGGCCCTTCCTCCCTCTTTCTCTCTTTCTTTATTTCTAGCAGAGAGCATATGGTGTTTCATCCCCTCTCCCCACTTATCTGAGGTATTATTAGGGGCTGAATTGTGTCCCCCCAAATTCTTACATTGAAGCCCTAATCCCCAGGACCCCAGGGTGTGACTGTCTTTGGAAATATGGCCTTACTTACCTGAGGAGGTAATTAAAATAAAAAGAGGTCATTAGGGGGCCCTAATCCTGTATGACTGGTGTCCTTACGAGAAGAGAAAGTCAGAACACAGACATCCACAGAGGGAAGACCATGCGATGACACAAGGAGGAGACACAGCCACAGGAGAGAGGCCTCAGGAGAAAAAAATCCTGCCCACAACTTAACCTTGGACTTTCAGATTCCAGGATTGAGAGAATAAATTGTCCGTTATTTAAGCCGCTCCGTCTGTGGTACTTGCTGTGGCAACTCATGCATGTACTTTCCCTGGGCCACACTGGGGTTCTCTTACCTGTCCTGTGCCCATACCTGCAGACCTACCAGTAGTCCCCTAGGAGGGACCCCTGCTTAGCCAGCCTGGGTCGGGGTGTCCCCGCTGACCCGTCTTCAGGCTGGGGGCTGTGCTTAACTCCAGCTTCCTCGGCCCACATTTTTGGCTTCTGCTTTGGCCCCATTTTTACTGGATCCAGCCTCGCTCAGATGTCCCTGTCCTGCCACGGGCTGACCAGGTTTTGTGTGATCTGAAGCTTGTGCGATTCAGAGGGATCCTTTTCTTAAAAAATATCACACAATTACAAATGCAAAATTGCAAATTCAAAATTAGATGCAAACTAGAGGATTTAGAATGAAGGGAAAAAATCACGACAAATTTTTAAAAACCTGACGAATACCATGCATGCTTTCAGTCATTTTCTTTTGGTAAGAATACTTACTTCCAATCATATTTGAATTTTGGTATGATCAGAAATTTTAAAAATATAAAACCTAATCTCAAATTACACGTTAGCTAAACACATTTTTATGTGCTGTTGTTGTTTTGAGCTACATAATTGTATCATCAGATTGCTCCTACAGGAGACAAGACATCCTGCCACTCTCGGCCTTGTGTAGGAGTTTGTGGCTAGAACTCCAGTTTCTCAGGCTTTCTCTGTATCGTGTTGGAGGCAGCTTTGTCCGAGGTCCCAACTGGAACTGCTAGACATGTCAGATAGTCTGGCACATTCTGTTATGTCAGGGTGTGTAAAACAGTGACGTCACACAGACATCCCTGCTGTAGGAGGTGACACCGCAGTTTGGGGTTACCATTGAGAAGCAGGACACTCTAGTTGAATAGAAGAGAAGTGTGTTTGTCTTTGTGTGTAATTGTGCCCGCCGCATAATTGAATCTGATTCTCAGAAGGAGGGGACTTCTGTTCAAGCAAGCAGGAATCACCCCGTGTGCGATGTCCGGGAAGTACAGCCTGTTCTAGAACACTCTTAGTGTGTGCGTTCCTGCTTTGTCTCAGGACATTGTGGACCTCATTTCTCCTCCCATTCCTGCAGATATCCAACGAGAGGCACCTCGGGAAGCCCTCATGTCTCTGTGTGACTTCTGCCCCTCATCTTTGCGTCCAGATGCCTGGTGAAAGGCAACATGCATACCCACGGTTGATTTTGAAAAGCCGTTTCTGCTTTGGGGCAGCTGGCAGTGACCTAATTGTACTTAAGAATGACTGCAGACCACACAAATGTATCCCACTGAACCTGGTTTCTTAACCCAGTTTATACCATCTCCCACCCCCCCTTTGCTTGAACCCCAATGCCTGCAGTCCTACCAATGCTGCTGAAATCATGGCCATGCACAGAAGGGACCTTGGAATGGAAAGAAACAGTGTCCTGAACACATGCAGTTGAAATATCTTCCTTTTGCAAATTTTGCCAAATCCACAAATATATGGATATGAGTCCATTGTGAGGGCCCTCTCCAGGTCTTGGACGGGGCCTGTGCAGGGGCAGGTCTCTGAGGCTGACACTTTAGGCTGCTCAGTAAATCCGCCCTTGTGTGGTGCCTGTGCGACCCCGTAGGGGATGAATGTCCAACATCCAGTCCCATCGTGTGCCCCGCCATAAGGAAACTCCCACATGCAATTGTGTTGAGCACAGTCATCTCTTTGCTGGACCTCAGACACTGAGCCTTTCTCAGCTTCCGAGGCGCTGGCCCCCCTGACATCACAGCTCCCCCCAGCACCTCACAGTGCATCACAGTCCTCCCTGGGGGCTCCTGTCTCAGCCTGCACCCCTCCTCAGTGGGCAGGGCTGGGCCTGCTCTCCTGCTTCACCTTGCAGAGGCAGAAGGACTGTAAATGCACCTCAAACAAGACAAAGATAGGTACAGAAAGTAGTGATTCTTTGCAAAGGAGGATAATTTTCAGGATCAATTGTATGTGTCAGAGACTTGGTGGTTTACCAAATACTTTCATATAATTTTCCTCCTGACTCTCCCAGCAACCCACGGAGGTATGGGCAGTTTTCTCCAGGAGGCTTAGTCTGCTGGGCCACTGTAACAGAGTACCACAGACAGGGGGCTGAAACAACAGGCATTGATTTCTCACTGTTCTGGAGGCTGGAAGTCCAAGATCAGGGTGTCAGGACGGTCAGTTCCTGACTTTCAGATGTCCTTCTTCTCACTGTGTCCTCACACAGCGGAGAGAGAGAGCTCTAGTGTCTCTTCCTCTTCTTACCCCATCTTATCCCATCACGAGGGCCTCACCCTCATGACCTCATCTGACCTAATCACCTCCCAAAGGCCTCACCTCCAAATACTATTACACTGGGGGTAGGGCTTCAACATATGGATTTTGGGGGGCACAATTCAGTGCATAGCACTATTTCATAGATGTGAAAACTGACACTCAGAGAGGTTTATAAATGACCTGAGGCCCCAAGCTTGGGGATGCAGAGCCTTGACTTACATTCAGGTGCTATGACATAGACACAAACTCTAGCAAGTACACTGTGAAGTCCCTTATTTAGGATGTAAAGTCCCCAGGGCAAGGATCTGTGCTTTGTTGGCCTAAGTTCGCCAAGCCCCTCTACACAGGTATCCTGGATGAATGAGTGTTCACTTGTCAGTCTGTATAGGCTCCCACTCTCCTAAAGAGGAGGACTCAAATGAAACATCATGATAAAAAATGTGAAGTGTGTGTAAAATATTAATTAAAAATGATGTTCAATTCTCAACTTCAAATCATTGGGAAGTTAAAAGTAAGTTTTTATTTTCTTCCCATATTTGTTCTTTCTGATATAATAAATATTGGATCTAGTTTATCACTTCATAGAACTTTCTAATGACCTGTTTCCAAGAAATTCACCTTGCACTGTTAGTCTACTTATACTCAATGTTATCTAGTCCACACTTTCTGAAAAACAAGATACATTTTTTTAAAAGTAACATCTCCAGGATTATAAAAGTAATTTGGCCTTTGGCATTTTTTTTTAAGTACATAAAAAGCTTTGGTTCCCCAGGGAACATTTACAGGAAAGTTCACAGAATTTGAAAACAACCAGAATTTATTTCTTTTCCTAGAACTCTCAAATGCATCAAATACAGCAGACACAAAACAAACCTATAAAAATAAAAATAGATTGTGTTGATGACTGTTGGGAAGGATAACATAGAACGTGTGACTTCATTTAGGAGAAAGAAGAAATCTATATGGTTAAACTCTAAACAGTAATATGCTCAGGAGGGTAGTATATTCAACCGGGAAAGAAGGCCTTGCCCGGAATCAGGACATACGTAGAACATGGGAATGTCAAGGAACTCATGCATTAGTGTTGTGGTTTTGCCCATGGTATCTTCCCATAGACGCCATCCCTCTAAGGCCATGCTTTGATGTCTGATGTCTTTGCAGGTCAAAGTGAGACTTCTTCCTCTATGATTTCTACCAAACTTAACTTCTGCCAAAATAATTAAATAACCTTCCACTCCCAAGAAAAGCCTTTCTCCCTGTTCCTCCCCGAAAAACGCACGTGGAGTCACCCTTCTCTCTTGAGATTCACCAGGTCTTTGGAATTCTACAGCCAGGAGATGTGGAGGAGTATTCTACTCAAAGAAGTTTAGCTAGTGCTGGATTAAGTCATGGAAAACAGACTTGTTTCCAGAAGAATCTCAGAGTGTTTAATGTGCCCATGTGCAGTGGAACACGTTGGTCAGGCGTGCTGTGGAATGACTCCAGTTTGGGTTCATCTGGTGTTTTCTCATGATTAGACCAGGGCTGTGGATTTGAGGACGAAGACCACAGAGGTGACGTGCCCCTCCCATCACACCAGGTCAGGGGTCCATGATATGAACAGGACTTAATACTGTGCTGTTAACTTGATCACCTGGCTAAGGGTGAGTCTGCAGCGTCCCCACCTCATGTTACTGCTGTCCCTTTCTCTTCTTGTTCACTGGTCACTGAGTCCATCTCCACCTCCTAGGAGGACGAAGGAGTTTCTAAGAATTTATTAAATTCTCAACATAGGTTAAAACCATGAGCGTAATTGATAAATATTTTGGGGATACTTTGAGGTTATGCAAATTTCCTGTGTCCCCTTGCAGTCTCACCACTACTGCCAGCATCAGCAGTGGACCAGCAGTTATGACTGTGAGGTTCCAGTGCTGATTTCCCATTTCTCACGTTCCTCCTGTCTGTTTATTGGAATTCTTCAGTAATGAGAATTTTTCTGTTCTTATTTGTTTGTTTATTTATTCAGTCGTGTGTCTATATCAGCGTGGACCATGGGTATTATTTATTCAGTCATTCATCTGTATCTGTGTGGAGCATGGGTGTCATTTATTGTCATTCATCTGTATCAGTGTGGACCATGGGTGTTGTTTTATTTAGTTTTTCAATTGTATCATTGTGGACCATGGGTATTTTAGTCAGTCATTCCTCTGTATCAGTGTGGACCAAGGGTGTTATTTATTCTGTTGTTCATCTGTGTCAGTGTGGATGACAGGTGTTATTAATTCAATCGTCCATCTGTACCAATGTGGACCATGAGTGTTATTTGTTCTGTTGTTCATCTGTATCAGTGTGGACGACAGGTGTTATTAATTCAATTGTTCATCTGTATCAGTGTGGACCATGGGTGTTATTTTATTCAGTCATCCATCTGTATCAGTGTGGACTATGGATGTTATTAATTCAGTCATTCATCTGTATCAGTGTGGACCATGGGTGTTGTTTTATTCAGTCTTTGTAATCCAGCACTGCATTATTTTTCAGTGGCTCACATTGTCCCGGCTCTGCCCACTGGGATCTCTCTGGTTGGCTCTTGTGTTCTTTTCACATCCTGCATCCTATGTTTTTTTTGCTTTTGGAGCACTTCCTTCCTTTCTGGCACTATGAAATACTCCAGGCTCATCTTGTATTTTCTCTGCGCCAGCCCTAGCAGCAGCCATTCTCCAAGGATCCCTGTTTCCTTTATCAGAGAATGGGGTTAGAAACCACAGTTGGGGCTCAGGGTGTGCTGTTGCTTCTGGGCTGTCATTGCGTCTGGACTTTCTCAGTGGGCAGAGCAAGGGAGTACATGTGTGTATACTCACCTGTGTATACACATCTGTATTTATTTCAATGTATAGCTATCTGTACATACTTATATATTAAGATACACATGAATTCATATCGATGAATTTGACTCAAATAGGGCACCACAGCCTCATTCTAGCCTCCTTGCTGGCTTACCCACAACTTCTTGGTCTGGCAGTGAAAATCTTGCACTCTCATTATCTACAAAATATTTACCGGTTTGTTTAGATCTGTTCTACATGTAAAGTTGTTTCAGAATTGCTAGAAAATACTGTGGTGAGAAACAAATTTACCCACTGGAGTATTTGTATGCAGTTCCTTTGGTCTTTAGCCTTAGCGTGTCTTGTCCAACGCTCCATTCCACAAGTTCCTGAGGCCAGTCTGCTTTCCTCACCCGTTTACTGTAGTTGTGTCATACAGTCTGAGGTCTCCTCGCATGCATACAGTTACATCAAATCTTTGTGGTACAGCTTATGGGTTTTCAATAAAACATATTCATGTGTCAACCAACATAGTCACATCCCACATGCAGAGGAGTTCCCTCACCCTAAAATTCCCTACACAGCCCCTCTGTAATAACCTCTCCCACTCGCCTCTGCCTCCTGAAAACCACTCATCTGTTTCCTTTCTCCATAGCTTTTTCCAGAAGAAGGTATATAAATTGAATCATACCATATTTAACCTTTTAGATTTGGCTTCTTCCATTTAGCAAAATGCATTTAAGATTCATCCGTCCAGCCAGCCCTGATGGCCTAGTGGTTAAGTTTCGCTCTCACCACTTCGGCGGTCTGGGTTCGTTTTCCAGTCTCGGAACCATACCACCCGTCTGTCAGTTGCCATGCTGTGGTGGCGGTGGCTCAGATAACAGAACTAGCAGGACTTACAACTAGGATGTACAACCATGTACTGGGGCTTGGGGGAGAAGAAAAAAAAGATTCATCCATATGAATGCTTCAATCAACAACTTGTGTTTTGATTGCTAGCAGCCGTTCATTGTATGAATGCACCACGTCTTGTTTATTCATTCATCTATTGAGGAGTATCTGAGTTGTTTCCATATTTGGGCAATTGTGAATAAAGCTGCCATAAACTTTAGGGGAAGCCTTTTGTCTGAACATAAGTGTCCGTTCCTCTTGAGTAAATATTATGAAAGAGATTGTTGGGTCATATAGTAAGTATAAGTTTGCTTTTATAAGAAACTCCCACACGATTTTCCAAAATGGCTGTATGATTTTGAACTCAGAAAGGCAGTAATGTCCCTTTTGTTATGTATCTTCATGATCTTTTGGTATTGCCAGTATTTTTATTTGAATAATCCTAATAATGTTAGGTAATTGTGGTTCTAGTTTGGATTTCCCTAACGAATAATGACATTGTGTATAATTTCAGATACTTATTTGCCTGCCATCTTTTATCTTCTTTGGTGAAGTGTTTGTTCAGATAATCTGCCCATTTTAAAATTTAGGTAGTTTTTTTCGTTACTTTAGACTTTAAAGAGTTCTTCATACATTCTGAAAACAAAGCTTTTATTAAATATATGATTTTCACATATTTTCTTGTTTGGTCTGCGGCTTACCTTTTCACTCCTTTAAAAGCGTATTTTGCAGAGAAAATATTTTTAGTTTTATAACTAATTGTCAAGGTCAAATTTTTCTTTTATGGATCATGTTTCTGATGTCACCTCTGAAAACTCATCTCCAAACCTAGAGGCACGCAGGTTGTCCCCTATATGTTCTTCTAAGTTTTATGGTTTTACATTTTACATTTAAATCTATGATGCATTTTGAGTTAATTTTTCTATGAAGTGTCAGATTGCTGCTGAGGCTTATTTTTAACGTAGGGACGTCCAATTATCCCCACACCGTTTGTTGAAAAGACGATTGTTTCTGCACTAGATTGTCTTTACACCTTTGCCAAAATTCTCCTTCTGGGCTCTCCATTCTATTTCATTTATCTTACATGTATCCTTTCACCAATACCCACTGTGGTGTTAGTATCATGCTACATAGTTTGATTACTACAGTGTTCAAGTCAGTCTTGAATTTGGGTAAAGTGAATCCTCCAATTTTGTTCTTTTTCAGAATGGTTTTAATTTTTCTATTTTCTTTCATTGCCATATAAATTTTAAAATCAGCTTGTTACTATCTACAAAAAAAACCTTGCTGAAATTTTGATTTTGTGTTTGAGTTGAATTTATAGGTCAAATTAGGGAAAACTAAAAATATTAGCAATGTTGAGTCTTCCCAAACATGAGTATGATTTATCCTTCCATTACTTTACATCTTTTTTAAGAAATTTCTTTCATCAATGTTTTGCAGTGTTCAGCATATGGATCCTTTACATATTTTGCAAGACATATCTATTTCATTTTTAGGGCTATTTTAAATGCTATTGTTTTGTGAATGTTGAATTCCAATTGTGCATTTTTGCTAGATAGAGATGCTACTGACTTTTTTATATTGCCTTTGCATCTTGCTACATTTGTACATTTCTAAACTTACAATCTTTCCAGGAGTTTTTTGGGTATGTTCTCGTGGATTTTCTTCATAGACAATGAGGTCGCATAAGAATATAAACACTTTTATTTCTTCCTTTACAATCTGTATGCCTTGGTTTTATTTATTTTTTGTTTGTTTACTTTCTTTTCATCCTATTGCTCTAAGATTTCCAGAATGATGTTGAGTAACAGTGGCAAGATAGGACATCCCTGCCTCATTCTCAGTCTTAGGAGAAAAAGATTCAAACTATATGTTTTAGCTGTAGATTCTTCTTAGATGATCTCTATTATATGAGGATTCATTCTATTTCTAATTTATTGAGAGATTTTATCATGAATAGATGTTGAATTTTGTCAAGTAATTTTTCTGCAATCTTAATATGTTGAACTGGTCTTGCATTCCTTACATGAATCCCACTTGGTCATATCGATTACCTTTTTCATATATTGCTAAATTGATTTGCTAATATTTTCATGGGGATTTATGTGTCTATATTCATGAGGGATGTTGTTCTCTTCATTTTTTCTTGTAATGTATTTTTTTTTCTGATTCTGGTGTTAGGATATTTCTGGCTTCATAAAGTATGTTGGAAAATGTTCACTTCTTTTCTATTTTCTGGAAAACATTTGCAAAATAGGGGTTATTTTTTCCTTAACTGTTTGGTATGGTGAAACCAAGTGGATATGGAATTGCCATTTGGGTATTTTTTGGGGAAAACATGCACATATGTAGTAGGTAACCTGACGACTGTATATATATTTATATATGTGTGTATATACATATATATATATATGTATATATACATATAATTTCCAGCTTATCTATATCTTCTTCAGTGAGTTTTGGTAATCTGTGACTGAAAAAAGCAATTGGGCCATTTCATTTGTTTTCAAATCCAGAGTCGTTCCTGCTGTCTCCTGTGACCCTTCACTGTCTGTGAGTTCAGGAGCACTGTACCTCATTCATCCTTGATATTGGTAATTCGTGCCTTCTCTACTTTCTCTCTTTCTCTTGGTCATTCTTTCTTGAAGTTTATCAAATTTATTGTAATTATTAAAGAAAGTTTCTGCTTTTATTGATGTTCTCTATTGCTTTTGTGTATCCAATTTTATTATTTTCTACTCTAATTTTATTATTTCCTTCCTTCTGCTTGTTTTGGGTTAAATTTGCTCTTCTTTCTATAATTTCTTAAGGTGGAATGTTATATTACTGATTTTAGATATTTTTATTTTCCTACGTTAACATTTAAGACTTTGATTTGAGGCTGTAAACTCCTCAAGTGAATGAAACAAGCCTGTTCCTGTTTTGGTAAGCACAGTCCGTAAAGAAATGTGGCCTCGTTTGCTTTAATATTTTTTCTTAGGAACACAAAACTAAGGAATTTTCTATCTTTCATCACCTCTTTCAATGATTTGGCTTTGTCACCTCGTCCTTTTGCTAGCCCCTGTGCTTAAAAGATCACTTGTCTACAATGAAGAAGGGAAATCCTCTGCCCTCGGCTCGACTAGAGCATTCTGAGTGAGTGAACGGATGAGATGCTGAGGGCTTTTGGCTCCACGTGGTAACACAGCCTTCATCTGCTGAGAGTGGAGAGGCAAATGGGGTGGCTTTTATGTGCAGTGGAATTGTCAACTTATTTTTTAGTAAATGTGTCAAGCCTTTTGAAATCTTTCATTTATAATGGACTGGAGCAGTTCAATTGTCTTCGTTGGTTATTTAATAGCCATTTTATTGTTTATGTGTGGGTGAAAGACCAAATGAATCTTTTAACAAAAGTTTCGCAAGATTTTACAATGAACAGCTGGCTTTTACTGACTAGATATTTTTACAGGTACATTGAATTTAAAAATGAAAGATCCATCTCATGATCAGAATTTTTTTCATATACACTTAGATATATAAATGTGTATATATATGATCTATGTACACAAATGTCTATTCAATTTATGAGCTTGAAAAAACCCACATCACCTTATAAGCGTGGGGATGGGAGTCGGGGTGAGATGAAATTGAGCAACTAAGGCTCCAAGAACAATTTTATCCTTTCTTAACCTCGTTAATGAGAAGAAGTTGTACAAATATTTTAATTTGTCTATATTCATGAGGGCTATTGTTCTCTTAATTTTTTCTTGTAATGTATTTTTTTTCTGATTTTGGTGTTAGGATATTTCTGGCTTCATAAAGTGTGTTGGAAAATATTCACTTCTCTTCTATTTTCTGGAAGAGATTTGAGGAATTGGGGTTATTTCTTCCTTAAATATTTGCTACATATTTTAACCTGAGGAAAAGAGCTTAATGTCCATGGTAGGACATTTCTGAGTTGAAGTCCCAGCTCAGCAGTGTCGGGCAGTATGACCTCAGGTGAGCTGCCTAATATTGGCTGAGCTTCCTATTCCTTCTCTAAAACCAGGGGACCAATCTCCACCTGTGTAATTGACTCTGTCTGGCCCTGTGTTCAAATGTCACTGTCATTGGCACAGTTCACCTGACACATCCAGGTGACTGCTTCCCGACACCAGGGAGGGTGCCCTTACGGATCTTCTTAGGTTGTCTAGGGACACGTGACTGGTTCTAGTCAATGGTCTGTAGGCAAAAGTGTAGCATTTAATAGGCAGCAAGAGGCTTCCTGGAGCTCTTCCTTCTTCTACCAAGGTAAACAGATACACTCCAAGTTGTGGCTGTTTCAGTAGAGTAGGTCCCAGAGGAGGACGACACCGCACGCAGGTCTCAGAGGACTCAGGATGGACTTGTAGCCTGAGCAGTAGATCACATTTTGTTGTTTCAAGGCACCGAGATGTTGGGTTATTTGTCACCATAGATTTATTAAACTTAGCCAAGCCAAGAGACCGTCTCATCTTATCATCCGTATCAATAATGCCTATTTTATGTATTTCATCTTATTCCACATATTTCTTTTCCTGTAGCTTCCATTTCACTAATTATTACTTAAGTTGTATATGAATGAATATTACAACTATATTTTCATTGCTATGTGTTCTTTTTCTAATAGCCTAATTTTGATTGATCATTTTTTTAATCATGCCATTTACTTTTCAAGCATTTTGCATGTGACTATTCTATATTTGTTGTCCTTAGGGATGTAATCTGTTATTTGTTGTTTCTGTTGACACTCATTCCAGTGGTTTGCTTTCTCCCAGCTTTTGTGAACTTGTATTACAACCTCACTGCTTAATGTTGGCAGTGAGAGCCCGGTGAGTATAAACTGCTGATCAGAGAAGTGTCCCCCCACCCCACTCTGAGTGTGTGTGTGTGTGTGTCTGTGTGTGTGTGTGTGTGTGTGGCTTGACTCAGCTTTCTGGTCAACCTTGCTCTTCTGCATATGCCTATTTCCAAGGCTTAGTTTCTTGATTACTGTGGACATTTCTTTCAGGGCAACTCAGCCTCTCCCACTCTCCTGGCTCCAGTGAATCCCATCTCCTTGATGTTCCTGCATCAGCCCATTAATGTGTGTGTGTATGTGTGTGTGCATGTGTGTGTGGTCTGCTTTGTTTGAAAGAGGCAGGAACTTGGAGACCTCCTTTCATATTTGAAAAAAAAAAGGTCAATGTTTCAAAAATTATGCCTATACCTCACTGTGTTCCCCCTAGGGCACTAGAGACATTATTTAAAAAACTTCATTGAGTTGCAATTGACTTACAATAAAATACATATATATACATGTCATAGATATGACTTACAATAAAATACATATACATATAAATACATATATATACAATAAAATACATATATACCACTTACAGTAAAATACATAAACACATTTTATTTATAATAAAATACATATACAATGTAAACAATTTGATATTTTGTTGTATTTTTACACCCATAGAACCAACACCACCACCAAGATGATGAGCATATCCATCACCCCTAAATGTTCCCTGTGCCCCTTTGAAACCCCCCCTCCACTTGCTACCTCTCCCCTTCTTAGGTAACTACTGATCCTCTGTTACCATCAATTTTGCATTTTCTAGAATTTCATAGAAATGGAATCATACACTATGTATGTTTTTGTCTGCCTTCTTTTACTCATTATAATTATTTTGTGTCTCATACGTGTTGCTGAGTTGTATTCCATTGTATGGCTATATCACAGTTTGTTTATTCATTTTTTCATCTGTTGATGGACATTTTGATTGCTATAGTTTTTGTCTATTACAAATAGAGCTGCTATAAACATTCATGTACAAGTCGTTATAGACATGTGATTTCATTTTTCTTGGGTAAATACTCTGGGAGTGGAATGGCTGAGTCTTATAGTAGTTGTATATTTGACTATATACAAGAAAAAGCCAATCTGTTTTCCAAAGTGGTTGTACCATTTTACATTTTTATCAGCCATGCATGAGAGTTCTGGCTCTTCCGTGTTTTTGCCAATGCTTAATGTAGTCAGTCTTTTTAGTTTTCACCATCCCAATAAGTGTGTAGTATCTCATTGTGATTTTAACCTGCATTTCCCTAATGACTGGCGACACTGAGCATCTTTCCACATGTTTATTTGTCATCTGGATATCTTATTTGATGAAGCATCTGTTCACATATTTTGGCCATTTTTTAAATTGAGTTGTTTGTTTTCTTGTTACTGTGTATTGAGATTTCTTTATATGCCCTGGATTCAAGGTCTTTATCAGACGTATTTCTTATAAATACTATCTCCTAGTCTGTGGCTTGCCTTTTCAATATTTAAACTCATTGTTTCAGCTCATTTTATCCTTTCATTCTTTTAGCTCATACAAAAGAGAAGTTGCAGTTTTTAATGTTGATAAGGTCCAATTGATCATTTATTTTATGAATTATGCTTTTGGTATTGTATCTAAAAAATCTTTGTTTAACCCAAAGTCAAAAAGATTTTCTCTTATGTTTTCTTTTAGAAGTTTTATAGTATTAGGTCTTACATTTAGTCCTTGGATTAGAGACTTTTGATTCTCATTTTACTGAGTAAACTGTGGACAAGGCAGGCATTGAATTAGACCCTACTTTCCTCAAAGTATGATAAGTGGGTTGGGAATGGGGCAGCTGATGGAGAGTAAAATGCAGCAGAGAGAAGCCCAGGGCAAGCAGGAAAGTGAAGGTGCCTCTCGTGCTGTCCATTCTTCTAGACGTGTTATGAGAGGATTTTTTAGGAGAGTATAAATTACCGTTACAACAACAACAATAAAAACATCAAAACTACTTTCAGAGCAGTGTAACTTGAGGAAAAAAAAGCCAACGGGTTTTTAAAAATCATAATACGCATTTTTTGTGTAGGAACCCTTTTGGATGTGTTTATTCCCCAGGACCCCACCCTGCTCCGGGCCTCCAGCATTCTGCCTGGGGTCTGCTTCTTTAGAATGCCCGCCTCCCAGGGAAGGACTTCAAGCAGCCTCCCTGCGTATTGTAAACCCAGCTGCAGATGCCTCACTCGGGAGGGTCCCTCCAGAGTCTTTTCTGAAGGACTGAATCTGTGGTCTGCCCTCTAAACCCTCACAGTGCTCCGATCCTCCCTGCAGCCTGCTCGCTGCTTGCGTGCGAGGCACTGCAGGATTAAACGTTGGGACGTTGTTAGAGCAACTAAATAAAACTCTGTTTCTGCAGTGACATTTTGGCTTGTATGAACATGATAGTGAAAAGCTACCTTAATACCTTTCTCAACTGGGGCATTAGAATCATTTATATTCAGCTATTTTTATTTGTCAAAAAAAAGGAAGAAGAAAAAGAAGCCTTGCCTCCTGCTTGTCTTCTTTCAAAAGGTTAAAACTGCAACACGAAAATGTGAAGGAGGAATCTCCCCAGTCTTCGTCTTTCTACAGGGTGCCTTTTGCTGCAGTTGTCACCAACGGGCTTTGCCAGTACTTATGTGACATATGCAGTCTAGACCCTATGTCAGGCAAAGGACGAGAGGAGGGGACATGCTCACCCACTCTAAGTGGCAGAGACGACCTCACAGCCCCTGTGGGAGAGTCATCTTAGATGGTATCTATTTTAGAATTCAGAAATCGAGGTTCTGAGAGTTCAACTAACTTGCTTGAGATCATGCAAAAACAGAGCAGAGCTGGGGCCTGAACTCAGACATGTGGCTCCAAAGCCAGTGCCTAAAAACAGAGAACAGATCAAAACTCTTGAGTTTATTTTCACTTGGCATTTTTAAAGGACTTATTTCTCGGTAGCAGAAAGATGCTTTTTGTGAGATCATAGCACCAAGATTCGAATGTCTTGTTGCCCTATTTTGCTGTGTGATCCTGGAAATGTACTTCCCTGTTCTGTACCTTAATTTCGTTATAAAATGATCTTTAAATATACTGTAACCACATAGCCCCTGGCATACCTTACATATGAGACAGCCAAAGTAGAGTATTTTTTAACCATCTACTCCCTATGTGACCAAATTATTTTCAGTAATAGCCATAGAATAATCAGCAGTAATTACTATTTTCTAGATTCATTCTTTAATGATAAAACAATTAATTTAAAAAGGAATAAGTTTCATCTTAAAATCCATTGGTTGTATTCAGTAGAATATTGAATATATGAACTAAAATAAATTCTCACTAATCAAGGAGACCATGCCGCCCAGTGTGCGCCCTGCTTTACTCTTCTGTTCAATTTTAAACAGAAATGAGAACTCCAGGTGGCCATGCAGAATGACAGACTCCGAGGAAGGCAGGTGTTTCTCTACCTTCTAATCATGGTGCTATCATTGCTGATTCAGAAGCTGCTGCCGACAACTCAAGAATGTGTCATACTCGGAAGGGGGGGCGGGGTGGGACACACACCCTGCCCTCAAATCCATCTTGAATGGTTTCTGAGCCTTGCAAATTTACTCCAGAAGTGAGCGCTTGTGGCAAAATCCTCCAACCGTGGACCCAACAACAGATTTTGGGGAAAGATTATTTATCACTTTTAGAATTGCCCACAAATGATGATAATCATAACCAGACTGACTTGCATTCAGTTTCATTGTTGTTTTTAAGTTTTTACAAATAACGCATTATTACCTGCACCTGGGACACACTCCCACTGCCCTTGGTACAACACCACACATGATCCATTTCTGTATGGTTCCATTTTGGTAAAACCACACGTTGTTAGAGACCTTCAGGTCAGCTTTCCTCACGTGCAATCTCTACCTGTCTGTCTCCACAAAGTCCCTGTCCTCGCAGCAGCGTTAGAAGTGAGGGTTAACAAGCGAGCCATGTGCCCCTGAATCCATGTCTCTGCATGGTGTTGACGTGTGGTGATAAACTTGTGTCTTACTCCTCTCATGCTGGATAAGCAGTAAGGTCCAACTCTGGGCCTAGTGATGACCTACCAATCATGTGTCCTCTTCTCTTCTCAGAGAAAGTCTCTATTTTCCAACTGTAATTAGGAGAAAGTAGACTTTTAAGAGAGGGAAGACCCCTTGCATTGTCTTTCTTCTAGCAACCGCTCAGACTTAGCAAACATGGGCTGAATATTGACTATGTGAACTTAACCTGTTAACTGAGGTCTCGTACCCTCTACAGGAGGAGGTCACTGATAGTTACTACCTTGTTGCAGGGGACTGTCATTCTCTCTTTATGAGATTAAGTGGAGGCTTTTGTCAAGGACACCTAGTTAAGAACAGAAGAGATCCTCCAGATGTCCAGGAGCCAGGCTGCCTTGATGTCAGGTGGAGCGCATCCACACATACAATGGTCGGTCTCAGGTGAAATGGCACAGCCAGCAATTTCAACCCACAGCTGCCCCTGGGATAGCCCTGCTTGCTTCAGGGTGGGGTGCAAGGTGTTGATTTAATCTCCAAAGCTGCGCTTCTGCTTGAGCTCAGAGGAGTGACCCCACCCAGCTGGAGAGGCGCCAGGCCACCATTACTCAGACTTCTCCTCCCCGAGGAGTGGTGTTGACAGCCGGCTCCACAGGCATGTGGGCAGCCTCACCCCAGGCCCAGACCGAGGCCCCGTGGGTCCCCGCCAACACGCCCAGCGAATGCTCACGTCTCCTGTGTGACTGTCTCAAGGAGGCTGCGGAGGGGTTTTGTGTGCGGGTGGTGGGGAGACAGGATTCCCCGGGGAGCTGCTCACCGTGGCGTGTTTTCCTCGCTGGATGGCATCTCTGTCCCAGGTAGACCATGAACTCCCCAGTGCAGGCATCATGCAGCTCCATGCCTCGATTTCCTCTGCGGCCCCACTCTCACTACCGTGGCCTATTTTCTCAAAAGAAAGAAAAACAGATTGTCAAGTTGAATGAATTAATTGGTAACTTTTTCCTTAAATGTGTCATTTGAGAATCCTGAAGCCGTTTTGATCTGGCCCCAGGAGAAACATTCGCCCCTTGCGTGTCCATCTCTTGAACAAGGCTTTTCAGTGTTATTTGCAACCAGCCATCTTTAAATTTGATGTGAGATAGCAGTTTTCTGATAGTTTAGGGAACACTGAATCAACCACTCATGCCCCAAGGGAGGGTGCAAAACCTAAAAATAACAAGCATGCTTTAGGAGTGGAAATTCCTTGACACAGAGAACAAGCTGTGTCTGACTTCAGCGTCTGGGATCGCCCATCTTTGCTGTAAGAGCACGTTCCTGTCCCTCATTCCTTGGGTCTCCCTTGGCCTCCGGCAGCAGGACTCAGCCCTGGGCTGGGCCTTGGGAGTAGTGCAAACAGGTGCACACCCCCCCATGGTGCACTACCAGCGCTGGGGAGCAGGGACTGGGCTGCTGGGTTCTCCTTTCTCCTGAGTGTTTGTTAATGTTCTCATGTTTATTTGTACCATTACCTATTTTATTCCTGAAACTTTGAGTTTCAAATTTGAGCTAGAATGTGAAAATTAAAAAGCCTCAAACGTGAATAGATAAAAGATACATTTTATACTGGTTCTGGCAACTCAATTATTATAGATAAGAGAAAACTTTTTAAAAAAATAAAAGCACCTTCATTCTGCCCAGTAATTACCTTAATTTTAATAATTGAAAAAAAAACAGATCATCTAAGCTGAAGGTGAGATCCAGGTAACTTTACTTACAGATGATGTTCATGTCTAAATGGCATACTTATAAAACTATACTGACAACTGTTGGGGGCGCAGGAAGTTCTCTAAGAGCAAAGGATTGGGTATTGTTTAAGATAAATAAGTTTGGAAAAATTGTCTGTTCTCTGGAGTTGGGGGGTGTCTGTTTTTCATCTTATTTATTTTTCTCTCATTTTATCTGATGAGGTTTCATATTCTACCCACAAAAGTCCACTTTAAAAACATATTATTTTTCATAAAAATGTTTATATAAAGCAGAAAATTCAAGTGCCATAGAATAATATACTAGGGCAAGCATGTCTGCTCTCCCATGCCCACGTTGGGTTCCAAGTTCCCCCATCCCCACTCCTACTTTCTCTATGTCCCTCTAGACATGACTATATAAGCATTGACATGACTGACTGTACCGTTCCACTTTCATTTTAACATCAGTAGGTAGTGTAAGGTTTATACACTTTTCTCAGTTAGCTTCTTTTATGGAATATCTCTAGGGGATCTTTTGTTTCATCATTTGGAGAATATTTTAATGACTATATTGTGTTTCATCGTTTCAATAAACATTAATTTATTTAACCACTATTTATAACCTACTGCTGAATACTTAGGATGTTTTCCAACCATTTCCTACCACACAGAATTCTGCTATGAATACATGTATCTTCCCACACACGTGAGTATGTGTGCCTACATAGAAGTCATTAAAACTAGAATGTCTCAGACAAATTGGATGCATGTGTGTTTTCCACATGGCTAGAATTTAATGCCTGAGGGAACTGCCAATATTGCCAAATTGACTACAAATAGGTGGACGGTGTAGTCTCTCCTACTGAGCATTTGTATCTGAGGTTCCTATTTTCCAATAACTTCAAAAGCAAACTGCATTGCCAAGCATGTTGCCGTCCACAATCCGACAGCAGACTGTGACGAGCCACACGGGTCTGCGACGTGGCTGGCATAGAGTGCTTGGTCACTCATCTCCGCTCAGTTGAAGCATTTTAACTTTGTAAAGGTCATTTAAAAAAGGCCGCACTTGTGGTCCTAGCCGAGCACAATGGTAAACCAAAGGAAACTCTGGAAGGTAGTAGGAAGGCAGTGAGCTGGCATGGGACCCCAGGACAAGAGGAGGAACACAGTGGCAGGACATCTCGTACCCCCTGGCCTAGCAGAGGGAGGTCACCCAGGCCCAGCCTTTGCCCACCCCATCTAGTAACAGAAAGTGGTCCAGATGGGAGCATCCCTCACCTGGACTGCACAGGAGAACCTCTGGGAGCATCTGGCAATCCTGATACCACCGCAGGGTGTCTGATGGAGAGCCCTGATGCCAGCAGATGTGCCTTCCTTTCTTATTGGGCCTGAAATCTCTTTTTCTACCTGGAGACACCAGGGTGAGCAGGGGAGAGAAAGATCCTACTCACAGCAAGAGGCTGGTCCAGGGAGCTTTTGTTCCTGCAGGCCAAAACACTATACATTGCTCAGGCATGAGAGGGGTGGCCTGGTGGTGGAATCCCTCTACGTTCTTTCCTCCCAGATAGTCAGGCCTGGGATCATCCTCCCACTCCTCATGTGGCTCAGGAGGGACCAGTGGGAACTCCACCAGCACCAAACAAATCAATGATACCAGATCAACACAGGAAGGCCCGAAAATGCAATGGCCATTAGAACCATAGCCCACAAAGCAGGCCAGGAACTTCATGCTAAGCCTAACCAGGGTGACAGCCCGCTAAAATAAAAGATTAAATAGGACCCAGAGTCTGCTCACATAATAGACAAAATGTATAGAATAAAATAAACATTACCAAAAACCAAGAAATTCACGGCATGAATGGGGAAATACACTCAACTGGTGCCCATACCAAGAAGAATCAGTCTTTGGAATTATCTGACAAGGATTTTAAAGCAGCTGTCAAAAAAATGCTACAACAATCTATTGGAAATTCTTTTGAAATAAATGAAAAAAACAGAAAATCTCAGCAAAGAAATGGAAGTTATTAACAACAAAACAAGAATCAGAGGAAAACATAGAATTGGCAAATAACAGAAATAAAAAGAAAAAAAACTTACTGAATGGTCTCAATAGTAGAGAGAGGATGATAGATGATAGAATTGATAAACTCAGAGATGGATCAATAGAGAGTAAATAGGCTGAAACAAATGAAAAGAGCTTCAGACACAGATGAGATGATAACACAGGCTGAACATTTGGATGGAAGGAATCTCAGAGCAGAGGAGAAAGAGACTGGGGCAGAAAGAAAACTTAAACAAATGTTGGGTGAAAGCTTCCCCAATTTGGTGAACAACACAAACATACAGACCCAGGAAGCTGAATAAATCCCAAACAGGATAAATCCAATTAAATCCATGAATTCATCATAAATAATTTTTTTCAGATATGAAATAGTTTTATTTTCCTTTAATCACTGCCTTAAAAATGCTTGGTGGAACATTCATTTCTGGTTCCTTAATAATATCTCAGATATAGCCCATAGTCAAGTCCAGTTAAAAATTTCAATGTCATATCCAATTCAGCACTCACTTTCTCTACTTCTTCTCTCCTCCTAAATAAGTTTCCCCAGCTCTGACCTCTCCCTTCACCTCCAGCAAACAGAGAACGGGGAAATTGCTGAAGTGTTGGTGAGAAGGAGTGGGTGTTCAAGATCTATATTTTCTCTCTAACAAGACAAGTACTTCATGCTACTATGTCCCTTTGGTCTTCCTCTCCCACATCCTCTGTGTTGGTATTGTCTAGAATTTTTGTTCTATGATATTCTTTTTTATTTTCCTTAGTCTTTTAGACAATTATTTAATGATATTCATTTTCCATATCTCTTGAAGCATCTTCTTAGATTGATTTACTTGAATCCTTCTCCTTGATTTTTTTTATTGAGGTATAATTGACATATAACATTATCTTAGTTTCGTATGTAAAACCTAATGATTCGATATTTGTATATATTGTGAAATGATCACCACAACAAGTCTAGTTAACATTTGTAACATTTTTTTGAAAATTATAGGCAAAGAAGAATCTTGAAAAAGCTGGAGAGAAACAATGCGTTATTATAGGGCCCACCAACAGGGATGAAAGTGGCTATCTCTTCTGAAACCACAAGGGCCAGAAAAGGGCAGAACATTTTCCAAGTGCTAAAAGAAAAGAATTGTCAACCATAAATTCTGTGTCCAGTGAGACTATTCTTGAGTAATGAAGGGGAAATAAAAGCCATTCTCAGATGCAGGAAAAGTAAAAGAATATGTGCCTAGCAGACCTGCTCTTACAGATGGTCTAAGGGAAGTTCTTCAGTCAGAAAGGAAGTGGTCAAAGAACCTTGGAACATGAAGAAGAAAGAAAGAAGATGAAATGAGTAGAAGTATGGGTACATACAATAGACTGGCATTTTCCTCATGAGTTTTATAAAGATATTTGACGATTTAACCAATAATTATAATAACACGATCTGATACTCAAGACCACAATATTCAAAAGTGGGGAAGATGAAGAGACCTAAACAGAAGCGGAGTTTCCTCGCTTCACTGGACATGATAAAATGTTGATCCTGTAGACTGTTATAAGCTGTTATAAGTACATTATAATACTCACAACTACCACTGTGAAAACGTGCAAAGAGATACACTTCAGAACACATAAATCAACCAAGCTGCACTGCTATAAAACATTCAAGAAACCCAAAGGAAAGCAAGAATCAAGAAAAAGAGGAATGAGATCAGAATAAACAAAGAGAAAATTAATAATAAAATGGCAGACTTAAGAGCTAACACATCAATAATTACCTTAGATATAAATGATCTAAATATACCAATTTAAGATAGAGATTACCAGAGAGGATAAAAAATGTGACCCCCACTATTTGTGTTTATAATAAACTCTCTTTCAGTTCAACAACATAAGTGGATTAACAATGAAAGAATGGAAAATACATGCCATGCAAACATAAAACTTTTTTAAAACAAGAGTGATATGAATATCTGGTGAAGTCAACTTCAGAGCAAAGAGGGATATTAAATCAAGGGGGGAATCTGCAGAGGGACAAAACGATCCTGAATGTGTACACATCAAACAACACAGCCTCAAAATACAGGAAGCACAAGCTGATGGAAATAGGTAGAAAAACTGACAAATCAATAGTCATAGTTGGAGACTCCAACACACTCCTCTCAGCAAGTGATAGAACTACAAGCTAGAGGATGAGAGAGACCCAACAACACAATCGACTGATAGGATCTAATTGCACGTAAGGAACACTCTACCCAATAACAGTAGAATAGACACTTTTTCAGGTACCCGTGGAACATTCACCAGGAGGGATGACATCTTGGTTCCTTAAAAGAATTGAAATGATGTGGTATGGTCTCTGAGTATAATGGAATAAAATTATAAATCAATAACAAAAGACAATAGGAAATACTTGGAAGTTAAATGATATACTTCTAAATAATTTATCAGGAAAAAGTCTCAAAAAAAATATGCATAGTACAAGGGCTGGCCCCGTGGCATAGTGGTTATGTTTGCATGCTCTGCTTCACAGATTTGGATCCTGGGCACAGACCTACACACTGCTCATCAAGCCATGCTGTAGTGGCGTCCCATATACAAAATAGAGGAAGATTGGCAACAGATGTTAGCTCAGGGCCAATCTTCCTCACCAAAAAAAAAAAAAAGAAAGAAAGAAATATGCATAGCACTGAATGAAAATGAAAACACATGTCCAAGTATGTGGGATGCAAGGGAAGTAGAGCCAAGAAGGAAATTTATGGCATTAAAGGTTTACATTAGAAATGAAGAAAGTCTTAAAGGAATAACCTAAGTTCCTACCTCAAGAAACCAGAAAAATAAGAGGAAATTAATGCAAAGCATGCAGAGGGAAGAAAATGATAAAGAGCAGAAATCAATGACATTGGAAATAGGAACACATTAGGGAAAAATCAATTTTAAAAAGCTGGTTCTCCCAAAAAATTAGTAAAATTTACACTTATAGCAACAAGTGACAAAAATAAAAAGAGAGAACATGTAAATCACCAATATCCAGAATAAAATAGGCATAACACTAGAGTCTGCAGCCATTCATAGGATAATAAAAGAAAACCGCAAACAGATTTATGCTCATAAATTTTCACAGTTTAGAATAAATGAACCAATTCCTTGAGAGCCGCAAACTACCAAAACACAAACAAGATAAAATAGAAAATCTGAATATGCTTGTAACCATTAAAGAAATTGAATTTCTAATTAAAAGCTCCTGAAAAAGTAAATTCCAAGGCCAGATTCACTGGAGAATTCTACCAAACATTTAAATAAAAATTAATATACATTTTATAAAACCTCTTCCAGAAAATAGAAGAGAATGGAATACTTCGCAACTCATTTTATGAGGCAGTATTACCTTGATAGTAAAACCAGAACAAGACAGGAAAGAGAGAGAGAGAAAAGAAGAAGGAGGAGGAGGAAGGGGAGGGGAAGGGAGAGGAGGGGGCAGGTGGAGGAGGGGGCAGGGGGAGGAGGGGGAAGGAGGGAAGGAGGGAAGGGGGGAAGGAAGGGAGGAAGGGAGGGAGGAAAGAAAGAAGGAAAGAGGGAAAGAAAGAGAAAACTACAGATAGCTGTCATGAACACGCAACTCCTCAACAACATATTAGCACACCAAATCTAACAATGTCTGAAAAGAATTATACACCATGACCAAGTGATATTTATTCCAAGTATTCAAGGCTGGTCCAACCTTTGAAAAAAATCAAGCAATATAATCTATCCATTTCATTAAACTAAAGAAGAAAAATCCTATGGACATACTAACTGAGGCAGAAAAAGTATTTGACAAAATTCAGAATTTATGATAGAATGTTCAACAAGTTAGGAATAGAGAGGAACTTCCTCAACTTGCTAAGAACATCTGCAAATGACCCACAGCTAACATTATACTTAACAGTGAAAAATTTACTGATTTTTCCTTAGAATTCAGAAGAAGGTAAGGATGTCCACTCTTACCAGTCTTATCCAACACAGTACTGGAAGGTCTAGCCACTGTAATTAGATAAAAAAGTAGGAAATAAAGTCACCCAGATCAGAAAGCAAGAAACAAAAGTGTCCCTATTGCAGATGACATGCTTGTCTATACCGAAAATCATAAGGAATCTACAAAAACAACTCATAGAACTAACAGGTGAATTCAGCAAGGTTGCAGAATACAAGATCAACACACAAAAATCAATTATATTAATATATATTAAAAATAAAAATGCCATAAAAAAGCAATACAATTTACAATTGTTTCAAAGAAAATGAAATTGTATGTGCACTTAGCACAAAATGTAATAGGATCTGTATGACAAAAATTACAAAATGCTAAAGAAACATAAAAGACATAAATAAAGGGAGAGACATCATGTTTATGAATTAGAAGACTCAACCTAGTGAAGAAACCAATTCTCCCCAGATTGATTTATAGGTTTAATGTAAATCCTATCAGAATCCCAGCAAGGTTATTTCAAAGACATAAACAGATTTATTCTACAATCTATATGGAAGAGTGCAGGCTTTAGAATAGATGAAAAATCTTGATAAAGAAGAATAAAGTAGGAAGAATCACTCTACCTAATATCGTCCTGCTATATAGCTACAATAGTCAGGATAGTGTTATTGGCAAAAGAATAGACAAATAGGTCAACAGAAGAGAGTAGAGAGCCCAGAAATAGATCCAAGCAAATATAGCCAGCTAATATTTGACAAAATAGTAAAAGAATTTCAATGGAGAAAAGATAGTCTTTTCAATAAATGGTGCTGGAACAATGGGATGCCTGTATGCAAAAAAAAAAAAAAAAGACTAAACAAAATAAACACAACAAAACAAAATCCAGAACTTAGATTTAGACAGGACTTACACCTTTCACATGTCCACTCAAATTGGATCAACTGATTTTTGACAAGAGTGCGAGAGAAATTCAACAGTAGAAGCATAGTTGTCACAGCAAATGGTGCGGGAGCAACTGGACATCCTCGAGCAGAAAAGCGACCCTCCACCTAAGGCTCACACCTTATACAAAAATTAACTCAAATGGACCCCAGACTTAAATATAAAACTTAACATTATAAAACTCGTCAGAAAAAACATAAAAGGAAATCTTCGGGATCTAGGGCTTGGAAAGAGGGAAAGCGTTCTCCGACTTGATCTCAAAGGCACAATCCATTAAGAAATTGATAAACTGGACCTCATCAATATTAAAAACGTTTGCTCGGTGAAAACCCATGTGAAGAGGGTGAAAAGGCAGTCTATACTAGGAACATATTTGCAAACCACATGTCTGTCAAAGGATTAGTATTGTAGAATATATAAACTTGCAAAATTCAACAGTAAGAAAACAAAGCAATTATAAAAAGGGCAAAAGTTATGAAGAGACATTTCATCAAAGAGGATATAGTGATGGCAAATATGTCCATGAATAGAGGTACAATGTTATTAATCATTAGGGAAATGCAACTTAAAAACTACAACGAATTATCACTACACATCTATCAGACTGGCTAAAATGAAAGTAGTAACAACATCAAATGCTGGCCAAGATGTGGAGAAACTGGGTCTCTCATCCCTTGATGGTGGAAATGTACAATGATACATGCACTCTGGAAAACAATTTGCCCCATTCCTTTAAAACTAAATATGCATTTAGCATATCACCCAACAATTGCACTCTTGGGCATTTATCCCAGAAAAATGAAAACATATGTTCACACAAAAATTTGCACAGGAATGTCCATAGTAGCTTTATTTATAATAGCCAAATTGGAATTAGCCCAGATTTCCATCAACAGGTGAGTGGTTAAACAAATGGTTGTACATCTATACCATAGAATACTATTCAGCACTAAAAAGGAACAAGCTAATAATACATGCAACAACTTGAATGAATTTCCAGGGAATTATGCCGAGTGAAAAAAAATACAAAAGGTTACATACCTTATGATTCTATTTATGTGACGTTTTCAAAATGACAAAGTTCAAAATGGATGGCAGGTTATTTGTTTGCCAGGAGAAGGGCCGTGGGAAGAGGCGTAGGGTCCAACAGAGGGGATCCTTGGTGTGGAACTGTTAAATGTCTTGACTGTGGTGGCAGATACGAAAAACTACTCTGGTGATAAAGTTATGTAGAACTGAAAACATACACACACACAAACACACAAATGAGCCCTACTAAAACTGGAGAAATCTGAAATAAGAATCATGCATTGTATCAATGTTAATATCCCGGTTGTGATATTATACTATAATTATCTGATGTATTTTGTGAAATATTACCATTAAGGGAAATTGGGCAAACTGTACATGGGATCTCTCTGTGTTATTTCTTACAGCTGCATGTGTATGTACAACTACCTCCATTAAAAATTTCAAATGAAAGTGGAATGAAAGGAACAAAAATTCTGAAACAAGAAGAAAATTAAAAGTAGTAATATTTAAAATTCTAATATCAAAGATGTATTCTCCAGATTTGATTTTTCTCTTTTATTATATTTTCAGCAGTCTGAGCCCCAAAGTGGCACAATGAAACATCCAAGATCATAGAGTGAGGGCTGCATGTGGGTCTGAGCTGCTCTGTCTGCCTGAGTCCAGGGTCCTGAATTCCTGGTAACTAAAGGGGAAGTTCTTGCTGTGTTTCAGCAACAGTTTGATAAGACTTCTGTGGACTTGCTAAGCTTTCTTTCTCTCTAAACTTTCTATCACAAATGTCCACTCAAAATCTGTTTACTCTAAATATTTGACTTGATTTGAGCCTATAGCTCTTGTTACATCAGTGACAGTGCACAGGGAGAGGGACTTGCAGAAAAGAGATTCTTGTTTGTATATAGCACAATGCATACTGGTATCTCGTGTAGCCTATAATTTGGATACTTTTATCATGCATGTATTCCCAAGGGTTTGACTCTGTCTGGGTGAGTTAGGAAAGTTGCATTTCTCAACCTGCAAGTCAGAGGTTCAGAATTTGGAATGTGCTCACTTCGCCAGTGCTAAGCCTGTGCTGTGGGCTACCCGAGGTCCAATCCGCCAGTCTCTCTAAGGACAGAGGACCTGCAGGGCTATTGCCTTCTTGGCCTTCATCAGCCTCCCTGAAGCAGGTCTCCTCCCGCTGTAAAGCCCACCTGGACCAGGGGGACCTCGTGAAATGAAGACACTCTTTCAGAAGGTCTGGGGTGGGGATAAAGAGCCCGAGTTTCCCACAAGCTCCCTGGGGAGGCTGGTGCACTGGTCCCACAGCGGCAGTTTGAGGAGCAGCAGGGGCTGTTGAGTCTCGGCAATAGATGTGTCTGAGAGGGTCAGAAGTGGAGATGGGGATGCTTCAGGTGCCAGGTAAGTCCGTGGGAAGGCGTAACTGTGCTCAGGGAATGTGTGAACAAGGAGAGAAACAGAATCTCAGGTGACAATGAGATAAAGGGATGGGGAGGACAAGGACCCTTGAATGATGGAGAAATGATGCCTGATGGGTCAAATCCACGGAAGCGCTGAGCTCTCATCAAGGAGATGGTGGTTGTTAGCTTCCGACGGCTGCTCTCCATTTCCAATCCAAGTGGCTGTACTTCAATTCAGTCAAATTCTGACACGAACTTGCTGCATTAGTGCAAACCCTGCAGGCTAAGAGCTCAGGCCCCCAAGCCTGCCCCCCTTCAGATGCCACCGCGCTTCTGATAGACTGACTACAAATTCGGGGTTCCCAATAGTTCTCTAGAATGACTCACAGAACTCAAGAAAGCGTTATCCTAAGGATTATAATTTCCTAATAAAGGACACAACTCAGAACAGCCAAATGAAGAGACACACAGGAGAGGTCTGGAAGATGTTGAGCGCTTACTCTCTGTACCCTTTTCTCATTTTTCTATTTTTTAGGATCAATTTCTTTCTGATTTGGAAAACAATGGCATAAATTTGGTTACAAATCCATTACCACATATGTATATTGGAAATTTCAGCTACTGATACATTGCTTGACTTTTGATATTTTTAGAAAGGTCTTCAATCATTTTTTAAAATTTGATATACACCAATCTAGTGTTATTTCCCTTTTAATCTCTGTCTTTTTTTGTATGTTAAAAACTTTCTCTATAGTTATTTTGTAAAGACCAGCCACAGTTTTTCTAAAAGATTTAACATTTTTTAAAATCTTGGCCTTAAAATGGTTGGAATTTCTGTGTGCGGCATTTGATGGAGTTTTCTCTGCAGAGGAGTCTGTCCTCTCCACATCATGAGCACTCTCCATGCTCTTCAATCCTGGCCTTTTCATTCCCTTTCCTTTAACTTTGCTGGCTCTGACCACCTACCGACTGCAACAACCTCGAAAGCTGTTGGAGGTTGGGCATACATGTCTTGTTCCCAGCCTCAAAGGGAACACTTAGGGTTTTAACTTTATTACTGAGTTTGCAGAACGATTTTTATAGGTACACTTATCTGGTTCAGCAATTTCCTTTCTAGGGATTTATTTTTTATCTTAAGTGGAGATTGAAATTTATCAGATGCTGTTTCAGCTTCCATTGAGAGACGCTCACATGATTATCTAATTTCTCATCTGCTAATTTGGTAATTTGCTGTGTAGTCTTAATATGGTGAACTCAGTTTAGTCACTATTATTATTGTTGTCATTTTATTTATTTATTTATTTACTTTATTCTATTTTTTTGTGAGGAAGATTGGCCCTGACCTAACATCTCCCAATCCTCCTCATTTTTTTTTTTCTGAGGAAGACTGGCCCCGGGCTAACAGCCGTACCCATCTTCCTCCACTTTATATGGGCCACTGCCACAACATGGCCTGACAAGCGGTGTGTAGGTGCGCACCCTGGATCCGAACCAGCGAACCCCAGGTAGCACAGCGGAGCGTGCGCACTTAACCGCTTGCACCACCTGGCCGGCCCCTATTGTTGTCATTTTAAATATTGCTGCGTTCAGTTTGCTAATATTTCTTTCAAGGACTGTTGTTGGGTTTTTGTATCACAATGTTTTTTAATCAATTAAACACTTTAAATCATTTCCTTTTTTCTTCTTCCACTTATTTGGAAGTTACACTCTCCGGTTCTAGTCTCTGAGTAGGTACCATCAAATTTACAAAATGCAAAGTCACCCTAACCAAGTCTCAGCATCATCAATATCTCCAGCCTTACACATCTAGACCATCTGAGCATCTGAACTTTCCACCCCTTCCTCACCTGTATGTTACCATCCACGTAAATTTATGTGGAACCTCGCACAAATTAGTAATGTTATCATTGTATTCTACCATCACAATTCATCTAGATTATTTCACATGCAGACCACTTTCTTTGATTTTCGTTTTTTTTGTTGTACCTCTGATCTCCCATCTGGGATTGCTTTCTCTGCCTGAAGTACATCCTTTAGAATGTTCTGTAATGAGAGTCTGCTAGGCAAACTCTCTCAATATTTGTTTGTCTAAAAGACTCTTTATTTGCCCTCATTCTTGGAAGACATTTTTGTTAGAACTCTGGTTTGGCAAAGTTCCATCAGCCCATTGGAGACATCGTGCCACAGCCTCCAGCTCCCATGTGGTCCTTTTGAAGTCGGCTCAGACTAACCCCCACTCCTTTGGTGGTAGTTGGGCTTGTTTGGGGCTGCTTTTTAGATTGCTCTTTGTCTTTTATTCTTATTTTGCCTATATTTTCACTGGGATATATCTTAATGGGAATATCCTTTTTTCTCCTCTGTCGGACTTGATGGGATTCCTGAATCAGTTCTGGAGAGTTCTCTGCATTGCCATTGTCCATCCAGTCGTTGTTGCCTTTGCCTGGTCTGCCTTTCCGCCTGTCCTCTGATCTCTGATCAAGTTCGGGTTTCCCTTCCCTACGCTCCTTCTCGCAGCTTCTCTGCATATTTGCTCTCTCTCTCTCTTTCATCTCTGTGCTCCCTCCAATGTCTTCCTCCTGGAAAGACTCACGTCTGCTTCTCCAGATTGCCTGAGAGCAATGCCGTTGGAGGGCGGGGGCATTTAAAATCAGATTCACAGGTTGAGAATGTTTTCTCTCTCTCGCTCTTCTTTTTTTTTCAACCAACACAAGTGATGAGATTTTGGGCTGCATATCACGTGAGAGCCACCTTTTTTTTTTTTTTTTTTTTTTTTTTGTGAGGAGATCAGCCCTGAGCTAACATCCGCCAATCCTCCTCTTTTTTTGCTGAGGAAGACGGCCCTGGGCTAACATCGGTGCCTATCTTCCTCCACTTTATATGGGACGCCGCCACAGCATGGCTCACCAAGCAGTACTTCGGTGCGCGCCCGGGATCCGAACCAGCGAACCCCGGGCCGCCGCAGCGGAGCGCGCGCACTTAACCGCTTGCGCCACCGGGCCGGCCCCGAGAGCCACCTTTTGATTACAGTTCCTCAATAATCCTCCTCTCCAACACACACATGCAAACGCACACTCACACATGCACATTTACACACACGTATATGCACATGCACACACATGCACACACGTGTGCCTGCACACACTGCTCTGCTCTGGTCCAGTGGCAGTTGACCTGTGGGCCCTGGTCCCTCATAGTTAGGACGAGGAAAAGTTTATTTTCCTTAACTAAAGGATGAAGCCTGAAGTAGAGTTAGCCAAAAGTGTGGGCTTCCCGTCTCAAGTAAGCCTTGGGTTTTGGTATCAGCCAGCCTGTTCTGTGAGGTGTCAAATTTGAAGTTCAAGTTTTTTAGAATAAACAAAACTCTTCGAGTCAAAAGTAGTTTCCTTGCTACTTGTATGTCTTTGTATTCCTGCATCCTGTAGACTCGGCCCTAGAATCCCTTACCATCTTGTGGACAGTTGTGTTTACTCTGTCTTTGCATTTGACGCAGCATTTTTCATTGTTTTCAGCAGGAAAGTTGATATAAATAACCTAACTCATGAGATTTCTGGGCACAGAAATATTATGCTTTTCCTTTGAACTTGCCTTAGCATCGTCTTTAATGGTTCTCAAAAATGCCTGGGGACTGCCTTTTGCTTTGTCTAAGTAGCAGGTTTGCCTGGATTTGATTTCTGATACATAGGGAGCTACCTCAGCATCTTAGTTTTGGATGTCTATCCATCATGCCTTGAAGAAGCAGTAAGCTCACTCTAGGAGCCTGCATACATTCATTGCACAAGCATTTATTGAGTTCCAACTCAATACAAGCACAGCATAAATCAATGCTACCTGAGATTGGAAGTTTTACAGAAAAGGATGTGACTTTGGCCAAGGATATGACATGTTTAGTTAAGAGAACAATTCCAAGATGAGATTTAAAAACCTAGCTCAGGAAAGGGTGGCAGTAAAGGATATGGGGAAGGACGCCCCCAGCCTTGTTCTGGATGCTTTGCACATGTAACCTATTTCCACCTCAGTACTGAAAAGTGGACGTGCTGCCTCATTTTCTGTGTATGGAGATCAGGAGACGTCAGCATTCTCGAGCTCAGGCTGCTCCTCAGAGCGGACCCAGCATTCACAGCTGGCTCCATTTCATCCCCCAGGCCCTGTTAACTTCCCTACAATGTGCTGCCTCCATTCCTCCTTATTCCCTGGCTCCCTCTTGTTCATAAAATATTTTCACATATAATGTCCTCTTGTCTTTGTGGCATCCTTGGGAACTAGGTATTGTAGGCATCCCGTTTTACCAATTGGGAAGTGAGACTCAGGGGATGACGTCATTGTGCAAAGGTCCCAAGGCTATGACTAGATGTTCTGTGTGCATGGCAAGAGCACTCATGGTTAGAGGCTGCCCTGTTATTCCTGGGTGGGTTCTCTGGGCTACTGGACCCCAGGGCACTACATCATGCATGATTGCATCATTGGAACCCCTGTGTACCCTGTAGAGATCAGGAGATGCCCCGAGGGCCAGCTTACACTCTAGAGCAGGCATGAAAAGGCATTTGTACTGACAAGAGGGTCTTACATCCCAAGATGGCCCCAGAGGGTCATGCAGTCCAAGCACCAGGAGGAGAGACTATTTCCCGGTGTATCCAGTCAGCCTCTGGGCCAGGAATCCTGGTTGGGTGGAACTCTAACTTTGGGGCTTGCTCTCTGTACACAGTGGGATAATGAACCCTTCCCTGCTCAATCCCCTTATCTTTAAAGTGGAGGTAGCAATTGCCTACCCCATAAGATTTCTATTTAAAAATTAAATAAGTCGGTCTGGGTAAAGCATTAAGAATACTGCTTGGCATGCAGTATGTGGACCGCAGATGTAAACCGTGGTACCAGCATTTATTCACCAGGATGCTTGGAACCCTATGTCAAGAATGATTCTGAGTGTGAGTTCACAGCAAAGAATGCCAGGATTGACTGTGATTCTTGCACAACTAGCCTCCATTGCTAGGCAAGTCACTGCCTTTCACGGATAAGGGAGTTGGGCCCAGCCAGGGAAGTGATCGTCTCTTGGGTAACACAGCCATTCAGTGCAGAGTAGGTCACCCTTTAGGCGAGCTAATCTAGTTGTCTTTCCTCTGCATTTCACAATCTGCCATACATATTGCAGATCAATTACCATAATGTGACACAATGGTTAACAAGGGCATCTTGGCACGCATGTGGGAGTGCTTCTTGAACTTACTAGATACATTCTCTTATTCCAGATGGGCCAAGTTTGGAATTGGTGCTTTTAAGCATAGCTGAGACTGTTGGCTGCTACCTAATTTCCATTTTTCCTCTTTTTCTCCACAAACACAATCCCTTGTTTATTTCAGGTGGCAGTGCCCCAAATGAAAAGCAACGTTTCCTTGCCTCCTTCCAGCTGCATGTCACCGATGTGATGTAAGCATAAGTCATTAGAGAGGGCTCTCAGGTACTTTTCCTAAAGGTCTTGACCCAGTTAGGACATGTGTCCTTTTGCCCTCACTCCTTCTTCCTATCCGGAATGTCAATAGAATGGCTGGGGCTCCTGCAGCCATCTTGGATTACGAGGCAAACCAGAAGACAGCCACATTTAGAGAATAGAAGGTGCAAGCCTACAGATGAAATTGTGGAGCCAGCCCACTAGCCCTGGACTTCTACTCCCAGACTTCTTTTATGAAAGAGAAATTAACCTCCTTATTTTTGAAAGTACTTATTTGAGTTTTATGTTTCTTGAAGCCAAACCTAATCTATATTGAATACTTTAGCCTAGAAAAATGTCCAAGTTAAGAGTCAAGAAGGAAAGCTGTACTTTATCTGTATTTCTTCTCTTTTAGCTCATCCTGAGATGAAGAAAACATTTGCTCATTGAGGTGCACAAACCAGGAAACTACACAAAGCTCACGTGCACATCATTGTCATTTGGCAACTTCATGTTATGATGTGTCTGTATTATCTCTGAGCCCAATCTCTTTTTCCCTTTTTCAGGACATGCAGACACTCATTATTAGCAGGGATGGTTGTTAGAAGTCTTTACTTTAACCGAAATATGTGTGTGTGTGAGTGTGTGTGTGTGTGTGTGTGTATGTATATCTGATAAAACATAACTCTTTTTATATCTACGTTATAAATATTATCTCTGTTTGACCATTGAAAAGAATTGACTTGTTGAAATTTACACAACCAGAAGATATCTAGACTAGAATCTAGTCTGCTCCAGATCAACTGTCTCTCTTAATCCTCAACAAACCTAGATTCTTCTATGGAATCCTAGACTTCACGTTTTACGGATATTTCCCAGACTTCTCCATGATGGCCTGGCAGAGATGAATAAGCCTGCAGGCCAACAGAAATGTCAGAGACAACCAAAGCTATCACATTATTTGATTCAGCACTAAAGAATGTTCCAAAGTCCATGTTTAAGACACATTGACTTCCTGCACATAGCTTTTGCTTCCCATTGTTCCTGAAGAGCCACAGATGGGCAATTGTTTTCCTCGACCCTCTTCTAAGAATGTCACTCATTCCTTTTATGACAGTATGCAATGTTGAGGTTAAATTTTATTTTAGCAATTGTGTCTGAGGCAATGTCAGACCTTCCAGTTTCATGAATGGAGTGGGATCTGGGGGCAGGAAAATGTAGACACCATGTCTCCTTCTAAGTGATTCTTTGTGGCTGGAAACGTGGGATGGAGCACAGCAGATAATTTGATTTGTGGAACTGGATTTGGTCATGATCTTAAATTGTCTAGACAGCACACATCTGGCTTGTATATCGCTTGCTATATTTCACTTGGCACCTTGGAGCCGTTGTCATAGTTTCCATGACAGTACTTGGTCCATCTGTGGAGCTGTAATGTACTGTTCGGCACAGAAGGGGGTTGTAGGTTGTGCCTCCAGAAGAAGTGAGTTTAAGAACCTGCCTGTGCTCACTCTAACACTCAGAACACCCTGGGACTCTCAGGCCTTAAAGACAATGTGAGGATGAGGGACCACAAGCAAGCTCCTCAATTTACATAGAAGTACACATCAGGTGGGGACATCTGTGACTTGCCAGTAGAGGCAGAGCTGGTTTTCAAGCTCTAATGTCCCTGCCCCTGATCTTGTTACTTCTCCATACAACTCCAGATCATGCTGGAGACCTTATCTTGTTTACTCCTTAAAATCACCCGGTGAAGCAGAGATTAACTCATTTATGGATGAGCAAGGTAAGGCTTAGAAGTGTAGCTATATTGTTCAAGATCATATAGCAAGTACCTGGCAGAACTGGGATTCAATTCACACTAACCAACACTAACTCTGCTCATCTTCCTACTGAATTTCCGTGGCTGACTCAAGACGAACTTATAGTGACGCTTTATGCTTTATTACAGTGTTGGCCTTCATGCCTAGTTTAAGATTCCTTATGTAGACATGAGCCTTGATAGCTGGACTTAAAGTCGTGGTAATGACTTAGGTTGTAAGGTCTATTTCCTCCTCTCTGCCACTCTGATCCTCTTACGTGGCCGCCGACTCAGCAGTGTCTGGAGTTACCCCTCGTCGTCTTTAGAGATAGTGTGGGACACATCTCAAACTCCAGCCCTGCAGGCAAGTCAACACCAGTCATCCTCACACCCAGTGGAGTACTGGATGAGAAGGAAGATGGGCATTCCAGAAAAAGAAACAATACCAGGGAGCTAATCAGTATGTAAGTGTTTGCCAATCCAATATACTCCCCTTACGGGAGTCTTACTCTATGGAAGGCACCAGACACCAGACACACTGCTAAGTATTGGTCATACATCATTCGTTTTAGTACATTTAGTTCTCATACTGGCTTTTACAGTCGGTACTGTGGTGTCCCTTTTCGGGTAAGGAATCCAGATTCAGAAAGGTTGAATGGAATGCTCGAGGCTGTTGCTGAGCCTGTCTTCCTTCCCTGTCTGTTTACACATCGTCATCTGTAAGTGGCTACCTTAGGCATTCCCTCCAGTTTTCCTTTTGATGTGTTCATCTTTCTCATACAATGCTGTAAAAGCTTTTAACGGACCAAGGATAGCCACCGCTTGTCTTCTGGATGTGATGCTCAGATTTCCCAGAGTTTTGCACTTGTCTTTTACTGGTTTATGGTGAGTTTGGCACCCAGGAATTTTGACTAGAAGAAAGAATAGAAAATTTTTTCAATCTTTCAGATAACGTAACTTCTTGGAGTCATATAACTTTGGACTCAGATTCCAGGTACAGACCTGCCCCTTGGTAGCTGTATAACTTCAGTCTGGTTCATCCAGTTACTACTCAGATTTCCCATCTGCATTAAGAGATTAATACTAAGATTAAATTGGATAAAATACACAAAATTCTGAGCACAGTGCCAGGCAAATAGCCAAGACAACTTAATAATTCAGTTTCTGCTCCCTCTGGGTAAAATATTCTATCACCACCTCCTTGTAAATCTGTGCCTTTGAGATGTCACATTGCACTCCTTTTTTGGCAGCGTTGTGTTCAAGGTGTGCACATTAGTATCTAGCAGGTAAGACCTTTCCATTTTCTTTGGTAAGAAGTTGACAGGATAAATTCAATTTGCTAAAATCACCCTGCACTGTCAGCCAAATATGTAGAGATTTGAGCAAAGTCTAGATTGTATTTGGACAAGAAACCAACAACCTTTTGTTTTATGTTTTCTGCAGTTTTATTAAAATTTTCATAGAAATGAAGATGATGATCTGAAATTCCATTTTTCACACCAAGTACCTATGAACCAGGGATGGCACTTTTCCTCGCCATGATTCCAGGTATCACTTGACATTAGGTGGAAACACGTCAGTCAGAGCTGACGGAATCAGCTCGACTTGCAAGGCACCAACACATTTCTTATCACAGTTTCCCCCGTGTAGGCCCATAAGACGTTTTGGTTGCAATCTGAATCAGGAAATGTAGCTTTACTCAGTTTTGCAGAGAAATCTAGGGAATGATGCAATAATGCATGTTTGCTTGTGTGGTGTGACCACACTATTTCATAGCCACCAATTCTAAGCATTGGTGTTTTTAGCAGAGACAAAAATAACCTTTTGATTGATTTAGAAAGATTTGTGTATCTCATCCTGGACTTGCAAGGTCCAGTGTTCATATGTATTCTCACATCCAAATTCTTTACTGCACATTGTGTAATATGCTCTGTTTTGGTTACTTACTTCCCTGATCCAGCTGCATGCCTTTCCATCTGTTACTGAACTAGCACAGTCATTTGCAGGCTTTTTTGGTGATGTCTGGGTCGTGCTGACATTGGTACCTTAATCATTCTTATTTTCATTACTTCAACCTTAGAAAGCATAGTCACAACATTTACATGGTGGAAACTAAACTCACGCTATCTCAATGCAAAACTCAGCAGTTAATCCACAGGCAAATCAAAGGCAAACTGTTGAGTGTGACACATTTAATTTACACACTTAATTTCACATCATAGAACTGATGTAATGGATGACCCCTTGTTGGATCCTGCAAATCCTGGTTGCCAATATCAGTAATCAGAGGAAAAAACAGAAGCAGTATCTGCTATGAAATGTGGATAATTTACACCGTTGATTTGGCACTAAAATCATTGTTGCTTTCAGCCCGTGTTTTGTGGGCTAAAAATTGGTTTTGTACTTTTACTCCTATCTTCTGCACTAATCACTGAAAACAGGACTTTTCTCGTGAGAGGGTTGGTGTGTTCAGATGTGGGGCTTTCAGTGGTAAAACTCGAACAATTCAGGCAAACCAGGACAGTTCATTTCCCCAGCTGACGGGACAGCCAGCACCAACCAGCAAACATGTGATGAGCAATCTGGGAGTTCTGCCCGCTTCAGTCTTCCATGACTGGTCACCAGGTCTGACCACAGCTGGACCCCAAGCAGAGCTGCCCAGCTGAGCCCAGTCCACCCACAGAACTGTGAGACATGATAACTCATTATTCTTTCCGCATTAAGTTTTACGTTATTGGCCAAAAAGCAGTAAGTAAATGGAATACCCAGGAAGAGGATCCCAGGAACAGAAAGTGTCTTGCTGTGAAGTTAGCATCCTAAAGGAGGGGGGTGTTCCTGTGCAGAGAACAGTATGGTAAATGGTGTGGGCATGTCTCTCCAAGGATGCACACAGATTGGATGCTTCCTTGACCCGGCAGCTCTGAGGTGACGAGATGACCACCTTCACTCAAGACCCATGCCTTCTAGGATGAACAGTCACTGATGGTACCCTGTGAGCACTTCCTTCTGTAGTAGTCAACTCCGCTACACAAAGAGAAAGTAAAATGATACTTCTCATCAATCAAACTATCCATGATCAGCAGAGAAGTGTGACTATCATAACCACAATATCATAACCTCAGCGAGATTCCTCTGGTCGCATGTTTCTACAAAAAGGGCAAAGTAGGAAGCGGGCAACAAAGCATTTGTGCGGCATCATTGAGGAAATAAAATCAGACAGTGGCAGAGCCCTAGGTGAGGCGAGGGGGGCAAGCCATGGATGAGCTCAGAGATGTGTTGGGTTACATGAAAAAGAGGGCCCATGCCTGCGCTGGTTTAGGCAGTGTTTGCTGCTCGGGATAAAAAAAAAATACCTTAAAATGCCTTTCCCTTGGAGAACTCTTAACCTACCAGGGAGAAAGCCGTGTAAATTAGCACTTGCCGTGGGGTGCGCTCACGTGTGTGGGAGCCTGGAGAAGGCCCCAGGCTGCAGGCAAGCCCGCTGCCTTTGAACTGTGTGAGGTCAGCCCCTGTCGCTTCTCTTTCGGCACGTCAGCAAGCGAGATCATCCTGCCGAGCTTTAGGACCGTTTGCTGATGAAACGAGACAGAGCAGCTGAAGTCCTCCAGGGCCGTGCTCCGGGAACTGTGCGCTCGTCAATGTGGGTTTTCATCCCCCTCCCCTCCTCCCCTCCAGGGAAGCTTCCCGGTGGTCAGTGTCTCAGCGTCGGGTGGCAGTGGACGAGTCGGGACTGGAGCACGGCGAGGTGTGCCCGCCTCACGGTGGGGACGGTGCTCACACCGCTTCCTTCTGGCTGACTCACGACGAGCGTCAGCAGTTGAAGGTCTAGGATGTCTACAACTAAGAAAGAACATTGTAGCTGTTCCACCTAGCACTTCTGGGGTTTGTTTTATTATTGCATTCTTTTCTCAGGAAACACCTTTCAACTTCCCATGAGGTACATTTTGTAAAAAGCAACTGTCCCTGAGACTAGCTTGAATGAACAAAGACCTTTTCATCAACACTTAGGCAACTTCTAGAATGATCACTCAAGGAATGACCACAGCTCCGGTGGGGCTGATACACTCTGGACATTGTGCAGAGGATCCAAGCCTTTAGGAGAGACTTTCCAAAATGCCATGAAGGACTGTTAGCACTCAGAATCTCTGGTTCCACCTAGAGGTAGTGCAAGGTCATTTTTTCTGGGATTCAAGGTACGTCAAGAAAACAAAACGACCAAGAAGGCATTCGAGTCAGTGGCCGTTCTAGATAACAACCTGGAAGTTAGGAACCAGGTGCTACTCTGCAATCCAATTTCTTATCCACCTAAAGCAATCATGTCCTGGAACTATGCCACACTCGATGTAGTCACCTTCCAATCCAAGACAGCGGAGGGGGTCTGCCATCACCACCATTTTTCAGCGTCATTCTGAAAATCCTAGGGAATGAAATAAAACACAAAACCAATAACTAAATGAATTGAATTCCAAAAGGAGGGCAGACAAACTTATTATTTCCAGATGATATCATGGTCTTCCTGGAAAACTGTGGAGAGAAATTTGAAAACGACTCCAATAAGTGAGCTCAGAGATGTGTTCAGTTAAAAACAAAATACAAACATTAAAGAACTTCCTTCTGTGGTAGTGAAAATCTATTAGACAATGAGGCCATAAAATGCTGCTTTTCATCAACCAAATGATTCATGATCAGCAGAGAAGTGTGAAAGGATAAATTTCTTAAGAAACACATAGGGCCTATACGAAAATACTAAGAGATTTGTTAAGTCCCATAAAAAAGCCGAGCCTTCTCGATTACGTCAGGTTCTTAGTTATGTCTGAGAATGGGAGGGAAGCGTGTTCTGGCAGCAAGCAGACCAGGACCAGGACCAGGACTAGGACTGGGGCCAGGACCAGGGACCCAGACCAGGGACTAGGGAACAGGGACCAGCACCAGGACCATGACCACGGACCAGGACCAGGGACTAGGGAGCCAGCATGGCCACAAGAGAGAATCACAGCAGGTGTCGTCACAGTACAGGGTCTTGTTAACTTGGGGGGGGTTCTCTCAGTGTGAAGAGCAGACAGTGTGGCTCTAATAAAGAAGTGGTAGCAGATTTCCTTGTAGAGGATTGCTCTGGTGTGGCTGTGGGGAGATGCAGGAGCAGAAGCAGAGAGAATGTTCAGGAGGAGGGTCCCAGAGTCCAGGGGAGACAAGGTGGTGGTTTAGCTCGGGGTGTTGGTGAGCAGGAGATGAGATGTGCTCACATGAACAGATGGGTTATATCATCAATGGCACTGGGGAGAATAGTTAATCTTCGCAAATGTATGTACTTATTTATTTAACCCTACAGCATGTACCAAAATACACTCTTAAGTGGATCAAAGATTCAAATTTGAAAGGAAAAGATACTTATAAGACAGCAAGAGAAAAATGCATGTCAATATAACCTTCACATGAAGAGGAAGTATCTAAATGTTGCTCTATATCAGAAAACATGAGAGATTAACTACCTAAATACAATTTAAAGTGATACTTCTGCATAATTAAATATAACACAAAGATAGCAAATCCTATAAATACAGGAAAAAAACCCCACAACATGTGCATAAGAAACCTGGAGTGACAGAACTCTAATTTCTGTCTGAACACACCGCCTTCTGGGAAAAAAGTCTCTATTTCCTGGGCACGTTGGCAGCTATGCGAGTCCAGTGATCAAGCTCTGTCCAGTGAGCAGGCATGCTTGGAGGACTCCCAGGAAAGATATTTAAAAGAGGAGGAGCAAGCTCACTCTGCTTCTGCTGCTTCTTCTTTCCTTCTGCTGATGTCCCAGAAGGTGGAGGTGATGGCTAGAGCCCCAGCAGTTGAGCTGGCCCACGAGGCACTCCTGAATGTGGAAGCCACATGTGGAGGTCTATGGTGCAGGAAAGTAGGTTGGTACCTGGGCCTCTGGGGCCACCATATGAGCATTTGACTGCTTTCCCCCAGAATTTTTTCACTTCACAGAGAATCAAATTTCTGTCGTTGATTGAGCCACTCATATTTCAGGTTTTTCTGATAATCACAAAAAACAAGATTACTCACAGTGGCTTGGTAACCTTAAGGGATTTTGTATACCAACAGCCAGAAGGAAAATCTCTATGGACAAACAAGCAAAGGGCAGGAAAAAATTCAGAGAATTATAAACGGACAAAAACGTGAAAGATGTTTAATAGCATCCATAACTAAATAAATTCAATTTAAAGCAAAACTATTTCTTCAATCAAGGGTGTAAATACGTGTTTAAATAATAATTTCAAAATTAGGAAAGATGCAGGGATATTATTGAGAGAGTATCTTGTTATAAATTCTCAAGAGGGCAGCTTTCAATACCAAAATCTTTCCAAAATAGTTTCCGCTTGTATTCAATAACTTTGTTTCTAGTTGTTATGTCCTAAAGATGTAATTTATGAAGGTACCTCTGACAGCATTATTCAGGTAATGGAAAGAACAAGAAATAACTGAACTGTTAAATATAGGAAATCAATTAAATGTTCGGTTCATTCATTGAATGAAATACAGAACTGCTATTACACATGTTCTAGAAGGGCAATCAATGAAATGGAAAAACATTTCAAAACATGTTATGAAAGTATAAAACAAAGATTGAAAACAGAAGATTCCCATTTTTGTAATTTCTGCTAAAATATGACTAAAGATTTCTTAATCTCTTCTATGCTCTATGCCATAGAATTACCCTGGTTCTCTCTCTCTCTCATTCTCTCTCTCTCTCTCGGTCTCTCGTCCTTCCATAGCCAAAATTCCTAAATTAATTGTTTCTATCTTCTTATATTTCATTCATGCCTTAGTGCAGTGCAATCTGGCCTTTGTCCCTAATCCATTACTGAAAATGTCCCTGTCCTCACGGCACTTTTGAGAGAGAACCCTTCTTCCGACGTGTCTTTCTTGCCCAGTGGTCTGTTGAAATCTCTGGCCACTCCCTCACCCTTGATCTCTGAGGAACCTCACCTGCCCCGCACGGGGAATGGCAGCCTGGCATTTGCAGGTTTCTCCCCCCGGGGAGCCTTCCTCTCTCCCGACTCAGTTTCATAAAGATCACCTTGTCTAGAAATATTGAGATTTTGATGCTTCTCAGAGGTGGGAGAGAGAGGAGGTTAGCCTTCAGGACAGTGTCCGAAACAGGACCCCCAGGAAGTACAAGCAGATGACGAAGACAGTGAGTCCAGTTCTGGATGGAAATCTAGATCAACGTGTCCACAGGCCGCAGGAGCTCTGGTTATTGAGCTCTGGAAAAAGGTCGAAGTTGCACTGAAGTTACAACAAACAGAAGGAATAAGGCATCTGGAGAGAGATCCAAGCAAGAACAGAACCTGGAGAATAAATCCATCTAGGAACAAGCTGGAGAGAGGTGCAAAGAGACAGAACAGAGGAAGGGCCGGAGTGCAGGGCCGTGGTGCAGGACAGGAAGGAGGACACTGAGGCAGAAGGGTGGAGGCGGAGAGGCGGAGACGCTGCAGAGAGGGCTCTGGCTGCTGGCCTTCAAGAGCAGACGCAGGACGCTTCACGCTGCTCAGAACCACTCCGGACCTGCGGAAATGTGCGTGCTGGCCGGCTCGTGCTACCATGCCCAAAGGCTAGAATGCACAGCATAAGCATCTTATGAGACAATTGACACACCGATTTCATAAGTGTTGGGGAATTTGGGGCAAACGTTCCAACTATTTCATCTACCCAAGTCCTAGCACCGAATTTGTATTATATGATTGAAAACATCTGAGCCACGAATTCCAATGCAGAATAAAAGGCCTACGAGGAAAACGAATAATTCTATTCTTATGTAGCTAGGGAAACAAAAGTTCACCATACATTTTCTGTGTTTTAAAAGCAGAAACCAAAATTTACCACCTTTAATCTGAATTGTATCAGAGAAGGAAAATCTCTTGAGTCTGGAAACATCTGTGCCTCAAACCTGGCTTTGGTGTATATTATTTTTGAGACATTGGGCAAACTACCTGCCAATCAGTTTTATTGACTGTAAAATGGAGTAATGAATAGCCCCCTGCCAACTGAAATGGGTTTTTGTTACAATAAAATGAGTTAAGGAGCATGAAAGAGCGTCGCCATCTGTCAGACAGCCTTCCAGGAATTCCTGCATTCTAGGAAACCAGGACTTTTCAAGTGTTGGAATTTTTGAGATTTGGGGCAAAGATATTTTAGGAAATATGAGTAAAGAGAACTTTCTCTCCTCAAGTCACATCGTAAATTCTTTTTCAGCGCCAATATTTTGCATGAGCATCAATAGATGATAGAAGAGGGGTGGTCAGGGCCCTCCAAGGAGAGGACAAGCCAGTCCGTCAGGAGCTCCGCTGTGCTGTTGGGCTGATGCTAGCTGTGTGCTCTCAGCAACAAGAAAAATACAGAAGAGAAACTTCCATGGCAATTTAATGCTGCATATTATTTAAAAATTGGTCTATATCACATATGGAAATTAATACAAAAAAATAAACCCTGGTCCTGCCTCCCAGATAATTTGGGAAGCATCAGTGTAAAGAAAAGAGAACAATAAATCATATTTACATTAAAATCCATCAGAAAACATATATGCAGTGAAATATCTTTTCAGCATTGAAGCAATAAAAAACATCACACATACTTTTTAAATAAATTTGACTATATGTATATATAAAACCTTCTGGATTATAAGGGATATTAAATTGAAATGTATAGGAAAACACTATGGTATAAAGGATATTCTGATTAAAAACGGCGGACCAAGGGGCCAGCCCTGTGGCGTAGTGGTTAAGTTTGCGTCCTCTGTTTTCGCGGCCTGGGATTTGCAGGTTCAGATCTCAGGTGTGGACCTACACACCGCTCGTCAAGTCACGCTGTGGTGGCATCTCAGATACAAAATAGGGAAAGATTGGCACAGATGTTAGCTCAGGGCCAATCTTCCTCACCAAAAACAAAAAGGGGCAGACTGAGAACAAGTACAAAGCTGAGTGAGAAATATTTAAAAACCCTAAGAAATAGCCTGGCGAAGGCTATGGATTGCTTAATCTTACAAACAGAAATAGAATTTATGTAAATAGCAAATTATTGCTAATATTTAAATAATCATTATGAATTATTGTTTTATACTTCAGTAAAAATCAAAACAGCACTAGTTGTGGTGAAGTTTGTACACTTTAGGAAGCTTTTGCGTTTTTGCTCATATGCCTTTCTGATAAGTAAGAAAAATAAAACCCTGCTCAATTCTCTACTTGCTTAAATTCTGATCTAGACCTCCCACTGTGTGGTAAGATAAGAGTTTTGAGTCACTGTATATTGTTTTAGTATTTCCACTCTAAGAAGTTTTCGTTAAGCTTTACTTTTTAAAAGTCATATTAAAACTGATATTTCTACATTCTCTCATCATAGATTATATTGTAACATCAAATATGCTGTTTTGAATTTCATTTTTCCCTCCAAACATAAAGACACTCATGCACACACATGCTAGATTCATTGCTCTAAATAAATTACCAATGGGATTGTGAATTGAGAAATACATTTTGAAGAATTTTGCATATAAGGAGTCCTGAAATATTACTAACTTTTAATTCAAATAAAATTAATTTTATGGAAATAAGAGGAGACCCAACAAAAGCACAGAACAGTTATTTAAAAGTAACTTCCTTTTCCTCAACCTCCCACTATTACTTTCTCCAGCAAGCAAAAGCCAACTGCATACTTCAAGATCCATCTCAGGTAACACTTACAGTCTGAAACCTTCCATGGCCTCTCTGGACAGGTCAGCTGCCCTGGGCCCTTTGCACAGACTTCCCTTTTTAACAAGAGACTTATTTTATCAGTGTTGGTGAGTGTGTGTTTGCCTCCTCGTACATGGTGGCACTCTCAGATAGAGGACCTGTGAGGTTGCTTTTCTTTCCTCTTTTCTTCTGGTCCCCTTCTCCTCTGCTTTGCATTCTCTGTTTCTCTCCTTCTTCCTTCCCTCCTTTTCTTCCTTCATTTAATCCCCATTAACTATCACCATGCCCCTCAAATACTAGGTGGTCCCTTAAAATATTTCCAGTAAATGATTCCACACATACAGAGGATTTACATAAACAAACCTCTTCTAGTATATTAGTAATGCTGATATTAAACAAACACCGTATCATAAAATATGATAATCATGCCCAATAAAAGATTCAAACCAAGTTGTTAAAATTATTAATTATATCTAAGTGGTAGAGTGTGTCATTTTTATTTTTGTTATTATTTTTTTTCTATCTATACTTTTAAAAATTTCTAAAGCAAAGATATACTATCTTAGCGTTAAGAAAATTGCTTTTAAAAAGAATCTGAACACGAATTTGCTGTTGTTTTTGTTGTTGAGTTTTGCTGAGACACACACCAGACATGTTTTCGGTACTAAGACAACAGTTGTGCTGCACTGGCATTTGGATATATGAAGACACAAAGTCGGTTAATATAGTCTTAAAAAGAAGACAATGCCTGCTAAAAATCTACCACACTAGCCTAGAAAACTACCCTGAACTGTTATTCAGGTGATAATAAAGGTGAGCTTTTCTAAAATCACATGGAGTTCATTGCCTTCCCCATGTAACTTCAGTGGAAAGCTCATAGAAATAGATGCTGCAGCAGAAAATTCTGTGATCCTAGACAGTGTGCACTGCTAAAAAACGCTTTCAGAGCAGAAACCAGAGCCGTCCTCTGGAGGCACAGGATGGGAGTGTGGGAGCAGACAAGAGAAGGACTCTGGACTTATCCATCTGGCTTCAAGTCCTTGCATTCTACCTCACTGGATTATTTACAGTGACAATAAACTAAATGAGTGCTTTATCCCTTAAGAAGTATGAGAATTTTTGAAATTTCATTAGCAGAGCAAATTACCTTAGTCGTCATGGAAATTTTGTTTCCTATTTTTGTATTTGAAAACCATCCATAAGCTAGTCTCTTCATGGACTACAAATTGAGTTATAATCACAATGAAGAAATGTGCTATTGGGTTAGAAATTCCGGAAGAATGGACGTGCGTGTTGGAAATAGTGAGTCAGACTGAAGCTGTGATGCGGCTCCCACAGTGATTTCCAGTCAAGCCCCTGGGTTGGCAGATTGAAGGTTTCAGAAAATCTCTTCTATAGGAGGTCTTTAGGAAAAGTTAAAGAAGGTTCTAGCATTCTTGGGGATAAAGCAACCGCTAGAACACAAATTTAGGTTTTCAAAATGTTTTCTTTTTGAGGTAAAGTATGCTGAACTGTGGGGCAGAAGTCACAAGTCTGGTTCCTCAGTGGGCTGTTTTGGGGTTGAATGACGTTAAGCAAGTCCCTAGCCACACTTGGCCTAATTTCTCTATGAAGTGAAACGGGATTCTCATCCCTGTTCTGTCCACACCATAGGGTGGCACGGAGAACGGAATGAAAGGAGGAGTGTCAAACGGCTGTGAAACTTTCTCTGCAATGCAACCGTGAGGAATCCCAATAATCTTACAGAGGAGGTCATTGAGACTTGCAGAATTATGGCAAAATATATAATGTCACAAACCTAGAAAATAAAAGGAATAAACTAGAAAAACTATCTCTTGATTCTAAGTGCAATGCTCTTTCTATCACATCACGTTTACCATTAACGCATCTGTGGCGCCCTTAGAAAAGTGCTGCACTGCAAAGACCATTTGGTCTTGACATCTTGACGGTGAGTATTTTGTATGTGATAGGGTGTGTGGGCTTCCAGTGTAGGGAGAGTTAGAGAGCTGGAAACAGTGTCACTCCTTGTCTTACTGCAAGAACAAACCTGAAATAATCTGCAAACTAAGGACTTTTCTTGAACCCAGGAGAGAACTGAGGTCGCAGGGCAAATGACCAACGTGAAAAGTGGAGAGAGACAGGTGTCTGCAGGGAGAAGCAGGCCTAGTACCTGAGTGCGTGCTTACCTGGAGCAGATGCTGCCAGATGCCATATAACATAGGAGGGAGATTTGAGCTAGAAACTTTTAATGAACTACTCAAGGAGGAGTGTGGACTAGCAGGAGTGGTTGAGGCCCTGGGGGTTTCAGACATAGGGGATTTTGCCCCCCACCTCCACTTGCATGCTTTTACTTCAGAGATCCCAAAAGATGGGGATATCAGGAGAATCTTGAGAAGCTTCCCATGGGGTGCCCTCTGATGGAGGGACTAGCAGTCAAATCTTCATAAAGACCCATGGCTCCTATCTCCTTAAGGACCACAGACACAAGACAGTGCCTGTGAACACTTTAGAAATGCCTTCACTTGGGGGAGAACAGAGAAAATAGCTATACCCTGAGGAGTGCCAGGATCCATGATAGGCCCGGCGTTACGTCCAGAAGAAGCACAGAAGCATCTGTGACTGCCATGCCAGAGACTCAGCTTCTCAACGCCTGCCAACAGGAGGCTTCCTGAGAACAGCAGAGAATGTGCCCCTACCAGCCCCAGCACCACATGAGCGCACACTGAGAAAACCAACAGCAGAATGAAGCCAGAACACTGCCAGAGACATCCCTCTAGAGGACACGCAGAGAGGAGACCCAAAGCCATGTGTAGGACCCAGCTCTTGAATAGGTGAACATAAATCCCCCACCAGACGCCCAGCAGAGGGAAATTTGTGCTCATATCCAAGCATCAAAAATATTTATTTCATTATCTATTGTTCTATACAACTCTATTGCTTTCAACAAAATATTATGAGCATACAGAAAGATAGAGAAAGAGAAACACAGTCTGAAGAGACAGAGCTATTATCAGCGCCAGACTTTGAAGTTGGAACTGTGAGAGGGAATTTAAAATATTTATGATTGATAGGTTGAAGTCTCATACAAAGTGGACTTCAAAACAAAATTAGTATCGAGGATAAAGATTGCATATTGATACAAGTCAATTTTTTAAGAAGACATAATAACCCTAGATGTATGTGCACCTAATATCAGAGCTTTAAAATATGTAAGACAAAATTATAGAACTGAAAGGAGAAATAGATGAATGCACAATTATATCTGGAGACTTCAACACTCCTCTCTCTATAATTGAAAGAACAAGTAGGCAAAAAAAGCAGTTAAGGATATAGATGACTGGAACCGTGCTATGAACCGGATTGATCTAACTGATATTTATAGGACACTTTATCCAACAGGAGTGGAATACTGCTCAATTCTCCTCAATTGCTCAGGGAACATTCATCAGGGCAGATCACATTTGGGGCCATAAAACACACCTTAACAAATCGAAAAGAATAAAAACCACACAGAGAATGTTCTCAGACCACAACAGAATTAAACTAGAATCAACGATTCTAGAATTCTAGAATGATTCTAGAATTCTAGAATGGTTCTAGAATAGAATCCAGAATTAAACTAGAAAATGATACCTGGAATATACTTATTATTTTGAAAATGAGCAGTTAAAGGTTCTGGCCACTATTTTCAGTTCTGGTGTGTATGAAGGGGTTTTCCCCACACCACCTAGTGATTCTCTGACACCAGCTGGGTGTCCTACAAATCAAGTCAATTCTGACACTATCTACCTGGGGATATCATCAGATCCCACAGGTTAAGGGTTCAGTCCTAAAATACTGCCTCCTCTGCTTCAGATGCCAATAGCAAGTACAGGTTGTTATCTGTACTTCTGACTGACTGGTTATACCTCAGAGATTCTCATGGCCCCCTCCTTGGGTTTGATTAATTTGTTAGTGGCTCACAGAACTCAGGAAACCAGTTTACTCACTAAATTACCCATTTGTTACAAAGGATCTTAAAGCATATGGATCAACAGTCAGATGAAGAGATACATAGGACTGGGTCCCAAACAAAGGAGCCTCTGTCCAAGTGGAGTTTGAGGCCCAGCATGGTGGCATGTGATAGCATTTTGGTTCACCAACCTAGAAGCTCTCTGAACCCCAATCTTTTGGTTTTTTATGGAGGCTTCATTACAGAGGCATGATTGATTAAATCATTGGCCATTGGTGATTGATTCCACCTCCAGTCCCCTCTCCCCTCCCTGGAGGCCAGGGGGTGGGACTGAATGTTCCAGCCCTGGAATCACATGGTTGGTTTCCTTGGTAACTGGCCCCCATCCTTAGGTGCTTCCAAGAGTCACCCCAGTTGTGGTGGAAAGGGGCTTTTTATGAATAACAAGACACCCGTTTTACCTTTATGACTCTGAAGAGATTTCAGGCACTGAGGACAAGAGACCAAATGTTATAACAAAAGATGTTCCTATTGCTCTCATGGATCCGAAAATTCCAAGGGTTTTGGGAGCTGTGAGCCAGGAACTGTGGATGAACAACAAATATATATCAAAAATATGACCAAATATATATTTCTTGTAAATCACAATATCACAGCAATACACTTCCAAAGTACTCATGGGTCAAAGAGGAAGACTCAAGGGAAATTCTTAAATAGTATTTGTAAATTAATAAAAATTAAAATACAAGATACTAAAACACTGATGGAAGAAATTAAAAAAAAAACTAAATAAATGGAAGCATATACTATATTCATCAATCTGAAGACTCGCTAGTATTAAGATGTTATTTTCTTCCGATTTGATCTACAAATTCAATGTAACCCAAATAAAAATCCCAGTAAGGTTTTTTATATATATTGACAAGTTGACTCTCAAATTTACATGGTGTAGGAACTATCACCAAGTAATTGCCCCGAAGAACTCAAGGGAGATTCTGGAAGCATTGAACTGTTTCTCCAAATTGTTTTTTGTTGTTGTGGTTGTTATAAGAGATGCAATCACCAACCACCCTGAACCTGACTGAGCCCTGATGCAAGAGCAGCGCCTGTGCAGATGAGCCAAAAGATGATCTAAAGTCATCCTTTACTTCATTTTAGTGCTAATATCTCTGCCCCAGGAGGAGCTCGGGCCTTATTACCATACCATGTATGTGGAAGCATGTTTTCCAACTGAGCCTGTGCAAGCAAATGCCCGTCTCCCTTTTGCCTATTCATTCCTCATCTGAAATAAAAGGCCTCTGCTGTGCCATGCTCAGGGAGAGCCACAATTTTGGAAATGGTTCCACACGGTCTCCTATTTGCTGCAAATAAATTTTACTTTGTGTGACAACTACTTCTGGTGAAGGCTCTGATTTCAACTCATCATGAAGTGGACCCACTTTGGTTTGGTAACAGAACTAGTATAGCCCAAACACTTTAGAAACAGAGGAACAGAGTTGGAGGACTCACACAGCCCGGGTTCAAGACTTCCCATAAAGCAACAGTACTCAAGACAGTGGTATTGGCAAAAGATTCACATCTTACACAAAAAGTAACTCTGCATGAATTATTGACTTAAATGTAAAACATAAAATTATAAAACATCTACAAGAAACAAAGGAGAAAAAATGCATGACCTTGAGTTTTTAAATACAATATTTAAGTATGATTGATAAAAGGAAAAGTTGATAAATTGGATTTCATCAAATTTAAAACTTTTGCTCTTTCCAAGACACTACTAAGAGAACGAAAAAAGAAACCATAGACTGTGAGAAAACATCTGCAAGTCACATATCTGATAAAGGACATTTCTGGAAAATATAGACTACTTAAAGCTCAACAATAAGAAAACAAACCAAAAAAAAACCACAGTAAGAATGGGCAAAAGATTTGAATCCATGCTTTATCAAAGACAATGTAGAGATGACAAATAAGCATGTGAAAAGACACTCAGCATCATAAATTATTAGGGAAATGTAAATTAAAACCACAATGGGATATAAAAGGCTGCACCTCAGGAACAGCCAGATGGAAGAGATGCATAGGGCAAGGTATGGGGAAAGGGCGCAGAGCTTCCATGCCCGCTCCAGGCGCCTCTCTCCCCTAATCTCCACATGTTCACCAACCTGGAAACTCTCTGAGGCCTATCCACTTGGGTTTTTATGGAAGCTTCATTACAGAGGCATGACTAATTAAATCATTGGCCATTGACCATTGATTCACCTCTAGCTCCTCTCCCTTCCCGGGAGGTCAGGGGACACGACTGAAAGTTCCAACTCTCAAATCACAGGGTTGGTTTCCCTGGCAACCAGTCCCCATTTTTAGGGGCTTTACAAAAGTCACCTCATTAACATAAAAAAAACATCTTTATGGCTCTCATTACTTAGAAAATTCCAAAGGTTTTAGAAGCTCTGTGTTACAAATGGGGACTAAAAGCAAGTACATATTTCTTGCTATAAATCACAATATCACACAAGTGCGTGGGTTAGCAATTCTAAGGTGGCTTATAACAAATAAGTAACTAAATAGTAGATTGTAGGATTCAGGATTCTCATTATCAGAGAAAGAAATTACAAATACAGTAATGGAAGAAAAATCAGAATGGACACTGTGGTATTGGATTAGTCACAAATATCAGTATAAACATATGTTTATTTTAATTCTATATTTTAATATCTATTGCTAATACATATTTTAATATATTTATAAGTATTCTGTTATATTCTATAATATATATTGATATTATATTTTGTATGTTATATAAGCATATATATATATGCATATATATGTACACACACATGCAGAATAAACATAAATAGACTTGTCTGCAAACATACACACCTGCATTTCCTCACTTTGTCCGCTGAGAAGGCCTAACAGAAATGACATCCCGGTAGCAAAGAGCACACCAGTGACCAGATCTTAGTTTCTATTAACCTTTCGCTTTTGTATATACATTTTCAAATTAGTTTTTCCATTTATACATCAGTTTATGAAGTTGATCTATTCAAAAGTATTTTCTATGCAATGTAGTATGTTTCTCCTTTTTTAGGTGTTTAATACGTGTAATAATGCTTTATTATACTCTAAACAAAGATATTGCAAAATTTTCAAAAATTCACTGCGAGGTGCAGCCATACATTTCTGTTTGCTATTGTCGTTAGCATTTTGTTGTCTTTTGTTGTTATTTTCAGTTTATGACTATTGCTGTGGTAGAAACATGTATTTGATTTTTGTATATGAATTATCTATTTGGCAGTCTTGTTACACATACACACACATACACACACACATATAAAATAAAAAGAATATGTAAAATAATGTAGAAAGTTACAGATAATCCCTCTATGCTACCATTGATTTTACAAGTTGAGTACTAGAGCTGGCCAGTGTAGACAGAGGCCTGCAGGTTACTCTCTTTCTCCAGATCACTTTCTAAATGTGTACATTGTATACAACAGTGTACAACCCAGCTGTGTGTAAAAATGCACCATATATTTTATTGATGTGATATCTAGGGCATTATACATGATGATTTACATATATGTTATACATTATATATGTGAATATATAATGATTTTGATGATATATATACATCATCCAAATATATATATATACAGTCATGAGCCACATAACAATGTTTTGGTCAATGATGGGCCACGTATACAACAGTGGTCCCATGAGATTACTACCATATAGCTTAGGTGTGTAACAGGCTGTACCATCTAGGTTTGTGTAAGTACGGTAGGGGAGGAAAAAATTTTCCTCTATCCTTCTAGGTTCTTCTGACTGATCTAAGAATTAAATTGACATGAGACAGATTAACAGGAGAAAAACAAACAAAAGTTTAATAACATGTATACATGGGAGAAACCCAGGAAAACCAAGTCACTCACTAAAATGTCCAAAGTCCTCACCTTAAATATCACCCTCAGCTAAAGACAAAAGAAGATGTTGGGGGTGCAGAAAGTCAGGGACCTCAAAGGGAAGGAAGGCAATTCACAGGTAGGTGAAAAGGAGCAAACATCTGGAAAACAAGTGTTTGGCCACACAGAAACAGAAGAACACAGAGGGGGGCCAACAAACAGGCTTTTCTAGGTTCCTCCCTGTCCACCACCTGGTTCACATTAGCTCACTTCCTGAGACAGGCTTTTTATCTGAATTCTTTTAGGCATTTGAGAGGGAGGTAACAAGAAAAGCTTTCTGAGTCTTTTTTATCTTAAAAATAATCAGCCTAAAATAATCCTCATGTTAAAGAGACACATTGTGTGGTGGCAAATTTTGTTCCCCTTCAGTACTCTCTATAATGTTCATGCAATGAGAAAATCACCGAACAATGCATTTTTCAGAAGATATCGCCATCATTAGGTGACACATGACTGTATATATCTGTATCTATATCTATACGTATATCTATATCTATATCTGTATGACAAAGAAACAGAGATTTGAAACTAGTATTTCTTATTTTATAATATATTATGTTGGAGAAATTTCAGTTTATGTAAATCATCCTAATTCTTCTTCAGCAGTTGCTTAGTTTTATGTAGAGGGTTGATTTATGTAACATAATACTTAATCAACCAATTAATGGACTATTTACCCTCATACACGATCTTACATGTGTCTTCAAGATAAAGTATGAAGGCGAGTCGCAAGCTCAAAGTGTTTGCACATGTTGAACTTGGACACACATGAGCGCATTGTCCCCTGGGAAAGGCAGTGATCATCCCCCCTTTGCCATCAGCACATGCTCAGACAATTTTCTCTCTCTCTTATAAGGACTGGATGTTGTATTCATATTAAGTGCCACTTTTATTTTGATTGGCAATGTTGAGCTTTGACTAATCTGACAAGTACAATAAGAGATATTATTTTGTTTATTAATTTATTTTTAATTTCCCTGAATGACTCCAGTCTGTGCCATCTCTGAAGCAGCAGATAAATCAAAAACTCAGGGGAGGAACTTTTGTTTTGAAAATCACTGGTCTAGTTGACCTATTGGGTTCTCGATAACTCTAGGAGTCTATGATATGTGTGCCTAAGCAGCTTTTTCCAAACAATATCTTCCTTTTGTTAAGTATTTCTGAATATATAAATCTGGAGTAGGAGAAAAGGTGCACCGAATCTCTTCCGTGTTTCCATGAGTCCTCTGCAGGTTTCAACAAAGCCACAGGGGATTACGTTGACCAATAAATATCATATCAGGACTCGCTGAACCTCCCCACCCTGTGAGCTGTGACTGAGTACAGGGAGAAATTACTCAGAAACACACCGAGAGGTTGAACAGTTCTGAGGTTTTCTGTTTTCCCAGAAACACCTAGTGCAGGTGAAACAGTCGGGTGTGAAACTCCAAGTGGTGACTCAGCATTAAATCATAGCCACTGAAGTGGTTCCCTCCAGCTTCTGGGGAGTTCCTCTAAGTTATTCACACCTCCGTCCCTTTCTAGGGAGACATGCCAGTTCTAATGTTCCCTCTTTTAGGACTAATTCAGTGGGGTTGGTGGTAATGACGGTTGTAATTTTTGATATTTTGGGGGAGTATTTATGGAACAGGTGTGATGTGAAAGAAATTATTTTGTAGCTGTCTAGACTAAAAAGATGTTTCCTTAAGGACTTGATGGTCCAGAAGAGAAGAAAAATACTTAAACAATTAATTGCCACTAAATAGATACCCACAATGTTATGACAAAAGAGAGATTGAATAATTAATTATCCCTGGGGATTATAAAAGCATGAAGATCAGGGATATGTATAAATTGGAGATGAAAATGGATTTGATTATTGAAGAATATGTATATTTCATTCATATATGGTAAAATAAAGGGCATTACAGGTATCAGTGAAGAATGAGAATTAAAAAAACTAAAAGTCTCTTGGAAAGTTGAGGTCTCAGTAGCTCTAGAATGAGGTTCCTGGAGGTGGGTGTTTTAAGCAGACTTCTAAGATGACCCCCAGAGATCCCCACCTCCTGGGATCCATGCCAGCGTGTTATGTCGTCCCCTGGAGGAAGTGCTGGACAAATGCCTTGGTTCTAACCAGCATAATATGACCAAGTTACAGGATGCCCCTTCAGGATTAGATTATAAAAGACTATGGCTTCCACCCTGCTCACAGAGTCTCTCCATCGCCTCCTTGATTTGCCTGCTTTGATGAAGCAAGCTGCCATGGTGGAGGGACCCACATACAAAGAACTGAGGGCAGCCTCTGGCCAAGAGCCAGCACAGCAGTGAATCATGCCAACAACCATGTGAGCTCAGAGACGAGTCTTTCCCCAGTGGAGCCTTCAGATGACCATAGCTCAGCCAACACCTTGATGCAGCCTGTGACAGACCTGGGACCTTGGGTGACCGACCATCACAGGGTGCCCAGGATCGAGGAAGAGTGTCTGGGATGTAGGGATTTCCATTTTATAACTGGAACCATCCCAGGAAAACCATTCCAGGGGGCCTGGGACTGAGGTATTTCCTGGTATGCAAGATTTTCAGTGCCAAAACAGGGAAAGTCCTAGACAATTCCGATGAGTTGTTCGTGCTATGCAGAGGACCTGGAGAAGCTGGGTCTGGATTCCTGATCCACAGGAATTGTGTGATAATGATGAATACTGTTTAAAGCCACTAATTTTTATGATAATTTGTTACCTAGCCATAAATAAGGAAGTGGCAGGGGTCAGGCTGAATTTAATGAGGAGATTAGAGAAACAAAGTTTAGTTTTGGTGGCAGAGCAAAGAGTTCAGATTATTCCCTGAGCAATGGAGTGTGATGGCGAGTTCTGAGCAAGAAAGTACCAACCTTGCTTAATGTTTTGTAAAGCTCTTTCTGGTGGCAAGGTGGTATGAATTTCTTCAATAATAGTTATAACAGAAATTTAAAAATATTGCATACACTGAGTACTCAATGTATGTCAGATTATGTGCTCTGCCTTTAAAAACGTTATTTAATCTTCCTCAAAGGTCTATACATTTTTTAAAATTATTTTATTGTGGTCATATTGGCTCATAACATTGTGTAAATTTCAGGTGTACACTATTATATTTCAGTTTCTTTATAGGCGCATTGCATTTACCACCAACAGTCTAATTTTTATCTGTTACCATAGATATGTGCCCCTTTACCTCTTTTGCCCTCCCGCAACCCCCTTCCCCTCTAATAACCGCTAATCTGTTCTCCTTATCCATGTATTTGTTTATCTTCCATATATAAGTGAAATCATATGGTGTTTGTCTTTCTCTGCCTAGCTTATTTCGCTTAGCGTAATACCCTCAGAGTCCATCTATGTTGTCACAAATGGCATGACTTTGTCTTTTTTGTGGCTGAGTAGTATTCCATTGTATATATATATATACACACCACATCTTATTTATCCATTCATCCATTGATGGGCACTTGGGTTGCTTCCATGTCTTGGCTATTGTGAACAACACTGCGATGAACATGAGGATGCATAAACTCTTTGAATTGTTGATTTCATACATTTTTAATCCCCATTTCAGAATGAAGAACATAGGCTCAGAAATATTGAGGAATATGTTTGTGGTCCTCCAAGCAGTAAGTGGGAGTCAGATCTGGACCTCAGTCTCTGAGCGCTGATGAAAGAGAGTCAAGTCAAACTTTAGGGTTGATGAAATTTTCAGGTGTTGAGCAGTGACTCAAATGTTCAAAGTAGCATGAATGCCCTAATTGTAGAGATTTCAGTGGATGATGATGTTCATCTTTTCTCCATTATTAGCTGAGGTTTGAAAGTATTTGTGTCTTCATATAAGAAAAAAGCAAAACAAGGGATTTGCTGCCAAATCGAATGTGAAATGCATGGCTGAATGTCCCCACAGAGGTTCACTGAGCAGATATTTGTGCCAGGTCCTGTGTTGTTCTGTGGAGATGGTGGGTCAGGAGGGTTCCCTCCAGGAGCACGTACACCACTGTGAGTGAAAAAAAGAACAAATGCCAGTAAGAAAGACAGCAGCAGTGCCCAGGTGGGCAAGCTGCAGTCAACTTAATCAAGAAAAAGAGGAGAATGTTCAAGTACACAAAATTGGAAGTGAGAAGGAGAAATAAAAATGACTTCAAGGAACATTCAATAATAGTATGCATTGCTCTGTGCAAATGAAGTGAAAATGCTGGTGACTTCAGGGAACCACAAATGTTCCAAATGACCCCAGCAGAGAGATAGGAAATGTAAATGGAGCCGTAGGGATGGAAAAAAATGGAAAAACTTTCAGATATATTCCTAGTAAGAATGAGGCCAGACAGTCTCATGGGTGAATTTTATAACAGGATAAAATTGACATGAAAATATGCCTATACTAAAAAAGAATGAATTTCAAATAACAATGTGAGGATGTATTTTACCTCTCACATTAGCAACATTTAAGAAGTTTTATAATATTTAGTGTTATTTTTTATCAAAATTTGAAAACTATGTGACACAGCAATTCCACTTCTTTCAATTTATCCTACAAATTTCACACACAAGTGTGCAGACCTAGGAAGTTTTGTTTGGAATGCCAAAATCTACTAAGACCTGATAATTGATAGAGTGCTGGAAAGCTACCATGCCATGTGTACTCCATGAGAGTCGATGTGGATCTTAGAAAGAAAGAAGTGTGTCGACCTGTGCTGACATGGAAACAGCTTGAGGGAATATTATTAAATGGCTTTTGTCTTGTTTTTTTTTATTGAAATATATTTGACATATAACCTTGTATAAATTTAAGATGGACAACATTTCAATTTGATACATTTTATATGGTAATATTATTGCCATTATAGTGATAATTAGAACTTCTATCACGTTATAAAATTATCAATGTTTTTAAAAGCAGAGTATCTGTTTATATTTACAAGTATCTCCCATATGTTTCTTGAAAAGTAGATAAAAAGGTAGAGAAAAAGCTACAGCAAGAAAGATATGGATAGAGATAGAGATAGAGACAGATACAGATAGATGCAGGCATAGAGATAGAGATAGAGATAGAGAGAGAGAGAGAGAGGGAGACAGAGACAGAGACAGAGTCAGAGATAGAGATAGAGACAGAGAGGGTATGAAACAGACTGAGGTATCCCCGTGTGCATGTGCAAGGAAAATCTGGAGGCACATGCAGGAATCTGCTGGTAATTTCTTTCTAGGGAGCAGGACAATTGATTTGATATTAGCTGCAGACTGACCAATATTTTGTCTTTAAATTATGAACTATTTCAGATATATACACATATAAAGCATAATACGTTAAAAATCATTACTCACTCTAACTGCTTACAAAATGAAAGATTCCAAAAATGTTGCCCTGTGTGGCCTTCACCGACCTGTTTTCCTGTCTTCCGTTTAGAAGTTACCACTTCCTTGGATGGTGTTTATAACACTTTATATAGATGACATAGACATATGAATCTGTGAAAATATGTAACTGTTTTGCATATTTTTACATTTGTAGAATAGTAGCCTGATTTATGTACCTTTTACAGCTTTTTTTTCCCTACTCTTATTACCTCCACCCCTACCCCAACATTCTTTCAAGTTATTCTATGGTTCTTTTTCTAACTTGCCTATTTTTTATTATATTTTTCATTTTGAGACATGTATTTCTAAGGCATTTGTTTTCAATGCTTATAATAATCTACGGCATGAAGAAGTACCAATTTGTCTCAGCTCTCTCCTTTTGCTGCACGTTTAGGGCATTTCCAATGGTGCCACGATAGGTGAGGTTGCCGTAAGCATCTTGTGCCTGTGTCGTTGTGCCCCTGTTTGTCTCTCTGGGGTGGACACATACATAGGAGCAGGATGATTGGGTTGCATTTTCTAGTTTACACAATTCTGCCACATGTCTCTTCATTTTACAGAAATACTTTCAAAGTAATAGCATTCTTCTTGCTCCACGTTTGTACCAAAGTTTTGTTTTGTAGAAGTTTTTTTATTTTGTCCTATTTTTGTGAAACAGTATCACAATAGTCTTCATTCCCAATTATTACCAAGATTGGCCATCTGGGGTAGAAATTGCTATTGCGGGTTCACGTTGTTTCCGTCTCTATCTAGACACGTGGAGGACGGCACTGTGTGGCCCCTATTTTTATCCTTATGGATGCAGGGATTAAGGAGTGCTGTGAATGTCATTGGCTCCACCTTTTTAAAAATTACATGTGGTTCAGTACCTTCTTTGGGAGGCAGCAGCGTTTTCGTGTTAATGCCTTATTACCCAGAATAACATCTTATTATACTAATCCCTAAGATTTGTACGTCAAATGATTTTCTGCATAAACTGTAAAAATCACCCGTTTTTTCTCCTTAATCGTTAAAGTAGTGAATCGCCGGAATAGACGATCTGATTCAGAATCAGTCTAGCATTCCTGGGAGGAACTCAACTGGGACATTATCTTTGTGTTATATTGTTGGCTTAGGTTTGCTGAAAGTCTGTTAGGATATGGCCATCCATTCCCATTAATAATTTCTATCTATAGTTTTTCTTTTCCACATACTGAAATTGGAATTTATATTTTAATTGTATTACCTTTTTAAACTTTGAGAGTATTCCTTATTTTTTATCCTCTGGAAAGGCTTGTATAAGATTGGAATTTTAGGTTCCTTGACTTTTTGAGATAACTCACTTAATGAAGGCAACCATTGTTGTTGCTGTTTCTGTGAATATCTTCAATGCTGTTTCAATTAATGGAATGGTTATCAGTCCATGGAGGTTTTCTATGTCACCTCCAATGAGTTTTTGAAGTTATGTTTCTGGAGGAAACTGTCCAATCTATTCACTTAAAAATGTATTAGCAGGCTACTACTGGTCCACACAAGATGACAGGGACCCTTTCTCCCTGCTCCTTTTCATTAAACACAACTATAAACCCTGGACATAATGAAAGAGACAACAAAAGGCAACCCTGAAAAGCGGTTAGAGGAAGGAGAAGTGGTGTGGGACCCCAGGACTGGAGGAACAGTGCAGCAACAGCGTCCGTTGCTCCCACCCAAGTTAAGAAGGTGACTCAGGCCCAGCATTGCCTGAACCCCAAACTAGCAACAGAGGGCAGCTCAAGTCAGTCATTGTTCCCTTGAACTGACAACACCAGTGAGCCGACACCCACAACAAGGGGGACCAATCGGGAGCCCCAGGGAGGACCAGCCTGGAAGCCTCTCTTTCCGTTCCCGCAGGCCTGGGACTCCCTTTCAAGCCAGAGGCAACCAGATGGCCTGGGCAGCAACCACAGGGACCCAACTCAAGTGGCCTGGCCCGTTGGCTTCTTTGTCACTATAAGACCAAACTCCAGGCTATGGTTTGGAGAAAGGATGCCAACAAAATGTGGAATCAGCCCACATGCCTTTCAACGAGTAGATGGTCAAACACGTTGGTGCATTCTTAGATGGAATCCTGCCCTTCTTTCACCATGCCAACGTGCTGTAGCATCTGTCCTGAGTCACTCTCGATACGTGCTTGCAGAACAGCACAGAACTTTGGATGGGTTCCTTCTGCTCACTCCTTCCTCTCACATGTTATTTTTCCAGCAAATTTTCCACCTTGGTATTTTGCTCCCTACAAAATTAACCATTGTTATTATTGTTGGTTTTATTTATAGCCAATGCCTGAATAAGTTACTGACATATTTACACAACTTTTTGTTTATAATTGCTTCTAGAACATAGAAAAAGATATTGAAAATATAAAAAAAAGTGAAAACAAATGAAAAGTAAAATGAGAAAGTTTAATATAAATCTCACTAGATTCCAGAGAAGAGAATAGAGGGAATTGGTAGAGACACAATTCAGAGAGAGAAGAACGAGAGATTTCCTGAATTGAGGAAACTCTCAGATTGAGGAACCTGTCTCTGCCATTGGACTGTTTGAAATAATTTCTCTCTGCTTTGAAGTTTTGCAGCTTCCTAACAATGTGTTTGCTGTAAAAGAATGGAAAAAGATATGCCATGCAAACAGTACACTTGTTATTACTCCATTAACCGGTGATTCTTAAAATTCCATTTTGTTGTTGTTTTTGTTGTTTCTCTGTAGAGGTGCCTTAAATGGCAGGGAGTGTGCTGAACTGAATGTTAACCTGTTGCTGAGAGCTTGATAACATAGGACCTGTCCTGAAATGACCCTTAATCAAAAAGCGATATGTCCTTCTCTGTTCTGTTGGGAATGCAATAAATCATTAGCAACTGTTTCTAACAATGAATATTTTGACCCATAATGTTCAACTGCCAATGTTATTATCCTTCATAAAACATACATCTTCTGGCTGCTGTATTAAAGCAATTGCCATAGCCAAGATCAGTTCTTTCTCACACACAAACAATAAATCTAGTACTCGTCATATGCCTTCATTTCTCCTGATGTCAAACCTCATTTCTGCCTCGTTTTTGGAAGGTGTGACTGCATTGACCTAAGTTATACAGTGCCTGTGACTAATAAGGTTCATAGCAAACTGATCACTAAGTAATAATCACATGGTGTTCTGTACATATTGTGACACAAAGATAAATCAAAGATGAAAGAACGTGTTAAGAATGCAGGTGAGTTTGGCATCAGTTTGCCTCTGATTAACTATTTTTAGACAAAATGTTTTTAGCATAGTTATTCTGGTATGAGATATGTTGAAACAAGTTACTTGCATTCTAAGCTGCCATATAAGGAAAATTTTATTGAAAAGCTCAAAGGAAAATATATATATATAGTGAGAGAGAATGTTCCTTGTGAAACAGTGTTATAAGTTGGATACCAACTTTCAGTTCATGTTACATTTGCTCATTGAGCAATAACTAAACACCCCTGGTTTGTAAAGTCAAGAGTATTTTGGCAGACATCATTCCTTACTTTTTGCCTCTAAGCTAATTTAATACTGCCTAATAAGCACCTGTACTTCCCTTAAGTCAATCTTTTTGTTCATTAGATTGTTTAATGTGATAATATGGAAGTATAGAAACAGAAATTACAACCATTCACTCACAGACTAGATTTTGCCTTTCTACATCCTTTTCAAGACACCTTTCTCCAGAATGTGAAGCCTATCCAAGTGGGGACCACCTGCACTTTTTGAGGGTCATTTTGGTAGAGCAACGCTGGCACCTAGTGGTACATGTTGTGGAAGGAAACGCCTCCCAGAAAAGGCCCATGTCTGAGTGTAAATCCCTCTCCATTCATCATGTGGTCCTCAGGGCTCGGATATACAGGTCCTTAATAATATACATTTTAATTGCACAAGTTATGGAGTTCTAGGTCTCAAAAAACATTGAGAAGAATAAAAATACTGTGCCAACTTTTAAAATTTATTTTTGTGAGGAATATTGGCCTTGAGCTAACTTCTGATGCCAATCTTCCTCTCTTTGCCTAGGAAGACTGGCTCTGTGCTAACATCTGTGCCCATCTTGCTCTACTTTATATGGGACACCGCCACAGCATGGTTTGACAAGCGGTACATTGGTGTGCGCCCGGGACCCAAACCCGCGAATCCCCAGCCGCCAAAGCGGAGCGCATGCACTTAACCGCTCCGCCACTGTGCCAGCCCCTGTGCTAACTTTTAAGAACACAAGCATTAATCAGTTTTATCTTCTGCAGAGTGGTTGGTCATAGGAAGAAAGCTGATGACTTTATCAATGGTCCACACCATCTTGCCTAGTGTTTTGGAGTAGATACTGTGAGAAAAAACCCCTCCCCCAAACCAAACTGTTTTTCGTGTCCTAGAGGCATTGAGGACCTCATAAGGATCAGGAGACACTTATCAATTCATACATTCAAAAACATAATTACAGATCCCTTCCCTGGGCACTGTGTGAGGTGCTGCAGTGGCAGAGGAGGAAGGAAGAGGATTGGAGTTCAAGCCCATCCTCAGTCTCTTGGGGGAGGTAATTCAGTGACTAATTCTCTATCCCACAGGATGAAAAGGAATGAAATGGGTGAGAATTACAGAAACAAATCTCTGATAGTCAGAGGGACAGAACTTTTGCCTGAGGGAGATGGAAGTTTTCAGGACCTGCTGATATCCCAGTGGGTCCTGAATGGTGGAAAGATTGGGCCATGTGGACACAAGACAGGAGGAGGAGGTTTCCTGACCAGTCTGGGCGTCAGGAAACCGCGAGATGTAAATGGAAAGAGATCAGCTGAAATATGGACTGGGAAAAGGTGAAGGAGAATGATGCTGGGCACACCGGTGTGTGCGCTGTAGAGGGCATGTGGTCGGGGCTGCGGGGTGGCGGCCACCTCAGGCATGGGCGCTTCGGAAATCTCCCAAGTCCTTTGACCTCCCCAGGCAAGTCAGACGCTGTGCTCTTCAATCCTTTTTCCAGCCCCTTCTGACTCATCATTTCATGGCCTTCTTCTATATGCTAGGGGCAACAAGGCCTTCACTCTCAATTTTCCCGGTTAATAGAAATTTCAAACATCTCTCCTATTAGCAGATCATGCGAATGAAATTTCAATTAAGAGCAAAAAAAGTCATCGTCACTAGAGAGAATTTTGTTTGTTTTTGAGGGATCATGTGACGTGGAAAGATGAGTCTAGCTCCAGGAACTAGAATGGGTTGTAGGTGACAGACTTACACGCAAAGAGGACTGCTTTCATTCAGGCAGAAGGCAGTGAGCACCCAGGGATCACCACCAATTGCGGAGTCGACCTGAGTTGGAGAGCAGGGAGGCAGCATTGAGAAACCTTCGGGGTTAGCGTCCAGGGGTGCACGGGAGGAGTTTCTTCCAGGTTTCCAGTGTACTGTGAACAGAAGGATGGCAATTTCCTTCAGATAAATAAAAACATAGGAGGAAGAGCAAATCCCAAGAGAAAGCCACTCAGCTAAAGTGGCTGGTGCAATTAATCCAGTGTTCGCAGTGGCCCCTCTGCACGTCCTGCAGGCACAGGACAAAGCCGTCACTGAAGGCTGTAGCAGCATATGTGCTGGTGGAGAGGCCTGGGCTCCTGGGATCCACGCTGAAGAGAGTCCTCGCACAGAGTCCTGGGCCCCATGGCCAAAAGGGAGACAGGCGTCCCCACCCTCCAAGAGAAGGGGTGATAGTGTAGTCTGGCCATGTCCTGGGGAAAGAGAGAGGCAGGGTCCCCTGGAACACTACTTGGAGTGGCGCTGAGAAAAACTGGGTCTGGGCCACACCGGCTTTCTGCTTAGACCCTGGAAACTTGCCCAAGGCATCACCCAGCGGCTCAGGAGGTAAGTCCAGACGCCAGACAAGACAGAGGTGAACTGACCAGTGCTGGTGTGGCCACTACGAGTAACTCTGCGTTTGCAGTTGTCAGGGGATGGGCCCCTGGGTCTGTGTGTGCACTGGCAGTGCCACCAGGCTGGTCCCTGGGGGACGCCAAGGATGGTGGTCAGCCAGGCACACACACACACACACACACACACACACATGCATGTGTGTGCACACACACACACACACAGTCTGCCAAAAGGATTTGTTATTGATTTCTGACTTCTCTTTATATCCGTAGTTAACCTATCATCAGGAACCATCCTTTCTGCCTCCAACTCTCTTCTCAGTTACTATCTCTGTCTGTGTCCTCCCTGCCCCCACGCTGCCCCAGCCCTCAGTTGGGACTTGAAATGCCACACCGGCCTCCCAGGTGCCTTTTCTGGTGGTTTTAGTCCCTTTGCATCCCCTCCCCACAAAACTGACTGAGTGACATTTTGAAAACATGATCATAAATGACTGTGCCTAAAACTTGTTGATGGCCTCTTGTTGTGCTTAGAATAAAATCAAAAGGCCTCCCAGTGCCTCCCCCACCCACCCTGTGTCCTCCCGCGTCTTCCCTGCGTCCTTACCACACCACACGCACTCACTGTGGCCTTCCTTCCCGTGAGGACCCTGCCCGGTGGACCTCCATGTGCTGTTTCTTCTCCCTCCGTGAACTTCTCCCTTTGGCTCATGACTTGTTCCTTGTCTACCTTTAGGCCCCTGTTCATACATCACCTCTGACAGAGCCCTCCTCGGCCTCTTCATGTAAAGCTCCCGTCACATCACTTGCTTCCTTTCCTTCGGCTCTCATATCCCCAGAACCATCCTGCTTTCTTCATGCTCCCTGGTGACTCCCACTATGGTGCCCCCAGTAATGGCACTCAGTAGGCACATGATAAATGTCTGCTGAATAAACGAATTCACGAATGTCTCAAGTCCACAAGGAATTATCAATTGCCAAGTACTCTAGTAGGTGCTGTATGTATGCACATGTATGATCCGTGAGGATCCTGTAGTCTCATCTGGAAGCCAGACACTCACTGAACGAATGACAAAGGCAGTAGGTTCCGAGGCAGAGAGATGGGTCAATTACTCCACGTGGAAATTACAAATCAATCTGGAGAAGATTCTCAGAATAGGTGATTCTGAGATGGTAATGTGATTGGAGGCCATTCTAGGGAGGAGCAGGAGGGTGTCTGTGGAGATGGGGGAGCTGGACTAAGACAGGGGGATCCTGAAGAAGATGAGAGATGGCAGAGAGTGGTGTCATACCTCTTAAGGGGAAAGGTTGGACAGCATATGGCTCAAAGACACCGTGACCAGCATAGCAGGCAGTGCAAGGAGAATTTCCCAGGACGCACACAACCCCCAGGCTGCAGCTCTTCATGAGAGACCGGTTATTGGCACCTGGGACACTTTTAAATTAAACAGGGGTAAGAATATTATTTGCTATCCAAAATAAGATGATGTGAAGGGTGGAAGGAGACCCTATCATGACTGAGCTGGGACAGCAGCCCAGGTGAGACTTGCCATGAGCAAGCTTGGACACAATAAAACACACATACACAGCAGTGCACAGCTTGCTGAATCCTTATCCTGGGAGCATGCACATGTACCCCAATAGGAAATCCGTCATTTTCATCGTGTCTGAAGCCTTCCTCATAACTCTCTCCAAGCTGCTCTCTCTTTCCTTCCCAAAGGTAACTATTCCCTTTACATCTAAAGCCAGAGGTCAAGTTTGCCTTGTTTTAGAACTTTCTATGAATAAGATTTTCCCTTATGCATTCGTGTCTGGCTTTTTTCACTCAATATTGTGAGATATATCCATGTTGCATGCAGATGTAGTCCATTCATTTTCATTCCTGTGTAGTATTCCAACACACCACAATTTATGTATCCATTCTGCTTTTGATGCACGTTTGAGTTGTTTTGATTTGGTGGCTACTATGAACATTCTTGTAATGTATCTTTTGGTTCACAGAGGTTTGCATTTTTGTTGGGTGTATAACTAGGAGTAGAACTGCCAGATCTCAGGGTTTATGTATATTCAACTTCAGTAGATAATGCTAAACTTTTGTACCAATTTACATTCCCACCAGTGGTGTATGAGAGTCATTGCTGCTTCATATCTTCATTGACACTTGGCATCGTCCATCTTTTTCATTTTAGCTCTTCGGGTGAGTCTATAGTTCTATCCTTGCGGTTTTAATTTACATTTTCTCGCTGACTGAAGAAATTCAGCCCCTTTTCATATGTCTATTGGCCATCTGGATATCCTCTTTTGAAATGCTGTGGCTCAGTGGCGTCTTGGTCCCTGAAACCATTCACGAATCCAAAGTCTTCCAGTAAACACTATGCCACATCTTACTGTAGGGAGCCTGGTGTGAAGGAATCGGGCTTAGATCTGCCAATAACTTGATATAGTGGTCAAGGAAGCTGTTGCCACAGCCAGGAAGAAGAAAAATCTTTATGTTTCTGGTGGAAATATTTATTTCATGACTCTCAACTCAAAAAAAAAACATACTATCCCATAAGGAAAAAAACCAAAAACACGAAAAACCTGGTAAATCACAAAGAACAGGACAGGAGGTCTTCCAACACACAGAGCCAGTCGCAGGGCAAGGAAGCATCTCAAAGATTTTCCCAACAAATCCGTCTCCCCTCCACTTTCACGTAGCCTTCCTACAGCATTTGGTCCACACTAAATGTAGTCCAAGTACATGGCAGTTAAAGAGAAATATAGATCAACAAGCAGACTCTTGGAAAAAAATGGAAGCCAAGTTCACACACCTCCTCAAAGATCTCTCATCCCTCTACTCTGCCGCGCTGTTGGGCCATGTCTGAGTTGTTGTAATGGCATCTAGAGGTTTGCACACCTGGTCTGCATCTACCATTGACCCTCCTGCTCTCACTGGCACATGAGCCCTGTGAACCCTCCACTCCTGGCACACTGCAGACCTCATCAGAGTTTTCCACGTCCTTATGTCTTCACTCATGAAACCCCTCAGCCCCAAATGCATTTTAATTATTCACAGGGACCAGGTCAAACAATAAAATTAAGGAATTTGCCCAAGGTCACACAACCAGTTTGAGATAGACCAAAGGAGAAAACACCTCATTTCTGTATCCTTTCTTTACCCTATATCATCTCTGGGTAACCACATCTTGTCAAACATTCTGTTTTTGAAGTTTCAATTGACTTAATATAGGTAATAGTAGAGCATAATCAAATCTCTCAAAAGTAGGTACACAACCGAAAACTATACTCCTTACCTCTGCGTTCTCTCTTCTCCTCACCTAATTTTTATTTCGAGAAATTTAAATTCTTTAGAAACATCTTAAGAGCAATACAATAAACATTTATATAGTTCCCATCACGATACATTAAGTGTTTCCAACTGTTGACCAGAATCAAATCAAGGATCATGTATTGTATTTAGCTGTTTCAGCCCTTTGAGTCTCCTTTAATCTAGAACAGACCTCCTACTTTTTTGTGGGTTCAGGCCAGTTGTTCTGCAGAATGTATTACTATCTGGATGCCAGCACCACCCCCAAGATTCCATTCCAGTTGAAGATTTTTGGCAAGAATGCTCTCTAGTTGTGCTTCTCTTTGCATCACATCAAGAGGTACATGACGTTTGCGCTGATGATTATTCGTGACACTAAGTTCATCATTTGATTGAGGAGCTGTCCACAAATTATATTGGGAAAATCTCTGTTTTCCTTCACAATTAAGAAGTAAACTGGGGGGGCCAGCCCCGTGGCTTAGCAGTTAAGTGTGCGGGCTCTGCTACTGGTGGCCGGGGTTTGGATCCCAGGCGTGCACCGACGCATCACTTCTCCGGCCATGCTGAGGCCGCGTCCCCCATACAGCAACTAGAAGGATATGCAGCTGTGACATACAACTATCTACTGGGGCTTTGGGGGGGAAAAAAAGGAGGAGTATTGGCAATAGATGTTAGCTCAGAGCTGGTCTTCCTCAGCAAAAAGAGGAGGATTAGCATGGATGTTAGCTCAGGGCCGATCTTCCTCATAAAAAAAAAAAGTAAATTGGGAAGCAATACTTTGAGAAAATGCAAATAACCCATTCTCCCAGAATGTTTCCTGCAATGGCTTGAGCATAAATAGAAGATCCTTTCTTCAATCAATCATTACATTAGTGGCTGAAAGTTTATTTTCAAATTGCATCTTTTTTCTATATTTATTAGCTAGCATTCATGTATAAGAAAGAGATTCTCTCCTCCTCCCTCTGTTAAGTATCAGTGAGGACTCAAGTATTACTATTTTTCTTAATTCATTGTTCCATTATAGTCACTATTCTTCTTAAGGCTTAAATTTTCCTAATTTGGCCAGTGGGAACCCATTTCAAATGCCCCATTAAATGTACCCATTCTTGGAGAGTTTCCTTGCTTTTTGGTACAAGATGTTTTTGGCTTGGCTTGAAATTTCCCTACCCCAAACATAGAATCAGCCATTTTCCCCAGGTGTGCTCCTTGCTACAAGGGTGTCATTGCCTCTAGGCTCCTTCAGTGGACAGAGCTAGGGAAAGTATGTACATGCATACATAAATTCAATCATAAGTCCAAACTGTTGTCATCCTCTTAATTTAACACCTCAAGATCCTTCATTGTCTTTCTTCATCACATATTTTCTTCTCTCTCTCCCACAGGGAGAACAGATCTTCCCAATGTTAACACAGGTTACTCATTTGCTCTTTCTTCAAGAAGACCTCAAAGAGTTTCAGCATTACTACACTAACACCCCCAATGACACACCTCCTGAGGGAAGCTCAGTATTTCCTTACAGTTAGATCAATATGTTTGTTGAATTTATTTCTATGACTTCTCCTTTCTTTATGAAGTAAGAGGCTAGATCATCTACTCAGAGTGTTGGTGGGCTGGGTAGCTAAGGTAGGGGAAAGCTTAGAGCAGTTAAAATACGAGTGGGAGTCAGTTGATTGTAGGAAGCATCGTAGTTTGGATGAGCTCTGTTGAGTAAGCCGTTGAGGTTGATAATGGGTAACATTTATGTTAGCACACAGGACTGAGTTTCACCAGCAGTATTCAAAGGCTTGGCTTCTGTCATGTGAGAAGCACAATGGCGGGCTATCTCCCCATGCAATGGCAGCAATCACAACTGTAGCAGAGCGCGTGTATCAGCACTCGCTAAAAAACTTAGTGATGAACACACACTGTCCTCTGTCTGTCTCGTAGAGGGAATCTATGGCACTTCATTTAATTTATGGATGTATGGGTGATTGAATGATACAAATATGAGTAAAGAAATGATGGACGGCATCTTTCCTCACACCAGTAACATTATTTCCACCTTCTTAGAAAACTGTGGTTGAATAAAATCTTATCCTCAAAGAAAGAGGACAACAACAACACAATATAACCTATTTCGTATCTGCTATGTGGGGGCACAAGTGTCATTTTGCCTCCAGTAAAAAGTGTGCAATTGGATTTGGGACATAAGGCAATTAGCCCATCTCTACATTCTGTGAAGTTATTCTGAGTTTAACAGTATGTTTACAAGGAAGAAGATTCTGTTCTTTTGTTGGTTTTCTCTATCTTAAATTTTCACAACTGGGTTGAAACAGGGAGTAATGATGGGGTTGACCAGCAGACTGGCTTGTGGGGCGTCTTGTGGCGTGGACTGCTGGAGATGCTCAGAAGGCTCAGTGAGGGAGGTCCCTCGCAGTTCTCAGGCCAATCCTTTGAAAGAATCCAAGGACCCTGACCTGGATGTCTTCTGAGCTCTGGCTCTAGCTCTGTGACTTTTGGTCTGGACCATATGCTTCTTTTTATTCTTATGCAAAACTTATTGATTCACAAACATTAGTTTGTTTTTCCATACAATACATGTGGTGGGCCTAAAAATCACCAAAATCCACTTAAACATCCCTAAAAAACAGCCTTATGTGGAGCCTTTGATTGAATACCTCCTCTTATAGTGAACTCACTACCTCATAGCACAGATCATTCCATTCTCAAAGGTTGATGTCATTCACAACCTTTCATATTCACATTTTGTGAGTGTAAATTCTGTGTGTGTGTAGGAACCATCCTTTCTTCCTGGTCTTAACCTCTTGGGACACCACTGAATAGTTTGTTCTCTATCATAGAATCTTCTAGAACAGGAAAAAAATTTCAATAGCAGCAAATAAACACCTTAAAGCATTTTTTCCTGTTACAGTATGTACTACACACATCTACTCTTCAAAATGAAAATATTTACTGTTTCTCCTAAGTGATTTCCATGGAACCCAGAGTCATTCATGTCAGAGAAAAACTTCCCAGTCAGAAACTCAAGTGTCGACAGGCAAAGGCAGAGCATGAGTGAAAGGCTATAATTATAGGATAAATGTACGTGCGAATTCTCTGCTATCAGGCTCTGACTTAGCAATAACTGTGTGGCTGCAACGTATCTGGAGAAAAAGTGAAAAATTTCATTGACTCTCTGGAGGAGGTTGGTGTCCAGCTGTGGGGCAGCAGGTAGGTCCCGTGTCTTGCAGAGCGCCTCACTCTATCAGGGTTGGGGTTGTCTCCCAAACGCAGTCATGTCCAGCGGTTGGGGGAGGGCAGCCTGGACAGTGTCTGACCAGACACATTTCTCCAGAGCTCACACAGCTGGCACGAGTGTGCAGAGGGCTGGGGATGATGCCTGGACAGATCATTACCCTCACTTTGCAGGCAGTGAAACAAACTGAAGCAATTAATGTCTCTGCACCTTAGTTTCCTCACCTATAACACTTTTAATAATTAAATAAAATTGTAAAAAATTAAAAAAAATCAATTTTAATAACAAATTTTCTTCTTTCCTGTACCTTGATCCCAACCTTTCATCAGGGATGGAGGGGGTGCTGTCCTACTCTCTAGTTCAGGCGTCTGATTTGTATTCTCGCTTTATCCACTCCGCTCAGGAGCTCTATTCCCAGCCTTCATTGACTTCACTACCTTTCCTTTATACTGACCCCATCCTTCATCTCCACCCTGGCTGACTCGGCTGTCCCTGCTTTCTGCTATCATTGGCCCAGCTACATCGTGACTATTCCACGTTGGACTGTGAGCCCCATAAGACAGACTGGACAAAGGCAGGAGCAGCCAGACTTGATTCAAGTCATTGCAAGACAATCTGAAGGGGAGTTTGATAAAATTAACAGATTAGAATCCTGAGATCTGAAAAAAAACATTCCTAAAATATCACCAAGTCCAACCTGGGAGGCAGTTTGCCATGGGCCTCTTATACTCCTACATGTCTTGCTGAGTGAGCCAAAATCACAAGGTCTTGTCCATTCCTTCATCTGGGCCACTTCTCCGGATTGTTTATGTAGCTGGCAGTCCTGAGAAGTGAGGAATGCACTTTTACGAATGCATCCTCAGCCCCGTGGTGCTCTGGTTTCCCTAGAGTTAAGAACAGGCTTGCTCACTGCTCACTATAAAAGCATGGGGTTCCCCAACTTCAGGGTCCCTCAGCTGCAGTGCAACCTGCTGCAGGAGCAGCATCCAGCTGGGCCCAAGTTGCCCCCTGGGGTGTGAGGACAGCAGACCGGTACAAATATGCAGATGCTCCTGCTGCTGAAATGCTGTGAGTAGCGAAGTCCTTTGCCTCTGACCCGGGAGGCTCATCTCTGTGTCAGTCCCCGTGGAACTGAGGCAGGCTAATCGTGAGCCCCCGTAGTTGTTCTGGGGAAGGTTCTGCCTCTTGATCTCCCCCACACCACAAACTTAGGTAGAGAAAAATCCCCATAATTTTGGGATTTTGACAGACACATAGCTTTCTGGAAGAGGAAGAACAAAGAGTCTGCAGATCAATCAATGGGAATTGATAGCAGACATAGTGATAAAATAACAGTCAATTGGGCCTTGAAGGCATTAAACCTGCCCCATACTCTATTCCAGAGTGAATTTCTCTTGTTAGTGTGATCCATATAATTCTAGATACTCCCTATCTCTCTTGCTCTCATTTTTGTGAAAATGGTAAGAAATTTTATTCTTTAAGTTACCTTTTCAACTTAGTAATACTTTATTGGTTAACTTCCTCTAAGAATATATAGATGTAAGTCCTTCATTCAGTGACTGTCTATTATGTCAATGACAGTATCTGAATTTATTTATCACACTTGTATTGACAGAAGTTTCCATGTCTTAAATAACAGTATGCTATTACCAACAATGCTGCAACAAATGCCTTTACACTTTTACCTCTATGTACTCATCCTGTTATTCCCAGAGGCTAGATTTATAGATGTGGATAGCTGTCCCCCAGGTTCCTAAATTTTAAATGTAATCCCCAGTGCAGGACAATTTTCCAGTTCATCTTACCATCAAAGTATGACAATTCCTGTGTTTTCCCAATTTCTCTCCACCAATACCTTTTGTCTACGCAATAGGTAGACAGTGGAATTACATTACATGAATATTAAAATATTAGTCCATACAGTTTATATATTGTTGTACAGAGTAATATTTTACATATTTATATAAATTAAAAAAAAAAAAAGTTTAGAGAGTGGTAAAGCCCAAATTGAATTATACCACATTTCTAGCCAAGCTGTTAAAAGCATCTTTCAAGATATAAAAAATAAAGTTTTGTGTGCAATATCTCAAGTCCTCTCCACATTGCCATGAGGTGAGATGTCCCAACTTCACCTGTGAAGAGTCTGAGATTCGGGTCAAGCAATGAGCCCGTGGCCATGCAGTGGAGAGGTGACAGCGACCAGGGTTTTCATATTCGTTAACCAAGAATAGATGTTAACTAAACTTATTGTGGTAATCATTTTGCAATATATACATATATCAAATCATTATGTCGAAACCTTAAACTTATGTAATGTCTTATGTCAATTATATCTCACTAAAACTGGAAAAAAAGTGGACTCAACTGTCGTTGAAACACTAAGATCCAACGTAAAGTGTTAATAAAGTATGATTTTATTTTTCTCCCAGCTTGTTTTGGCTCTGTCCTGCAAAAGTCTTCTGCTGTGGCTCCTGATGGCTTCTAGAATGGTGGTGGGAGACATGCTCTTCATTCTCTCCTTTTAGGGGTACAGTTTAGATGGTGCACCCCTCGCTTGCCCTCATACCTTGTTGGCCAGAACTCAGCAGCATGGTGCCACCTAACTGCCAGGGAGGCCAGGAAACAGTCTTGCACACAGCTGAAATTGTGATCCCCACCTGAGAGGTGAGAACCACGGACATCAGGGGATAGCAAGCAATCTCTGAACGTGTGTGTGTGTGTCCCTATAATTCATGTGTTGAAATCCTAACCCTTAAGGTGACGGTATTAGGACGTGGAGCCTTTGGGAGGTGATTAGGTCCTCCCACCTTTGGGAGGTGGAGCCCTCGTGATGGGATTACTGCCCTTATAAGAAAGCACCCCAGGGGTCGGCCCGGTGGCTTAGCGGTTAAGTGCCATGCCGTGGTGGCGTCCCATATTGGGCCCACATACCAACACACTGTGTGGCCAGCCATGATGTGGCGGCGTCCTATATAAAGTAGAGGAAGATGGGCACGGATGTTAGCCCAGGGCCAGTCTTCCTCAGCAAAAAGAGGAGGATTGGCAACAGATGTTAGCTCAGGGCTGATCTTCCTTACAAGAAAAAACAAAATGACCCCACAAAGTCCCCTCACCCCTTTCACTGTATGAGGACACAGTGAAAAGGTGCCATCTATGAACCGAGAAGAGGCCTTCACCTGACCATGCTGGTACCTTGATCTTGGACGTAAAATCTCCAGAACTGCAAGAAATAAACTTCTGTTGCTTATAAGCTACCCAGTCTGCAGTATTTTGTGATAGTGGCCTGAACTGACTGAGATAGTCTCTACTGTATGTTCTATAACGTAGATGAATGAAAACATCGTGAAGGCAGGGACATGTGAAGATTTTACATTTTATTCTATTTCTAGGATATGACACAATGCCAAAAATACACATTTTTAAATAAGTAAATAAATTAAAGTAAACAGGCAGAGGTCTGAGCACAGCCTTAGCCATCGTACACCGCTGGCGCAGATTTAAATTAGTGCAGCCACTTTGGAAAACATTTTGGCATTTTCCAGCCAAGCTTAGAGAGGCCAGGATATTTTATGCCAATAGCACAGTGTGGTGTATGGGCATTTGTGTGTACAGATTAAATCCATGCCCGGGCATAATATTCAGTGACTGTGGAACTTTCTCTTGGCAAGCCATGATGGGGCAGCCTGTAACCTAAGGAGCCCTCCCCCTGGAAGTAGACTCCCACTCGCAGGCCTAGATGTCCCTCTTTGGAGCTGAGGCGACTGGGTTAGCCCGATGGACCAGATGGCACCTACTGTCCTTATAGCTCTGACATCCCAGTACAACCGTGGACTTTCAAAATCTGCTTCCTCTGCTAAGAATGCGAGAATGTGGGGATGCAGGAACATGACATATCCTTTCCAATAAACAATGCTGAAGAAGTCATAAGGGAAGATGGATGAGTTTAACTCTATTAAATTAAAAAAATTACTATGAGGCACGAAATAAAACAAATTTGCGATTTGAATATTCTTAGAATTTTAAAGGTATTACAAATAAAATTAAAAACAATCACATTAATAGGAAAAATTGGCACGAAAGAATTACAAAAGAAGAAATAAAAATGACCAAAAAATATATGATAATGATTCTTCCAAGTTAGGAAGCCAATTAAGCTTTAAAGTGAAGACATTTTTCCACCTATGAAATTGGCAAAAAAATTTAAGAAAAGTAGGAGAGAGGAAATATCCAGAATTGTCAAGGACTCAGAGCACAGGACCTTCTCACTCCCTGATGGGGTATCAAGTTGAACAAACCTTTCTATAGTGCATCTTACTACTACATTCCAAACTCTTTGGCCAATTCATGAGTTATTTAGTAATTTTTTGGTTGTAGTTGCTAAAATATCAACTTGGACTGTGTTAAGTAAGTAATCCTTATGACAAGGATCTTGGGGCAGCTTCCAGAATTAAGGGTGGCATGCCACAGCATGTCTACCAAAGAGAAGACATTTAGCCGGCCATCCTCCTGACATTTATGGGCCCTCAGCGTGCTTGAGTTGGAGTGCGGAAGAACCTCCTGGGCAGCTTGTTGAAAGTGCGAGTCACCCAGGCGCTCGCCCTAAGATGAGACTTGGTGTGGCTTTAGATGGAGCCTGGGATTCTGCAATTTTAACCAACATTTTTGATTCAGAGGCAGGTGATCCAAGAGCACTCTGAGAAGTGATATGCTAGATGCTTACAGAAGGCAGGTGAGCATCATCATTACTGTGCTTCACAATCCTACAGTCTAGCAGGAGAGCAGGGACCACGAAAAGAGTGATTGTGACACAGAGCTATGCAGCTCAAAGGCTGTGGTGGCACAGCGATGCTGGCTTTCCATAACATAATCATGTAAAGAGCTGGCAAGTAAGTGATATGCTTTGGATTAGCTGTTACTTTTCCCAACTTCCTTGGCTATCAGCTCTCCAGGTCTCCTTCTGGACTCTGGGCCCCAGTTTTTGTATAACCTTTGACCACCTATCACTGGGCCTGAACAATTGGAAGGAACCAGAGAGTCTTCACAGGTGAGTTAGCATTGAGATGGTGCTTACATTATGTGTGAAATCCAACATAGGAAAATCCATCAAAAGACTTGTTATGGGCTGAATTGTGTCTCGCCCAAAGCTGTGTTGAAGTCTGACCCCCATACCTGTGAATGAGGCCTTATTTGGAAATAGAGTCTTTGCAGATGTAATCAAGTTAAGATGAGGTTGTACTGAATTAGAGTGGGTCCTAATCCAATGACCGGTGTCCTTACAAGAAGAAGAGGGACATACAAAGAAAAGATGACATGTGAAGACACAGAGACACAGGGAGGATGCCATGTGCTGGTGTAGGCAGAGATTGGAGAGATGCATCTACAAGCCAAGGAATGCCAAGGATTGACCATCATCTTCAGAAGCTAGGAGAAAGGCACAGATTCTCCCTCAGAGCCCTCAGAAGGAACCAACCCTGCAGATACCTTGATCTCGATCCTTTAGCCTTCACAGTGGTGAGAGAATAAATTTTTGTTGTTTTAAGCTACCAGTTGTTGCTGTACTATGTCACGGCAGCCCTATCAAACTAATACAAGACTTGTACTGAAAATTCACACAGAACAGGTAAGCCCAGTGTGGGTCCAGAGAATTGGAAGTCAAGTGGTTTGGATGAAGCCCAGGGAATGAGAGCAGCCTGGTGGAGTCAGCCTCACATTTCATCAGCCCTGGGTTGTTATGGAGAAGGTTTATTCAGCACAATTGGAAAGTTTTGAAGATTTGGAAGAAGGGAAGTGATATCAGATATCCATGTTAAGAAGGTGAATTTGGCATTGTTTAGAATGTATCAGACTCTGTGGAGAGGAAATTTCTGAAGGAAATAGAGGAAAAGGGGTCCAGCTTGTAGCAGTGTCAGTCAGGAGGGGAAGGCTGTGTGTGCATGTCCCTGTCCTGGGGCTGCCGTAACAAATTTTCACAAACTGGGTGGCTTAAAACAACAGGCATTTATTCTCTCAGTTCTGGAGACCAGAAGTCCAAAATCAAGGTGTGAGCAGGGTTGTAACTCCTTCTGAAGGCTCTTGCGAAGGATCTTTCCTTGCCTCTTCCAGCTTCTGGTAGTTTCCAGCATTGCTTGTCTTCCCTTGTCTTGTAGCTGCACTGTTAATTTCTACCTCCTCGGTCATGTGCAGTCTTCCCTCTAGGACTCCGTTTTTTCTTTTTATAAGGACATCAGTCTTTGAATTAGGGCCCACTCTACTGCAGTATGACCTCATCTAAATTTAACACATAACATCTGCAAGATCCTGTTTCCAAATAAGGTCACATTCTGAGGTTCTGGATGAACACGACGTTTGTGGGACACTATTCAACCAGTAGTGTGTGTGTGTATTTTCATGAGCATATGACTGTGTTCATATGTGTATGCAATAGCTAAGAACATAAGTTCTTTCATAAAATAAGAGAGTTTTGGAGATAGGTGAGTCTATAAGAATGATCTCATTTTTTTTCTTCTTCCCAAAGCAAGAATGACTCCTGAGTGTCACATAGTATGTGCACCTGGAGCCCCTATTTGAAAACTGGAAGAAATTCAGCATTCACAAAACAGCCCCTCTCATTGTAAGAAAGCATTTCCTTACTAAAGTCTCATTCAGGACAAAGATATATCTGAAGAAATGGAAGGTTGACTATGTTCCTGCAAGAGAAGAAGACTCAACATCATAATGATGTCAATGATCCACCAGATGAGTCTATAAGTCAATGCAGCCACCATTTACTTCCTATCATAAGGCAATTCAGAACTTCTCAGGTTGTTTCTAAAGTTCAGTTGGAACAATAAATGCTCAGAAGAAAATCAAATTTTGAAAACAAAGAATATGTTTTAGGACTTTAGCAATTACAGAGCGTGGTGTCCCCAAAGACCAAACCTGAAGCAATTTGAGTAACAAAGTAAATATACTAATAGCCCAAAGTATAAAATAAATACTCATGAGACCATAGTGACATAGAAAAATAAACGATTGGATAGATAAATAAATGGGAAGAAGAGGTAAATCTATGTAGAAGAATTTTGAATAACTTATGTAGATGCTTCCTTCTCAAGAAGGTAGAGCATAACTCCCCACTCCTTAAGTGTGGGCTATGCATAGAGACTTTCTTCCATAGAGTGCAGCATGGAAGGGGGTGGGGGCATAGTAACTCCACAGTGGAGGATCCTGACAGATATGACCTCAGCCAGAGGATCAAGGTCAATGTCAACAGTGATAAGTCATGTTGACAGCATGTGCCCTTGACGTGATGTGATGAGAAGGGCACTTACCTCTGTGATCTTCCTTCTCAAAACCCATATCCCCTAACCATGAGGAAAATATCAGACATGTTCTGATAGTAGGATATCCTACAAAATACCTAACCAGTCCTCCTTAAAACTGTCAAACCATCAAAAACAGGGGAAACGTTAAAAATTGTCATTGCCAAGAGAAGCCTGAGTAGACATGACAACTAAATGTAATGTGGTGTTTCAGGATGGGGTCTCGGAACAGAAAAAGCACATTAGGTAAAAACTAAGGAAAATGAATAAAGTATGTACTTTAGTTAATAATAATGTACAATATTGATGCATTAATTTTGAGAAATGTATCGTACCAAGGTAAGATGCTAATAATAGGGGAATCTGGTTGTGGAGTATATGGGACGTCTGAACTACTTTCACAATTTATTTTATTTATTTATTTATTTTTGGTGAGGAAGATTGTCCCTGAGCTAACATCTGTACTCATCTTCCTCTATTTTGTATGTGGGATGCCGCCACAGCATGGCTTGGTGAGTGGTGTGTAGGTTCTCGCATGGGGTTGGAACCTATGAACCCAGGGGCACTGAAGTGGAGCATTTGAACTTAACCACTACACACTGGGCTGGCCCCCACAATTTATTTTTGTTTAATTCAAAATATATTTATTTAACCTTCATTCCTAAAGGTTGATTTTACTGGATATAGAAACCTGGATTGACATTTTCTCTTTTAGCACTTTCTTTTCCTCCAACTGTTTTTATTGCAATAAAATATGCAAAGCATAATATTTATCATCTTAAGCATTTTTAAGTGTACAGTTCAGTGGCATTAAGTATATTCACACTATTGTGCAACCATCACTACCATCCATCTGCAGAACTTCATCATCTTCTAAAACTGAAAGTCTGTCCCCCTTAAATGCTGACTCCCAATTTCTCCCTGCCCCAGCCCCTGGCATCCACCATATAGGACCTCATATAAGTGGAATCATACACTATTTTTCCTTTTGTGACTGGCTTATTTCACTGAGCATCAAGTCCTCAGTTCATCCATGTTGTAGCATATGTCAGGATTTCCTTCCTTTTTAAAATTGAACAATATTTTTTGTTAATCTAAAATTATGTGAAAATAAAAAAAAAACTAAAAGAATGTGGAATGGCTACATAAAAACAAACAGAAACATAATTATTGAGCTGTTTTTCAGAACTGCTAAAAAAATAGTTTCTTTGTTTTTTTTTTTATACTCAGATCCAAACTGCATCATTGGACTTTCTAGTCATTATTTATAATTTGGGCCTACAGGGCCACTTAAGATAGCAACTTCAGATTGATCTGCCCTTCTCCATAAAACCTTCTGATGTATGAAAACAGCTCTATTTTTCTTGCAGATATTCCTGGACTAAACTTTTCCAAGTACTTTAGGGATTGTCCATACACCACGAGCACCTTCCTTTGATGAGCTCCCTGTCCATGGTCCTCTGTGTGGTCCTCCCTGAGGAGACCACAGAGGTCCCACATCAGAGGTCACTAAATGCTGTTTCCCAGAAGCTTCCCTGTCCCAGGACAGCCTGAGAATGCAGGCCAGTGTGTGTGGGCTGAGATCCCACCACAGGCTGGGGTGGTCTTGGTCAATAGGCTTCACCTTCATTCTCTTTTTTTTAAAAACAGTGATCAAGTCAGTTCCCCACCATTTGTACAGATGATATTAGGTTGGAAAATAAATGCTCACTTTTTTCCCCATTGCCCTTGCAGTTAGAGGCACCCTCTGACTCTCTTCTGGTAGATAGATTTTAAGTCAGTGTCGTGAGGAAATTTTGCTTTCCTTATAGAAGAGGAAAGAGAGGTTGATGTCTCAAACTTCCTCACCTGTATTATGGCACTAGGGCAGCAAGCTCCCCTGACTGAAGATGGAAAAGAGGGGAGGCAGAGGAGCCCGTGATGGACCAAATGCCTCCAGCCAGATTTCCGGCTCTGTGAGAAAAGTAAATGCCCAGGTATGGAATCTGCCATGTGGGTTTTCTGCCCCCATGCACTGAAGGCATTCCTCCCTGGTACCCCATCCAGTCTTCCTTCAGTTCCCAGAGATTTGATGCCTTGAAGCAGACAGCTGCCTTCTTCTCCGTTCCAACCATTTTGAAATTTCTCTCCTCCTATGCTTTTACATTCTACCTTTTCTAGGCCAGAGTATTTCTTCTTCTAATGCAGGGGTTGTAAATTGGGGGTACTTTGGGCCCCAAGACACATCTGGGGTGCCTGCAGACATTTTTGGTTGTCATGATTGGGAAAAGTGCTACTGGCATCTGGTGGGTAGAGGCCAGAGATACCACTCAACACCCTGCAATGCACAGGACGGCCCTCACAGAAAAGAATTATCTGGCTCTGAACGCCAATAGTGTCAAGATTGAGATACAACAGGTCTAGGGCAAGAATCCGAAAATCACACAATAGTCACAGAGTTCTATCTTTGCCTTTGCTGTGAGAATTGTACTATTTTTCCAACTCCAAGTCACCAATTCTTTGTGAGCCTTTCCTCATACATATTGTCAATACCCGTTCTGAGGGATGCTGTCTGTGTTCATTCGAACTTCAACTTGGTCACCCTCCCAAAACTGGAACCCTGATTGTACATCTTTTATCTGTGTCTTTGAAATATCTGAGTTAGAGGAGAGTTCTCTGTGTAGTTGTTTTGGTTTTCAATAAAACTTTTCTTTTCTCAAGTTTACTCAGAATCATTAAACGGAAGTTCAATGGCTTAAGAATTGCTAAGCTGCAGCCTCTCTCTCAGTGACAATGACTTATCAACGGAGGCTGCAACTCTCCTTGGAGTTCTGAGATGGGAAATGTTGCCCGAATGGCCCCAAGTTCCAGAGCAGTGACACTGTGCATGGGCTAAAATGTCCCTTTCATTGATGCCATCTCTACTAGCCCTTCTTATCTTATGGATAGTTTCCTTAGTTTCTCTCTGGGGCTCATGTCAAACATGTGTTTTATCTTTTTGACACTCTGCTTCTCCAAAGGCATATGTGTGTGTCTACACGAGTCCTGTGTAGTGAATTTTCTTCTCAGGAAATCATGAATTTCATCATGATGCGTCCACTAAATGAGTAAATTTGGAAATTGTGCCCTGGACAGACTAGAGAAAACAGAATTGTATAATTTTCTTATTTTTTCCTTGCTGCATGTTTATTCTCAAGTGTTTGGTTTACAGTTAGGAACAGAACAGAGGCTTGAAAGTGTCATATCATTAATGCCACATTTACAGCTTCCAGCATCCAAGATAACAACCAAAAAAACTCAGGAAGAGGAAGAATTTACAATGTTTACTCTCTCCAATTCAGATATAATTTTATGGGTTTATTTACAAAATAAAATGATAAAGTGCTCTGAACTCTTGGGCCAGGTCCAGTGGCTCTCTGGTTGTTTGTTTTACAGGAAAATAAGGCAGAGTCCTGGGTAGGTGCCCTTGGGAACAAGCCATCAACTCCCTTTTCTCTTTGACTTCTGCCGTGAACTTCCAGTACACACCATCATCAAACCAGAAGCCAAGCCCTAAGGTTCCTGGGGGCTCTGCACCCCCATGGCCTTCAGTCAAACCATTTCTCTGCCCAGTGCCCTGCCAGGGCAGCTTAGGGTCACCTGAAACCATGTCTCCTCAGGGCTCTTAAATTGCCGTTGTTATTCTCTGATTAGAATTGCATCCCTCCTCATGCTCATGGACAGAATCGGAGCCTCAGCTCTTACAATGTCCTACTGGCCAACTTCTCCGTGTCCTAATGGTCAACCTCCCTTGTCCTGCTCTGTTTCCTGTGGGGCTGAGAGGACAGTGTTCATCAAAGCCCTCATCACTGTGTCTTTCCGCTTTGCTTTTTTCTACTTTCCTTTCATCACAACTACTGAAAAAATGGTTCACCGTCGACATTGTTGCCTTGTCAGCCATCTTTGAATCCAGTGATGAAGCTTCTACCTCCACCATTCCACTCGAACTGCTCCAAAAATATTGTTCAATGATCTAGTCATCAAAGCGAGGGGGATGGTTTGCTTCTCCATTTAAACACATTCTCAAGTTCTAGAAACTGCTTTTTCCAATAGCTCCTGAGAGGTATGCCTCTTGGCACTACTTTGTTCTCCTGGACCCGTCCTCGTTTTCCACGGGCTGTCAGATACGGTTTACCAGGATTTGATCGGTACCTCTCTTCTCTTCTCCTTCCACATATTCTTTCTCCATGATTTACTTTTTCACTCCTTATTGAATAAAAAAAAAAGAATAACTATCCAGGTTTTATGGATTGAATTGTTTCCTCCCTTCTTTTCAAAATTCATATGTTCAAGTCCTAACCTGTAATATTTGGAGTAAAGCAATAATTAAAGTTAAAGGAGGTCATAAAGGTGGGAGTCTAATCTGATAGGATTAGTGTCCTTATAAGAAGAGATGCCAGAGAGCTTGCTCTTTCTCTGCCATGTGAGGATATAGTGAGAACGTAGCCATCTGCCAACTAAGAGGAGGGCTCTTACCAGGAACCCAATCTGCTGGCATCTTGATGTTGGACATCTGGCCTCCAGAACTGTGAAAAATAAATGTCTGTTGTTAAGCCTCTCAGTCTGTGGTATTTTGTTATGGCGGCCCAAGCAGACTAGGATACTGGGCCAGATTTAAGCCCTGGATTGCACTCATACCAATGCACACACAGGATAGCCCACTAAGATGCATCATGAGCGTATGAAACAGAATGCCCCTCCACGCTGGTCCCTCTTCTCATAATCCCTTTTTTCGTGAGGAGACCACGTCTCTTCCTTCACACAGCAGGCCTTGAAATATTTGGAAGCAGGGATTACATTTTCTGTTTTCTGAGTTCCTGAGCTTGTTCCTAAAACAGGGCTTTATTTTTCCCACTCTGTTTATCCTCTCTTCTGAGCATGTTCATTTCTTTACTAGGCTTTCATTTCCTTTAAATTTTTATATTATTTTTAATTGTGGTAAAATGCAGATAACAAACATTTACCATCTTAACTGTTTTTAAGTGTACAGTTCAGTGGTATTTAAGTATATCCACATTGTTGCGCAACCTCCACCACTGTCCATCTCCAGAGCTGTTTACTGGCTTTTTAAATCTGTGTGAGGAAGATTGTCCCTGAGCTGACATCTGTGCCCATCTCCCTCTATTTTATATATAGGACGCCGCCACAGCATAGCTTGATGAACAAAGTGTAGGTCTCTGCCCAGGATCCAAACTCGTGAACCCCGGGCAGCCAAAGCAGAGCACACGAACTTAACCACTACGCCACCAGGAAGCCCCTTTACCAGCTTTTGAAATGAGATTTTTCTTTGGATTAGCTGCTTTTAAAATCAACTGTATTTAGTTAACATATATTTTAATGTATTTTACCTTATTTTCCTTGCCCCAAAATTTAAATGTTAGTTACAACTTTTAAAAATTGACAAAATTTTAAAGTTATATAAATATTCCATCTTCTTTGCATTTAGGGTAAATTAATTGCTCTTAGCCACAGTCATAAATTTGTATTTTACTAAAATGCTGTTAGAGAGAAATAGAAAATATGGAAGCACATTTTTTACATTAACTAATAAAATTTATTTAATATTATTTCCAATATAAGAGACACCTATTTTGGTCAGAAAATTCTTAAGATTTATGAGGAAATATCCTAGAAATGATATAGAGCAAATGAATTACCATAACATTTAAAAATAGAATTAAATTAGGTTTCTACAAATCATGCAATTATATAGTCACAGTGTGAATTTCTTATCTCATTTAATAATAGATACACCACACGCACGTTTGGAAGCATCTGTTGCTTAAGCTTCCTTTTAAATGAATAAAAAACAAAGGGATATATTTCTTATGAATCTGGCTTCCATTTGCAAAAACTATGATGATCCTGGGACAATAGTCCTACTCGCTCACATTGGCAATGGAAGAGCCCTAAAAGTAACAAAATACTCAATTTGTAGGCATCATTTTAAACTAATAGAATGGAAATGATGAAGTTAAGACATCTGCAAGCTGATAGGAAGAGAGCTTGCTTGTAAGTAAATTTAATATCAGATACATTTTAACAAATAGTGTTTTAACAAATAGTGAACTCCTTTGGGAGTTCAATAGAAGATGAAAGAGAGTTTGAATCAAACAGAAAGAGTTGCCCATTGAGGCGGGCATTGAATTGTGTGTAGTATAGTAGAAACACAGTGAGATGTGCTCCAAACTGGGGAAGAAAATAGCATTACATGGCTTCCCTACATTTATTGGTACCGAGAAGGAATGCTGCCTAGAAATTTGTTCAAATTAAAGGATTTCAAATCTCATGTCACAGCTTTTAGATGGGTTATTTAGCCAAGTGCCATAGCAGCTTTTTTTTTTAACAAAGACGTTAAACCACAAACTCAGATTTGGATGGGAAGACAGCATTAAAGAGTCAGAGGAAAAAAATGGTCATGATAAAAAAAAAAATTTACTTACATTTCATGTTTGAAATGTAAGATATATTTTTTTCACAAATTATGTTTTTCTCTTCATTTCAATTTGTTTCATTTTTATTGTATGTAGGAATAGGAGGAAGAAAGACATTCTGGCTTTTGACCTGAAGTTTCTTTTCCTCTCTCTAGATCTGGCTTCCAAAGGGAGATGTGGACATGAAAGTGCTAGAAGGGATGGTCCTTCTGCCAGCGTTGACCTCAGACTCACTCCTTTTGTCAACTGGAGCACTCATGTACTACAGGGAAGAGTGTGCAATGGTTCAATCACTTTGGAAAATGTGAGGAAAGCATTTCACTGCTCCTTATAAAGTTAAACAGAGGCCTATGGTATGACCCAGCCATTCTACTCCTAGGAATTTGCCTAGGATCAAGGAAAGCATATGTTAATGAAAAAATATATACACAGATGTTTGTGGCAGCTTTATTGATAATAGCCCCACTTGGAAACAACCTAAATGCCCATCAACAGGAGACTAGATAAACATGCTGTGGTATATCTATTCAATGAAGCATTATTCGGCATGAATCTCAAAATGTCGATGCCAAGTGAAGTAAGTCAGACAAAAGATTGTGTACTATATGATTCTAAAACTCTCAGACATACAAATTTATAGTGATGCCAATCATATTAGGAGTTGCTTGGGAGAAAGGAACATTTGGGGAAAGGCGGGAAGAATGGAGGGATTACAAAGGAGCATGTGAAACGTTTAGGTGATGGTAAGTTCACAGTTTCGATTGTGATGGTTTAATGGTTTTATTCATGTCAATATTTATCCAATTGTACTTTTGTATGGTTTATATTGTGTTAACAATATTCTTCAATAAAGCTGTTAAAAATAAAATAGATGAGAATTTCTTGAAAATTTGGAAATGTGGCACACAAGCATTTAACTGCATTTAACACTTGGTGATGTTGTATCATGTTTAAACCCACAATAAAGTGCAACTTAGTGTCCATAGGTAAACGTGAAGGTAATAAGAACAATAACAAATCTAACATATGTTGATTGCTTATTACATGCAAAGTCCTGCTTAAGTGCTTCACTTTTTTCATTTGTGAATTCTTCCCAACAGCCCTATGCTGGGAGTCCCTGAGAGAAGAAGTGCAAATTCACACAACAACCAGGAGAGGGGCTGCCACTCAAATTCACACGCAATTTTAGAGACTGATCGCCTCTAAAAAACATGCTCAGATTTTATGCACCTATGTTCAGTTACAAGACCCAAACTTTCTGATAGAGATGTTAAATAAATTATATCTTTTCCTATGACCGTTAGAAATATGAGTGCCACGTGAGGAATCACCTTGGTGCACACACAGGGCGGAGCCCCGAGAGCCCTCTGGAGGCCATCATGAAACAGAAGGGCTTGCAGACCAGATGGAGATGCTGGAATGACGTGGGATACTGAGTCAATTTAAATCTCACAGTGAGAAGCAAGAGGAAGTGACGGATGCGTGAACATATTTAGGGCGGAAGAGGGAGAGCAAACACAGCAGACCTTAAAGGTTGGTGAATCCACGTCAAGAGCACACACAAGTTCACTGCTTTGATATTACAATTTTCTGTCAAACTGAATGTTTTCAAAATAAAACTTGAGAAACACTAGAATTGTTCAAAATAAATAACACCACATATGGTTTATGGTCTCATAATAGTATAGTACAATATAGTTTAAAATAGCGTAACAATATAAAAAACTAAACAGGAAGAATAGATACCAACTTTATAAAAACTGCTTAAATTTGGGGACGGGGTTGGGCAAAGAAACTGTAACAAAGGGCTTCCCTGGGGCAAACATATTTTATATCAAGATAAAAAAGAAAAATTCTATTGCAAATATGGAAGCCTGATTAAGACTAAGACTGATCTAGAAAAAAATGAAAAACAATGAACAAATAAATTATAGTAGGACTAGAAATTGAAACATTACCATAAATATTGCTGATTTGTTTCTTGCTGTAGATTACTATAGACAGCTTTACATGAACAAATTGGAAAAATTAGATCTCATAAACTCTATTTTTCACATCCACAAATTAAATAGTACATGTTTAAAGAGAAATACACCATGGGGCTGGCCCAGTGGCATAGTGGTTAAGTTTGGGCACCCCACATCGGCGGTCCAGGGTTTGCAGGTTCGGATCCCAAGCATGGACCTATGCACCACTTATCAAGCTATGCTGTGGTGGCATCCCGTATACAAAGTGGAGGAAGATTAGCACAGATGTTAGCTCAGGGACAATCTTCCTAAAGCAAAAAGAGGAAGATTGGAAACCGATGTTAGCTCAGGGTCAATCTTCCTCAAAAGAAAAACAAACAAACAAAAAAGCCAACTATAGCAACAATTATTATCTACTAAATCTACTAAATCTACAATTCAATCCATACCCCTCTTTGGGGAGATGAGAAGAATCATTATAACCACACCTAAAATCATTTTAAATCAAATTTTAAAGGAAGAGATCTCTTCTACCTTTAAAAAAGATGGAAAGAAACCCACCTTTTTAATACCAAAACTGGTTAAGGATAACTTTGTGTTGAATGAAATTTATCCCACAAAAGCAAAATTGTTCAATTATTGGAAAATATGTGAACATAATTCATGAAATTAATGGTTTAATGGGGGAAAATCATATAATACATACATGCATAAAACTATTCCATAAAACTCAAAATTTTGTTTTAAAAAGAAAATAATAAAACTCTTCATGAAGGTGGAATAAAAAGAAATTTTCTGGGGCTGGCCTTGTGACATAATGGTTAAGTCCAATGCACTCTGCTTCAGTGGCCTGGGTTCGTAGGTTTGAATCCCAGGCACGGACCTACACCACTCATCGGCAGGCATGCTGTGGCAGTGTCTCACCTACAAAATAAAGGAAGACTGGCACAGATATTAGCTCAGGGTTAATCTTCCTCACCAAAAAAAAAAAAAAAGGGAAATTTTCTGTCCTCATAAAGCATATCTCCAAACAATCTAAAGTAGATATCATACTTAATGGAAAATTTAAAAGTAGTCACTTTAAATTTGATAAATAGTCTTGCCGTATGCTGTCACTACTAGTATTCAACCTTTTACTGGAAGTTTCATCCAATGTAATAAAATAATGATAAAACATTAAAAATATAAAAATGGAGAAGGAAAAGACAAAATATTTTATTTGTACTGGAAAAAGCAAAAAAATGTGCAGTAAAACATGAGACGTGAATAAAAAAGATCATGAGAATCTCTAGACATAAAAATAAGCTGACCTTTGTTATGAAGACTCAATATCTTAGGAAATTATTCCTTCCCAAATTCATTTACAAATAAAATACAATTCCAATAAAATTCCTTGATGTAGACTAAATTGTGTCATCCCCCCCACCCCCAATTCATGTGCTGAAGCCCTAACCCGCAATGTGATGGCATTTGGAGATGGGGCCTTTGGGAGGTGATTAGCTTTAGATGAGGTCATAAGGGTGGGGCCTGTTCCAATGGGATTAGTGTCCTTATAAGAAGAGACACCAGAGAGCTCTCTCTCTCCCTCTCTCTCTCCCCTCACCCATCCCTGCATATTGTCAGAGGAAAGGCCATCTGAGGCCATAGTGAGAACGTGGCTGGCCATCTGCAAGCCAGGGAGAGAGGCATTGTCAGAAACCAGACTCTAACAGTATGTTGATCTGGGACTTCAGCCTCCAGAACTGTGATAAACCAGTTTCTGTTGTTTATAAGCCACCCAGTCTATAGTTTTCTGTTATGGCAGCATGAACAGACTAAGACATTTCCCAAAGACATTTTTGTGGAAATTGGCTCCAAAATATGAAAGTGTACAAGTCCAAGAATAAATAAGATAACATTAAAGGATGGAGATACTTTTCTCCTTGGAAAAGTATACATCCCATTTCATTGATTCCTAGATGACAAGAACCATAAGGTACATGATTATTATATGAATCAATAACAAAGAAAAACTGCTTTGAATTAAATAATGACAGGCTATCAGTAGTAAAAAATCCTAATTTTAGAAATGATAAGATGTGAAAATAAATGTGCTTCTTAGAATGAATGAAATACAGCATTATTTAAGACAAAATAGTACTGACTAAGACATAACTAAATAGAAATGGAGCATGATAGAGAAACCACAAACAGACAATGTTATTCAGAATCTGGTATATTATTATGAAAAGGAAAGAATAGTAATTGGCTTCTCTAAGGATTAAAAATAATTGTGGTTTTTCCATTAAAAACCACATTTTCATAAATCCAGGTGGATTAAAGATCTAAATATGAAAAACAAACCTTAAAATTATAATAGAGGACACTATCTGTATATATTTGGAGTATGAAAAGACTTATTTTAGTTTTGTTTTAATTAATAGACTATCTTTTAGAGTAGTTTGTGGTTTACAATCAAATTGAGCAGAAAGTACAGAGAGTTCCTGCATACCCATCTACCCTCACCCCTAAACACATCCAAACACAAACAGAGTTTCTCCTATGTGATGGTTAATTTTATGTGTCAAACTGGCTGGCCATGTTGCCCAGATATTTGGTCAAACATTATTCTGGATGTTTCTGTGAGGGTGTTTTGGATGAGACTGAAATTTAAATCATTGGACTTTGAGTAAAGCAGACTGTCCTCTATAATGTGGGTGGGCCTCATGCAATTAGTTGAAGGCCTGAATAGAACAAAAAGATTGACACTCTCGAGCAAGAAGGAATTCTGCAACAGATAGTCTTTGGACTTGAACTGCAACATTGGCTCTGCCCTGGGTCACCAGCGTGCTGGCCCACCCTAGTGATGGACTTGCCAACCTCCACAATCATCTAAGCCAATTCCTTAAAGTAAATCTCTTTAGATATACACATATTCTATTTGTTCTGTTTCTCTGGAGAATCCTGACTAACACGGCTTATTTTTAATATCTTGCCTTAATGTGGTACATTTGTTACAATTGATGAGCCGATATTGATATGTTATTATTAACTAAAGGCCATACTTTCCATTAGGGTTCACTCTTTGTGTTGTACAGTTCTATTCGTTTTGAGGCATAATTCATGTATCAACCATTACAGTATCATAGAGAATTGTTTCACCTCCCTAAAAATCCTCTGTGCTCCACCTATTCATCTTTCTTCCCCCTCAAATCCTTGGCCATCATTGATCTCATTACTGTTTCCATATTTTGCCTTTTCCAGAATGTCATATATTTGGAATCATACAGTATGTAACATTTTCAGATTGGCTTCTTTCACTTAGTAACACGCATTTACGGTTCCTCAGTGTCTTTTCATGGCTTGATAGCTCTTTCTTTTTAGTGCTGAGTAATACTGCATTGTCTAGACGTTCCACAGTTTATTTATCCGTTCTCCGATTGAAGATCATCTTGGTTGCTTTCAAGTTTTGGCAATTAAGAATAAAGTTGCAATAAACATCTATGTGCAGGTTTTTGTGTAGACATGTTTTCAGCTCACTTGGGTAAATAGCTAGAAGCATATGGTAAGGGTACATTTAGTTTTATAAAAAACTGCCAAATTGTCTCCCAGTGGCTGCACCATTTTTCCTTCCCACTTTTTTTTTTCTTGTGAGGAAGATTAGCCCTGAGCTAACATCTGTTGCCAATCCTCCTCTTTTTTCTGAGGAAGATTGGCCCTGGGCTAACATCCGTGCCCATCTTCCTCTACTTTATATGGGACGCCACCACAGCATGGCTTGACAAGCGGTGCATTGGTGTGTGCCTGGGACCCGAACCCGTGAACCCTAGGCCGCCGAAGCGGAGCGCGTGCACTTAACTGCTACGCCACCTGGCTGGCCCCTGCCTTCTCGCTTTCTTGATACACAAAACTTAATTTTGATGATGTCTAATTTATCTATTTCTTCTTTTATTACTTCTGCAGGAAGACTATGCTAACTTACAAGTGCAAAAATGAAAACCCAATTTCCAGAAAGGAGTTTCTCACTATGTATTTCCATGCCGTCAAAAGGCACTGACTATTGGAGTGAAGCTCCACTGTTCCTAACACTGGGGAATGATCTGTCTCCTGTGATCCTCATAAAGGTCATCACAAACTCCCCATAAGGAAGCATGCCCGCACACTCCCATGATCTCCAAATCTGGCTATTTCTTGCCCATCCTTCAGCTCTCAGCCTACATTCCACTTTCTCATGGCAGCCTTATCCTGCCCACCAAGACAAGCTGACTGTCACCATTAGAACCTATGTTGACACTAAGAGACAGCTAACATAAACAAAGCTAAGTGATCATCTATGCAACTGTTTAATGATCTGTCTACACAACTAGCAGTGAGACCCATGAGGGAAGACGTGTCTACCATTTTCTCTTTTTCTGTCTGCCACCTAGTGGGGTGCTGAGCACGTATTGGCACTCAATATGTGTCAAACAATCAAACGAATCCTCAAAATAACCAATAAAATTAACGAGTTTCGTGGGGCTCTTTCTTAACAGCATTTTTCCAACTCCCAGCAATTATCTCATGCCAATATACAGCTCAGAAAATGCAATTGTATGAAAGGTAAAAAGATACAATCCAGACACACAGTTGGCCGATGGTCTGAAATTAATCATTACCTCAAGGATATCTAGATTCCTAAGGTATTTCTAAAAACTATCTTTACTATATTTAATCTCAATTAAATAAGGATGTTGTCAGAGGGTTCAATATCACAGCTGCTAAGACTGGACATGATTTACTCCAAAAAGTCACTTTTCCAGCACAAGGATAAATGTGCAGTGAGTGCCCAGACTCTATAATAGAACTATAGAAATTGGATTTTCCCGAAACCTAAAATTCTCTTCAACAATCAGGGCACAAACTTGTGTGTGTGTGTGTGTGTGTGTGTGTGTGTGTGTGCTCGTGCGCATGTGCATGTGTGTGTGTGTGTGTGTGTGTACAAGTGTACCTCCTTTTATTGCACTTCACAGATATTGCATTTTTTACAAGAACCTCTACCAGCAAAAAGATCATGACTCACTAAAGGCATTTTTGCATTTTTCATTTTTTAGCAATAAAGGATTTTTTAATTAAGTTATGTACATTGTTTTTGTAGACATAATGCTATTGCATACTTAATAGACTACAGTACAAGGTGAACATAACTTTTATATGCACTGGAAAACTGAAAAATTTGTGGCTCACTTTATCGTGATATTTGCTTTATTGTGCCGATCTAAAATATCTCTGAGGTATGCCTGTATGGGTGTGCATATGTGTGTGTGTGTGTGTGTGAGTGTTGGGAAGGGGCCACTGGCAGTGGAAGGATGAGGATCTTCGCAACCTCTAGAGCTCTCCAGAGCCTGGACCGAAATACAGAAGGTTGCTTTCTTTTAGTCTCTGTGTAAGATTTATATAAGATAACCTGGTGCTTCAATTTTTTTAACGGAAGTTTTAAAATTAATGCCTGGAAAATTTTTAAATATAGGTAACAAAACAACTGTCCTACCCATAAGTCTACTCCCATAAACCTTTTTTACATCTCTCCTTGCCAGAATAAATTCCACTCTATCACCATGCTACCCAGGTGACCTCAAGTAAGTTTCTTCACCAACATGATCTCATGATCTCATTTTCCTCATCTCTAAAATGAGAATGCTAATAATCACTACTGTATGCTGTTTTAAGCATACAAGTGACGTCAAAAACAAGGTGACTCCTACGGTGCCTTGCAGAACTGAGCACAAAGTTTGGTAACTTGGGGTGTTCTGTGTCCAAACCTTCTTTGGGTTGTAGTGAGTAGGTTTTGTATTGTGCTGAGTCTCGTTCTTCCCTCGTCTGTGGGCCCTTCACTGGTGTTCATTGCATAGAGCCAGCTTGTAATAGTACAGAAGAATGAGTGATCAGTTCACCCTGGGGAAGTCAGAGAAAATACCAACGAAAAGTCTTAACTTCAGTTTTGCAGGTTGAGGATTGTTTAAAGGGCAGGAAAGTGGAGGTGGAATTGGGAGGACAACAAGTACATGTTACATTTAATAGGGCCATGCTGTCGCTGGAGCATTGTGGTAACAGCGTTCCACGGATTTTCTTGGTCAGACTACTAACACTCTGTGAGGTGTGCACTCAGCAAGAAGGGACGGCCACGAGAGTCTGCATGGCATGCTGGCGTTGTGTGCGGGAGAGCAGTGGGAAGTGAGATCAGTGTGTCAGCAAGGGCAGAGTTCATGCAAGTCTTTTGCTACTACTAAAAGTGCATTTGAACGCCACAGAAGCCAGGATCATGGTTAGCCCTTTGTCGAGGTCATTGCACAGGGTCCTTTCTGCAGAAGGCCCTGAACTTGGTTCCTGCCCTGCTGTTGCCATCTTGGAATTCTTTATACGGCAAGTCCTCATTTTGAGGGTAGTGCGGCTGTAACAATGCCGTGCAAGCTGAAACCATGCAAAGACATCTTCATTTTTCCTTGGGGAAATTATAAGTGTTCCACGACCTTTAAATGTTTTTTATCAAAACATTAAAAAAACTCTCTTGCCATTAGTTATAAATGTGCAGTATACCAAAAAAAAAAAAAAAAAGTAAAGGTACTATTGATTTAGTGCACTAAAATTTAAAACATTAAAAACATTGAGAATTAAAGAGTTTTTCCTTTCCAAAAAACGTATCAAGAGTGGATTGAACAGTGCTGACCTGCTATTCTCCTTTGTACTTTCAAGGTTGTGAACCATCTCTGAGAGTTCCTGAAATGCGAGTTATTTTTGCTAGCGTCACTTCCTCTAGAATGTCCTCATCCCTGTCCCTGTGCCCCTCTCTGCAGGTCCGTCAGTAAGTCAGCCTCTTGGGCAGTGGCAGTGCCAACATCCCCACGGCCAGCTCTTTCTCCTGTGACTCAATTTTCTTTTAACCTATTTCACTTCCAGTGCTACTACTTTTTATTTCTTTGCCACGCTAGCACCTTGGTTGGAAAATTCCCCCTTTCAGTGAGCCGCTTGTGTAAGATGACACGTGGGTTTATCACTGGGAGACAAGGAGCCAACACAACGATGTGCCGTGCTGTGTGTGGATGACTTGAGTAACCAAAGCGCAGGGAAGAATCACTGGCCTTGGACAGAAGGATGTGATTGGTGCATGATCATGTGTGCGCCTGTTATTCACAGAGTGATTTGTGAACTGAAGAGCCACAGAGAAGGCCACATTCTCTGCAGTTACTCACAGTTAAGAAACACCATGCTAAGTGGAACTGGAGCCATGTTTTGGGGGGACTGCTGCGTTTTAACCACAGTAACTGATAGGCATGCATGTCAGAACTGTGCAAAGTCAGGCTACCTGTAATTTTATCTTTGAGCTTGTATTTTGGATGTAAAATCTGGTGAGACAATGGAGCATGGGTGAGTGCAGAGGAAATACATGCAATTTGCATGTCAGTTGCCATTTCTTGCCACACCATTTGTATATAGCGTTTGCCAAGCCCCAGAGAAAAGGATTTTGGTGTAACTATGATGAGTGGTAGTCAGAAAAGTAAAAGTAAGCACGTTCCATACACAGCATTGACAGCCCTTAGAGACCACACTTTTCAAGTGATCCAAAACTTGCACCAGATCCAGAAAAAAAGCAGTGGAATCCTAGGAAACATGAACACCCAAGGGATCCTGTCATATGCTTTACTGCTGTGTTACTTCCCTGTGCTGGTCAGCCATTTACACATAGAAGAAAAGGAAAGCCTGGGCCGCCAATAGTTCTTTTTCTTTCAGTGCTTCCTTACTCATCAGCTATCCAAGGAAGGGTGTTGGTAGAATGTGCACACATCAAGAAATGAAATAAAAACAGTGGAGTTAGTTTATGCAGTGTTTCTACTGTTCAGGTACAAATGAAATATGTATGCTTTATGAGCTACAAAATAAGAATTGTGCAATTTCAGTGATTATACATCTGAGTTAAATGCCCTTACATGTGCATGTAAAACTCACATTGCACAATATCAACATGAATGGTAAAATACATGCTAATAATTTACAATTTTTATTTTTCTTTAATTAGAATGATATTAAATAGCAAATTATAAAACACCGTGAGAGGTTGTCTCATTCACAACTTAGAGAGCACAGATAACGTATCCATGATTTCATCCAGCCCCTAGGGAAAGCCTACTGAAATGTTTCACGGATAAGGAAACTGAGCATCAGTGAGGTGATTTCCTGAGGGTCAACAAATCAGCAGGTGCTAGCAATGAATTATGAACTCACACAGTCCAGAAACTTATCACTTTCTCTTTACACAGCTTGCACTGATGCTTTCTATCTGGAAGATCACAACATTGCTCTCTCCGTGAAACTTTCTCAGACTGTGCAAGGGGAGTGACCACGTGCTATAATGCTTACACTAAGGCCTCCACAATTTCTCCTTCTTTAATTCCTCCCCCAAAAGTTCACATCCAACCCCTTAGACTATTAAATACATTGTGACACATTTTTATGGACTAATATTTTGTTATTTTTTACAACATAAAGATAGAGCTATATCTGCTGATACATAAGATTACCAAAATATAACTGCAAAAAGATAAACAGGATTTAGTGTATTTAAAAAAATAATAAAAGTTATTAAGATAAATTTAGTTTAGCTTTTATGCATTGGAAGCACAAAGCACCCAGGGAAAAACCTAACAAAGCATGTGCCAGTCCCCTCGGCTGAAAATTATGAAACATTTTTGAGAGAAATTAAGACATAAGTAGATGGATATACCATGTTCATGGACTGTCAAACTCAATATTGTTAAGAGATACATTCTTCCTGAATTGAAGTATAGATGGAACACAAATACAATCAAAACTCTATCAGGTTTTTGGGAAGAATTTGTCACGCTGATTTTAGACTGTATAGAGAAACTTAAAAGGATGTAGAATAGACAAAACAATTTTGCAAAAGAAACACAAAGTTGCAGGGATCACACAACCCAATTTCAAGGCTTATTGTAATGATGTAATAATTATGACAATTCGGTATTGGCATAAAGATAGACAAATAGATCAACGCAACAGAACAGAAAGTCCACACATGATGAAATATGCAGTCAATTGATTTTTCTGCAGTTTAAATATGATATGTCTGTGTATGTGTGTGTACATGTGTATGCACACATGTATTTGTATTTATCCTTCTTAGTGAGATTTTGGATATGTAGTTTGGTGTCTGTCATTAATTTGGAAAAAATTTTAGCTGTTACTTTTTTTTCCAGCTTTATTGGGGTATGATTGATGAATAAAAATTATATATATTTATGTTGTACAATGTGAATCTTTCTTTAAGGCATATGATATCATGATTTAATACACTTATACATTGTAAAATGTTTTCTACAACCAAGTTAACAAACACACCCATCACCTCACATAACTACCTTTTTTTTTTTAATGGTGATACTTAAAGATCTACTCTTTCAGCAAATTTCAAGTATACAATTCAGTATTATTAACTATAATCACCATGTTATACAATAGATCCCCAGAATTTATTAATCTTATAACTGAAAGTTTGTACCCTTTAACCAACGTCTCTTCATTTCCCCCACCCTAACCCCTGGCAATCACCATTCTACTCTCTGCTTCTACGAATTTGACTTTTTTAGATTCCACACATTAGTGAGATCATACAGTATTTATCCTTTTGTGTCTGGCTTATTTCACTTAGCATAATGTTCTCCAGTTTCATTTTTGTTGTTGCAAATGATAGGATTCCCTTCTTGTTTATGGCTGAATAATATTCCATTGTATATACATACATATATGTATATAAATTTATAAATGTATATATATCACATTTTCTTTATCCATTCATCTGTCAACGGACACTTGGGTTGTTTCCATGTCCTGTCTATTGAGAATAATGCTGCAATGAACATTGAGGTGCAGATATCTCTTTGAGATAGTGATTACATTACCTTGGGTATATACCCAGAAGTGGGATTCCTGGATCATGTGGTAGCCCTATTTTTGAATTTTGAGGACCCTCCATAATGTTTTCCATAATGGCTGTGCCAACTTACCTTACCACCAACAATGCACAAGGGTTTCCTTTTCTCCATATACTCACCAACTCTTGTGCTCTCTTGACTTTCTGATAATAGCCATCCTAACAATGTGAGGTGGTATCTCATTGTGGTTTTGATTTGCATTTTCCTGATGATGAGGGGTGCTAAGCACCTTTTCATATATCTGTTGGCCATCTGTATGTCTTCTTCAGAAGTGTCTGTTCAGTCCTTTGCCCATACTTTAATCAGATTATTTGGTATTAAGTTGTATGAGTTCCTTATATATTCTGAATATTATCTCCTTATCAAATAAATGGTTTATAAATATTTTCTTTCATTCCATAAGTTGTCTTTCATTCGGTTGTTTGTTCTTTTGTTTTGCAGAAACTTTTTAGCTTGAGGTAGTCCCACTTGTTGAATTTTTGCTTTTGGCCAGTGTTTTTGGTGTCACATCCAAAAAATACTGTAAGACCAATGCCAAGGAGCTTTTTTCCTATGTTTTCTTTTAGGATTTTACAGTTTAAGGTCTCTATATCTAAGTACTTTATCCACGTCTACTTAATTTTGGGGTATGGTGTAAGAGAGGGGTTCAATTTCATTTCTTCATGTGTTGTTATGCAGTTTTTCTAACAACATTTGTTGAAGAGACTATCCTTTCCTCATTGTGTGTTCTTAGTGCCCTCATCAAAGATTAATTGACTGTATTTGGGTGAGTTTATTTCCAGGTTCTCTGTTCTATTCCATTGGTCTATGTGTCTGTTTCTATGCCAATACCATACTCTTTTGATTACTACAGCTTTGTGATATACTTGGAAATCAGGAAGTGTGATACCTGCAGCTTGGTTCTTTCTCAAGATTGCTTTGGCTATTTGAGGTCTTTTGTAGTTCTATACAAATTTTAGGATTGCTTTTATCTATTTTTTGAAAAATATCATTTTTTAAATAGGCCTAATACTTTAGAGCAGTTTTAGTTCACAGAAAAATTGAGCAGAAAGTACAGATATTTCCCATATACCTCCTGCCTCCACAGACACAGTTTCCTGGACTATCAAAATCACCAGAGTGGTACATTTATTACAATCAATGAACCTACATTAACACACCATTATCACCCAAAGTCCACAACTTACGTTAGTGTTCACTCTTGGTGCTGTACATTCTATGAGTTTGGACAAATGTATGACAGCATGTGTCCAACATTATAGTACCATACAGAGTAGTTTCACTGCCCTAAAAATCCTCTGTGTATTGTCTATGCATCTCTCTCTTCCCAACACCTGACAACCACTGATCTTTTTTACTTTTTGGCCATTATGTTTTTCAAATATGTATTCTTCCCTGATCTACCTTTCACCTCCTCCTGGTATTCCAGTTACATGTATGGTAAACCACTTGATTTACCACAGTGCTCAATGTTCTGTTTTGCTTGTATTTTTCCTCTTTGTGTTTCAGTTTGGGCGATTTCTATTGACTCATCTTCAGTTTCAGTGATTCTTTCCTCAGCACTGTTGAGTCTGCTGATCATCCCATAAGGGCAGTCTTCAGCATGTTACTGTGTTCTTGATTTCTAGCATTTCTTTTTGATTCCTTCTTTGAGTTTCCATCTCTCTACTGACATTGTCTATCTGGTCTTGTGTGTTGTCTAGTTTTTCCTTTAGAGATGTAAACCTATTAATAGCAAATATGTTGAATTCTCTGTCTGATATTGCAACATCTGTGTCATATCAGAGTCTGGTTCTAGTGATTTCCTGATTTCTTCAGACTGTGTTTTTTTCCTTGCCTTTCAGCATGGCATATAATATTTTTGTTTTGTTGGAAGCCAGACATGTTGTATGGGTCAACACATATTGAGATAAGTAGATCTTGAAGTGTTGGGCAGAGTTTGATGTTTGTTGTAGCTATGGGCACAAGAACTTCAAATTCCTCTGGTGTCCTTGGTTTTGCCTCTCCTCCTGCTTTGGGGCTTCTGTTTGTTCTGCTCCTCAAAAATAATCAGTAGCTTACACTTCTGCTGTAGTCCATTATTATTTTTATTGGAAGTTTACTAACATAGTACTAGGCTGTGTGTGTGGGGGGGGCATTCTCTGATCTTTTGATTAATTTGCAGTCTGGGGTATATAGTGGGTTCATATAGCCCACTATATGTGTAGCTTTCACAAGTCTTTCTGTCCTTCCCTTAGGGGTAGCACTGCCCCCTGCCCCCTGCTTCAGTCCCTAGATGTAGCAGGTATCCTCTAAGGCCTCTCCCCTCTAGATTATGACTTTTTTTTTGAGCTGAGACATGGAGGTTGGAGCAGTGTGGGAGCTGGTGGAGTCCCTTTCTCCCACTGAACTGGGTTTCTCTCTTGCCTCTGGCACCTCTGGGGGTTAAGCCTTTTGTATTAGAAGGGAGAAGGGTCTGGGGGATTTCACAAGGCTATTCTTCTAGCACTACCAGGGCCAGGGTGGGGAGAGGGCAAGGTAGAGAGGAGAAAAGAGGGAGGGAGGAGGTGGGGCATCCTCCCTGTGAGGGTGTAGAGGGTGGTGGGGTTCTTGGAAGAAAAGCCTGAGAAAGTGTGGTGTCTGTGTATAATGGTAGACTCCAGGAGCTTCTCACTCTCTTGCCAGCCCACACGTGGCTTCTGGTTTGATGCTCCTACAGGATTATGGCATCTCACGGTTTTTGCTCCAGGTAAGCGAATCTCGTCTGCTTTATTTCTCTGGATGTGTCTGTCTCTCCAGAGTTCAGGGTGGTTGTCTGCCCTGTGACCTCAGCTCTCTGATGGGTTCAAGAAAAGTCATTAATTTTCGGCTTGTCTAACTTTTTCCTGTTGTAAAGATAGGTGTACTGATTTCTAAGTTATTACATGTCAGAGTTGAAACTGAATGCCTGTGTCCTTAATTTTGTACAGAAATCTTTAATTTTTGTGTAATCAGATCTATCAATATCTACTTTACTGACTTTTTTTTAACTGAAAAATATATATTCCTATATTTTCTTCTACTAACTTTGTTGTGTTATATTTCATAGTCAGGCTCCTAATATGCTGAAATCCACTTGGATATATGGTGTGAAGTAGGAAATCTCTTCAGACTTTGGGATGGTGGTTTGCCCTGTGACCTCAGTTCTCTGATGGATCCAAGAAAAATTAATGATTTTTATTTTGTCCAACATTTTCTTGTTGTAAAGAAGGAAATGGCAAATTCTAAGCTCTTTAAATGACTGAGTTGAAATCAGAACAGTCAATTATTTTTGATCCATGCACCAAATCAACTCAAAAAGGAAGCCTTTTTAATAAATGGTTGAATTTCTGGGCCATGACGTCATGCTCACCCCTCTAGGAGCAGCAGGGATGGACTGGTCTTGCAGTACATAGGAGCTCTCAAATTGGGTGTGGCTTCTGGATTTCAGTGTTATCCCCTGCTCTAGATCACTGTTTCTCTAGAAGGGATTTTACAAAATAGCCTTCGAGTTTTTAGACTCAGATCTTAAAGCTCCTGTCGTATATTTCTTTCTCACAGAATGTAGGTTCGCAGGTTCCTTGATATTCTCTGGGTGGGAATCCACCTTCCCTTGTCCTTTTGCAGGAATTTCATCTTCAGACTCCTAGAGGACTCGTGAACTCACGTCAGGACAGACTGTGTTTTCTTGGCCCTCGTGTTTCTTCCATGGCAATTTGGTCGTAGCACTCCATTTTCAGAACCTTGGTTCTTGCTGCAAATGGGGACAAACACGCAGAGTTATGGGAAAACATTCTGTATAAGGTTTATAACAGATCTGTTCCAAAGGAAATGCTTCTCATTTCCAGTGAGACTTCAAAGGAAGTGGACATATTTTCTTAGAATATTTTGCATTTTTTAAATTTAAAATACCAAAAATAATAAACATGAATGTTTTAAGCACCTAACGTGTGCCACATACTCTGCCAGATGTCTTCACAAAAGTTATCGAGGAATGAAACCAATCTTTATGGAGCACTAGATATTTTTAGTTGAATGATCCCCTTTAACCCTTCACCTTGTAGCACTTTTGCTAATGAGATGATTGCCTCATCAGTGGCACAGCCACCAGTAGTGCCAGAAATGGATCTTAAACCCAACCTACCACCCATTTGCCAAACACTTGCTTTAGTTAGGAGAGGACTGTATAAGAATACCTGTAGGAAATGAGGTCAGAATAGAGAAAAACAGAGAAAAAGAAGGGCTTTGTGGTTGCGGTTGGTGTGTGAAGTCTGAAATGTCTCCAAGGGCATGGTGTGACATCAGGGATGAAAGAGAGCAAGCTGGCCACCTCTTCTTTTTCTTGTCAAGTCACAGCTTTCAGATTGAAAAGAGAGTAAGTTTGTTTGAGAGCAGCCTCAAATGCTAAGATGGACGAGGAAATAGCAGGGGCAGTGCAGAGCGAGTACTAGCACTTGCTACCACTTACCAAACTCCACTTGTGTGCCCGGAACTGTTTCCTCTCCTCGTCACAATCCCCCAGGAAGACAATGAGGTAGCGCTGGGAACCAGGACCAGAGAGCCCAGGCCTGTGGAACCCGCAGCCTGCTGTCCTGTTTGTCCTGTCCATGACTGCCTTCAATATTTTCATGGCCATCCACGTTTCTCTGTGAGCCTTTTGCAATGTCCCAGATAATGGCTCCCTGTTCTATGGATGTTGTAGCTCATGTTTCAGCCCCCCTTGCAGCTGGGACACAGACCTGTGTCTGGCTCACACTCCACTGCTGGAGCATGGACCTCATGTCTGAAGTGGACACCGTGGAGCAGCGTGCCCTGGGTGCCATGGAGGATCAGGCTCTCCACAGCAGCAGCAGCAGCAGCAAAGTGTTCTGCAGGGCTCCAGGTCAAGGTCAAGGCCCGGGAGGGTATTGGTGCTGACGATGCAGTGTCAATTCAAGCTCCTGACCTGGAAGTCTCAACGGTGGCTGTGGAGTGGCTGCTGTTTCCACATCGGTGGCGTGATGTTGGCAATGCTCCTGGAAAATCTATGTCCAATCCTTCCAATTACTTTGGAAGCTCCCCTATTATCCTGTCCACCATAAATATTACTTTCTACATAAAATAGCCAAGATTGGTTCTATTCTCTTCCTACAACTCGGAACCTGGTCTTCCTGATGGCCCCACCGATCTGGGGACAGAGTGGAGCTCCTGGATTCTTCATAGTTGCATCCGAGTGTCCCAGAGCACCTGCCGCCAGGAGCAGAGGGCTCAGCTCTCTCCTCGGGGCCTCAGAGAAGTCAAGAGCTGCTGGCGCCAGGTAGAGCCATGAACAGCAGAAACTGGGTAATTCAAAATGGAGTCACCTCTGGGCCAGAGAAACTGAACTTTATCTCAAGTGACACTTTCAAGTAAAATATTTAACAGATACATTTTGAGCATTTATAAATTAAATGGTAATCATTAGGAAGCAGCTTAAATATAAACAAACAAACAACAAGCAGCATACAAGGTGGCTCTGACTTTCTTTCCTGGTGTTCATGCCACCCACTGGGGAGCATGAGAAGAAACATAGGGCTCTCACTGCCTGAGGTCTCCTTGCGAGCTCTGGGATCACCTGGAACTCGATCTGAGCTGTCACCCGGAGCGCATACCCACCTGCCAGGAAAGCTGTGCCCCTGGGGTCAGAGGGAGATGGATGCGGGTTCTGACTGTACCACCTCTGGCCATATGGCATGGAGAGAACCGCTTCACCCCCATGCCTCCTCTGTATGTCTGCCCTACTGTGTGTGTATTGTCGAGACTCATGGTTGAAATTTAGAATGTGTTCAAAAATTACTCTTATTATTCCCACTGATGACTGAGGATTGCACTATCCCAAGGTTGGAACAAAAGAGGATTAAATTGTGGATGTCCCAGTGGGAGACTCCTCGAGGCCTGACCTGCACCTGGGTTCCCATTTGCAGAAATGAGAGGCAGTCCTGATGGGCATGTGACACATGAGGGGCGACAGCATGAAACATCAGGAAAAACAAAACACAAACATAATAAAAAAGCAGAGGGCTTCTTAGAGACCCAGTTCAACCACCTCTGGTTCTGTGGTTCCATTTTCTCAACTGTGTAAAACCAATGTGCGAAAACTTCAATATTATCCTCCTCAGGGCTCAGCTTAACAAAGAGAAATCGTCTTTCACTTGGCAAAACAAAACCAAAAAGAACCATACCTTTTCTCTCCGATAATTAAGTGAGTAACTATAGCATGTCAGAATCATAGCTCATTTAACAAATGGGTCTGAGGACCCCGTGTGTCGCAGGCCCTCTGCAGGACGTTGGTTTCGGGGCAGTGAACAGAATAGACTCCCTTCCTTCACACAAGTTGCTGGAGAAAAATCCCAGTGGAAGGTGAGTAGTGGGATGGTGGAGAGCTGGCACAGAAGCTAGGGGAGAAGACGATGCTGACGAGGCAACATTGTAGAGCTGCCTAGGAGGAGAAGACAGAGCTGGAGTGGAAAGCCTGGGAGGCAGAATCCCGCTGGTGTGGAGGGGGCAGTGCTTACAGGCGCAGGGAGGAAAAGTTTTTCTTCCAGGATATGGTCCGTGAAGGGAAGGATAAGGAGATTCAGGGTCAGGTGAGGTTTTATGTGTCTGTTTTTGGTTTGGGGATGATGTGACTAAGCTTATTTGTGTTCTGGGAGGGGGAATGGGAGGGAGTGAGTATGGAGTGAAATTCAGAGAGAAATCAGAGGGAGAGGATCATGAACTCTGATGACAAATTGAATTCCACGTTGATCTGGGCTCATGTTTTAAATTTACTTAAGAAGTCGTAAAAAGAGAACACTGTTTTTCAGATACTTGAAGCTAATGCCATCCACACAAGAAAGCCCTAGAAGGGAAGAGTGTGTGAGAAAATGCTTGCTCATATAAAAATATCACTACTCCAAGTATGGGTTAGCACTAGCTTCCAGGGTCTATAGAAGCGCCTTGATCTTATTAACCATTTGTATTTTAGGGTCTTATTAAAATATTCTCTTTTCTACCTAATTCCACTTTAGCTGACTCAACTTTGAATCCTACAGAATGTGCATACTTATTTAGAATCAGAGCTGATAGTAACCCAAAGTCGATAGCTTCCCAATAATCAAGGTTTCAGCCACTGCAGAGAGCTAGACAGGCAGTCAGGTCAGATGAGGCCTTGGGTTAGCAACCTTAACCTCATCTGAACTACTGGAAGGCCTGTGTGTGCGAGCAGAGCTGAGCTGCATGCGTGCGGACATAGCTTTCCTGCTGAGATTTATGGCACTTCGGCCTGCCTTCATCACGTTGGAAACGCTGGGAGGACTTCACCTCCCCACTTTACTTGCTGGCTCCTCTCCTTCACTGTGGAGAAAAGGGTGTGTCAAATTGGAGCTAGACACTTCACAGAATGTTTTCCAGCTTCAGGAAAGTCTGGGGTTAATCTCGATTCCATTGAACGGTTGAATATCAAAAGGCAGCTTGCTTTTTGTGGGCTCCTCCACATCCTGAAATCCACAGGAGTGAACATTTGGTGAAGTACACAAGCACAGCCTGGGGATAAACACTTTGCAGAGGATGGGATAACAGGAGAAGGAAATCTTGGCAAGAGGTTTTCTGGAGAAATCAAATCCAGTTCCGCTGTCAAGGACATCCATTGGAGGCGGATGCATTTTCCATTCTTAGGGTTGTCCAGTCTAAAAGCCTTCCTGAGACAAACAATTTGTGGTGTCTGTGTTGTGGATGAGTCCAGGAACCCACAGAGCAAATGGAGAGAGTTCTTGTTTGGCCTCTGATTGCAGATACAATTGATCTGTATTGAAGTCCACACGACTGGTGTCTGAGAGGTGTTCAGATCTTGTCCGTCTCCATGACTTTGTGACAAGCTGTGAGCAAGGGTCTTCCCTTGGAAAATTGCTTCATAGAGCAGCCGCCTCTGATTTTCTTTTTTTTTTAATTTTTTCCCCCCAAAGCCCCAGTAGATAGTTGTATGTCATAGCTGCACATCGTTCTAGTTGCCGTAGGTGGGACGCAGCCTCGGCATGGCCAAAGAAGTGGTGCGTCGGTGAGCATCCGGGATCCGAACCCGGGCCGCCAGCAGAGGAGCACGCGCACTTAACCGCTAAGCCACGGGGCCGGCCCTGATTTTCTTTTCAAAAGTGATCTTTCCTCAACTTTCAATCCTTTGTCAGGGTGATCTCAGTCTGTTCCACGTTTTCAATGGCCTCATCTAGATAGAAATGTGCGAATCTAACCACTTTCCATCCAGAGCTTTACTCCATCACTGATGTTAGAACTGAACATTTCCCCTGTAACGTCCTACTAGCTCCTCAAATGCAGCAGTCTACAATGCTTCATCTCTACCCTGGCCAGCCTCCATTTCCCTCCAGCTTCTCAGCTACTTCCAATGGCACCAACATGGAACCACTCTCCCTTCCTCTCTCCTCACTCATGGCCAATTCCTTCCCAATGCTGTTTGTAAGTGCATCTTAACCTTTCACTCCTGCAGTCAACTTGTCCCTGCCAACTCTCTTCAGTCTCCTCTGGGTCATCAAAGCTACCTCCTAATTTGCCTTTCTTAACAGTCTTTTACCTCCAATCTAACTTCCCGACTCAGAACAGACTTATTTTTCCAAAGCTGAGCTCTGAGAGGTGACACCTAGTTCCAATATATTCTAATTTTTTTTCCTGCTTTGCCTTGCCTGTGACCCATCTGATAGATCCTCTGTCTCATTCTACATGTCCCTCCATCCTCCAGTACCTGGTACATGCTGTCCTCTGAGACAACACGCATTTTGCCCTTCCTCTTATGTCTATGCTATATCCTCTGCCCCAAACACTTTCTACCTCTCCCTAACTATCCTTCCAGATCAGCTTAAATCTTGCTCTTTCATGAAGGTGTCTACTGTGTTCTCTCCTGTATAACTTCCAGAGTAAGGCTCATCCCCATAAAGGATTGGACAGTGGATTCTCTTTGGTTTCTAACTTCTTTCCTTATATTGATAATTTTCCATCCTCTATTCTTACTTGCTGCATTAGTCTGCCAGGGTTGACACAACAAAGTTCCACAAACTGGGTGGTTTAAACAACATAAACTTATCGTCTCAGAGTTCTGGAGACCAGAAGTCCAAAATCAAGGCTTTGGCAGAGCCATCCTCCTTCTGAAACCAGTAGGGGAGAATACTTCCTTGCCTTTTCCAGCTTTTGGCAGTTGTCTGCAATCTTGGGTGTTCTTTGGCTTGAACTGCATCACTCTCATCTCTGCCTTCATCATCACATGACTTTCTCCTTGTGTCTCTGTGTTCACATGACTGTCTTCTGATAAGGACACCCACCAGTCATAATGGATTAGGAACCAACTCTACTCCATTATGACTTTGTCTTAACTAATTACATTTTCAGTGACTCTGTTTCCAAATAAGGTCACATTCTGAGGATCTAGAGTTAGGACTTCAACATATCTTTTTTGGTGAAACACAATTCAACTCATAACATTTGTTATCCCCTTGGTTGTATGCTTCCGCCAGACTTACCAGTTTGTGTATATTAGTTGAAACTCCAAGCATCACAGCTAAGAACTAAATTATTTGAACTTCCAGAACGCAATGGGTCAACACATATTGGGCATCAGAAAAATGTGAAGTTCAGAAACGAGGAGTTACTTAGTAAGAATTGTTCCTGTCTCAGCTTTAAAAGAACTGAACACTTGCATATAATAATATGCACTGTTTGTTCAATTCATCATCTATTTCTCAAACTCAACTAAACCTGATATATCAAAGAAGGACTAAATACACCATTTCTCTTTCCAAACCCTGCTCTTTCCCTCTTCTCTCTGTCTCAATGAGGATCTCATTGTTCACCCAGAGTCACCACTGATCCCGTCTCGTGCGGTCTTTACACCCACCTGACGCATGTCTGAGTCCTGCACTCAATGGTAAAGACTAGGATTTTATTCACCTCTTTATCATCTCCTCAGCACCTGGTCCGTGCGTGGCCCATGTGAGATGTTCCAAAATGTACCCCGAATGTGTTTCATCCTAGTTACTTATCCTAAGACTGATGCCACTTCAAAGGGCAGCTGGTTATTTTCCTGTCTACCTGGGCTCTCCTGGCAACCAAGAAGAGTAAAGGGAAATGGATGAGACTGAGAAGTGAGGGGCATTAACTCAACATCTTGTGTCTGCTGGAGGCCAGCAAAGTGCTGGCAGCCTCCCAGTTTCTGCTGAGGCTGAGGTGGAGGCCAATAGGTGGGTGCTGTCCACCGTCAACAAAGTGGCCACTCACTGCAACTTGATCTGAGTAACAAATCTCATCCCTAAGCACTAACCACAGTAGAACTAAAAGTGCCATGGAGATCATGCAAAAGGTTTAACATCTTGTTTCCCAAAGGAGGATATAGATACCCCTGCATATTACCAAAGTTCCACACATGCGTTATAGAGCCGCATTTGAATTCCACGTTACTAACCCATGATATGGAATTACGTTTGGACTATATCATACTGTGAGGATGCATCTTAACCTTGGATCAGCATGTTTCTGATGTGTTGATTCTGACTCTTGAGGCCTCATCTGCTTGGGCACAATTCTATTAGTCCTTGGATGGAGACACTTAATTTTATCTTCAGATTCTGCATTGATTTTAAACTTCCAACCAGTGTTTAATCTCTTTGACAAGCAAACATACGCCTGTGGCTTATATCATATATTTGTCTTTCTCTAAGTGCCTTGGAAAATATAAGAATTAATAAAAATTCCGTAGTGGTTTTTTAATTAAAAAGAAAGTCTGTAGCTTCAAGGAAGATGTTTAGATGAAGAGGACTGGTGTACAGTGGATTGCAAGTTGTGGAAGCAAAGTAGTGTTATGAGGAAGGCGTGGGAAGGAAGGATGCCTTGCTGGACCCTGTAGGAAATAATGATATTAATCTTTCTGCTTTCAGGCACAAAATCACCCAAACTCTCTCTTATATATGAAATATGGCAAGTTTTAAATATGCGAACAAGGGAAAAAATGCACAGACCTTTTGAGAACCTTTCACGTCTTACTGGTAGCCCTGTCACTATTTTAACAATATCTTAGCTAGAAATCCAACATTATTGCCATAAACACTCTCAAAGAGTAAGGATGATAATAGGAACTGGGGCTGGCATGTCCTCCACTGCCTTTGGTGTGTCTCACCTGAAACTGGCACATGTAGGGGACACAGATGTAGAGCTAAATGCATGTGGGATCTGGAGGTGATATAGTTTAGGTAACTGTCTTACCCAAGAAGAATACAAAATTCTGAACCCAAAACTAAACGTTGGGTTTTGGAGGGGGCCCACACATGAGGAGCCCTGAAGCTTCAGCCTCATAAGACCCATGGTAGATTTGCTTCTCTACATAAAATTCAGAAATTCCAGATAATTAAGCCAGTTCACCTCACGTCATGACTTCTCTGATGTTTTACTTCAAATTAACCGTTTCTAAAACTCACAACATACTCCATCCCCTTCCCTTTAAAAATCTGCTCCTCGATAGTAGGATTATTCACAATAGCTAAGAGGTGAAAGCAACCCATGTGTCCATTGATGGATGAAGGGATAAACAAATGTGGTGTATCCATACAATGGAATAGTATTAAGTCTTAAAAAGGAAGGAAATTCTGACACACACTACAACATGGATAAGCCCGGAAGACACAATGCTCAGTGAGATAAGCCCGTCACAAAAGCACAAATACTGTAGGATTCCATTTGTGAGTTATCTAGAGGAGTGAAGTTCATAGAGACAGAAATTAGAATGGTGGGTGCCAGGGGCTGGGGGAAGGGGAATCGAGAGCTAGTGTTTAATGGGTGCGGAGTGTCAGTTTTGCAAGATGAAAAAGTTCTAGAGATGGATGACGGTGATACTTGCACAAAAATGTGAATGTATTTAATACCACTGACCTACACACCTAAAAATGGTTAAAATGATAATTTTATGTTGCGTTTATTTTACTATGACTAAATATTAAAACATAAAAAAATAAATCTGCACATCATCTTATTGTCCAGGAATCTCTCTCAACTTAGGACCACGCTATTCTGGGCTAGAGCATGATTCACAGCAATCTGCTTTGGGACCTTCTTCTGTAGTTATATCCATTAACAACTCCATGTTTTCTAGTCTGGTTCTTTCTTCCACCTTGCCCAGGTGTTAAGGTGGAGCCAGACCCTATCTGCTCTTCTCCTGTCGTTCCCACAGTGCCTGCGGTCACCAAGCAGTCTGTGGTCTTCTGCGTGGCATGTGACCACGGTCACAGACTCGGTGAGGACTGTAACATCATGCAGGCCAGCTTCTCCCCACCTTTCGTTAGAGATGAAGAAACTCATTTTCAGAAGAATGTCCTCACCCTATACTTACTTTTTAATTTTTAATCTTTCATTTAAGGGTCATCTGTATTTACTGTTCATTGCATTGTTTTCTAAAGATTTCATCAACACAAGTAGTATAATGCCCTACTATGTGCATTCTTTTTGGTTCTAACACGTTCTTTTTTCCCATTTCTTTCCCTTTTGAATGACAAATCAGAGATCTTGGGAGCGTTGAAAGCTTGAACCAACGAACTCTGATGTAAAATTTTAGTGAGTATAATAATACGTGTGCTCTCCAGTGGAAGCTTTTAAGAAACAGATGCCACCACAGAGCCTGACTCGGAAGGTGCTTCTGAGAGAAGAGGTGGTAAGTGATCTGAGCTGTGAAGACAGAGATGCGCATGTCTGAAAGTTGGAGATGGACATGGAAGTACGTTGAAGGTGAAAACAGTGATATAGACAAAGGTGGGAGAAGATGGGGGTAGAAATCACATGGACTTGCAAACACAGGGTGGCTCCCATTGAACTGTGAGTTGGACTGAGGACAAATGAAGTTGGAAATGTAGACAAGAACCACTCAAGGTGGCATTTGAACCTGTACTAAGAAGCTTGGGCTCTGCTCAGTGTTTTTCAACTTGTGGCCCATGGACCACTGACATTTGTTTCACTTAGGTATTTGCTGAAATGAAAATTCCCAGGCACAGTCCTAGAACTTTATGCATCAAAATCTTTGTACTTACTTGATAGGAAACAGCATTTTTAACAAGCTCCCCAGGCAATCTCCATGAAGAGGATAATTTGAAAACTGGGTATGACTGGGAAAACTATTAAAAAAATCTTTCAGTCTTGGCTGCACCTAGAGAGAGCACCTCTTTGCACAGATGGCAGAAGGATTTCAAATGGATTCTGAGAGGAGCATGTGATGTTATGGAGCTTCCACATTCCAAGGAAAAATTGGCTTGCAATTTGAAATGGAAACTTTGCAGCCTTGTTTTATTCACTGCTTTTGCAAGAGTTTCCACATTTGCCAAAGAAAATGTTTGCCAGAAGTGAAACACACAAAGGATGTATCCTCCTCTCTTCCCACACGTGAGTAAGTCATTAAAATGGAATCAGCTTGACAGCTGACAGCCCAGGTGCTCAGTGGCTGCTTAAGACTTCTTTTCTTACTTTTAATTAGTGATAAGGAATGTGACAATGTTCCACCCAGTCCTGAGTCCATGCAAAATTTATAGTTTAGAAATTTTAAACCATGCCCTAACATTCATTTTCCTTTGGCAAGAGGTAAAATTCTCCTTTAAAAGAGAAATAGCCATTTATTAATGTGTACAAATGCAAAGCCAGAGGAGAGAGAACATCAAAGAAGTGGGGGCATATGGTGTCACCCTGCAGGATGGGGGAGGATCAGGCTCCTGCATGAGAGCTGGAAGGGTGAACCTTGGAGTGGAAGGAAAAAGGTAACATTTCATGTGGGGAGAGCTTTCTGACCTGACAGAGCAATGTAGGCAGTAAAAAAAACAAAGGGCAGAGAAAAGGCAGAGTGTAGCAAAGACACTCAGGTGCTTGTATGGTGTGGCAAGGTGCTCCTGGAAGTGATGGCTCTCACATTAGAGAAGACCTCAAATACCAGGGGCAGGGATCTGGGCTGAATCTACAGACAGTGGCGAGCCCTTTAATGCTTAATAGTGTCATGCTTTGGGTAGAAAATTCTAGTAGTCTTGTTTTATGTAAACTGAAGAGAGAAGGGACTAGTTTTAAGGCAATTACAATGGTCTTTCAGCCCTTCCATTGATGAGAGACTTTACACCAGGGGAATAGATTTAAGAAAGCACTGAGTTAGAACTGTCAAGCTGGAACCCCAGATCAGTACAAATAGAGAGTCAAGCGTGCGTGTCTGGCACAGGTGGGTGGGAGAAGAGGGACATTTGTCAACAACCAAAACTGAAAAGCTGCAACAACTCTTGCCTTTTAACCTCGGTGACGCACCAGCTCAGAATACTGGGCTGGTCAGACAGTACTCCTAAAAACTCATCTTGACGATTAGTGACTTTCAACATATACTTTGAGAGCCATCACTTTCAAATATGGAAAAAAATCACTGTTCCTCTCTGCCAATACAGCATTCTGCTCCATACTGGTGCCAGTAAGATAATATTCTATTTATATTCATATTTGTATGACAATCTAATTAACTAGGAAAGTGTTGATTCAGCATGGGATTATGGTTTGAATAATCGGTCATATAGGAACGCTACACACGGTGAGACATTCCTAGGTATTAAACATCCCATTCCAGACAGAATGTCCAGTTTGAGTAAGTATGGTGTGGTCTCTGAAGATAGAAATACGATCGGGACAAGGATTCAGTGAGAGCCATGGCACCATCAAATCAGGACTTGGGAAGGAATGGTGATGCTTCTAGGGCAGGTCCTTTGCTGTACAATTAGGGGAAAAAGCTGGGGAACAACTTGCCTTACTAGTTATCAAAAACATTTTGTAAAACATTTCTGAATATTTTTTTCCAAAGTGTCTAAATATCTGTCTTGGTAGAAATTGAGTAGTTTATGAGCAAAGGGGAAACTCTACCTTACCAGTATCCTCTATAGAATTCCATTTCTCTGGGGACACATTTGTAAGCCATTGATTTGACAAAGATATGAGTAATTGATACATAGCATATTTACAAAGACTGGTTTCCAAGAGCTGCTGCAGACAACCCTGCTGATGCTGAATGAACACTTCATTGAATGGCTTCTTCCTGCATGTGCCTACTGCTAAAGTTGACCAATGTGCTCACCAATATTGGCAAGTACCAGGAGAGCCACAGGAACCCATTTGGTTGAGGGGTGGGCATCCAGACACTGTTTTCAGGCTTAAGTGTGTTAATTCATTTAATTCTTCAGCAGCCTTTTTAGAGAAGTACCATTATTATCCCTCTTCCACAGGCCAGGAAATGGAGGCACAGAGAAGATACACCATTTTCCTCAGGTCACACATATCTAGTAAGTGGCAGAGTTAAAATGAGAATCGAGTCAGTCCTATGAGCCACTATGAACCACTATGCAGCACTGCCTCTTCTCCTATTCATACAAAAAGAGGGGGAACCAAAAACTCAAAATGTTCCTGGAGATGAGATGTGGGGATGAGACTTAGAATTTATGCAGCTTTTTAATTATTTCCCATCTAAAAGGCCATTAACATGAAGACTTCAAGGAATCTCAATAATCATTGACATCATTGTTTTAATCACCTTTATGATATTTAAACATTTTTGGAATGCAATCTTTGTATTTTGGGGTACCTATGATCTCTGTGATCTTGGTCAAGTCATTTAAGTCTCTTTGAGCTCAGCATTCTCATCTATAAATTGGGGATAATTTAAACCCTGCAAATTTGTTCTAAGATCAAGTGAGATGAGGAATGTTCAGGGATCCGCACTGGTAGTTCCCCAATACATGTGATTTGGGGGTATTAAAATAATCAATAGATTAAAGAAGCCAGATTTCAAAATTCCATGTTAGGCTATTGGGAAAAGCAAAAGAGAAGAGAGGAGTGTTGTTGTGAAGACACAGAGAGAAAGGCTGGCCCACCAACAGTGGACAAACACAATGCAAATTTATCTTAGAGGCTCAAGGCTCCCTTAAAAGAGAGTGGGGGAGGGGTAGGAAAGAGTGTTTGTTATGGGTTGAATTGTTGACTACGAAATAAAATTCATATATTGAAGTCCTAGTCTCTACTACCGCAGACTGTGGCCCTGTTTGGGAGTCTGGTCGTGGTAGACACAATCAGTCAAGACGAAGTTGTGCTGGAGGTGGGTGGCCCCCAATGCAGTGCTCCTGGTCTCCTTCTAAGAAAAAGAACTTTGGACACAGACACACACACACACACGGGGAGAATGCTGCATGAACATGAAGGCAGAGATAGGGTGATGCTTCCACAAGCCAAGGAACACCCAAGATTGCCAGCCAACCACCAGAGGCTAGGAGAAAGGCATGGAGCAGGTCCCCTCTCACAGCCCTCAGAAGGAACCAACCCTGCTGACACCTGGATCTCAGATTTGCAGCATCCAGAACTGCAAGACAATAAATTTCTGTTGTTTAAGCTGGTGAAATTGTGTTATATCATTATAGCAGTCCTACAAAACTAATACAACACTCCAGTCCAGATTTGAAGCTTAAATGGGGTTTTGGTCAAAGAAAAGACTGGAAACAGTGACAGCACGTATAAGGTACAGAGGAGCAAAAGCGCAGGAAATATGTGGGACTGAGGTGTAGAATGTCTGGGAGGTGGAAATCGAAGAATAGGGTTGAAAGTCGCCTAAGGACTCTGGGAGCCATGGGAAGAACCAGGGACTCGTGGCAAGGGTGGGGAGTGCAGAGCAAAACATTTTTATGTATCTTGAGTCACATAGTCTGGCAATAGTAGGAGGAAATACTAGAGTTTAAAGGTCAAGATGTTGGAGGAAATGTTGGCAGGAGGTTCAATCAGTCTATAAAGTAGGACAGGGGCTGGTTGCACATCGGCCATAGGGATGTGGAGGAAGGGTGAGTGTGAAAACAGGTGGAGTGTACGTGAGGGATGGGGAGCTGAGGATACTGAGTATTATCTGCTGATGCCATTGGCTTATGAAGAAAGTCCCCAGGAGAAAACGGCATCAAATTTGGATGTGCTTTGTTTTTTTTTGAAATGCCTAATAGGCAGGAAATCTGGTTGTGAATCTCAGAGGAGTGACCAAAACTAAGTAAAGAACTGTCTAATGAATAGATGTGCTGAATGCACACATTGTTGATCAGAAGAAATAGCAACAACGTTAACAACAATATATAGAAATTAAAATTAGTTAAAAGTTATTTTAAAAATTCAGTTATTGAACACTGAAAATTACAGAAGGGGATTTTCTATTATGTTGATTATTAACGAAAGGAGGCACAAGTGCTTACGCTCCGCTGTGGTGGCCCGGGCTTCACTGGTTCGGATCCCGGCCGCGCACCCACACACCACTTGTCAGGCCATGCTGTGGCGACATCCCATATAAAGTGGAGGAAGATGGGCATGGATATTAGCCCAGGGCCAGAATTCCTCAGCAAAAAGAGGAGGATTGGCAGATGTTAGCTCAGGGCCGATCTTCCTCACACACACAAAAAAAGGAATGTGATCTAAACAAGAATTCTTTGTGAGATTCCTGAACTGTACTTCTGCAGAGAGCCACTGACCATCCACACAGCTTCTGACGTGCTGTCTCCGCCCAGACGCAAAGCCATGAAGAGCGTTGCCCTTGGACTCATCAATCAGCAGGAAGAAGATGAGCTCCACACCAGGTACCAAGCTCAGACGGTGTCTGGGTTATGAGAGTTTGCCCACATGGTCCAAAGGGGTGAAGATGGGTCCCAAACTATGCAGTTTCAATAAGTTTTTTTTTTTTTTTTGTGAGGAAGATTCTCCTGAGTTAACTTCTCTACTTCTCTGCCAAGCTTCTTCTATTTTTGGTATGTGGGATGCCTCCACAGCATGGCTGATGAGTGGAGGAGGTCTGCACCTGGCATCCGAACCTGTGAACCTGGGCCGCCAAAATGGAGAGTGAAAAACTTCAACCACTCGGCCACAGGGCTGGCCCCTCAATAAGTTTTTGATGCAGATTTGGAACATAACTACCAGATGTTGAAAACCAGAACTACGGCATTGTGTGATTACTAATAAATGCAAAGAGATATCTATAATTTAAAAAGTGATGGCTAGTACACAAATTAAGCTGGAATTCTAAGGGAAAGTTTAAACTAAACCTGGGAAAAAAAAATGAGTACATGGCAATAGGTCAATAAGTCCCTTAGGTCTCTCAGCCTACAGGTTCTCTTTCATCTATTTGATTTTTCTTACTTGTCATTTATGTGTTGATGAAAACAGAGTGTTTGTCATACAGTTTCCAGAGTCTGGATTTACCCATGCCATTATAGTGTAGTCAATTAACACGTTCCTCCGGCCCCTATATTCTTTTCATATTGGTCCCGGCTAGACCAGATTCAAGTTGAAAAATATAGTAAGAATCCAGCACAGGCGGTCGTGTGTCCTGTCAAGAGGCAAATAACGCCTGTGGTCTCCCTTTTTTGTGAAATGAGCACTATTGGTGATCATTGTATAGACCTGTTATTTCATTAGAAGTTGCAAAATGCTGATATCCTCAAGCTATTCTTTCTCGGTCATATATTAGCTGAAGTAGATAAAGAGAAACTTAACATCCATCCACCATTTGGTCAACCTAAGCTATAGATTGCATAGGAAATGCAGGAACAATTCTTGATCATCTCCCTATTTAGTTTTCGCATCAGTAATTGGTATCCTCCTGAGTTGTCCTATGGATTCTACTGTTGAATGTGTGTGTGTGTGTGTGAGAGTGTGTCAATCTGAAGTCACAGCTTTAAACCATACGATGTTTTTCTATCCATGACAGTCAAGATCTTTGTCAATGCTTCCTCTGTCCCATCTTTGGACAGTAGGGGCCTCTTTAAGTTGGCTTCTGAGTCATTTTGACAAGACTCAAGCAGTCTTTGATGCTTCTGCGCCTTCTGGTGTTACAAGATTTTTCAGACTCCTTCTGTAGGTTTCCCACCCCAGACTTGGAATCCAACTTTAGTCAGAAATGATATTTAAAGTATATGACCTCTTCACTAGGACAGCAATTTTCTTTAAACTCTAGGGGTTCAGTTAGTTTTAGGCAATTAAATAGTATAGATGAAATGTGGTGATTAGCAGATAATTATTTCTTCTGCCAGTGACACATATGTCCCCAAATTGTGGTGACTCTGTGTGTAATAGAAACATTTGAATGTCAGTGTCACTTCTTAATGCTAATGGCTACAGTATATTTGACCATTGCCAGCATATTTCTGAAATAATTTTTGGCTATGTTAAAATTAATCTAATTTTTTTCTGTTTTTTTTTTCTTTTTTGTTTCCAATTTGTTATTTCAGCACTCTAATCTGCTAATAATCACCACTGGGGATATTTTATCTAACATCCTACCCTGTTCTTTTAATTACAAATTGCTAAGAATAGTGAATTAAGGAGTCTAAATATTTTACTTGTTGCAGAATATCCTACATTTAACTACTTTTCAGGATTGTCTCAAATGGGGGATAATCAGGAGAGTTTCAGATTTGATAAAATCTAGATACACTCAGTTTCTACCTGTACCAGAAAAAATTAATCTCAACATCCAAATGGTGATTCTTTTGATGCCTGGATCAGGCGGCTGTTGTCTCCTGTTCTTCACATCACGCGTCTCGGTTGTAAGAACCTGGGTTAGGGGCAGTAAGAACATCCGTCCGGTCCCTTCCCATCTTACGCACTTTTCGCTGAACTAAAGGCAGATGTCTAAGAGAGTCAGTTGTATTTAAATCCTCCCTTTATAATCGTTGCAGGCTGTTTCATTTCCTTTTTGTGCATACATTAAAGTTTGCTTTCAAAGGAGAGGGCATAGATGAACAGAATTCAGGGTCTGTGGACACAGATGACCTCAAAGTGTGTTTTCTTCTCCTTCTGGCTGCTTGTTCCAAATGAAGGGCAGGATTTCACAGCACTCAATGACTTAAAAGCAGGCATATCTACTTGTCCAGTGGATTTCATTACTGTCACATAATTTACCAAGTCATAAAATTGCACTATTCTGTATTTTAGACTCTACGAATTTGGAAAGACTTTTCCCAAAATTTGTCCAAATTCAAGACAATAGTTTTAGAAACTTAGCTGTATTTTCAGCAGAGTGAATTTCTAAATAGGCCTTAATAATGGGCCAGCTGCTAAAGTAATATGTTGGTGGAGTAACATGTTGAACAACAGAATCTCATTATCTATCATTGTTTGCTTTTGCTTTTGGTAGCTACATTTAGACATTAATGAATATAAGTATAATCTGACTTATATGACTGGTAATGTGCCAGGCTGTGCCCTAAAGACCATCTACATTTCTTAAGACACACTCTATTCTCTGTGAAGAAAGCTGAGAGAAATTCATTGATTATCCATGGTAGTAAATAGCAGAGCATGATTTGAACCTAGGCAGCTGGGCTCCAAGAGTCCAGGATGTTATATAATATTGTCTCCTCTTTTCCTTCACAGGTCTTTAAGTAGGTATTATATGACCATGAAATTTCAGGGCTAGCTTTACCTCAAATGTCGTCTGGGCTCGTTTACCATTTAACCTTTGACCCCCCTCCACCATGTCTGCTCCACGTGGTAATTGGATCTATGTCCAGTCACTGTTTAACAACTAGGAACCCACTTTTTGTTTTTTGCAATATTCTGAATGCAAAGTTTCTTCACCTCTCTGAGATTGTCCCTTATTTGTAAAATGTCAATGATACTACTACCTTGAAGATTTTGAAAGATGCATGTAAGGTGCCCTCAATGAAAAAAAGTCATCAGTATCATTATATCTTTAAAACTGTTGGTCTCCTTTTTCCTGCCTCCACCCTTTGTTCAAGTCTCTCTTCTAGAGTGTCCAGAAGGAGGCCTCTCCTTCGGGCCTCCCAGGGTTCAGTCTGACAACATCAATGCTCATCTTGCAGACAGACAATTTCCTCCCTCCTCAGGTGTTTCCAATTCTTACTCTTTTAAGTAGTTGAGAGGACTTCCAAATGTATCCCAGTGAGCACATGTCCCTCTGAGAAGGTGGCCAATGGCTTGACAGCGCGAGGTGTTCTGGGGCCATTGCTAGAACTGGATAATGAAAGATGAGTTTGAGACTAGTTGTTCTGGGAGAAGGAATTTTGCATGTTGTAGGATCAAAAATAAAGAAAAGCAGAGAGTCAGGAAGCACCATTGGGTTGACCAGACATCACGGTGGATGAGGGGGGAAAGAGTAAAAGATAACGTTGGGGGTAAAAACATCGACAGGCCATTGCAAACATCCAGCTGCACTCTTATTTAAGTTGCAGTCAAACAAACTGGTTCAGAACCTGATTCCACCTTATACCTCTAGTTACTTGCCTTCTTGAATTTCTGTGTCCTCTTCTACAAAAGAGTCTGACTGTGCTTCTAATAGAAGAAATTAACTCAGACAGGACACTTCATTGTACTGGATACACTGCAATTGCTTAAAAATACTTACTAAGGAAATCTTAATCCTGAAAAGAAAAAATAAACTATAAATGTGCTAATGTAGGCACTTTCTATATTGTCTAGCAAAAGATGTAATACATTATAATTCATCAATTCATTAGAATGTGGACTAAAGTAAATCAATATGGAGATATGAATATTGAAGACAACTGAATTGCTTTTTCACTGAAATGTTCTGAATTAGCCATCAAATCTTGATTCACAGTGTTTTACGGGTCCCATGGTTGCTATTTGGCATCATGCACTTGGAACTAGCCTGGCTTTCATCACATTCGGTTGTTCCTCTAACAATCATCTTGTACTGGTGACTCCCTTTTTGCTGCCTCCAGCCACTACCACTCCTCTCCCATGATCTACCCTCTGCCCTTCCCTGTCTTGCCTGTGACCAGGAAGAATGACCTCTATGCATTCTCTTGTCCCTGCCCTCTAGCTCCTGATTGTGTTTGGTACATAAGGGACTCAAATGATACCAGAGATGGGGGACAAGAAGACTGATCCTTATCCTGACTCTCTCCCATCACCACGGCTGGCCACTGGCCCCTCTGCCCGAGCACCAGCCCTCACAAGCTTCCCTTTACTGACTGGTCCTTTTAGACCTAGGGTGGTAAAAGCTTCTGCTGTTGCTAATCCCTAAGGGCTTTCATCCTCTGTGGCTCTTAGTAGCTGCTTCACTAATCTCTTTTCAATTAGCGTTTCTGAAAATGCTCTCTATTTCCTGCTGGGTCCTCAGTTGACGCCCATATATTGAGCAATTTCTGTTTACCAGGCACTTTCAAAGCAGAGGGGACAGGGTAACCCCTAAGACACAGCCTCTGACGTAGTTTGTTTGTAAATGAGGAGGAGAAACAGGCAGGTAAGGTGAAACCACAAAACAATGTGTCGTACTGACCCTGTCTGTAAAGAAGCTATGCCCAGTGAGTGGACAGAGGGAGGCTGGACAAAGCAGGCGACATGGGTGCTGGCTGTAGCAGCAAGAACAAAAATACTTCTCATATGGTAGGAAACCCTTTTATCTGAAAAGGCAGCTCGTTATCTACAAGGGAGCTTGGTAAGACTTCATTGATTTAAAGATGAAATAGAAAACTGAAATTGGTTTCTGGAATATTTCTTTAGTGGCCTGTTCCAGGAAAGTGTCTGTGAGTGGAGGGGGATCAGGGTGGCAGAGAATGAGAGGAGTGCATCCTTCCTGGATATTCATATGGCCTTTAACTTTTACATTAAATTTAAGCAGATGAAACAAAATTATATCCTTCCATACAACATAAATAACCGATATAAAGAGGTTAAATATACTCCTTTAAAATATTCTGAGATTGGACTGTTACAACTATTATATATCATAAAAATGGCCCCAGGCTTCCTGTTTGAAAATGTTTTCCTTGAACTTAGGAACTTCATGCTGGAATTATAGCATATTTATAAATTGAAATCATATAACTATCCTAAAATTGCTGAGTATGGACATATACATTGAAATAACAGGAGAAAAGAATGTCTCTGAAAAAAAATAGAATGAAGACTACAACTCACAAAACAAACCGTTTCTAATCTGGATATCTGGTTTTTTCACTTAATCATTTAGTGATTATAATACTAATAAATGAAAATTATGGAATAATCAAAATGTGTGGTATTGTAAAAAACAGTAAGTGATCAGATATTTTTGTTTAAAGAATAAAATGAATATGTTAGCCTCTCCCCTCAAATGACAAAGCTCCATGGACATCAATGTCGGGTTGCAATGCAGCAAAATGTTGTGGTATAGATGATGCCAGCTGATGGGAGACCCTGACAGATCCTCTGAGGAAAGACGGCTTTGGGTAAGATTTGGAGGTCATGGGTCACGGAACTGCCGGAATGAGCAGTAGGTTTTGAGTTAATGCTCTAAGGTTGACCTTGTGTATGCCTCTCCTAGCAAGGCCTGTGAAACTTCAGCTTGTGCTATTTTCTGTTTTTCTTTTATGTGGACATGAATGTTCACAGCAGCTTTTTCTTCTCTGTTTTGAGGAAGACTGGCCCTGAGCTAGCATCTGTTGCCCATCTTCCTCCTTTTCTCCTTTTTTTTCCTCAAAGCCCCAGTAAGTAGTCGTATGTCATAGCTGTACATCCTTCCGGTTGCTGTTATGTGGGATGTGGCCTCAGCACGGCTTGATGAGCGGTGCACAGGTCAGGGCCCAGGATCCAAACTGGCCAAGCCTGGGCTGCTGGAATGGAGCGTGCAAACTTAAGCGCCTCACCACCGGGCCGGCCCTGGGCTTATGCTATTTTCTTTCTGATTATGGACTTTGAAATAAACCAGACAAACTCGGCTTCAAATGGTCATTCTTTTTAATTTTTTTTTTCCTAGAGTTAGAGAATTAAATGTATATATAAAAATACAATTTAATTAATAATAGTGGTAGTAAGAAATAACATATAGCAAAATCAATACATATCAGCTCTCTGCATTTAATGTGACTTTTCTTTCCTATTTGTGAAGCTAGATCTATAAAGGTTCACCTTCAGATATATACATAAAAGCACATATACAAACATATGTAAAACCAACAATACTCAACATCTACCATGAAGTTAAATCCAAAATACTGGTTTCAAGTCTTAGTTTTATTCTTTATTAGTTCCATTACTTTTTTAAAATACGTTTTTATAAAGGCAAACTTACATGCATAAAACTACCCAAATGTTCACTCTATAGCTCCATGAGTTTTCATAGAGCTGAAATCACACGCAGATAAATAAATAAAACACACCACAAACCAGGAGCCCTTTCCCCATCACTGACTCTCTGCAAAGATGCATTTTCCTGATTTCTAAGCCTATAAATTAGTTTGACCTATTGTTGAACTTTATATAAATGAAATTACACAAAATGTACTTTTTTATATGGCATCTAATTCAACATTATCTTTATGAAATTCATTAGTATTGTTACATGTAGTATTCTATTCTATTATTATTCTATTCTAGTATATTCTATTGTGTGGATATATCACAATTTATGTATCCATTCATGAGCATTTGGACTGGTTTCAATATGAGGCTATTGCGTATAGTGCCACTGAGAGCATTCTTGTAAATGATTTTTTATACACATATGCACTCATTTCTCTTGAGTTCACTAGGAGCAAATTTGCTGGGCCATATAGGCTGTATATGTTGAGATTTATTTACTACATAATGTCAATAGTTTTTCATATTAGTTTTATCTATTTACTCTCCCACCATGTATGATGATGTTTGAGATTTCCTGTCTCTACATCACTGCCAATGCATGCATCATCCATCTTTTTTATTTTAGATTTTTTAGGGGATATGTACTGGTGATTTCATTTTGCATTTTCATAATGACTAATGAAATTGAGTCTCTTTTAGAATGTGTATTGCCCATACACATATCTTCTTTTGTGAAGCAGCTACTCAAGTTTTATACTCACTTAAGAGGTGGCTGTCTTTTTCTTACTGGTTTGTCGAGGTCTTTATATATTCTGAATACTAATCTATTGTCAGATATACCTTCCCCTGTTCTATGGCTTACGTTTTATGCTCTCTAAGTGGTATATTTTGATGAACAGAAATTTCAGTGGTAAGTTTTTAATATTTCATCATTTTGTATGATGATTGCTAAAGATTTTTGTAAACACACTTTATCAGATCTAGAAAATAACAGTCTATTCTATTCTCATTTTGCTAAGAGTTTTGATCATGAATGGGTATAGAATTATATTAAACACTCTTGCAATATCTATTGAGATGATTACATGTTACTAAGCCTTTTTCCTTGAATATTATGATTTATATTGATTGATAATTGAATGTTAAAATGAATTTCTTTTCCTGAAATAAGCCCAATTTAAAAATGATGTATTATCCTTTTTAAATAATCACATTTTTTATGTTTTTGCATCTATCTTCATGAAAGTAACTGGTCTATAATTATTAATTCTTGTAATATAGTTATCAGGTTTTGTTAGTATCAAGATTGTGCTTGCCTTAGACAGTAATGTGACTTTCAGCTGAAAGATGTAAAGAGCTGGAAAGAGTCACACCCACTCTTACAATAAGAAAAAAAGCTGGACAAATTAATGACTTTTCATGAATCAGCAGGGAACAGATGTCACAAGGCAAACTAACTTGAAATTTAGAGAGACAGGCAACTTCAAGGAGACACAAGGCCAAGCTTTTGCTTCTCTCGTGCAGAAATTGCTGAATGTTTATAAGCTAGTAAGAAGATTCAACCAGAAATGTTGAATGGATTGCTAAAGGTCAGCTTTTTATGGGCTGTTATAAGAGTGTAAAGTCCCTGGTAGCAGCAAGATGTAGTGGGACCGGAACTTTCTTGCAGGCTCTCCAGGAACCCCAGTCGGTGCTCACAGGGAAGACACGGAGAATCCTGAGAAAGCTCAAGAGAAAGCTGGCTGAGAGTAACCGCGGCCATTGCTGATCCTTATGCTTCACCCTGACTGTCCCTCCCACCTCCCACATGCAACAAAAGCTGTAATCTGAAGAGAAAGGGCAAGAACATCTGTAGCCTGAGATCACAGAAGGAAACCTACTGCTGCCGTGGGAGGGGAACAGGCGAAAAGACAGAGGCTGCACCCTTGGTGGAAGGGCAGGAGTACAGGCTATGTCCAGCGTTCCATGTGGAGGAGAGGCAGGAATATGTGCAGGCACGTCCCCCAGACCCAGGTTTACAGAGCCTCCCTGACATGCAGACTTAATTAGAACATCAGAGAACGACCTCTCCTGCTCCCGCCATCAAACTAAATGTCGAGTAAAAAGTGACAGTGGAATAAAGCTGAGGTTGCAGCAAGAGAAAGATTGTCTCTAAGGAGCAGCACAAAAGGATGATCCAAAGCTAAGTGGGGGAAGATATTCAGAAAATCTCCCTGGCAAATTAGCCCATGCTCCAAACATAAGGTGTCCTGAGACGTGTGGGGCACTGAGTAAAACGGCGCCAACAAACATGAAACCCAGCCCAACTACCGGCTAGATCATTCCAGGCTTACCTGAAGCCTAGCACAAGAAAAATGCCACATCTAAAAAATAAAAGGAAAGTTGGAAACTTTCCAAATGAGCCTGACCACTTTTTGTTCAAAAAATTTTGACTGTTTTCTGGTCTTCAGAATCCTTCAGGTACAAATCACTGGAAACAAAAGCAGGGGAAAGATGAAGAGTTCTCTTACCATGAGGATTCTTGCCTACTGTATTCAAACAGGGACCGCATGGCATGGGAAGGAATTTTTCACTTCTCCCAAACTTAACTCCCTGTTTCTGGACTTCCATGTTTGTGCTCTCATTGATGTATGAAAACCTATTTCTGGTGTTTTCTCAGAGCTTAACTGAGGTATAACTGACAAACAATAAGCAGTATAAATTTGAAGTGTACAGTTGGATAAGTTATGGCACACGCACACACGTAGATTCATTACCGCCATCCGGAAAATGAGCGTATCCATCACCACAAGTTTCCGCATGCTCCTACGTATGCCCTCTATCCAGCCTAGCTCTTCCCCACCCTGGCCCCAAACAACCCCTGATTGCATTTCTGTCAACAGAGATGAGAGTTCATTTTCTAGAATTTTAGCTAAGTGGAATCATAGATCATGTACTCATTTCTGTCTGATTTCTTGGACTCAACATAATTATTTTGAGATTCATCCATGATGTGGCATGAGTCAATGTTTGAATATACCATAGTTGTTTACCCATTCACCTAATGATAGACATTTGGGTCGTTTCTAGGTTACAAATAAAGCTTCCAGGTTACAAACAAAGCTGCTATGGTCATCCATGTGCAAATCTTTGTAAGGATATATGCTTTCTTTTTTCTTGGGTAAAACCTAGCAGTTGAAATAGCTAAATCATATGGTAGGTGTTTAAGTTTTTTAAGAAACTGCCATACTGCTTTCCCCAAAGTGGTTGTACCATTTTTCATTCCCATCAGCAATGATGGAGAGAATTCCAATTCCTCCACATCTTTTAAAATGTCAGCTACTTTTATAGATGTGTACTGATATCTCATAGTGGTTTTAGTTAGCATTTCCCTGATGACTAATGGTGTTAAACATTTTTTCATGTGCTTATTTGCCATTCATATATCTTCTGGATTGAAGCATCTGTTCAAATCCTCCACCAATTTTTAAAAATTGTGCTGTTTGTTATTGATTTTTGAGAGTTCTTTGTATATTCTGAGTTCCAGTCTTCTTATCAGATATATACTTTGAAATTTGGTTTAACAGTCTGTAGATTGCTTTTTCATTCTCTTAAGAGTTTTTTTTTTTTTTTTTGCTTGTTTTTGTTTTGCTTTGTTTTGTTTTTGGTTAGGAAGATTTGCCTTGAGCTAACATCTGTGCCAATCTTCCTCTATTTTGTACGTGGGTCGCCGCCACAGCATGGCTGACAAGTGGTGTAGGTCTGTGCCTGGCATCTGAACTCACTAACCCGGGCCGCCAAAGCAGAGTGCATGGAACTTTAACCACGACGCCAAGGTTTTCTCCTATGTTATCTTCTAGAAATTTCATAGTTTGTTAGTTGTCAATTATTATATATGAGGGATTTATCTTTATCTTTTAATATGAGTATCCAATTGTTCTGGCACCATTTATTGAAAAGACTCTTTCCTTTGCACTTTTCTCAAACATCAATTATGCATATACACATGAGTCTGTTTCTGGAATCTCTATTCTATTCCATTGACCTAGGCATCTATTTTTATGCCAACACTACACTCTCTTGATTTCTTTAGCTTTGTATGTTTTGAAATCAAGTAGTCTAAGTCCTCCAATTTTGTTCTTTTTCAACATTGATTTGGCTATTCTAGGTCATTTTTCTTGCCTTACTGCACTGGGTAGAACCACCCTCTTACTCCCGAATTTAGGAAGAAAAGTTAGCCTTTAATGATTAAATATGATGTTAGTTGTAGCATTTCATGGATGTCTTTTCTCAGGTTCAGAAAGTTCCCTGCTACTCCCAGCTTGCTGAGAGTTTTCAGTAGAATTGGATGTTGGATTTTGTCAAATGCTTTTTTCTGCATCTAATCTGCAATTCTGGGACAAATTCCATTTGGTCATAAAAGGTTATCCTTTTAGTATATTGTTGGACTCAGCTAGCTAAAAACCGTTTAGAATTTGCATCTATGTTCATGAGACGTTGATTTGTTTTAATATTTTTTTTCCTTATAATCTTTATCTAATTTTGGTATCAGGGTAACAATGGCATCATACAATGATTTGGGAAGTATTTCCTCCTAATCAATATAATGGAAAGTTTGTCTAGAATGTGCATTATTTTTCTTAAATATTTGGTAGAATTTACCAGTGAAGCCATCTGGGGCCAGGCTTTTTTTTGTGGGAAGGTTTTTAACTGCAGATTCAATGTCTTTACCAGATATAGAGCTGCTTAGAATCTCTGTTTACTCTTGAGTGAGCTTTGATGATTTATATCATTCAAGAAACTTGTCCATCTTATATAAATCATCAAATTTATTATAATGTTAGTGATAATATATCTTTTTATCCTTTTAATGTGTGTAGAATCTGTAATAATGTCACTGTTCTCACTCCTGATATTGTGGCTTCTCTCTGTCTCTTTCTGTCTGTCTGTCTGTCTGTCTTTTTCTCTTTCCCCCGATCTCTGTAGGAATATACCAATGTTATTGACCAATACTCAGCTGAATACTCCACGAGGTGTCTCTGCAGATCTTTGGACTCTCTCTCTGTGCAATCTTGCTTCTCAGACATTTTGTCTTGGATGCTGTAAACCTGTGGCCACACTCCTCTCCCTAGACGTTCGGCGTGGTTGTCTCCACTCATAAGGCTGAAGCAATCACAGAGTTCACCTCTTTGGTGCCCTTTCCCTCAGGCGTCACTGTCTGTCCTTGCATGATGTCTCATGCTTCCACACTGTTGTCTTATTTATTTCATTCATTTTTTTGTCATTTCAGGACACAAGATAAATTTGGTCCTGTGACTCTATCTTGGCAGAAGAGGAAGTAAACAAATTATTTAAGATAAATAAATTTTCTTACATTAAATCTAAGAATTTTAAAGGCAAACAATTATACTTATCAGATAATTCCAGGAATAGAGGTTGAGGCATGGTTGTGGCTAAGACTTCCATGTAGATTGTTAGGAAATTCTACAACAGCTAAGAAGAAGAGACTAACGTTACTGGGGTGACCACTTACAGCCCCACAGCTGTTATGAGCTTTGAGATGGGCACTGACTGGTTGATACATGAATGACAAAAAAGGAAGAATCAGAAGATTCAGAATCAGAAGATCCTTGGACTCCCATCTAGGTGACATTTACTAAGCTATGGATATAAGTAGAGGGTCACGTTTAGGGAGAGAAATCGTGTATCAATGAGCCTGCACACTAAGACCTGGAGTGTGACAGCAGCTGGTTCAATTATCATTCCTGACATGCAGAACCAGCATAGGAAGATAGAAGCCCCTGGTTAATGATGGAGTGCAAGTGGTTGTGGCAGGAAAAGGCAATTGCAAAACAGTCGTTAGAGTGGATTATGTTCAGATATTTAGAGAAAGAGTGTCAGAGAAATCTATCCCATTTGAATTGAATCTAAAAGCCAACATTACAAAAAAAGTAAAGCAAATGAATACTAAAAAGACATCTGACAAAAGACAAATGCAAATAGAAAAATTTCAAAAAGGCTTCAAAATATTGATCTATGTTTACAATCAATATAGGGATGCATGTAAAGCAAAAATAAAACGAAGCTATAAAACACGTATGATTATATGTGAAACATACACAGTTGGGCATTCTAAAGAATCAATTGGCAATCCTGAAAAAAAAAATGTATTCATTGAATGGAAAAACCTTCCAGGCTTGACACTGTCAAAGAGAGTTAATGACTATTGTGAAATATAATCAACATGTGCAAAGTTACATAAAACCTAGCAGTTATGATTTAAGAAATAATTATTGGTGTCTGTCATTGTAACCACCATCAAGTTTGAAATATACTACTGTCAGAACTCTGAGCATGCCATGGTGTCTTTTTTCTACTACAAACTCCCTACTTCTTCTTACTGTTATTTGCTATCTTGATTACAACAGTCAAAAATAGTCAGTAGTATAGCGACAGAATAGAATAGTACTCATTCTATGCTGTATGGATTCCTGTATGTCTGCTTCCTTCAATCACCATTATTTTTGCTAAATTCACGTTTATCTGTGTGGGTTTGTGGGTAGCTCTGGTTTGTTGATTTTTGTTGCCATATAATATTAATATGAGCACTGTATTCAACCATTCTCCTGTTCTTGGACATATGTTTCCAATTGTGGCCATTACAAACAGCATTGTTATGCACATCCTTGTAGATGCTCCCTAATGAACATGAGTAAGCATTTCTCTAAGGCATACATATCTCTAGTCGGCTAGATAATTCCTAACTGCTTATGAAAGTCATTAAAGCATGTATTAGTTAGGGCAAATAGATTGGTGTAACAATACACATGAACTATAATTGCTTAGGTGCTTTCTAGCTTGCCTGAGTTCAGGTTGGTTCCAGGCCAGCTGGGGTCTGAGGAGGGGTCTCTGTTCTGCTCTGCACAGTCACTCAGAGACCCAAAGTGACAGTGAATATCTCAAGACTTCTCTGGGTATTATTATTCTAGTAAACTGGAGGGAGAAGAGGAGGAGAGACTGCACATGGAGGTCTTCACAGGGTGGGCTTGAATGCGCCATTTCATTTCCTCTTACAGTTCTCTGCCTCGGCCTCAATCTCATGGGACCAACCAGCTAAAAGGCAGGACAGGAGGTGCAGTCTATGGAATGCCCAAGGAAAGAGGAAAATATATCTTTGTGGGAGGTCTGAAATCCTTGTCCCTCTCTGCCCTCTGGCAGGCTCTTCTCCTTACACCCATCCCTCCCTTGAGGGAGACAGGCTGTCAGGTGCTCCTCCCACTCCAAGTCCAGAATTTCTACCTGCCTCTCCATTGGTCTTCAGTGATTCCCGGGGTCTGCAGACCTACGGAGCGGTTTGTCCACGTGAGCCCTTTGTTAGCTACATGCTTTGTAAATATCTTCTGCCATTCCGCAGTTTGTCTCTGCTCTCTTTTGAGGGTGTCTTTGATGAACAAACATTCTTAATTTTAATGAAGTCAAGTGGATCATACTTTCCCTTGATGGTTAGTGTTTTGTATTCTGTGCCTGGATTCAGAAATTTACCTTACTTCCTTGAGTTTATGCAAGAAATCACTCATCCGATTTTCTGTGAGTTTTAATGTTTCGCATATTATGAAAAGGTTGTCCTAAGTTATCTAGACATCTTGTAGATTTATGATCCGCCTTGAGCAATGGATTTCTGTGCTCTAGCACAAGACGTACGGATCTCAATATTTTCAGTGCCCTTTAATGAGATGTCCACATTTTTCGGGGCTCTGCATGCAGCCTGTCAGACCAAGGGCTCTGTCTACACAGATCTGCTTCTATGTTCTCAGTTCTATTCCCTGGGTGGTTCCACTGTCTTTGTCTCAGTTCCACACAGTTAATTACTGTAGCTTTAACAAAATGTCACTATCTGGTCAGCCAAATCCTCCTACCTATTCCTTCTTTTTCAATATTATTTCACCGATTTCTTGGTATCAGAAATATTATAGATTCAGCTTTTCAATTAAAAAGAAAACGGTGAGATTTTAACTGAGAATATGTTGAATGTATAGGTCAATTTTGGGAGAATGAGTATCTTTCAAGAATCTCCACGCATAAATACAATATATCTGCATTTATTTAGGTCTTTAATGTCTTTCAATAAAGTTTTATTCTTTTTCACATAGATGTAGAGCACATATTTGTTTCTAGATTTGACTTTTCATGCTATTGTAAGCCATCTATTTTTTGAAGTTTTCTTCTTTGAACTTTAAATAGGAGATTATTGATTTTTTTATTTAAATGATTATTCTGCATCTTTACTAAATTCTCGTATAAATTATAGTAATTTAACTCTTGATTCTTTTGAAACTTTTGCCTATACTTTATCACATGTCAATAACTCTATGTGTATAGTGGTTGTTATTGTTTGTTTTCAACCCTGACACCATTTATCTGCTTTTCTGGGGGGTATCCAGCATAATGCAGAATAAACTTTTTTACCAAATTTCAGGAAGTTTGCTGTGTTTTTACAGATACCCTTATCAGGTTAGAGGAGTTTTCTTTAATTACTAATTTAATAAAGGTATTTTATCATGAATGGATGTTGGATTTTATGAAATATTTTTCTGCATTATATCAGATAATCAAATTATTTTTATCTTTAAACTGCTAGTGTGGTGAGTTATATCATATCAGTTATATAGTGGCAGGTTATATAAAAAACAACCTGCCACTTCCATTGTAAAACTTAACCTGGTTATTGTGTCCAGAGTGAGACATATGATTTTTTTTGAGTGTTATGATTTGTTATCAAGATTAAGCTAACATTTTTTCCTCTTCTCTGGAATATTTTGTGCAATATTAGAATATCGAATATTAGAATAATGAATATTTTTCATTGACTATTTCAATGAATGTTGAATGAACATTTGTTCATTTGAATATTACTTCATTGACTATCCCTTCTTGATTGAATATTTCTTCACTGAATATTTGTATTCACTGAAAATGGAATACAAAGCTATTCTTTTAATCGACATTTTCAAAGTAATGGACACAAGTTATTCATAGTATTCACTTCTGATTGTCGTTTTAGTGTCTGCAGGATTTGTTATGGTGCCTTCTCTTTCACTTCTGACCAGGGCTATTCACGGTTTTTAGTTTTTTTGTTTTTTTTTTTAAACAAGCCAATGTTTGGTTGTCTGTTGAATGATTGTCTTCTTTAGCATTAATTTCCTTTTTTTTTTTTAAGTTTGTGCTTTTTATTTTATTTTATTATTTTTTTTTTTTGTGAGGAAGATCAGCCCTGAGCTAACATCCTTGCTAATCCTCCTCTTTTTACTGAGGAAGACTGGCTCTGAGCTAACATCCATTGCCAATCCTCTTCCTTTTTTTTTCCCCCCAAAGCCCCCCAGTAGATAGTTGTACGTCATAGCTGCACATCCTTCTAGTTGCTGTATGTGGGACACGGCCTCAGCATGGCTGGAGAAGCGGTGCGTGGGTGCGCGCCCGGGATCCGAACCTGGGCCGCCAGTAGTGGAGCGCTCGCACTTAACCACCAAGCCATTGGGCCGGCCCATTAGCATTAATTTCTGATATTATCTTTACTATTTCTTTTCTTCTAATTTCAGGGAGACATCAAATTTTCCATTATTTTTCTAATTATATGACATGAATAATAAACTCATTGTTTTTAGTCTTTTTTGTTAACATTTGAATTTAAAGCTATATAATTCCCTCAACTTGAGCTGCATCCCACACATTTTGATATGGAGTTTTGTCTTCTAGTCATTCAGTTCAAAATATTTTCTAGTTCACCTTATGGTTTCTTATTTTACTCACAGGTTTTGTTTTAAATGTGTTTGTCTCCTAATCTACAAACATATAGCTATTTTCTAGTCTTCATCTTGTTATTTTTTTCATATGAATTGTGCTGTGGTCAGAGACATACTCTGTAGATTCCAAACCTTTGAAATATACTGATACTTGAGTTATGACTTGTTTTTATACAATTTCTGTAGTTATGTAAATGCCCAAATCTTCTTGAAAATAATGTGTACTGTATAAAATTTGAAAATACTCATTAAGTAATGTTATTATGCCTATTTTTTAATCTTCTATGTCCTTATGTTGACTGATGTGAAACATTGTCTCAATACAAACGTAGATTTATCTATTTTTTATGATAGTTCTATCGATTTTTGCTTAAAATATTTAGAGGCCATTGTTATTAAATGAGTAAAAGTTGTTATTCATTTTTTCTCATATATTTGGTTTTCATAATTACTAAGTGATTTCTTGAATGTGTATTAATGTTTATTGCCTTAAAATTTACATTGTCTGTTTTTGATATAGCTTTCCTTTTTTTTTTTTTTTTTTGGTTTGTATATACGTGGTCTATCTTGTGTCCATGCCTATATATTTTACCTTTTTGTATTCCTCTGTTTTAGAAATTTCTCGTGTAAACAGTATATGGCTTTAAAAAATCTAATCTAACACAAATTCATCTTTTAACTTATATACTTGGTATATTTACTTTTAATGTAATTACTGCCATATTTTTATACAAATATAGCCTGGTATATTTTGTTTTCAACTTGTCCCACAGGTTCTATATTTCTATTTTTATCACTTTGGGTCTTCTTTGAGACCAATTTATAATTAAGATTTTTAAGTAAACTTTTTATTTAAGAATAATTTTGGCCTTACAAAAAAGTTATGTAAGGAGTACAGAGAGGTCCATATACCCTACAGTTGGTTTCCCCTATTACTAATGTCCCACATTAGTATGATGCATTTGTCACAATTAATGCATCAATAGTGATACATTATTATTAATAAAAGGCCATATTTATTCATATTTCCTTAGTTTTTGCCTAATGTCCTTTTACCATTCCAGGATCCCACCCAGGATACCACTGACATCTAGTCTTCGTGTTGGTGACATCAAGTCAAGTTTCTCAGACTTGCCTTGTTTTTGATGACATTGAGAGTTTTCAGGAGTGCTGGTCAGCTACGCAGGTAGTCAGCTTCTCTGTTTGGATTTGTCTGATATTTTTGTCATCATGGGACTGGGGTTATTGGTTTTAGGGGGAAAATCACACAGTCAAGTACCATTCTCATCAGGTCACATCAGGGGTACACATGACCAACGTGACTTGACTGTGGATATGAACCTTAATCTCCTGTCTGGGGTAGTGTGTCAGGTTGCTCCCTTGTAAAGGGGTTCTTTTTATACCTCTTTCCAAACTGTACTGCTTGGGAGGAATTCGCTATGAACAGCTCATACGTAAGTGGGGGGTTATGTTCCACCTCCTTGAGAATGGAGTAAAATGAGAATATTTTTTATTTTCTTTTTCTATTTTTAAGTTGATTTGGAAGCCACACCATTTTTTCCATTATTTTAGTGGATACACTAAAAATTACAACATCCATTCATAATTTATGAAAGTCTGATAATAATCAATACCTTTATTTTCACACCAAACAGTAAAATGCTTTGGAATATTCGACAATTTTCACCACTTCTGAAACAATTTATTGAAGTGCACTTTAAGTATCCTTATATTTTTAACAGCCAGTTTTTATTTCGATGTATCCAATTCTTTGCTCTTCATTCATTCTTCTATCTCTGAGTTTTCTCTGAGATCATTTTTGTTCTTCCTGATGATAAATATTTAAGAATTTCTTTAGTGAGGCTCTGTGTGGCAATCTCTCCACTTTTATTTGTCTAAAAATGTTTTCATTTCACTAATATTTTGACAATATTTCCTAGCTGAGTCCAGAGCTTTATGTTGCCCTCTTGGCACTCTGCCGTTTTCATCCCCCCTCCCTTATTCCCTTGGTTGAGAGATCAGCTCTCGTGGTCACTTTTACTTCTTTCAGGATGTTCTTGCTTCTGTTCCTGGCTGGCTGGAGTTAAGATTTTTCTCTTTGCCTTTGGTTTTTAGCATTTCCAACATAATATGTCCTTGTGTGAATTTCTGTGCTTTCTTGGGATTCTTGAATTGATGAAGTGGTATCTTTTATCAGTTCTTGAATATTTGCTGTCATTATCACTTCAAAAATTGTCTCTGTCCCATGTGCCTCTTCTGGGATTCCAATTACAAGTAGTTCAGACTGGCCCAATCTATTTATTCTCTATGTTCTATACTCTTGTTTCTGTCTTCCAAATTCCGTCTATGTTATTAAAAGGTAAATTGAGGCATGTTGAAAATTTTAAGAGTTTATTTGAGCAAAAATCAATTCGCATTGGGCAGCATCCAATCTAGCACAGTGAAAGGAGCTCCGAGGAGCTGTACCAAATGAAAGACTTTGATAGGCAGAAGGGAGCAGAAACAAGGAAGTTGTACGAGGCAAAAAGTGGGTCAGTTATTGCAAGGTCACCTTCCTTAGGGGACTGCGGGGGTCTGTCAGGCAGATGACCTGACCAGTGCTGACCAGGAGATTCATGATTGACTTGAATGGAATGGTTTAAGATTCCATTTCTGGGAGAGCCAAAACTATAATTAAGTCTCAGTTTGGTGATGTGGGGCTTAGCATAAGTAACTTCATTTTGGGCCCTTTGTCTTATTTTTAACAATGTGCTTTTGATCCACATTCAGTTTTACTTCTTATCTCTTTCAGTGTGTTTATTGGCTTTCTTTTGTGTTCTTAATTTCAGTTTTAGTATTTTCAGTTCCAGAATTTCTGTTTGGTTCTTTTCCAAATCTACAATGTCACTATGTTCTGGTTTCTAGTTCCAATATTGAAAGCTTGGCTTCTATTCTTTTGTACGTAGTAAGCTGAGTTGTTTTGTAATCAGAATCTGTTCATTTTCATGTCTTAAATCTTTGCGGTCTGTTTCTGTTCTCTGTCCCCCTCCACCACCACCACCCAGAGGTTCTCACTCATGTTTCTTGCTTTCTTGTGTGACAATTTGCTTTTTGCTCTTTCATAGACGTTGCTCATATAAATGTTTGTAGGAATAATTAGAGCCTAGGCTCATATTTTCATCCTGTAAAGATTTTGTTTTTTGCTTCTTCAAGGGCTCTGGGCAAACTTATTCCATTTTCAAGTTAGAGATTTCCTAGTTTTATGAAAGCAGGTTGTACAGGGCAGCTTGTTAACTTGTTTACTCCAGTTTTCCCTGAGAGGAAGATACAGACCCTTCAACATTCCCTGGAAAGGGAGGAATCTTCATCAGGTGGACCCAGGCTGCGTTTCCCTGAGCACTGGCAGGCAGCAGACTGTAACTCAGCTGTGCAGGTCATTCTTGTTGATCAATCGATGCCCTTAGGGCGATTGGAGCTTTGAACACTGTGCTGATCTCTCTGGGCTCTGCAATGAGATTTTAGACAGTAATTTATGGCTGTCATGCTAGCACTTTGGTGATTTTGAGAATATTGTACACATGTACACACACATACACACTCACACCCCCCACCACTTTGAGGTTGTGTAGCTGCCCTCATTAGCAGGTGTGATGTGAGTAACTATTATTCCACCACTGGGACATACCGAATGACTATAAATTTGAAGGAACCCCCAGATTCTCCTTAAATTTATATTATTCTATGTGTTCTAGCAGTAGAATAATAGGTAACTTAGATCATGCAACTACACAACCTCTAGCTTTACACTCTGCAAGCTGTTCCAAGGAGTACTTGATGTGGAAGTCATGTGAAAAGACAAGGCATGTGGAAGGAGAGCATCACAATTTGTTTATTTTATTTTTAGCTTGGCTATGGAAAGAAGGATCCTAGGGTGGCAACTGGACAAATATTATTTTTAAAGAAATCTGTAATCTCTTTTAAGTGAAAATAGGTATTTTGACTTTACCATTTCCACTGCTTCTAAAATAACATAAAGAGGGTAAATCGAAGGAGTTTAACCAAAATATGGATATTCAATTAGAAGTTTTGCCTCAAATTTAATTAGAGTGCCAAAATGCAGTCTTATATTAAAAAGCAGTGAATATTAATCCAGCATTTAAATTTTGAAAACAAAATTTTGTTTTATTAGGTTTCTTTTTTTCTTTTACACAAAGTGTGGGAATTCAAAGGTGCAAAAATAATAGAATTTTTTCCCCTGATTTTCCAAAATTTTAGAGACTGAGAGCAATGTGATATATAAATTCTGTTCAGCCACGATAGTCAAAGAAGCCCTGTCTCAGAAGGATATTTATGCAAGACTCAGGACCAACATTCATAACTGATTTGTAATCTTGTATTTTAATGCAGTGATTTTTCTTTTACATGATAATTCATACCTTGTTGGCATCAGGAAGATGAGGGACTCCCACTCCACGTCTGTTATTTTTTCTGAGTAGTAAGAGATGAGTTCATTTACGGAAGATGGGGAGTAGGGAGCTGAGACTTCCATCCCTGCCAGGCAGTCATGGGACCCCACCTCAACCCCCTTGATGTCAGTAGAGGCCACATAGGGAACCTAGGCTTCCATTCCCACCTGGCAGCAACTCTGTGCCCCTACATCTCCCCACTGTCCTGTCAGAGGAGACCCTGTGGAGGGAATCAGTGCAAGGGGGCTACTCCCCTCATCCCATGCTGTCTGTGGGGCTACATGTGGAGCAGCAGTAATGAAGCACTCCTACCCCATCAGTGGAGGCCTGCAAGAGAGCTGGAACCCTCACCCCAACCAGCAGCAGCAATGAGCCCTCCAAATGGAGGCCAAGTGGGGGGTCCTGGACTTCTACCACCACCAAGCAGTAACAAGATGGTGCCCCCCTTCTTCTCCAGGAGAAGTTTCAGAAAAAGCCAGCCAAAATAGAAAGTTTAATAAGATCCAGAGTGTCATAACATGATACCCCAAATGCTCAGTTTTCAATAAAAACATCACTCATCATCTCAAGACCCAGGAAAATCTCAACTTGGATGAAAAAAGATAATTAATAGATGCCAACACCAAGACGACAGAGATGTTAGAATGTCATGACTATGATTTTCAAGCAAACATTATAAAAATGCTTCAACAAGCAATTATCAACATACTTGAAACAAATAAAAAATAGAAAGTTTCAGTAAAGAAATAGAAAATCTATGGAAATTTTGAACATAAAAATACCATAACTAATATAAAATCTTAGTGGCTGGGCTCAACAACAAATGGAGAGCACAGAGGAAAGAAGTTGGAATTTGTGATCGGAAAGTAGAAATTACATTTTCTGAACAACAGAGAATATAGAGAGACACTCAGGGATGGGGTGGAGGGACTTCTACAACAGATCCAACATCTCTGCTGTCAGAATCCCGGAAGTAAAGAGTAAAGAGAGTTGGGCTGAATATGCAATCAAAGAAATAATGACTGAAAACTTTGTAAATTTAGCAAAATAAATAAACCTACATAACAGGATAAACAAAAAGAAATCCACATCCAGACACATCATGATCAAACTCCTGAAAACTAGAGGCAAAGAATCAATCTCGAAAGCAGTGAGAGAGAAGTGACACCTTATCTATAGGGGAAAATATTCGAGTGACAGAAGATTTCGTATCACAAACCATGGATGCCAGAGGAAGAGGCACTACAGGTTTCAAGGGCTGAAAAAAAAAAAAACAAAACTTTGACCCGAGACGCTATGTCCAGTGAAGAGATTCTTTAGGAAGGAAGTAGACACCAAGACTTTCTCAGATGATGGAAGACCAAGAGGATTTGTTATCCATAGATCTATCCTAACAAAATAGTCACAGAAGTTCTCTAAACAGAAAGAAAATGAAAAAAGAAGGAGTCTTAGAACATTTAGAAAGAAGAAAGAATGATAGAAAGAGTAAAAAGACAGATAAATATTTTTATTCCTCTTGTTGAATTTCCTAAATTACATTCGACTGCGAGCAAAAATTATAACATTGTCTGATGTAGCAGTGAAAGTGTTTAAGACCTCTTACGAACAGCATAGCGTGGAGCATACGAAGAGTTATGATTTCTACACTTCACTCAAACTTAAAATGAGGGCCCCCTCAGATGTGAAAAATTAGAGATACAGAATGTAATGCCTAGAGCAACCATTGAAAAGCTGTACAAAGAGTTACGTTCAGAAACAGTAGAGACAAATAAAAATGAAGGCCAGACTCTGTTTCTGAATGTTCAAACAGAGTTCCATTTCTAGGCTTTGCTGTATACTTTTTAAAACTCTAAAACTAGCAGCATTTATGACTCATTCAAAAATATTGGTTATTTCAAGTGTAGGTATTACATGTGCATTTTCAAGAAACAGTAGAATCATTCTTAGTAGTCAAAGAAAAGACAATGATGACAGTGATTATCAATATATTTTTATTATTGCTCAGAAAGTTATACTCAAGCCAGTAAGAGAAGGAAGATACTTTGGAAGCCTTCCTAATCAAAACCTTTAAAAGTGTTATATAAAATATTAACATGTATTAAGATAAATCTTTTTAATGTGTGCTGAGCTGGAATAAAAAGAAGGTTATGAAAGAGGTTGGAGAAAATGGAAGCAGTGCTGTTGGAGGGTAAGTGAGCATGATCCTGGCTTCCAATCTGACAGTTTCTGGTGAATCATGGGGACCTTCACCTTCTGCCTTGACAGGGTTTGAAGAAAACAAAAGAGTGTTTGCAGGCCACCCACATTTGAGGGACTTTATGAGAATTTTCATTCATAAATATGTACTCCTGGAGATACATCTTCCTTCCTCAAAAAGATGGATAAGAAATAATCCATTCTTAAAGAAGGGGGACACCCCTTCTTTAAGCACGGACACCCGTCGGACTTGAACTTCCTACTAATCAGGTATAAAACAAACATCTCTTGTGAGTTTATATTTGTAAACTAGATGTCATGAAGATATGAGGTCTGAATTCATGTGTGAAAAAGCTATCTTGATGTTTTCCTGGCAGGTAGCCACCTAGGCAATGAGGAAACAAATTCTCTCTGATAGAAGACCACTTCCACCCACAATTCAAAGACTTCTCACAAACACAAACATAATGTCGCCATGGTTATTGAGTTACATTTGTTTATGACGGCTTAGTATAATTTCAGTGTCTGTAGCATTTGTAGTGGTTTTCCTTCCTGACCATGGTTATTTTTATTTTCTCTCTTTTTTCCGAACCTCTGTGGCTGACATAACAGAAACACTCATTTTTATCAAACCAATTTATTCAGCCTACATAAATGTTCCCAACATATGGACCAGGTCATTATCTCATGTCTGCCAATATTTTGGGCCAAGGGCATGGTGCAGGGCTACCCGGTTCCTCAGCACAGCATGCCAGATGCTGTAAGAATATGCCCCCAAGACACCCAGTGATACTGGAGACAGGCAATTACAGAGGCTTTTTGAGGCTGTAGTGAGCAATATGGCATGGATCTAATTGAATGAAATAATCAAGGATCTTGTGAAAGGTCAGAAGAGTCTGTTGCACACGGGGGCCAGCTGTGCACCTGAGGGAGGTGGCGTCCAGAGTCAGGGGTTGGAAAGAAATGCATCAGCAGCCCTCAGTTTTCCTATGGAGGGCTTTTGTGTGGCTTTGCTCTTAACTGACGTAGTGTTTTGGGAGGACCTATTGCACAACATCATGACACTCATCAAAGTGGGTTTTAGAATTTCAACGTTTATTTATCGTGTTAGGATAGACTTTTACTTCTAAGATTACTCCAGAAATTTGGTGTAGAGTGTCTGTGTGTGCATGTGTGTGTGTGTGTGTGTTTTAAATAAATGGCTTTATCTCAATCATTTTATTTGCCTTCTTTAGTTGCAAGGTTATGCATAGCAAAAATCCAGACTCAAACTGGCTTAAACAATGATACTTATTATATCAATAAAAAAGGCTCAAAGGGCTTTAGCTAAGTGATTGGGCTCCACCTCTGCCTGTAGTTCTTTTGGATCTTCTCTGTGTCGCTCCATCTGCTGCCAAGGAAAGTGGTTTGCTCAGCACCGCAATGCTTAGAGCAAAGACAGTGTGGCAAACACTGCCGTTTGCCCAAAGTGATTCTGTTCTCTCTTCCTCCTTTACATTACACTGCTATAGTTTCAGTAGTAATGTGTCCGCTACTAAAATACATAACTTCTGACACTTCCTTCCTGCTGCAGTGCCCCTGGCAATGAAGCTGATGGTCTTAGGAATATCTCTTGCTTTCCTGACACGGGTATTGACACTCTTATTTCATCCATCTGTTTTTTCCTGCCTGGAGGAAGAAGCCAACATGGTGGCTGCAGAGCATCCATCATGGAACCATGAGGACAAGAGTCAGTTATGAGGGAATTCAGAGCAGAAAGGGAGAGGAGCCTGAAACAGCAGTGAGATGGAATGAATGCAATATGTTTGTGGTACCGTGGAGTCAGCATTAGATACCGCCTCTGCTCACATTGTTACTGAGGAAAAGTAAACTCCTTTGTTTCCACCTGTCATCAAGTTTCCATTAGATGCAGGGAAGTGCCTTCCAGAGAGATACAGAAACTGCTGAGTCTTCATGGAGGAGTCAGAGTCTGTCTCCCCTGGACCTCTGGCAGAGGCTTCATTGGTCAGGATTACATCTCATGTCCTTTCCTTCACTGTCCAAGAGGACTGGGAATCCCATGGTTGGCTTGGGCTGCATAGAATTCACATCTGAATAGCTAGAAGAAAGAAGAGATGATCACTGAGTATTGTCTGCTCTGTCCTTGAACTGCGCTCCATTGAGATGAATTTGGAGCAAATGTCTCATCTAGGACTAAGAATTTTCTGGCATCAGAGTGGTGGACTTCTGTACAAAAGAAATATGGCTGGTCAGTAACCTAAGAGGAAAAGAAGCCTGACCAGAAGAGACACAACTCTCTTAGCCATACCTGCCCACTATATTCCTTGTATATGTTGTTTCGTGTACTTGTGCATAGGTAGGTTTAGACAAAAGAAGGCCAATCGAGTGGTCTTGGGAGCACTGTAAAATTGATTTTTTAAATCCAACCAAATACTTCCACGTGTGTATAGGCAAGCAGATAGGATGCACACACAGACTACTTTTTATTATTCCAAAGCAAAAATAAAAGCTAAAAAAAATCCAAGAAAGTAAACAACCTCCAGGCAAACAGCATTAGGTATATTTACTTCTAACTGTGTGTGTATCTGCATGCAGGAACACGTGTATGTGTGTGAAATGAAAGCAAACTATATAGATATAGGAGGAAAATAAGAGAAAAATTAAAAAAAAAAGAATTTAGGTCAATGTCAATAAATGACAGTAAATACAAACAAAATGGATGTAAATATCTTCTTGAATATTTGAAAGCAGTAACACTGCAACTGTTGTAATTTTGAGACCAGACTATGTGTCTATGGTCTGACCAACATATTTATTTTGATTTGTCTGCTCATGTTTAAATTGCATTTCCTATAAATTCCCCTCACATTATATCCATCATTGGTTGAAACAGTTGATATCTATATGTATACATTGAGGCATATACGGAAGTATAAACTTGATTCTTTTGTAGTTTTATAAATATTTTTGGCTAAAAATATATGCACCTTCTTATATTGATAAAACATGAGTGCTTCCTTGGCATTCCCTCTCCTTCTCTTTCTCTACACACACATATTTATGATATATTTTGTTTTTGTTATTGTTATAATTATAATAAGTATTATTATTATTGGCAATTCTGGCCCAATAAAACATATACAAGATGATAGAAGAGGCTGTGATTGGGACCACAGATACTCTGCTTTTGTGGCAGATGTTCTTTCCCTCATATGAAATAAAATGCTGGCATAGTATAACCACCGTCTGGGGAAACCAATGTAATTCCTCAAAATAATTGTGGAGGAGGTCCATGGATGTCAACCCGACAGTTAATAACTGCTTGTTTACCACGTGCCGGACACCACACTAAGTGCTCACACACAGTTTCCTTATTGATGTTTATGACAATCTTACAAGCCAGTTACTCTTGAGATGCAGGTTACAGACGAGGAAGATGAACGCAGAGAGGTTAATAGCAGGCCAAGGGCAAGAACGCACAAGGGAGGGCTTGGGGTTTGAGCGCTGGTACTCCAGTCACTCCCCTGGAGATCCTGTCCACCATATGTCAATGGCGTTCATCTTCAACGAGTCAGTTCAGAGTCTCATCCTAATTTGCATGGACCACTGTTGCCATGAGGACGGGACGGCTGCAGTAGGCCAGGGCACCCCATCGCCTATTGCACTTATGAGATGCTTGCTTTTTCTCATATGCTTTTGGGATTTTAGTCTTTATGTGTTCCTTTTGTTCATCAAATACTTCCTGGGATCTGTCAAACACCTGGTATCGTGTCTCAAGACAAGTTGTTACTATTATTTACCTTATACAGATGAGGAAATTGAAATTCGATATCCAGAAGCTGGTGAAGAGAGAGTGGTATTCAATCCCTCTCTTCTGAAATGCCCATGATCTTTATCACACACAAAACACACTCTTTATATACTTTAGAGGAGGTTGCTGGGTGGTGGGTTTTTCCAACAAAACATCCAATATTCCTTTTTTTTCCTGATCTAATTTCAAACTTCCTGGGAATTTGGATTTTCCCATAAAGCTGTTCTGGAAATCTAAGTGTAATTAAAACAAAAACAACAAAATGAAAAAATAAAAGAAAACTAAAATTGCATCCAATATTTCCCTTAGTACCTTCAGTCATAACCTAACGAGCACTTTGAAGTCTGTGGGACTCCAGCAACTACATTTGTTTGGCATCTCGCCTCAGTGAGTTAATGATTTCTTTGGCATTTTCTGAGAATTTCGACAGCAGTTGCTTTCAAATCCCTCATAAAGGTCTTGAGAAGCCTTGGGACATTGTCATTTGAGATGATAACAGGGTCATTTTAAGAGAAGAACTGGGTTGTGTTGTGAAAACTTCTGAAGATGGAGCCCAGATGCTCAACTGTGGCCTGAGCTCAAATCTGGACTGAAAATGTGGAGGGAACAACATCCTCAGAAATGTTCTCCTTCCCAACACCAGTGAGGGCCAGGAATTTAAAAGATAAAGGAAACCGACAGGAACATGAGTGAGGCAGCCAACTTCTCCTCAAGACGGGAGGCTGGAACTTGGCTGCAGAGAAGAGAGGTGGAGAGATTTTTCGCTGTGTGGTTTCTTAGGGGCAAAACTCAATTTCAACGTTACCTTTTTTTTAATCAAAAAGTAGTCTTCTCATTTGTGTTGTTAGGGATGTTAATATATTCAACAGCAAAATCCAAATATTATTTATGATGATTTTAGCTATTTCTGAAATGTTGCAATTACATAAATATTAAAGAATTATGTGGTTTACAAAAGATAACAAGTAATCAGGCTGAGAAGCTGGATATTAAAGATGTTTTTCTAATGCTTAGTAGGGACCATTTGTGATTAGTAGCAGCATCTTAATTTATGTACCTTCATATATTTTCAACGTGTAGCCAAGGGTAGGCAATAACTATATGCCTGGACTGAAGTATATAGGATGGGCCTGGCTCAGTGCATCCCATCCCCATTTCTACTTATATGGTTTAGAAAGAGAAGGCTACAAGACATGTTCTGATCTACTTGGGCTCAGTCAATAAGTCTGTTGCTCATTTTTGACCTTTTTTTCCTCTATAATCCTTCCTGACATGGGTGGGCTATGGTGTGTCTTAGAGGCTAATGCAGTGATTTTGAAGAACATTAGATGGTATTATTCCAGACATGCATTAATATTCTAACCTGCCTTCCAATCACTGCCAAAGTTATCCCTACTTCTATGTGATTCCTAAAAAAAGCAATAATCAACATGTAGGAAACTTATAAAATTGTATTAGTAACTCCTCAACTCTCCCGCATTCCCTAACAAAAGTTTTGGGTAAAAAAAATTGGGTAGGAACATACGTCTTACTAACACTTCTAGCTTAATTCTGTTTCCCTAGGAATAATGCCTAGGTGTGACTGGAAAGACAGAGAGAGAGATTTGGTTTTACAAAGGGCTCTGAGTCCATGTACTCACACAGCCATGTGGAGCCAGGGAGAGAAGAATGTTTCTGCTGAATGAAGTAGAAATGGCAGTTAAATAGAAAGACAAACAATGGATTACTATATTTAAATACACTAATTATTCCAATTAATGACCTTTTAGCAGTTTAACCTCTCTTGGAGGTGAAAGGGAACGTGAGGTCACTAACTGGTTGACTTTCTATGTTAAGCTTGCTGTCCTTGATTGATTAGATTAAGGTGTGTTGTCATTGTTGGATCAGAGAGGATTAAAACCAGTTCTGGTGTTTACTTGTTACCATGGCTCAAAAATAATCAGACTTTTCCCGGCAATGAGAGACTTTTTGTTTATTTGTTTGTTTGTTTTGTTTTGCTTTTTGAGGAAGATTGGCCCTGCGCTAATATCTGTTGCCAATCTTCTTCTTTTTCTTTTTTTCTCCCTAAAGCCCCAGTACATAGTTGTAGAGTTGTAGCTCTTCTATGTGGGATGCTGTCTCAGCGTGGCTTGATGAGCGGTGAGTAGGTCTGTGCTCAGGATCCAAACCAGCAAACCTCGGGCTGCCGAAGCAGAATGCGTGAACTTAACCACTATGCCACCAGGACAGCCTCGTGAGAGACTTTTTTATTTTCCCTGTCATTATGTACATTTTATGATATTTTATATACTGAAATCACGTGTGATTTCTGCTTCCAGGAAGATGGAGTGGATGTTCTTTTCTCTATTCCTCCAGCTAACTACACTGGCAGCCCTGGACATTGTATATAAAATAAAAAGTAAGAAGAATCTGAAAGGTAAAAGGGAAAAGACAGACTGGCCAGAAGCCTCAAAAACTAAGAAATAACAGCATGATGAGGTCCCTGGGTTTTCTTTTTGCTTCATATATCTCAGATGTGGAGTTGAAGCCAGGAATCCAGAAATATCCATTGGCACAGACCAAAAAAACCCAACAAAAACCTACTCTCTCTAGGACCAAAGGACCAGAAAAGGAGCACCTGAGCAGAAATAATACTTTTAGACAAAAAAAAGATCTACTCAAGCCAAACACTACAGAAAAAACAGTGACCCAGGCCCATCCAGGCCAGCAAAGGCCAAGTGAGGAGCTTATACTGCCACACTTTCTAGGTTACAAAAATGCCCCCAAGCCCTCACCAGCATGGTACCAGGCTGAGAAGGGAGCTGAGACTTTCATCACTGCAGATATATAACTAGACTTCCCCATCCCCCTGAGTGGTTTCAGTGGAGACCACATGGGAAAAGTGGATTTCCACTCCCACCTGGCAGTAACAAAGTGCCAGTACACTTCTCCTCTGGGATGGTGTCAAAGGAGGCCCAGTAGAGAGTCAGGACTTTCACCACCATCCCACAGTAACAAGACCACCCCCAGTGGTGACAGTAGAGGCCATGTGGGAAGCAGTAAAGAGTTGCTCATATGCTCTCAGCCAGGGAGGTGTCAGTGGAGGACTAGTGGGGAAGCACAGCTTTCACCCCTGCCCAGCGGTAATGAGGAACAAATACCCTCAGGGATCAACAGAGACCAGGAGGGGAACCTGGACTTCTATTTTCACCTGGAGGTAATGACGTGGTTCCATATCTTCCCTGCCAGAGTAGTATCAAAGGTAGCCAACTAAAACAGGAGCTTCAAATAAGATCCAATGTCTCAGAACATAATACCCAAAACAGGCAGATTTCAATCAAAAATCACTTGTCATACAAAGAACCAAGAAAACCTCAATGTGAATAAAAGAAGACAGTCACTAGATGACAACACTGAGATGACAGACTTCGAGTGACCTCACAGGTTTTGAAGCAGTCATCATAAAAATGATTCGAAGAGCAATTACAAACATGATTGAGACTAATGAAAAATAGAAAGCCTCAGCAAAGAAGTTGAAGTTGTGAAAAAGAACCAAATAAAAATTTAGAACTGAAAAATACAATAATCAAAATAAAAAACTCAATGGATGTGTTCAGCAGCAGAATGGAGGGTATAGATAAAAAAAAAATTGATGAACTTGAAAATTGAAGAATTGAAATTACTCAATCTAACAACAGAGACATAGATTAAAAAAAAAAAAAATTTAACCTAGACTCAGGGACCTGGGGGACCATAACAAAAGATCTATTATTCCTGTCATCAAAGTCCTGGAAGGAAAGGAGAAAGAATACAGGCTGGAAAAGTACTTGAAGAAATAAGGGTTGAAAAGTTCCCAAATTTGGCAAAAGACATAAGTCTAAGGAGTCGAAAAGTAAACCTCACATGAAACAGGATAAACCTGAAGAAAGTCACATCAAGACATATCATAGTTGAACTTCTTCAAAAACAAAGGCAAATAAAAATCCTGAAATTATTAAAAAAAAAAAAAAAGCCTTGCTTATGGGGGAAAGCAATTCCTATGACAACAGATTTCCCATCAGAAACCAGGGAGGGCAGAAGAAAACGGCTCACGGCATTTTTCTAGCCCCCAAAAAAGTCTGTCAACCCAGCATACGCTACATCAAGTAAAAATATCCCCCAGGAATGAAGGAGAAAGCAAAACATTCTCAGGTGAAGGAAAGCAAAGAAAATATTTCACTGGAAGATCCACCATAAGGAAATGATTAAAGAAAATTCTCTAAACAAAAGGATATGATAAAACAAGAGATCTAGGAACATAAGAAAGGAAGAAAAAACATAGAAATAATAAAAATATGGAAAAATACAACAGACAATTATACAATTATGTTATAAACAAAGGAGAGTAGAAGATAAAAGGAGGTAAGATTTCTACACTTCCTTTGGACTGGCAAAATGATGACAGGAGTAGACTGTGATGATATATGTAAAGGGTATATAATCTAATATCTGGAGCAACGACTGAAATAACTATTCAGAAAAAATCACTCAAAAACCGTATAAATAAATCAAAATGGAATGGCAAAAATGCTCCAGTAACACAGAGGAAGGCAGGAAAAAGAAATGAAAAAAAGGACCGGCCCCCTGGCTTAGCAGTTAAGTGGGCGCGCTCCGCTACTGGTGGCCCGGGTTCGGATCCTGGGTGCGCTCCGACGCACCGCTTCTCCGGCCATGCTGAGGCGGCGTCCCACATACAGCAACTAGAAGGATGTGCAGCTATGACATACAACTATCTACTGGGGCTTTGGGGGGAAAAAAAAGTGGGAGGATTGGCAATAGATGTAGCTCAGAGCCCGTCTTCCTCAGCAAAAAGAGGAGGATTGGCACAGATGTTGGCTCAGAGTGGATCTTCCTCAAAAAAATTAAAAAAAAAAGAAATGAAAAAAAATTAAAAAAAAACAAGAAACAAAGAGAACACAAAAACAAAGTGACAGACGTAAGCCTTAACATCAACAATTACACTTACTGTAAATAGTCTAAATACAAGAAGTAAAAGAGATTGGTGAATAGATCAAAGAACATGGGCCAGCTATACGCTGTATACAAGGAACTCATTTCACATATAATGATATAAGTAAGTTAAAAGTAAAAGGATTGAAAAAGGCATATCATTCAAACATTAATCAAAAGAAATCAGGAGTATCTATATTAATATCAGATAAAGTAGACTTCAGAACAAAGAAAATTACCAGACACAGAGAAGTATTTTACATAATGATAGACAGTCAATTCACCAAGAAGACATAATAATCTTAAATGTGTATGCACCAAACAACAGAGATGAAAAATATGTGAAGCAAAAACTTTTAGAACTGAAGGGATTATGGGCACATCACAATTACACTTGAAAACATCGACATCACTCTTTCAACAATTTATGAGACAATAGACAGAAAATTAGCAAGGATATAGAAGAACTCAACAGCACCATAACCATCATGTTCTAAGTTCTAAGTGACAGTCATAGAACACTTCACCTGACAACAGCAGAATACACATTCTTTCCAAGTGCCCATAGAATATATGCCAAGATGGCCCATGCCTTAGGTCATAAAAAAATCTTAACAAATTTAAAAGAAATAAAATCATCCAGAGTGTCTAAAAGGAAATAAAAACCTGTATTGAAATAAGTGAAATTGAAAATACAATTTATCAATAGTTGTGGGTCACAGCTGAAGCAGAGGAAATATATAGCATTAAATGTACACATTTATAAGAGAGGAAAAGTCTTAATAATCTAGACTTCTACCAAGAACTTTGAAAAAGAAGATAAAAATTAACCCAAAGCAAGAAGAAGGGAGGAAATAATAAAAGATCAAAAATCAGTGAAACTGAAACAGAAAAACAATAGAGAAAATTAAGGAAATAAAAATAGAGAAAATTAAGATCTTCTTTGTTAAGATCAATAAAATTGAAAATGCCTAGCAAGACTGACAGAGGGGGAAAAAAGAGAGAAGACACAAATCAGCAATTTCAGGAATAAAACATAATATCAGTGCAGACACTGAAGACATCAAAAGAGTGATAAGGTAATACTATGAACAATCCTGGTAGTCTCATGGTTAAGATTCGGTGCTCTCACCGCCAGGTTTGTTTCCTGGTAAGGGAATCATACCACTTGTCTGTCCGTTGTCTCTTGTCTGGCAGCTGCATGTTGCTGTGACATTGAAAGCTATGCCACCGATATTTCAAATACCAGCAGAGTCACCCATGGTGGACGGGTTTCAGTGGAGCTTCCAGACTAAGACAGACTAGGAAGAAGGACCTGGCCACCCACTTCCACAAAAAGTGGCTATGAAAACCCTGTGAAAAGCAGTGGAGAATTGTCTGATATAGCGCCAGAAGGTGAGAGGATGGTGCAAAAAGACCAGGCAGGGTTCTACTCTGCTATCCAAAGGGTTGCCAACTGCACTAACAAGAAATAACTGTATGCACATATATCTGGCAATTTAGATGAAATAGGCCAAGTCCTCCAAAATGAAATAGACCAACTCATCCAATATGAAATTATATAATTTGAGTAGTGCTATAATTACTAAGGAAATTGAATGTATAATTTAATAACTACATCCCTGTCCCCCCAAAATGCCCAAAATGGTTACAGTGAAGATTTCTACAAAACATTTAAAGAAGAATTAACAGTAATTGTGCAAAATCTCTTTCTGCAAATAGAAGAAGAGGAATACTTCCCGATTAATTTTATGAGTTACTAGTATTACTCTGACACCAAAACCAAAGACAACACACACACACAAAAAAAATAGGAAACTACAAACCAATATCCCTGGTGAATAGACATAGAAAATCCTGAACAAAATATTAGCAAATAGAATTCAGCAAGATATAGAAAGACTTATACACCATGAGTTTATTCCAGGAATGCAAGTGTGGTTCAAGAGTCAAAATTGATCAATGTGATACAACATATTAGTAGCCTAAGAAGAAAAGTCTGACCCCAAATATCTTCCAGATGCAAACTGAATGATGTTAGTTTTCTGTTTGAATCTTTTATGTGTCAGGAGAGCATTTAGAGGGAAATATTTACCACAGTCTTGGGTCTTAGGATGCAGGATACTTTGTCATCTGTCACATTATCACTTGCTCCGGCCACACACATGGACACAGGTGACAGTGAGCTTTAGGCTGCTTTTTCAGAGCCATCTTGGCAGGGCTCCAATCTTTGCTGCCCTACCTCCCACACGGGGTCACACCCACACAATTTCTTGTTCCTTTCCATTTCTGTGGTTTCTCAAACCTAAGTTCACAGTGATTTTTATCCTAATTTCTCTTAACCTTATCAGAACTCAAAGAAATTTCTATTTTGTATTGCCACAATTGGCTGCAGTCAATCTATTACTCTGAAAAGAGAGAGAAAGGAAAAAAAGACGTTGGTGTCTGAAGGCGGTATGTGGGCCTGGTGGATAATAACCTCTTTTGCATATTTAAACTCATTCAGGCAGCAAAACCATACATTGATCTTGGCACTAACAGCCCAGGTTTGTAGATGAGAAACACATTTACAGAAGTAAATACAGCAAAGAGTAAAAAGCCGGCCTCATAGCTTTCTGATTTTACTATGTACAATCTTTCCACTTTGGTGTTTTCTTTTCAATTGAGGTTTATTGAGTGCTAGAAGAGGGAATGGAGCAGAGACACTGGGGTAAAATTTAGATTCCTAGTCTATCACTGACTTGCTAGGAAAAGGTATTTTAGTGTTTAATATGGTGCCAGGCACTTGATATGCAATTGATAAATGCTGAAGTCCCCTAAAACAGTTTCTTCTCCTCACTATCACTTACTCAGCTCTTGATGCCTGCCTCTCATTCTCGGATGACGCTCAGTCACCACCATCAGAGGACAGTCCTCTCCATAACCCTCCCTTGGAGAGCATTAAGACACTTAAAACCGTTAAGTCATCCTTATTGACAAAATGCATCACGGAGCTATTAGACCACAGCTTAAATCAACATATTTACCAGGCTCAGAGGCCAACGTTGCTTAACATCCCCAGGAGGAAATAAACATGAGCAATTCCTATGTGAGAAGGTGATTTACACTTAAAAGCTTCTTTTATCAAAAAACGTTTGGGGCCGGCATGGTGGCTTAGCGGTTAAGTGTGCGCGCTCCGTTGCTGGTGGCCCGGGTTCGGATCCCGGGCGCGCACCGACGCATCGCTTCTCTGGCCATGCTGAGGCCGTGTCCCACATACAGCAACTAGAAGGATGTGCAACTATGACATACAACTATCTACCGGGGCTTTGGGGGGAAAAAAAAAGGAGGAGGATTGGCAATAGATGTTAGCTCAGAGCTGGTCTTCCTCAGCAAAAAGAGGAGGATTAGCATGGGTGTCAGCTCAGGGCTGATCTTCCTCACACACACACACAAAATTAAAAATTAAAAGAAACGTTTTGTACATTTCATCCTTCATCTACTTCATGGGTGTTGAGGAAATGGCCTTCAGTAGCTGCTAGTCTAGGCAGCAGATGCTCTGTAAGCAGTGGCACAAACTGACAAGTACGATCATACCTAGGTTAGTTTTTAAGGGAATAAATAAATGATTTCAGAAAGAAAAGTGAAAACAGAGTCTCCACATATAAATTTATTAATTATTTTTCTGAGAAGTGAACAGATAACATTGCCCAAGAGCTTAGAAAGGATTACCGTAAAGATATGTGCAAAATGACACTCTGCAGAGGTGGGCCAGAAAGAAGATATTGACGTCTTTGAGTAAACATATCTACAAGAACAGAAACTAAAAATGCTCCCTCTGAGATATATTTGTCCTATTTACAGTCTTTATTAACCTTTCTTTTTACCAAATGATACCATTTCATGTACAAATGTAAGAAAAGAAAGATAAGCATAAACACAAAAAAAACACAGATAATCTCACCACCCAGAGATAACTATTACAAGTTATTTGCTATTTGCATAGGCTTATTTATATATATTATGCAATGATATATGTGCTATTATATATGCTGCTTAATTTTTTATTTCCGTGTACCTGTAAAGTTACATATGTGAATGAGATCATATGACATACACTGTTGTGCAATTTGTTTTTTCACCAAATATATTTACCCCATTTCCTTTTGATTAATAATGAGTAAGATATTTTATATAGAAAAAGTTTGTGCCCAGTATTCTTTATATTTCTTTTAATTTTAAGTTATTTTTGACATACAGATTTTTGTTTGGTAGGTGAATCTAACAATGTCACCCACTATTATTTATACCTTTGTTTCTGAGGCTAGAAAGTCATAAAAATGCACCAAAAGTGTATGCAAATGTTTTATGTTACATAGATTGATGGGTATCTAAATACACATATCTAAATATATACATATATATATTATGTGTGTATGTATTTCAAATTTCAAGCAAAATGTATTGACTTATCCACCGTGTTTTCCCACTGGTTTTAAATGTGAGGATGCATCTTATTGGACACTCTGTTAGTGTTAGTCTGCTTCATTGACTGGTCTGCTTTTCTAATCTAGTTCAATATTATTTTAACATGTATAGATTTATGTTGTAAAGCCTAGATTTAGCATTTTCTCTGTAAAGATCCTTCTTTCTCAGATTTTTTTGTTTTTGTTTTTCGCTTTCCTATTTGATTCCACAGAAAAGTGAACAGTTTATAAAGTTACAAAAATATCCCTTTGGGATTTTACTTAAAAAAAAACTCTCAATATATAAATTGATTTGGGAACAATTATCATTTTTTTAACTATTGATTCTTGTTATTTACAAAATGGTGTCTTTATTCCCTTAAGTTTTTATAGCTCTTAGAAAAGGGTTGTTATTTTAGAAATTCATACGTATTTTTTTTTTTTTCCTCTATGTTTTGTTGTCACTGCCATGGAGAATAGGAAGATCAATCTATGACATTATCCAGAGAGTTCTTACTGAGAAATGTATACTTTTTCTAATTAGCCACCTTATTTAACTCTGTTCCTCATTCTAGTTGTTTCTCTTTATTTTTTCCATTAAAATGACAATAAAACTAGGATAATTTGTTTTGTATTTTATAATATCTTTTATATTTACATATTTTTGCATGCATAATTTCCTTGTTCTGGCAATTTTGGGAAAATTATGTGATTCTAAGACATTTTGGACAGATATTCAAATAATCAATTGTGTCATTTCACTTTTGCATATGTCATAGACCATTCGTTTGATTTTAGATCTCTTTTCTGATATAATATATGCATTCAATGCTATAAATTTCCCTCTAAGCACCACTTTTGCTAGATTCCATAAATCCTGATAAGTTGTATTTTCATTTTCATTTAGTTCAAAATATTTATTAACTTCTCTTGATTTCTTTCATCCATGTATTATATAGAATTGTGTTGTTTAAACACAATATATTGTGTTGTTTAAACTCAAAATATTTTGAGATTTTCCCTCTATATTTCTGTTATTGATTTTTAGTGTTATTCCACTGTGGTATGAGAGCATACTTTATATGGTTTCTATTCTTTTAAATTTGTTGAGGTTTTTACGGCCCAGAATGTGGTCTACCTTGGTGATATTCTATTTGAGATTGAGAAAAATGTATATCCTGCAGTCGTTGGGTGAAATAGTCTATAAATGTCAATTATATCCAGTTGATAGATGGTACCGTTGAGTTCAAATATTGAGCTCACTGATTTTCTGCCTGCTGGATATGTCTATTTCTGATAGACGGGTGTTGAAGTCTCCAACTATAGTAGTGGATTCATCTATTTCTCCTTACACTTCTATCAGTTTTTGCCTTATGTATTTTGATGCTGTGTTGTTAGCCTCATACACATTAGGGATTGTTATGTCTTCTTGAAAAATTGACCCCTTTATCATTATGTAATGCCCCTCTATACCCCTCATAATTTTCCTTGCTCTACTATCTACTTTGTCTAAATTTTTAAGCTACTCCAGTTTTCTTTTAATTAGTGTTAGTGTGTATATAATTCTCTATCCTTAGCTTTTTATCTATTTGTGTCTTTATATTTAAAGTGGGTTTCCTGTAGATGATATATATTTGGGTCTTTTTTTTAATCCACTCTGACAATCTCTGTCTTTTATTTGGTGTATTTAGACCATTGCATTTAAAATGATTATTGATGTAGTAGGATAAATATCTACCATATGTGTAACTATTCTGTATTCATTGCCCTTGTTCTTTTATTTTTTTAAATTTTGCACTCTTCCTGCCTTCTCTAGTTTTAATTGAGCATTTTATATAATTCCCTCTTTCTCTTCTTTTAGAATATCAATTATATTTCTTTTTCATATTTTTAGTAGTTGCCTAAAATTTGCAACATACATTTTACAACTACTTTCAAATAACAGTGTATCATTTCACAGATACACTGTGCAGGTATCTTATACAGATATTCCCAATTTCTCCCTCTCATCCCTCATAATATCCCCATGATTCATCTTACTCATCCATATGTTATAATCACTGACTACATTGTTGCTATTATTATTTTGAACAAACTGCTATTTGGTAGATCAATTAAGAATAACAAAAATAAAAGATATGATTTTACCTTCCTTTATTCCCTAAGACTCTTCTTTGCTCTATCTAGATCCAAGTTTGTGACCTAAGTCATTTTTGTGATCTAAATCATTTTTCTTTTTTCTAAAAACTTCTTTTAAAATTTCTTGTATGGCAGATCTACTGGTGATGAATTCCCTTAATTTTTGTTTGTCTGAGAAAATCTTCATTTCTCCTTTATTTTTGATAGATAATTTTTCTAGATACAGAATTTTGAGTTGATGGTTTTTCTCTTTCAACAGTTTAAATTTTTCTTTCCACTCTCTTCTTGTTTGATTGCTTTCTGGAGACAAGTCCAATCAATTCTAATCCATATTCCTCTGTTAGAAAGGTAGATTTTTTCCTCTGGCTTCCTTCAAGATTGTGTCTTTGTGTTTGATTTTCTTAAGTTTGAATATGATATTTTTAGGTGTAGATTTTTTGGTATTTATCCTATCTAGTGTCTTCTGAGCTCCCTGTATCTTTGGTTTGGTGTGTGTCATTAATTTTGAAAAATTCTCAACCATCATTACTTCAAATTTTCTTCCGTTCCTTCCTCTCTGCTTTTTCTGTTATTCCCATCACACATATACCACACCTTTTGCAATTGCCCTGCAGTTCTTACATATTCTCTCCATCTTTTTCATTCTTTTCTCTTTTTGCATTTCCGTTTTGGAAATTTCTATTGACATGTCTTCAAGTTCATTGACTCCTTCCTCAGCCATGTGTAATATACTGATGAGCCCATTAAAGACCTTCTTCTTTTGTGTTCAGTGTTTTTGATTTTCTAGCATTTTCTTCTGATTCTTTCTTAGAGTTTCTTTCTCTCTGCTTACAATAGCCATCTGTTCTTGCTTGATGCCCACTTTTTTCATTAGAGCCCTTAGAATGTTAATCGTCGTTATTTTAAATTCCTGTTCTGGTAATTCCAAAATGCCTGCCATATCTGAATCTGCTTCTGATGCCCGCTTTGTCTCTTCAGACTGTCTTTTGCTTTTTAGCATGACTTGTAATTTTTTGATGAAAGCTGAATGTGATGTATCACATAAAATGAACTGAGTTAAGTAGACTTTTAGTGTGAGTTTTTATGCTTATGTGTCTAGAAATTGGGCTATGTTTTCTGTTTGCTATAGCTGTGGTGTCAGAGACTAAAATTTCCCTAGCATCTTGGTTTTTGTCACTCTGTTATCTTTGGGTTTCCCTAGAGACTCCTTCCTAAACAGAGCCTGAGCCATGCATCTATTTTACTGTAGCCCCCTATGATTATACAGAAACTCTATTCGTGGAGTGGTAAGGTTTGGAGTAAGGGAAGCATTCTATGGCCTATGATTAGGTGTCAGTCTTTCAGTGAGCCTGAGTTGGTACTCTCCCCTTCCCCCATCTGAAAGGCTAGAGGGGGCTGGAGTTGGGTGTTTTCCTTCTCCAAATTCAGTTAGGCTTTGCTAAAACTCAGTTGGCTAGGTTCTTATAAAATAGTTTTGCTTGAGCGCAGGCATTGTTAAGGAGAACAGAGAGCTCTGGGTATATTTCAGAATGGTTGCTTTCCACTACCACTGCCAGAAGCACAGAGGTACTAGGATATTTTTCTCTGATTGTGGAGATCTCTGAAGACCAGGCCCCCTCAGGATTTTTAACTCTCAAGCTAGTCCACACTGAGCCTCCTCAAGTTCACCAACTATAGTTCTAAGTGTTTCTACCAGGACTGGCTCCAGCTGCTGGCCTCTGCTCCTGGTAAGCTGTGTTTCTCTGTATCTGCATGTCTGTCTCCCCAGTTTCTGGGCAGCTGTTTGCCCTGTGACTTCACTTCTCTGACACATCCAAGAAGAATTGCTGATTTTTCTTTTTGTGAGGATGGGAATGAAGGCTTCCAAATTCTTTACATGTCAGACTAGAAACTGGGAGTCCCTTTGATTTGAGATAGATCTTATTTGTCATGCTAAGGCAGTTTCCTCTCACTCCATTTCATAATTGTTGATATTTTAACCAAGTATGGAATTTAAATCTTATCAAATGCCTATTACTTGTCTGCATTCAATTGTTTTTTAATTATTTATATGATTAATTTTTTATACATTTTCCAAATGTAACTTGTCTTTCATTCACGAATACATCTTACCAGCTCATAACTTAGTTCTAGATTTTATATCTAAGAATTTTATTTATTTTTCTCATATCTAATTTTGAATGAATTAGGCTTTCCATTTTTATCTAGAACTATTTATTTTTTGTCAGAAAATAGAGTGAATGAAGCATTAGAGTTGTTCTAATATCACACAATGAGTAAGGAAGCTTACCATAGTTATCTATGCTCAAAAAAGTCCATGTGAGAATTATCTGTTCCTTGATGGTCTGAAATAATTGACAATACTTATTTTGCCATTTCTTGTTGAAATATTTTTATTCACTGTAAGTTATTTCATACTTTAATATCACCATATTTGGCTTCTTAATTTTTATTCATTTCTTACTTGAAGGGGTCAAATTTCTTCATAGATTAATATACATACATATACACATGTACACATGCACACATACATATATACACACTCATGCACATATACATAATTATAATTAAGTGCTATACTCTACGATTTCTTTTGTAACAGAAAACATTTCTATTTTGTCTGCATACATGAGAGATAATACATCAACTACTTTCACCTTCTAAAATCTTTAGATGTTGCTCCAGTATCTTCTATTATTTAGTGTTCCAAACAAAAAGTGTAAGGCTGGCCAGATGTTTATATTCTTGGGTTAAAACTGATATTTTTCCCTACTTGGATGATATAATATACATATTTCTTATTTCCTTGGTTTAAATATTTGCAAGAGTGTGATCAGGCATTGCTCATTTTCGTGGAATTTTCCTATAATGTGACAATCTTCACTTATTATTTTCTTTCAACTATGTATCAACTTTACTCTTATTTTAATGTCTCTTCTTATTCCGGAAGTCGAGCAGAGGTTTTCAGGTATGTCATCACCATCCACTAATTGGATTTTCCACAGTCTTAATGCTATGCTTTTATATCTGCAGTGTGGGCTTCTAATTTTTATTGAAATGTAGGACAGATCCTTTGGTCTATGTGTGTGTACTTGCTCTAGTGTCACACTGTCACAATTACTACAGAATTTCAATATGTGTCATTATCTGGAACTGCAAGTCCTGCACGTTTGTTCTTCTTCAAAATTTCCATGAAAATTCTGTCTTTACACCTCCATATACATTTTTAGAATCAGCGTGCTGTCTTGGGATCTTTAGGATTGAACATAGACCTCTTGCATTTAATTTCATCACTGCTGTAGTTGTGTTTCATCTGTCATCTTTTACTCCCTTTCATTGTCATCTTAGAGATTACAAAATGCAAAGTATGATACAAGTGATTACATTACCACTTTCTGATACTCTTAGAACCTTCGAATACTAAAATTCCTTTACCTACTCCCAATTTTTGCTTTAGGTTGGCCACCAGTTTTAATTATTGCCACTTTACACCCCCGGAATGCTGCATTAATGCTTGTCCAGTCCATTTTCATTTGTGCTTACCTACATATTCTCCTATGCCATTGCTCTGAGAAGTAACTGTACATTGATTTCTTGCAAATTTTAAAATAGTGTGTCCCTTTTTCCTCTGGCTGCTTTACCATTTTTTCTTTGCTTTTGATTTTGAAATTCAACAGCTAGACTTTGATATAGTTAGGGTTTTGTTTTGTTTTTTCGGCATCTTGTTTGAGCTCTGTGAGCTTCTCAAATGTATAGCTTGATGTTATTCATCAGTTTGGGGAAATTCTTAGCCATTTTTAAAAATATTACTACAGCTCATTCTCCCTTTATTCTTCTGTGACATCAATTGCAGGAATGTTACCTTTTGACTAGGGACTACATGTCTCTCCTACTCTGGTGTGGCTTCTTTCTTGATTCTTTTTTCTATCGGTGTTTCTGTTTGCATATTTTTCATCAATCTGATTTCTTCATCCCCATTCCTGTGTTTTTTTTGAAACTAGTCTTCTATTCAACTCACAAAATGAGTTCTTTTTTCTCAAATATTGTATTTTTCTGTTGTAGAATTTGCTTTTTATCCTAATTCATAGAATCAAAATTCCTGTTAAATTTCCATGTCTGTTCATCTATTGTGTTCTTATTTTTCTCTCTTTTCTTGAAAATAATAACCATAGTTATTTTAAAATTTGCTGCTAGCTCTGATATTTAAGTCACCTCTAGGTTTGCCTTTGTTGACTTTTTTTTCTTTTAGTTGTCAATTAATCCCATCTACGTCTGCAGCTAGTAATTTTTGATAGAATGCCAGCCAAAATTTAAAAAAAATAAATAAATAAAAAGCAACTTAGCCTTCAGCTTGGCTCAGATTCACAAGTGGTCCCAGAGAGAAAGCCGTGGCAGGTTTTCCATATCAATTCATCACTTTTTCTGGGCTTGTGGTTCTCAGTCAGCACTCACCGGTTGCACTCAGCATCACTTCTCCTCTTGGGTCCTTCTCTCATGAGCATCTAACCACTGGGAAACTGCAAGACATTCCCTGATGCTTTTCAGACTTTTTGGCTTTGTTATTTGGCCTTCAGCCCACCCCACTTTGGAGTTCAGCCAATACCGTAGGGGGAATTGCCTTGCATTTGAGGCCCCTCACCAGCCTGTCTCATCTCCCTGCCCCCCTGCAGCCCATGGTTCTGCTCAAGCCCAATCTTGCGGCCTCTGGCTTGTCCTCAAAGCCAGCACATGCTACTAGGGATGTCAGGGGCCCTGTGACTCTCTTAAAAACCTCTCGGCATTTTGGAATTTTTTTCTTCCAGTTTTTGTTACCATATATATATGTTAGTAATTTATATCTTTAGCAATTTATCCAGTTTTCTAGTTGTTCTCAGTGAGAGTTTGGACTGCCGTGGGTCCCCCATCCTATCTTGAAGCAGGAACATTCAGTGTGAGCTATAATTCCTACTATGGTTGTCATTTCCTGTCATCCCTCCTCATACTTCTATTGCCTTATTTATCTTATCTTATTGCCTTTTATTTCAGGGAAAAAAAATCATTTGAGAAGCAAATCTGCCACTTTTTTCAAAAACACTTAGAATATTTAAGGAAGCAATAATTTTTTTCAATATAAAGGAAATAGAGCAAGTTGAAACTGAAAGCTACATAGTTACGTTAGGACATTTAAAAACATCTCACTTGATCTTTTGGACAAATTTTTCTATGGTTCATCAGTATTTGCTAATGCTCCCTTTCTAGGCATTGAGAAGACTACTTCCTTGGCCCCTGTGTGATATTAACCATACTATATGATCTACTTGACAACGAAGTGAGAGTAAATGGAACACATGTCTCTTCCATGTGAGAGCACACTGGTGTTTGACCCTCCACTTCTCTCTTCATTCACACTGTCATGATTCAAGCACATGATATTAAGGAGGTATAAGGCTGAGAATATGACTAAAGGAAGCTCCACCAGGGAGTCCTCCAGCCACACAAAGGCTTTGTATGAGCAAGAAATAAACTTTTGTTGCTTTAAACTAATGTGATTTTGAGGGTTGTCTGTTAAGATAGCACAGCCTACTCTATCTTAGCTGATACAATATTATAAAATAGAAAGAAAATTGTTAAGGAGGACCCAAGTTTACTTCAAAACCTTTCTAAAGCTGACCTACATTCTTTTAGGCAAGAAGAAACCATGTTGTTGATAAAATATAGTCAAGGACAAATTGAAATTACAGTGCACTTAAGGATCCCGGGATCTTGAGTTTCAAAACCAGTGCTAGATTAGAATCAGAGAGATCAGTATATATAAAGAATGATTGTTACAGAAGTAAATATAGATATGTGTATATTTGTGGGGTAGCACACACACATATACATTTCTTAGCTCTATCTACTAGGGATACCAGAAGCAGTGACATCCCAGAAGCAATTAACATACCTAGCACCCAGATCTCAATTTCTAAATGTCATTCTCAAAGAAAAGGAACCAGAGTTCCCTAGAGAAATGACTGAGTCTGGATTTGGGGCAGGAGACATACAAGATGACCCAGGACCATCTTACTTGCAGTGCTAGGAAGTAAGGAAATGCTAGAAAAGAAAAGGAAAAGAGGAGGAAAAAAAGGAAGGGAGGAAGGAAGGAAGAAAAGAAGGATGGAAGAGAAAGAAAGAGAAAGGAAGGAAGGAAGAAAGGAAGGAAAGAAGGAAGGAAGGAAAGAAGGAAAGAAGGAAAAGAAAGAGAGAGACAGAGAGAAAGAAAGAAAGAGGAAGAGAAAGAAGGAAGGAATAGAGGGAGAGAAAGGAAAAGAGAAAGAGAGAATAGGACACAGGAGCATCCCAAGTTTCTAATGGCCCAAACTGAAACAATTTCAGCAACAAAGAAAATTATGAAATTATTGGATAACTCAAAGAATAAAATAAATATCCATGAATTCCTACTAATAAAAATAAATGCTTAAATAAATAAATAAGGGAAAGCTGGCAAATCATACTTGCAGAAGAATTCTAAAAACAAGCGTAGAAGAAATGAGGGAAGTACAAAATACGAACTCACCAATAGCACACCATAGTAACAATCGCTGCAGGCCAGAGCCACCAAGTAATCCTGACATTAGTGGGTGGCATTTAAAGGAGGAAAAGAATATTTGCATAGAGGAGTCAAGATGGCGGCGTAAGCAGACTCAGAACTCACCTCCTCCCGTGGACACAGCTAATTTACAACTACTCATGGAAAAATTACCCCTGAGACAGAACTGAAAACTGGATGAGAGAAACTCCTGCAACAACGGACAATCCTAACTGAGGTGGAAGAGGCAGAGACTCCCTTCTGGAGAGGAAAAACGCCGCCTTCACAAGCTGCCAGCGTCACGGCCGCCGGGAGCAGCTCACAGGTACGCAGCCTCCCTGGAGACGCGGGGCCCTGAGCCGGGGAGCGCCCCCGCTGTGGGCATATTGTGGACCCAGCACAATCGACACCAGCGGCATAATATCTGACTGTGCCTGCTACTAAAACACTGGGGAGCACCCCCAGAAAACCTGGTTCACAAAGAAACTAAAACTGGCTCTTAAAGGGCCCGCGTGCAAACTCACCCGTTTCAGGAAGCACCCTAAAATCACCATAAAGAAAGGTGTACAGTGCTTTGGTGACAAGAGACTCACCTAATAGGCCCTGAGTGCATCTCGGTGAGGGGTGAGACCTCTCCAGGGACTGGGACATTGGCGGCGGCCATTGTTGTGGCCTAGTGTGGGCGTGCTGACACAGACACCATTGGAGTTCTCCCTGGGGCCTGCTAGCCCAGGGTCTGCCCCACCCGCTAGAGCACCGATTTAGATTTAATCTAGCTCAGCCAGGGCAGGCAGCCCACCCTAGAGACTGGCCCCACCCAACAACAAGCCCTCAGGCAACTTGTGGGCCTGCATAGATTGGTGACTGGATTCTCTGCAGCCTGGCAACTGAGCCGACTTGAGCAGGGCAGGGTGTGCACAAGGAGCAGGTGGAGAGTGTGGGGCAGTGGCAGAGTGTGTGGGGCTCCCGCCATGGAGAGACTGGGTCCGCTTGGGGAGGTCGGGGCACTCACATGGGGCAGGACTGTGTTGACTGTGTGTGTGGACCTGTGGGCGGCAGGGCTTCTCAGCCGCAGAAGACTTGTACTTCTCAAAGACCCACATAGGAGGTTTGCTCCACCTTCCAAAACCTGAAACAATTGGGTGCACCTGTGCCTGAGGCCAGCCCCACCCAGCTGCAATCCTCAGAGAGCTGATAAGAGACCTAATAGGCTAGAGGCTTACAGCAATTGTAAGGCCCTGAGCCTAACAACCTGCCACGGTGGGGGCCTACTCACTTAAAAGAAATACTGCAACACAAATGTGGTATTAGAACTTGCAGCCAACTGTGCTGGGGCTCGCCACATCTGATAAAGAGACTGAAGGGCCCACAACAACTACAAGCAGCTGAGCATTACAACAGCTGGGCAGGAGCATAACTCAGCCTCCCTGGGCACTTACAGGGGAGCAAACAGGCCACAGCAGAAGGATACACGTAGCCCACATAGGGGTCACCCCTGGAACATTGAGAACCAAGGGAAGCGCACTGGAAGCCTCCTAAGCCATCACTTACATAAGGTCACCTATCCAAGAGCAGGAGACGTAGCTGACCTACCTAATATGTACACACAAGCACAGGGAAAGAGGCAAAATGAAGAGGCAAAAGAATACATTCCAAGTAAGGGAACAGGACAAAACCCCAGAAAAGGAACTAAGTGAAACAGAAATGAGCAACCTACCCGACAGAGAGTTCAAACTAAGAGTGTTAAGGATGCTCACTGATCTGGGGAGAAGAATAGATGAACTCAGTGAGAATGTCAACAAAGAAATGGAAGATATAAAAAAGAACCAATCAGAAATGAAGAATACAATAGTGGAAATGAAAAATTCATTAGAGGAACTCAAAAGCAGAGTAGAGGATACAGAAGAACGGATCTGTGAGCTGGACGAAAGACTAGAAGAAATTACCCGAGGTGAACAGGTAAAAGAGAAAAGAATTAAAAAGACTGAGGACAGTCTAAGGGACCTCTGGGACAACATCAAGCGCACTAACATCCGTGTTATAGGTGTCCTGGAAGGAGAAGAGCGAGACAAGGGGGCAGAGAATCTATTTCAAGAAATAATAGATGAAAACTTCCCTAACCTAAGGAAGGAAACAGACATCCAGGTACAGGAAGCACAGAGAGCCCCAAACAAGATAAACCCAAAGAGGCCCACACCAAGACACATCATAATCAAAATGTCCAGAATTAAAGATAAAGAGAGAATCCTAAAAGCCGCAAGAGAATGTCAAGTTACGTACAAAGGAAACCCCATAAGGCTATCAGCTGACTTCTCAGCAGAAACCTTACAGGCTAGAAGAGAATGGCACGATATATTTAAAGTGCTAAAAGGAAAAAACTTAGAGCCAAGAATACTCTACCCAGCAAGGTTATCATTCAAAATGGAAGGAGAGATCAAAATTTTCCCAGATAAGCAAAAATTAAAGGAGTTTGTCACCAAGAAACCAGTGCTACAAGAAATGTTAAAGGGACTGATTTAAGGGGAAAAGAAAAGACCACAAATAGGAAAAATTATCTATTTCCATGATTAGAACGTAGTGGATACAAATGCACAACAAAGAGGTTAGATATGATATCAAAAACATGAGGGAGGAGGGGAGTTAAAGAGTACAGCTTTCAGACAGAGGTCAAACTAAAGTGACCATCAATTCTGTATAGAAGAAGAAAGGAACAGAGAAGGACTACTAAAACACTGAGGAAAAAAAAAGTTAAAAAATGGCAGTAAGTACATACTTATCAATAGCTACTTTAAACTCAATGGATTAAATGCTCCAATTAAAAGGCATAGGGTGGCTGACTGGATAAAAAAACAAGACCCATATCTATGCTGCATACAAGAGACACACTTCAGACCTAAAGACACTCACAAACTGAAAGTGAAGGGATGAAAAAAGATACTCCACGCAAATGGCAATGAAAAGAAAGCTGGGGTAGCAGTACTCATATCAGACAAAATAGACTTTAAAACAAAAACTGTAAAAAGAGACAAAGAAGGGCATTACATAATGATCAAGGGAACAATCCAACAAGAGGATATAACACTTGTAAATATCTATGCACCCAATGTAGGTGCACCTAAATATATAAAGCAATTATTAACAGACATAAAAACAGAAATAGACAATAACACAATAATAGTAGGGGACTTTAACACTCCACTTACACCAACGGATAGATCATCCAAACAGAAGATCAATAAGGAAACATTGGCCTTAAACGACACACTACAACAGATGGACCTAGTAGATATATACAGAGCATTCCATCCAAAAACCGAAGAATACACGTTCTTTTCAAATGCACATGGAACATTCTCCAGGATTGATCACATATTAGGCCACAAAACAAGTCTCCATAAATTTAAGAAGATTGAAATAATACCAAGCATCTTTTCTGACCACAACGGTATGAAACTAGAAATCAACTATAGGAAGAAAATCAGAAAAGCCACAAATACGTGGAGATTAAACAAAATGCTACTGACAACGACTGGGTTAACGAAGAAATCAAAGAAGAAATAAAAAAATACCTGGAGACAAATGAAAATGAAAATACGACATGCCAGAATTTATGGGATACAGCAAAAGCAGTTCTAAGAGGGAAGTTTATAGTGATACAGGCCTATCTCAACAAACAAGAAAAATCTCAAATAAACAATCTAACAATGCACCTGAAGGAACTGGAAAAAGAAGAACAAACAAAGCCCAAAATCAGTAGAAGAAGGGAAATAATAAAAATCAGAGCAGAAATTAATGAAATAGAGACCAAAAAAACAATAGAAAAAATTAATAAAACCAAGAGCTGGTTCTTTGAAAAGATAAACAAAATTGACAAACCTTTAGCTAGACTCACCAAGAAAAAAAGAGAGAAGGCACAACTAAGTAAAATCAGAAATGAAAGAGGAGAGGTTACAACAGACACCTCAGAAATACAAAAGATTATAAGAGAATACTATGAAAAGCTATATGCCAACCAATTCGACAATCTGGAAGAAATGGATAAATTCTTAGAATCATACAACCTTCCAAAACTGGATCAAGAAGAAGTAGAGAATTTGAATAGACCAATCACCAGTAAGGAGATCGAAACAGTAATCACAAACCTCCCCAAAAATAAAAGCCAGGACCAGACGGCTTCCCTGGTGAATTCTACCAAACATTCAAAGAAGACTTAATACCTATCCTTCTCAAACTCTTCCAAAAAATTGAGGATGGCAGGAAGCTCCCTAACTCATTCTACGAAGCTGACATTACCCTGATGCCAAAACCAGACAAGGACAACACAAAAAAAAAGAAAATTACAGGCCAATATCACTGATGAACATCGATGCAAAAATCCTCAATAAAATACTAGCAAATCGCATACAACAATACGTTAAAAAGATTATACACCTTGATCAAGTGGGATTTATTCCAGGTATGCAGGGATGGTTTAACATTCGCAAATCAATCAACGTAATACACCACATTAATAAAATGAAGAATAAAAATCACATGATCATCTCAATAGATGCAGAGAAAGCATTTGACAAGATACAGCATCCATTTATGAAAAAAGCTCTGAATAAAATGGGTATAGAAGGAAAGTACCTCAACATAATAAAGACCGTATATGAGAAACCCACAGCTAATATCATCCTCAATGGTGAAAAACTGAAAGCCATCCCTCTAAGAACAGGAACCAGACAAGGATGCCCGCTGTCGCCACTCCTATTTAACATAGTACTGGAAGTCCTAGCCAGAGCAATCAGGCAAGAGAAAGAAATAAAAGGGATCCAAATTGGAAAGGAAGAAGTGAAACTGTCACTATTTGCAGATGACATGATTTTATATATAGAAAACCCCAAAGAATCCACCAGAAAACTTTTAGAAGTAATAAACGAATATGGTAAAGTTGCAGGATACAAAATCAACATACAAAAATCAGTTGCATTTCTGTACACTAACAACGAAGTAGCAGAAAGAGAAATTAAGAATACCATCCCATTTACAATTGCAACAAAAAGAATAAAATACCTAGGAATAAACTTAACCAAATAGGTGAAAGATCTGTACACCGAAAACTATAAAACATTTCTGAAAGTAATTGAAGAAGACACAAAGAAATGGAAAGATATTCCGTGCTCTTGGATTGGAAGAATTAACATAGTTAAGATGTCCATACTTCCTAAAGCCATCTATAGATTCAATGCAATCCCTATCAAAGGTCCAATAACATTTTTCACAGAAATAGAACAAAGAATCCTAAAATTTATATGGAACAACAAAAGACCCCGAATAGCTAAAGGAATCCTGAGAAAAAAGAACAAAGCTGGAGGTATCACACTCCCTGATTTCAAAATATACTACAAAGCTATAGTAACCAAAACAGCATGGTACTGGCACAAAAACAGACACACAGATCAATGGAATAGAATCAAAAGCCCAGAAATAAACCCACACATCTATGGACAGCTAATCTTTGACAAAGGAGCCAAGAACATACAATGGGGAAAAGAAAGTCTCTTCAACAAATGGTGTTGGGAAAACTGGATAGCCATATGCAAAAAAATGAAAGTAGACCCTTACCTTACACCATACACAAAAATTAACTCCAAATGGATTAAAGACTTGAATATAAGACCTGAAACTGTGAAACTTCTAGAAGAAAACATAGGCAGTACGCTCTTCGACATCAGTCTTAGTAACATCTTCTCAAACACCACGTCTGACCGGGCAAGAGAAACAATAGAAAAAATAAACAAATGGGACTACATCAAACTAAAAAGCTTCTGCAGAGCAAAGGAAACCATCAACAAAACAAAAAGACAACCTAACAATTGGGAGAAGATATTTGCAAACCATACTTTTGATAAGGGCTTAATCTCCAAAATATATAAAGAACTCATGCATCTTACCAACAAAAAAAACTACCAACCCAATTAAAAAATGAGCAAAGGACCTGAACAGACATTTCTCCAAAGAAGATATACAGATGGCCAACAGACACATGAAAAGATGTTCAAAATCATTAACTATCAGGGAAATGCAAATCAAAACTACAATGAGATATCACCTCATGCCCGTCAGAATGGCTATAATTAACAAGACAGGAAACAACATGTGCTGGAGAGGATGTGGAGAGAAGGGAACTCTCATACACTGCTGGTGGGAGTGCAAACTGGTGCAGCCACTATGGAAAACAGTATGGAGATTCCTCAAAAAATCAAGGATAGAACTACCATATGATCCAGCCATCCCACTGCTGGGTATTTATCCAAAGAACTTGAAAACACCAATTTGTAAAGGTACATGCACCCATGTGTTCATTGCAGCGTTATTCACAATAGCCAAGACTTGGAAGCAACATAAGTGCCCATCAAGGGACGAATGGATAAAGAAGCTGTGGTATATATACACAATGGAATACTACTCAGCCATAAGAAACGATGAAATCCAGCCATTTGTGACATCATGGATGGACATTGAGGGTGTAATGCAAAGTGAAATAAGTCAGAGGGAGAAGGTCAAATACCGCATGATTTCCTTCATTAAGTAGTAGACAATAACAACAATAAACAAACACATAGGGACAGAGATTGGATTGGTGGTTACCAGAGGGGAAGCGGGGAGGGAGGAGGGTGAAAGGGATAATTCCGTACATGTGTGTGGTGATGGGTTGTAATTAGTATTTTGGTGGTGAACATGATGTAATCTATGCAGAAATAGAAGTACAATGATGTACACCTGAAATTTTTACAATGTTATAAACCAATGTTACTGCAATAAACAAAAAATTTAAAAAATAAAATAAAATAGCCACAAAAGAAAAAAAAAAAAAAGAAAATTTTTTAGACTTTATTTTGTGGTCAGAATATGGTCTATCTTGATAAACATTCTGTGTGCACTTCAAATAAAATGTGTATCCTGCAAAAAAAAAAAAAAAGATTATTTGCATAGCCTCAAAGTATCTTCCCCAAAAGATGTATAATTACTGTGGTGTTTTTGCCATAAATCCATAAATATATGCACAAGTCTCTTCTACAACTGTCTTAAACATCCTCACAATGGCAAGAGAAGGTCCCTAAGAGACATGCAGAGCTGGGGCCTCACAAGAACGGGAGAGACCTGGGCTGGGCAGTTGGTGGAAAAGCAGAAGGGGCCTGAGTGAAGAGCAGGTTGCGTAGTGACTCAGGACTTAGGGTAGGTGTGTGGTAGTTGAACTGCAGGTGGAGGCATTACCTGAAGCAACAGCATAAGCAGAGGAAGGAGAAAGGAGTTTGCTGGGCGATGAGTGGTCGGCAGTGTGACTGGAGCAAGAACGCATAAAAGGAGAGACACTGTGGAAGTGAGTGTGGAAAGGCAGATGGAGAGTCTGAAGGGGGTTGGGAGCCTCTCCCTAATTAGGTGAGCCATGGGGAGATGTGGGAGTTTCCAGAGCAGGGGGCGAGGTCAGAGCTCAGATACACTTCCCTGGTATTAACCATTTTAAGGACATGGAGTTTTTCTCTGAACGAAGTGGATGCCAGAGATGGGAGCCATTCTACTTTATGTTTCATTAGATCACTCAGTCTCTTGTGTTGAGAATGGATGATAGGACAGCCAGGGCAGTGCAGGGGTGCCAGGTAAGAGATGATGGCAGTAAAGCAGGTAAGACCTGATGGTGAGGTATGGCCAAGTGATTCCCGGAAGGGGTGGTGACCAAGAGTATCTGAATCATGTCATCTGGATTGCCTGTCTAAGATTAGGGTGCGATCACGCTGTTGCCTTGCTTCAAATTGTTTGATGACTCTAGGAGAAAGGAGCAAGTCCGCATACCTTAGCTCTTCAAGAACTCAGCTTGATTTCTCATTTCCAGTCAAATCTTTTATCTCTTCCTGAAAATAAACCCTGGGGTCCAGCCATGTCAGTGGTGTTCTTTGTACATTGCCCTTGGGTGTCTTCTGGGTGGAAGGCCCGTCTCCCCCTTGCTGGTGAAGTCTCACTTGTCTTTCAATTGTTGTGTCCTTTGAGCATGCCTCCTTGACATGGCGAAGGCACAGTCAGGCGCTCACGCTCCCTCCTGCAGCACTGATGCCATTGTTGTAGTCCACAACCTGAGAACGGCATGTGTGATGTTGTGCTACATTCCCATACTTACCTGCTTCCTGTTCTAGACAGGGAGGGCCAGAGGCAGGAGTCTGCTTTCCACATCGGGTTTTGGATGTCATCTGATATTTGTATGATACTCGTCCTTGTTAAAAACAGTCTGTATCTTTGATTCTAAGTGATTTACTTGATTATGAAAGTCTATGCACAAAAACCTATGGACAGACATAAATCCTGGGTCAGAGAAGGGATGATTTTTACTTCTAAATTTTCTCTAGTATTCTTTATTCTATATCATAACAATATAGCCCAGGGACCTAATTTTCCATAAATTATTTTATTTGGTTCACTATTTTTGTATGTATTTTAATAGCTCACATCTGTTGAGGTCCTGGAGCAGTTAAGCATTTGATGAAAGTCACAGTCAGCAAGAAGTAGGGGCATACTTGAACCCGTGCAATCTGACTGCAGACCCACTGAATAGAATGGATTCACACAGACAATACATTCTTCAAACGTATTCCTTCCTCTTCAGACACTCAAAGTTGCAGGAGACCTACAGAAGAACTGGTTTATCCCTACATACTCTGCAGAAACCCCTTCTATGGTGGCCTTAAAACACGGAGAAAGGGAGTCCCTGCCTGGTGGCACAGAGCTCCCAGGGCATGAATAGTGAGTTGTACTTACTGCCATTGTTGGCGTCCCAGCTCTGACACAATCTCAGCAGACACAATGGTGGTTGTCCGTTTGGTCTCCTGAGTACCTAGCACAGTGCCCACCATGGAGCAGATGCTGGACGTGTCATAGATGAATGACCACACATGGAAGTGTCAGGGGTAGGGGGAACAGAGAGAGGCTACTCAGCGGGCTCGGAAAGTGGAAAGGAAATGAGTGACGTGGAAGGGCTTCCTAAACTATAACCGGTTCAAGGAGTAAAACTCAATTCAGGAAAGAGTAAGCATATGGATTATTTGTTATGCCCTTACAAATTGATAACAAAGATAGTGTGAGGAGGGTAGGGAGAAACTGAAAGGAAAATAAAAAGAAAAAAAAATAAAGAATAAGAGGGAGTCACCAATAAATGAACATTTTTTGTAGGCATAAGCATTTGAAATTTTAAAAATTATATTAAAAAGTCTCAATCTATAACTTGAGTTCCTCCCTGACCTGTGAGCTAAGCTTTCTTATTAATAGACCTTATTTTTTTTGAGAAGTTTTAGGATCACAACAAAATTGAGAGGAAGATGCAGAGATATCTCATATAGCCCCTTCCCTCCACATGCACAGCCTCCCCCGTTATCAACATCCCCCACAAGGGTGGTATATTTGTTACATTTGGTGAACCTGTATTGACACATCATTATCACCCAGAGTCCATAGTTTACATGCACATAGTTTACAGTACATAGTTTACACTCTTGGTATTATATATTCCATGGGTTTGGACAAATATATAATAACATCCATCCATCACCATAATATCATACAGAGTAGTTTCACTGCCCTAGAAATCCTCTGTGCTTCACCTATTCATGCCTCCCCCACCCCACCCTTGCCAACCATTGTTCTTTTTACTATGTCATAGTTTTGTCTTTCCTAGAATTTCATAGAGTTGGAATCTTATGGTATGTAAACTTTTCAGATTGACTTCTTTCCTTTAGTAATAAGCACTTAAGTTTCCTCTATGTCTTTTCATGGCTTGAGAGCTTCTTTCTTTTTAGCACTGAATAATATTCCATTGCCCGTACACACCACAGTTTAGTTATCCACTCACCTACTGAAGGACACCTTGGTTGCTTCCATGTTTTGGCAATTACAAATAAAGCTTCTAAAAACATTTATGTGCAGGTTTTTGTGTGGACATACATTTTCAACATTTTTGGGCACAATTGCAAGATCATATGTTAAAAGTATGTTTAGTTTTGTAAGAAACTGCCAAACTTTTTTCCAAAGTGGCTGTACCATTTTGCTTTCTCACAATGAATGAATGAGAATTCCTGTTGCTCTATGTCTTTGTCAGCATTTGGTGTTGTCAGTGTTCCAGATTTTGGCCTTTCTAATGGGTGCACAGTGATATCTCATTGCTGTTTTAATTTACATTTCCCTGATAACATATGATGTGGAGCATCTTTTCATATGCTTATTTGTCATCTGTATATCATCTTTGGTGAGGAATCTGTTAAGGTCTTTGGCCCAATTTTTAATCAGGTTGTTTGTTTTCTTATTGTTGAGGGTTAAGTGTTCTTAAGTATATTTTGAATAACTTTTTTTATCAGATGTGTCTTTTGTAAATATTGTTTCCCAGTCTGTGGCTTGTCTTCTAATTCTCTTGATGTTGTCTTCCACAGAGCAGAAGTTTTTAATTTTAATGAAGTTCAGTTTATCAATTATTTCTTTCATGGATCGTCTGTTTTGTGTTGTAGCTAGAAAGTCATCACCATACCCAAATCAAGGTCTTCTCCTGTGTTATCTTCTGGAAGTTTTATAGTTTTGCATTTCACGTTTAGGTCTATGAGCCATTTTGAGTTGATTTTTGTGGAGATATAAGGTCTGTGTCTAGATTCATTTTTTTGCACATGGATATCCAATTATTCCAGCACCATTTGTTGAAGAGACTATCTTTGTTTCATTGTATTGCCTTCGATCCTTTGTCAAAGATTAGTTGACTCTATTTACAGAGGTCTATTTCTGGGCTCTCTATTCTGTTTTATTGATCTATTTGTCTGTTCCTTCACTGACACTACACTGTCTTGATTACTGTAGCTTTTTAGTATGTCTGGAAGTTAGCTAATGTCAGTCCTCCTACTTCGTTCTTCTCCTTCAACAGTGCATTGGCTCTTCTGGGTCTTTTTCCTCTTCATATACACTTTAGAATCAGTTCATTGATATCCATAAAATAACTTGCTGGGATTTTGATTGGGATTGTGTTAAATCTATAAATCCAATTGGAAAGACTTGACATCTTGACAATATTGAATCTTCCTATCCATGAACATGGAATACCTTGACATTTATTTAGTTCTTCTTTGGTTTCATTCATCAGAGTTTTGTAGTTTTCCTCATATAGATCTTGTACATATTTTTTTAGATTTATAGCCAAGTATTTCATTTTGGGAGGTGCTAAGGTAAATGGTACTGTATTTTTCATTTCAAATTTTGTTTGTACATTGTTGACATATAGGAGAGAGATTGACTTTTGGAATTAACCTTGTATTCTGCAACCTTACTCTAATCACTTATTAGTTCCAGGTTTTTTTTTTTTTGTCAATTCTTTTGGATTTTCTAGATGATCATGTCATCTGTGAACAAAGATTATTTTATTTTTTCCTTCCCACTCTGTACACTTTTTTTTTCCATTTTTTGCCTTATTACATTAGCAAGGACTTCCAATACTATGTTGAAAAGGAGTGGTGAGAGACAACATCCTTGCCTTGTACCTGATTTTGATGGAAGAAATTTGAGTTTTTCACCACTAAGTATGATGTTAGCTGTAGTTTTTTTTGTAGATAGTCTTTATCAAGTTGACAAAGTCCCCTTTTATTCCTAGTGTACTGAGAGGCTTTTTTTTTATTATAAAATGTTGTTGGATCTTGTCAAATGCTTTTTCTTCATCTATTGATATGATCAGGTGATTTTTCTTTTAAGTCTGTCGATGTGATGGATTACACTAATTTATTTTTGAATGTTGAACCAGGCTTGCATACCTGAGACAAATCCTACCTTTTAGTGCTGTATAATTATTTTTATACATTTTTGGATTTGATTTGCTAATATTTTCTCAAGGATTTTTGCATCTATGTTCATGAGAGATATTGGGGTGTGGTTTTCTTCTAACATCTTTGTTCAGTTTTGATATTAGGGTAATGCTGACCTCATAGAATCACTTATCTGCTTCTATCCTCTAGAAGAGACAGTAAGAATTGGTATAATTTCTCCCTTAAATATTTTGTAGAATTCACCAGTGAACACATCCAGGCCTGGTGCTTTGTGTTTTGGATTGTTAATAATTATCGATTTAATTTTTTTAAATCGATATGGGCCTATTTAAATCCTCTATTCCTTCTTGTGTGAGTTTTGGAAGATGGTGTATTTCAAGCAATTGGTCCGCTTCATCTAGGTTATCAAATTTGGGGGCATAGAGTTCTTCATAACATTCCTTTATTATCCTATTAATGTTGATGGGATCTGTACTGATGTTCCCTCTTTCGTATTTGATACTAGTCATTTGTGTTCTCTCTTTTTTTTTAGCCTAGCTAGAGGTTTATCAGTTTTATTGATTGTTTCAAAGAACCAGCTTTGTTTTTTATTACTCTTCTCTATGTTCTGTTTTTAATTTCATTGATTTCTTCTCTAATTATTATTTCTTTTTTTCTGATTACTTTGGATTTCATTTGCTATTCTTTAGTTTTGTGTGTGTGTGTGTGTGTGAGGAAAACCAGCCCTGAGCTAACATCTGATGCCAGTCCCCCTCTTTCTGCCTAGCAAGAGTGGCTCTGGGCTAATATCCATGTCCATCTTCCTCTACTTTGTATGGAATGACACCACAGCATGGCTTGATGAGCGGTGCATTGGTGCATACCCGGGATTCAAACCAGTGAACCCTCGGGCTGCCAAAGCGGAGCACATGCATTTAACCACTGCGACACCGGGGCGGCCCCTCTCTATTTTTCTAAGGTAGAACTTAGATTATTTATTTTAGATCTTTCTTCTTCTCTAGTATATGCATTAAATGCTATAAATTTACCTTTAAGCCCTTTTTTGCTATATCCCACAAATTTTGATTATTTTTTCCTTCTCACTTAGTTCAAAATATTTTAAAATTTCTCTTGAGATTTCTTCTTTGATCTATGTATTATTTAAAAGTGTGTTGTTTAACCTCTGCATAGTTTGGGATTTTCCAGTTATCTTTCTATTATTGATTTCTAGTTTCATTCTATTGTGGTCTGAAAGAAGATATTGTGTGATTTCTAGTATTTTAAATTTATTAACCTGTGTTTTATGGCCTGGATTGTGGTCAATCTTGGTAAATGTTCCATGTGAGCTTGAGAAAAATGTGTATTCTGCTGGTGTTAGACGAAGTAGTCTATAGATGTCAATTACATCCAATTGATTGATGGTGTTGTTGAGTACAACTATGTTCTGACTGATTTTCTGCCTGCTGGATCTGTCTGTTTCTGGTAGAGGAGTGTTGAAGTCCCCAACTATGATAGCAGACATTTATTTCTCCTTGAAGTTCTCTCAGTTTTTGCCTCACATAGTTTGATGCTGTGTCATTAGGCATATACCCATTAAGAATTATTACATCTTCTTGGAGAACTGATCCCTTTATCATGATTCCCCTATTTATCCCTAATAACTTTTCTTACTTTGAAGTCTTCCCTGTCTGAAATGAATATAGTTACTCCTGCTTTCTTTTGGTTAGTATTAGCATGAGGTATTTTTGCCCATCCATTTACTTTTAGCCTATATGCATCTTTATATTTAAAGTGGGTTTCTTATAAACAACATACGGTTGAGTGTTGTTTTTGATTGACTCTGACAATCTATGTATTTTAATTGGTGCATTTAGATCATTGATTTCAAAGTGATTGTTGATATACTTGGATTAATATTTACCAGATTTGCTGCTGTTTTCTATATATTGTCCTTGTTTTTTGTTCCTATATTTGTCTTCCAATCTTTTTCTGCCATTTGTGCTTTTAAGTGGGCATTTTATATGATTCCATTTTCTCTCCTTTCTTAGTGTATCAGTTATATTTCTTTTCTTACTTTTTATAGTAGTTACCTTAGTGCTTGCAATATACATTTACAGCTAATCTCAGTCCACTTTCAAATACCACTATACCACTTCACGGGTAGTGTGAGTACCTTATAATAATCATATAATCTTAATTCCTTCCTCCCATCCCTTGTATCATTGTTGTCATTCATTTCACTTATATATAAGCATACATCAGCATATTGATACACATGATAAATATACATAATCAAATATATTGTTGCTATTATTTTGAACAAACTGCTGTCTGTTAGATTAAATGAGGTTGAGAGAAAATAAAAGTTTTTGTTTTACCTTCACTTATTCCTTCTTCCATGCTCTTTCTTTTTTTATGTAGATCCAAGTTGTCAATCTATATTATTTTCCTTCTTTCTAAAGAAGTTCTTTTAATATTTCTGGCAAGGAAGTTCTACTGGCAACAAATTCCTTCAATTTTAGTCTGAAAAAATCTTTATTTCTCCTTCACTTTTGAAGGATAATTTCACAGGGTACAAAATTCTAGATTGGTGTTTTTTTCTCTCAATACTTTAAATATTTTACTCTATTCTCTTTTTGCTTCCATTGTTTCTGAGAAGTCAAATGTAATTCTTATTTTTATTCAACTATAGGTAATGTGTTTTCTTTTTTTCTAGCTTCTTTAGGGATTCTTTCTTTATCTTGATTGTCTGTAATTTGAAAGTGATATTAATAGGTGTAGTTTTGTTTGACATTTATCCTGCTTGGTGTTCTCTGAGCTTCCTGGATTCATGGTTTGGTGTCTGACATTAATTTGGGGAAATTCTTAGTTGCTATTTTTTCAAATATGTCTTCTATTCCTTTTCCTCTTTCTTGTCCTTCTGGTATTCCTCTTATGTATATATTAAAGGTTTTGTAGTTGTCCCACAGTCCTTGGATATTCTGTTCTGTTTTTGTTGGTCTTTGTTCTCTTTGCTTTTCAGTTTTTGAGGATTTTATTGATATATCCTCTAGCTCAGAGATTCTCACCTCAGCCATGTCCAGTCTACTAACAAGCTCATCAAAGGCATTCTTCATTTTTGTCACAGTGTTTTTTTATCTCTAGCATTTCTTTTTGGTTGTCTCTTAGGATTTCCATCTCTCTGCTTATACGTCCATTGCCCATATGTTCTTGCATGCTACTTTATCCATTGGAGCCCTTAGCATACTAATCATAGTTGTTTTAAATTCCCAGTCTGATAATTCCAATATCCCTGCAATGTCAGGTTCTGAGGCTTGCTCTGTCCCTTCAAATTGTGTTTTTTGTCTTTTAGTGTGCCTTGTAACTTTTTCTTGATAACCAGACATGATGTGCCAGGTGAAGTAACTGCTGTAATGGACCTTTTGTAATGTGATGCTGAGATGTAGGGGGAGAGAAAGTATTCTATACTCCTAGGATTAGGTCTCAGTCTCTTAGTGAGCCTGTGCATCTAGTCTGTGAACTTCACAATTGTTTCTCAGTTTTACCACTCACCCCTTAGGTAGGACAGGATGGCTCCAGTAGGCTAGAGTTGAGTACTTCCGTTCCAGGTCAGTTGGGCTCTGATAAAACCCCAGCAGGTTAGGCTATAATTAACTAGTTTCTTCTAAGGGCAGACCTTGTTATGAAGAAAGAATGCTCTGCTGTATTTCAAAATGGTTCCTTTTCCTCTGCCACTGCCTGAAGCAGAAGGGTATTTTTCTGTGATAGTCACTGTGGGAATCTGGTCGAGCCCCTGGAGGTAATTCTTACAATACTGTTGAGCACCCCCATCTCTGTGACTGGGTCGTCCTGGAGTTTTTAACTCTGACTTGTCCACACACAGTCTCCAGCAATTCCTCAACTACAGTTCATGGTTTCCTTCTCCAGCACCAGGTCCCTCTGCAGTTTCCCTCATGAATCTCTGCTCTGGTAAGCTGTGGCTGCCTTTATTTGGGTCTTTCCAATCTTGGGGACATCAATTTGCCCTGTGTCTTCCCTTCTCTTACAGATACAAGAATTATTGTTGATTTTTCAATCTGTTCAGGTTTTTACTGTTGTTGGGGTTGGAGTGGTGACTTCCAAGCTTTTTACATGTGGAACAGGAAAACCAAAAGTTCCCTTTATTAAGTTTTCAAGCATATTAACCACCTTGTCATATTCTTAGGCAACCCTTTTACAAAACAGTGTTCCACATTTAAGTGATCTTGTTTTGACAACATGAAAAAGTGAGAAAGTGAGCAAGTGTGCACTTTTCGTCCTTTCTGCAGATCAGAAACAGCCCTTGCTGGGCCTGTGTTCTTGTTTTCATCACAGACACAGTTTGAGAAAGAATATAACTCCCTTTTGGCATTGAATAATGTCCTGCAGTAGGTCCCTGATTTCTCTTTCTGTCATTCCTCAATGAAAGTGCCAAATCAGTGCTGGCTTAATGTTCTTGCCCTTCTTTGTGGCTCTGGCTTTTGAAATCTTTTTGGCAGAAAATATTTTTTAAATGCTAAGATATTGCAAATAAGTTTTCATGTGTGATGCAGTAGATTTGACTAAGGACAAGCCCTATGACATAATGACGTTGTTTCCTACACAGTACCTGGGTCTTTGCCTTGGTAAAGACCCTCTTTACACCTTAAGTTTATGGCATCATGGAAATTTTCTGGAAAAACAAGCACATAAAATTGTGTCACAAATAGCTGAGAATCAACATGTTTCACTGCACCAGATCTTCAGTCTTTTAAATGGAAACAGCAAAATCCAAATCTGTTTTAATCAAATTCAATGTGGAGAAAGAAAAAAAGTATTAATGCAATTATATAAATAAATGGTTCTTTGGAAACAATTCAATTGATTTGAAGTTCTCCTTTAAAATAGCAAAAAAGAAAGGACCCGTGGTAACTACATACGTTGATTGTTCAGGCTTTTGTTGTTTCTTTTTAAGATACTTCCAGAATCCCTTTGTACTTTCTGTCTTAAGGAGAAGAAATTTTTTTGTGTGTGTGAGGAAGATAAGCCCTGAGCTAACATCCATGCTAATCCTTCTCTTTTTGCTGAGGAAGACCGGCTTTGAGATAACATCTATTGCCAATCCTCCTCATTTTATTCCCCAAAGCCCCATTAGATAGTTATATGTCATAGTTGCACATCCTTCTAGTTTCTGTATGTGGGACACAGCCTTAGCATGGCCGGACAAGCAGTGCATCAGTGCGCACCTGGGATCCGAACCCGGGCCACCAGCAGCGGAGTGCGCTCACTTAACTGCTAAGCCACAGGGCCGACCCAGGAGAGGAAAATTTTATGGCATACTATATATATATATATTTTAAGCAGATGCTTTATAGATATTTTTTCTCATTGAATAAGCAACCTACCTACAAGATACTTACTATTTCTTGTTACCAAATACAATGTCTGAAAGTCTAAGAAACTTGCACAAGGCCACCCTTCTACCAGTGACAACATGAGGACCACACACTGGAATGAAAGATCTGAGGCCAGAGCGTTATTTTCTCAAATGATGTAGAAAGATAGATAGATAGATAGATATAAATGATGGATGCCTAGGTATAGATTATAGATAGAGAGATAGATAGACATGTGTGTATATTCCTATGTTTATTCTTTAGCAGAGGAATTTGACCAGGCTAGGTCTGTGTGTTTCATGATTTCCTAGTTACTTTGTTTCAACTTCATAGTACTGGCCACAACTGTCACTTTTATGTTCAACGACAGTCCATGCACTCAACTATGAGTCCACTAAGAGAAGAGAGCATCTCTCTCTCAGTCACACGTTCACAGTTATTACCCCAGGCCCAGCACAGTGGTGTTCTCAATAAGTATTTGCTGAGCAAATGAATCCACACACACACACACACACGGGAAGCTGCTCTGACTGAAACTGGAAGGCCCCTGCTAGCTCTGCCCCTCTTTGTACCCAGGCTCTCAGCCTTGCCAGCCCCCAAGAGAACCGCCTGATGGGATGCCATGGAACAAACCTTGAAGACTGCTGCCATGGATATTACTCTGGGATCCCTTTTTGGCTGTGGGGAATTAAACCATCTCACTTAGCACTGTTGAAAGGTTGAACCATTTTCAAACTTTAAGTGAAACAAATATTTTTATGAGAGCTCTAGAAAATGAAGAGTGAGTCACAACAATGAGTGCATTCCCAGGGCATCCCCAGCCTCTGCTCACACAGGCAAACATGGAATCCTTCAGCCACGCAGGATGAGAGGCAGCGGGAGGATAGTTTACCACCCAAGTATGGCCACTATATAGTGCGGTTCTTAGCCTGGCCCCAGCATTGGAGAACCTTGGGTAAGTTAACTTGACCTCTAGGCTCACTCTCCCCATCTATGAGTTGGATACAGTGACAACACTAACTGCCCATGATTTTCATGAAAGCTGAGTGAGTGAATTTACATACAGCACATAGAACATGCCCATTCCATGTGAGTCACTATTCTGAGAAAGGTCTGGTTGTGGTCAGGAGGAGCTGTCAACTCCCCAAAACTCAAGATGAGATGTAGCATCTCATCTTGTTGATACAGTAAATGAGACACAGCTTTCTGACACCGTCAATGAGACTCCACAGTGGTCCCACCAAGGAAGGCTTGACTTTTAGAGGTTATACTGAGCAACAGCTGGCAGTCCTCCACGTGAAAAGGGAGAGATGAAATGCTCTATTTTGCCTCTTTCCTTGGCTCTGAAAAGCACAAGGTAATATCAGTAATCTTCATCCAAGTAAAATTTTCAGTTAAAAAAAAAACCCATTTAGAAAATGTGTTTTTAATATTATGTCAGTGTGCTTTAGAGTGACAACGAAGCATGTGCTCTTCCAAAATCCAAGACCAAAGGGAAAGATTTAGAAACAAGTCATCTTTTTTAGCTTTCTGAAGATCATAACCATTTAAAGGATTTAGGGAAAATAGATATTAAGAGAAGGACTACTGGCTTATTTCATTTTTAGAAGACTATGTTGTTTTTAAATGGTCATGAAATTAAACTATTCATTATTCAAACAGATTGAACCAATTATGACTATTATTCTATAAGTGGTCATTTAAGATTCAGTTATAACCATGAGACTGTAGAATTTCCCTGGTTTATAAAAATATTGATTGAATCAGATTTTTGTTTTCTTTCTCTGTATAAGAGGAAGTGAGAGTGATGTTTTAGTAAATGCTGGAAGCTGGACACTCTGGTAGGTAGAGGTTATACTTTGACCTTGTCCAAAATCACACAGTGTGGTAAGATACACTTTGCAGAATTTCCAGAGGCCGTGACTACCACGGCATCCCACTGTCACTTCCCTTAAGCGTGAATCATCTTTTCCAACAAAGGGCCTTTATCAGTCGTGGAGAACACAGTTTCTGACAATAAACTTGATGAGCGATGGCCTTTCTATGTAACATGGTCCACACAAGAATTGGGGCAGTTTCCTTTTTCATTCTCATTCTTTTTTTTATGCATTTGCTTTCATTTCTCATGTTGTTTTACACTTACTATAACTTTATTTATAAAATGTCATTTAAATCTTAATGTTAATAAATACTATCCTGAAGGTATTGAATTTTAAAACTCAATTCAACAATTATTCTAGGCATCTGTTGAAAAAGGAAGAAATCATGACTAAATTTTACACTGTATTCAAGAAGCATCCAAGATACTGGAGGATAAAGTCAGACAAATTCACAAATCTCTTTGAACTTCATGATGGCCAGAGGAGGTCCATAAGAGACGTGCAGAGTTGGGGGCTCACAACGGCGGGAGAGACCTGGGCCAAGCAGTTGATGGAAAAGCAGAAGGCGCCTGAGTGAAGAGGTGGTTGTGTGGAGACCCAGGAGTTGGGATGGAAGTGTGATATTTGGACAGGGAGCGGGGACAGCAGCAACTACAGCAATAGCATGAGCAAAGGAATCCGAGAAGAGCTTACTGGGCAACAAGGCGTCGGCAGTGTGATTGGAGCAAGAATGAGCGAAGGGAGAGACGCAGTGGAAGTGAGTGCAGCAAGGCGGATGGAGACTGTGAAGGCTGTGAGAAGCTTCTCCCTAATTACGTGAGCAATGGGGAGATGTGAGAGGTTCCAGAGCACGGACGGCGAGGTCAGAGGTCAGATACACTTCCCTGGTGAACAAATGTGCAGTGCAAACGGGAGAATACAGGAAACCGGTACATTGCCAGGGGACTATGAGTGGGGAGACATGCGGGGTTTTCATCACAAATGTGATAAAACTACACACCTTGAGCACTGCAGTATCAGAAATTTCTGACCCTGTCAACATGGATTCAACCCTCAGCAGGCTGGCAGTGAGGAGGTGTTGTGGCAAGTGGCAGGATCTGACCTTCCCCCAGTGTGCGTGATCTCCCCTAAATTAAAAAATGGGGCTGAGAAACAGCCACGACCTAAAGGAACTTTTGCATCTCTACAGAAATCTGAACACATGTACTCACTACTGCCCTGACCTAAGTGATTTAGAAAGAGAGCTCCAGGACACACTTTTTACAGAACACCATTATTTCCAAGGTCTAGAGAAAATGAATCTTAGGTTTTATTATGGATAAACACTTAGGTGAATTATGACATCCATTTCAGGGGATAAATAACATGCTGAAAATAAAATTATTACTGTGTCCAAATCAATTGAACAAAAGAGAGAAGCCACAGAGAATATTATGAAGTTGGTTTATGATAAACAGCAGGGAAGGGTGAATTACTGAATTACTGTTGGAACAATTGCCTAGATGTTTAGGTCAAAAAGCTGGTCTCCTGTCCCTCTCATTATGCCGATATATTTGATATGGCTCAAAGATGTGAATGGGTAAGAAAAAGATGTAAAAATACTGCAAGAAAACATGGGATAAGACATCTTACAAAGGAAAAAATACAACTCAGTAATAAATACAAAATGCAACCAGATAAAACAAAACATGAAGACGTATCAGATTGGCAAGATGAAAATTTCAAAAGAACAAACTTACTTTTGAAATTATGCAGACAGAAGCAAGCAAGAGTAGTGAGGAGGTAAAAGTGGTAGAAATTTATTGAGCCTTTAGCACTTGCAAAGACTAGTCTTATGTGTCAACACAGTAGGCTATAGCATCCATTCATTTAATCAAGCACCAATCTAGGTGTCACTGTGAAGGTATTCTGTAGACACGACTAATATTTCCAATCAGTTGAGTTTAGGTAAAGCAGATTACCCTCCATAATGTGGGTGGGCCTCGTCCAGTTGAAGGTCTTAAGATGAAAACTGAAGTTTCCTACAGAAGAAGGAATTCTGCATCAAGCTTACAGTATAAAATCCTGCCTCAGTTTCCAGCCTGCTTGGCCCGTCCTACCAATTTCACACTTAGATTTCAGATTGTTACAATCTCTTAAGCAAATTCCTTAAAATCTCTCTCTCTCTAAAAATAGGTGTTCTGCTTCTCTGGAGAGTCCTGACTGATACAAAACTATACATCAGAACTGAGCATGTATAGTTCTAATCTATGTGTGCCTCAAGTATCTAATTTTACAAATTGGAAAAGACATATATACAAGAATATCAATTTGTGTTCCTTATATATTGAAACATTATATATTGCAACAACCCAAATGTCTATTTCCTGAAGGTTGGTTAATATTCATGTAGTAGAGGATCATGTAGTCAATAAAATAATGTCTCATCTGTTTTAACCAATGCTCTTTATAGTTATTAATATATTTTTTCTTCCCATTCTTCTAGTTTCTCCCATGTCCATAGAACGAAGAAAAATCAATGTGTCCAAGTCTGACTTCTCCCTTGGGCTGCAGAGATGTACCCAGCTGTCTTCTGGACATTTCCACCTCAGAGTTAACAGAGTTGCCTCATCTCCTACATCTTCTCTTCCTCACATAGTCCAATCAATCTAGTCACCCAAGAGCAGAATCCAGGAGTCAGTCTTAATATTTTCTAGCCATGCATCACCACACACACACCCATGCACACAGACAGACACAGACTCACACACACCTTCAATCCGTGCAAGGTGGTGTTGATTCTATCTTCGATACATTCTTCACATCCCTTCATTCTTCTCTCCCTTTTCCACCCTAATCTGGATCAGGCCCTATAATTTCTCAGGTGTATAATTTTAATGCCCTAGTTTCCGATCTCCCAGCTTAACGTTTGTGTTCTTCACATTGCAGATAAAGTTCTCTCTCTAGAGTGGCATTCTGATTGTCACTCTCTTCAAATTGTTTTTTAAATTATTTTTTAATTCTTAAAGGTCTTTCATTGCTTAGATTTTACCAGCCAAATTCCGCAGTTAGCCTGGCTCCTGCCAGCCTCTGCAGGTTCATCTCCTTCCACCCACTGCTGTGTTCTGCATCCGTGGTGCTGCACTCCTGGAGTCCTCCCAGTTGTGTCATGGTTGCTTCCAACCCCCTTCTCTCTGCCCGTGGCACCCCTGTGCCAGCAATGCTGCTGCTCCATCGCGAGCCTTGTTGGTTTCTGCTTAGTCTTTAAGGCTGCTGGAGGAGACCCTTGCGAGCCTTCCTAGACGTCATCAGTGGAGTCGATTGCCACCTGCTTCAGGCGTCCTTATTACCTTGTCCAAATGCTGTCACAGTCCGTTCACATTGTAATGTCCATCTGCTCCAAATAGATCACGTTCCTCACAAGCGGAGACCGTGACTTACTGACCCCAGGACCTAGCCCCACACCTGGCAGAAACAGATGTCTTAGTTTGGGTCCCCCCTAAAAGTAGACCCTGAAACGAGGTCTTACATGCAGGAGGTGATCCCACAAGAAGCACAAGAGTGGGAACAGGGAAAGTGAGATGAGGGAGGATGGAAAGCTACTAAACGGAGGCTAATAAGTGAGTCACTCCTGTAGGCAACAGGGATAGCCTGAGGAGTCTTATGGAACATTCCCCAAGGAAGCTGGAGTATTTATCCGTTACCTGCCATGGGTCATTGTTTAAGGCCTGCCCTCGTCCTTCTGGAACGCCCTGCTTGCATGATGAGCAGACTCTTGCATCAAGAGAGAAAGTCCCAGCCTGTCAAGCAGTGCTCACGCAGTGTGACTTGGAGGCGTCATGGTGCATCTGTCACAGCGGCTCGCAGACGCAGAGGACTGGGACAGCGTCTGCACAGTAAAAGCAGCACAAAGTTTAATTGAATGAATGAATAAAAAAAGATTGCATGGAGTGTAGACAATGAGAAGAATTTTGACTGAGGGGTGGGGATTGGGTGATTTTTTAATTAGTAATTTTATTTAATATTATTTATGCTTTATAATTTATAGTGAAGAAGCATATTCTGTAATAAGAGATCTTTCACTGAATTTTGGGAATATAGACTTGAAAAGCTTTTTGAAATCATATGGTCTGTCTAGTTATAGAAGTTGTATTTACTGTTTTCTCACAAATTCCTATCCACTCTGCTTGGGAATACAAATGGTAAGTAAGAGCTCGTACTACACCTTGTGCTTGGGAAGCCCAGCTGTTTAGGAGTTGTTCTAGTAATGTACTAAATCTTATTTTGTCATGTCTCATAAATTTATCCTTTGAAGTCATTCAAAATGAGAGCAGCTTTCAATTCTGCGTGGCTTCTTAGACTCTGGAAAAGAGTGAGTGCATCTCCCTTAACCCCATCCAATGTTTCCCACAGCTTCACCATCAGAAACTGCTCACCATGGGGGCCTACTTCTCCAGATACCTTCTAATTCATCACTGTACCTCGTGAGAATAGCGCCCAGGACCTCCGACAGGTCTCCCATGGAACGGAGGAGTGCAGAGTGTGAGGCGTGGCAGGGTATTGAGGAATTTTGCCGAGGACTCCAAACAAGCTGCTAGAATTAGTCAGCTGTCGCCTTCCTCCTGATACATTTGGCCATTACGTTCTTGGGTCCAACTCAAACACCGAATCTTTGTTTTCTAATTCATAATCAAGTTGCATTTCTGCTGGGCTTTCCTTGTGAACCTCACCCATTACCTTGCTCCCCAAGAACTCAGAGGACTCAACTCTTCTGCCCTGATGCTGTGCCTGGAGTTGGAGACACGGACGTTCAGCACACGGGCTGGGCCTGGGAGGAGCTCACACTCTGGCAACCTGTTCAGGGGTGTTCACAAACACGCCTAAGAGAAGGGCTCAGCTGCACATACAGACACAATGCATATAGGGCCAGGAAAGTCACAAGCAGTCTTGAGATGCTTTTATGATGCCACCTGTCATGATAGAGCACTGTCCCTACAGGCTGTGGAGTTGCACACTAGTCAAGAACGTGTTCCTTACTTCCAGAGCCAACCTCTACTTAGCCTTAGTCTGTAGAAAGAATTTGCTTATTTCTGGATATTCTGTGATTCTACTATTTAATACAAATGAATGAATAATAATAATAAATCTTATCATTAATGAGAGTAATATGTAAAGGAAAAATATGAAAGAATTTGCATCACCATTATTGACTCAAAAGGTGAAACTATAGGAACATTTGATTTTCTTAGTTCTATACTATTTAGATTTTCTTTCATGAGCATATGTTATCTTAAAAAATAAAGAAAAATGTAGTAAAAAGTAGAAAAATGGAAAACTCAAAGATATTTGTGGTGGATTGTTTACCTGAGAGGAAAATAATGTCACCTGAAGGGAAGGTAGAGAAACACAAATAAAATCTTTATTATTAAATCTCACATACTGGGTGTTTTCACTGTAACCAGTGCATTAATTGGTACTCTCCCAGAAGCTTCAAGAATGCTGCAGATAGATGTGTGCTGGGGTCATCAAAACTCCTAGATGGATAATACCAGCAGGAATGCCACTAATAATGGATTTACTACAGGGCAGGGCCATTCTCTTGATCTTCACAGATTCAGGAATTGGGGCCAAATATTATTTTTGATGCTTTATGAGGATGCAAAAAATTACCCCAGAATGAGTGTAACAAGATGTTAAAATGGAACTTTTGGCTGGAACATGTAGATATCAAATTCCAAAATTATTGGTTAGACAAAATTTATAAAATATGTAGCCAAGAAGCGGTTAGATGACTCTTAATGCAGAAGCTAGTGAGGCAAAAATTGTGTGTGTTCTTGTGATACACACCCACTGAAAAAAGTTAAACAAAATGGATGTTTTATGAGCAAATCCCAATCAGCATGGGAGTTGAAAAGAGGATTGCCTCTGGGGCCATAGGAATCAGTGCTGACTGTATTTGTGGTGCAGTCCTGGCCCCTCAAAGCTCCCAGTTGTCTGTAGTTTGCTCTGTCAGCTCAAACGGTGTATTAAACGCGTCTTTTACTTTCTGTATATCTGATTTTCGACATCTGGGGCCTTGCTGACCCTGGAGGGATGCCCCCCCCCACCAGGACTAGCTAATTGCTAGAGATAAGAAAGGATTCTCCTGAGTGCCTGCTTTTCACATGCAAACCATTCAATGGAGAGCCCACATCCCAACACCCTCCTTTATTGGGCTCTCATACTCAGGGCCACTCTCCTTGTCCTCATCACCCAGGGCCGAGTACCAGACAACTAAGGGCAGCCCCTCTGCCCCAGAGCCCACTGAAATTATTCAAACTAGCCAGTCCTCAGCCTACTCGCCCTGCCTCACTTGTGCCTCCATGAAATCCACAATAAAAGCTCCTGCCCACGTTTTCCCCTCTCCCTCTGCCTCCTGCCCAACTCTGGTCAAAGCTTTCTATTTGGCCCCCCATGGTGTGGTGAGCCCCCTCCTCTCGGGAATTGTGAGTAATGGACTATCTTCCCAGTGGCAACCATCTCCTCCATCTGTTTGTCTTGCCATACCTCAAATTTTCTATTAACACACTACATTTTACAGCAATGGGAAATGGACCATGTGCCATTTGAGTCCACTAAGATGAACTAGTCCTGAACCCAATACATCAGAGTCTCTAAAACAACCTACGTCTTAGGAGAGGGGTGAGGTAAAGCATCCACAAAATAAAGCAGCCTCCAAATATACATATGGAGTAACAAGATTTTAAAGTCAATGTGGTTATCTTGGAAAGGCTTGATCTTGAAGATAACTACATTATTTTTCTAAGTAGTCACCATTTATATGCTTAGTGCTTTCATCTATGTTCTTTTCTTCTTGTTTATGATTTCAGAAATCTGCACTATCTCTCTTGAAAACTCAAAGTTTCCATTTTGAGATGCTTTCTTTTTCCATGACTTTTCAACCACTGTGGACTGTCATATCATGTATTCTTCTGGAACCCCATGACAAGATCCAAACAGAGTGGCATGTCTGAACTGAATTTGCAGTTGTTGATTACTCTGTATCTTCACCTAACTTGGGTTCCAATTGCCCCCTTGAAGGCTCACTTCATAATTTCCAGGTCAATAGTCAACCCCATTATCAGAGAAGACAAAATTCTGATGGGAGCTCTTGCAGGCTGGCATCTCTCAACCTTGCTTCATCACCTCTCAACCTTGAACGCCTATGGCCTTCACCACATTTGTCATTCCTTTAGCAGGCTGTAGCACCCTATGAAGTCCTCCAGGACCCCATCCTCCCCCCTGCAGTTTCCCTGTGTAGATCTATCTCTATTTGGAAACTTCAGAACCTACCACTTCTCTGCCTCTCTTTCACTGGGAACACCCACCAAAGGAGGTAGACAGAAGAGCAGGAAAAGAGACTTTAAGAAGATGAATATGAAGTCTTGGGAATTGATTAGCTCTGAGAGATGTCACAATATGAACATCTACAAGATTCCCCACCTCCTAGAACTTATAAAACTCTTCAATCATAAAAGAGTTAATGATGGATTAGGATAGAAATGCAACCTGGCATGGATGTGCCCAAGGTGCCTGCCTCTGGTTCAGTCATTCGTGTATTGATTAACGTTTATTGTTAGTTTCAGAATACAAAGAATCACAGAAACAAATGCCTCTTTTTGTGATCTTACAAGGCAGAGTGCAGAATTTTATGATATCAAGGTCTAGAACTAATCCAAAGTTTGTTTTAAGTTTGGAACAAGATTACTAACTGTCCAGATATAGGGAAAATCTGAACTGAATTAATTGTGTATGTTTTATGTTACATTTTTACTTTGTGCACTGTAATTATACTCATGCGAGAGGCAGAGAAATTATGTATATATATTTTACTTTTACAAAAGACATGCTCATCTGTTTTGAAAAAAATTTATTGTGGTAAAATATGCGTAACATAAAATTGATTATTTTAACCATTTTTTAATATACAGTTCAATGGCGTTAAGTACATTTACATTGCTTTGCAACCATCACCATTATCCATCTCCAGAATTTTTACATCTCTCTAAACTCTGTCCCAGTTAAACAGCAACTCCTCATTTCCCTTTTCCCTCAGTCTCTGGCAACACCATTCTACTTTTGATCTCTATATATTTGACTACTTTAGGTACCTCATATAGGTGGAATCGTATAACATTTGTCTTTTTCTGTCTGGCTTATTTCACTTAGAATAACGTCTTCATGGCTCATCCATGTTGTTGAATGCATCAGAATTTCCATCCTTTTTAACACTGAATAATATTGCACTATATGATTATACCACATTTTGTTTATCCATTCATCCATCAGTGGACAACTGGGTTGTTTCCACCTTTTGCTTATTGCAAAGAGTACTGCAATGAACATTGGTGAACAAGTATTTGTTTGAGTCCCTGCTCTCAATTCCTTTGAGCATATGCCGAGGAGCATAGTTGCTGGATCACATGCTAATTCTATTTTTAATTTTTGAGAAACCACCAAACTGTTTTCCATCGCAGCTGCACCATTTTACACTCCCACCAGCAGTTCACAAGGGTTTAAATTTCTCCACATCCTTGTCAACGATTATTTTCTTTTAAATTTTCATAATAGCTCTCTTTTTTGTTTGTTTGTTTATTGCAGTAACATTGGTTTATAACATTGCATAAATTTCAGGTGTACATCATTATACTTCTATTTCTGCATAGATTACATCATGTTCACCACCCAAATACTAATTACAACCCATCACCACACACATGTGCCGAATTATCCCTTTCGCCCTCCTCCCTCCCCCCTTCCCCTCTGATAACCACCAATCCAATCTCTGTCTCTATGTGTTTGTTTATTGTTGTTATTATCTACTATTTAATGAAGGAAATCATACAGTATTTGACCTTCTCCCTCTGACTTATTTCACTTTGCATAATACCCTCAATGTCCATCCATGTTGTCACAAATGGCTGGATTTCATCGTTTCTTATGGCAGAGTAGTATTCCATTGTGTATATATACCACATCTTCTTTATCCATTCGTCCCTTGATGGGCACTTAGGTTGCTTCCAAGTCTTGGCTATTGTGAATAATGCTGCAATGAACACATGGGTGCATGTACCTTTACAAATTGGTGTTTTCAAGTTCTTTGGATAAATACCCAGCAGTGGAATAGCTGGATCATATGGTAGTTCTATCCTTGATTTTTTGAGGAATCTCCATACTGTTTTCCATAGTGGCTGCACCAGTTTGCACTCCCACCAGCAGTGTATGAGAGTTCCCTTCTCTCCACATCCTCTCCAACACATGTTGTTTCCTGTCTTGTTAATTATAGCCATTCTGGTAGGCGTGAGGTGATATCTCATTGTAGTTTTGATTTGCATTTCCCTGATAGTTAATGATTTTGAACATCTTTTCATGTGTCTGTTGGCCATCTGTATATCTTATTTGGAGAAATGTCTGTTCAGGTCTTTTGCCCATTTTTTAATTGGCTTGTTAGTTTTTTTGTTGTTGAGATGCATGAGTTCTTTATATATTTTGGAGATTAACCCCTTATCAGATGTATGGTTTGCAAATATCTTCTCCCAATTGTTAGGTTGTCTTTTTGTTTTGTTGATGGTTTCCTTTGCTGTGCAGAAGCTTTTTAGTTTGATGTAGTCCCATTTGTTTATTTTTTCTTTTGTTTCTCTTGCTCGGTCAGACATGGTGCTTGAAAATATGTTGCTAAGACCGATGTTGAAGAGTGTACTACCTATGTTTTCTTCTAGAAGTTTCATAGTTTCAGGTCTTACATTCAAGTCTTTAATCTATTTTGAGTTAATTTTTGTGGATCGTATAAGGTAAGGGTCTACTTTCATTTTTTTGCATGTGGCTATCCAGTTTTCCCAACACCATTTGTTGAAGAGACTTTCTTTTCTCCATTGTATGTTCTTGGCTCCTTTGTCAAAGATTAGCTGTCCATAGATGTGTGGGTTTATTTCTGGGCTTTTGATTCTATTCCATTGATCTGTGTGTCTGTTTTTGTGCCAGTACCATGCTGTTTTTGTTACTATAGCTTTGTAGTATATTTTGAAATCAGGGAGTGTGATACCTCCAGCTTTGTTCTTTTTTCTCAGGATTCCTTTAGCTATTCGGGGTCTTTTGTTGTTCCATATAAATTTTAGGATTCTTTGTTCTATTTCTGTGATAAATGTTGTTGGAACTTTGATAGGGATTGCATTGAATCTATAGATGGCTTTAGGAAGTATGGACATCTTAACTATGTTAATTCTTCCAATCCAAGATCATGGAATATCTTTCCATTTCTTTGTGTCTTCTTCAATATCTTTCAGCAAAGTTTTATAGTTTTACGTGTACAGCTCTTTCACCTCTTTGGTTAAGTTTATTCCTAGGTATTTTTATTCTTTTTGTTGCAATTGTAAATGGGATGGTATTCTTAATTTCTCTTTCTGCTGCTTCGTAGTTAGTGTATAGAAATGCAACTGATTTTTTTTTTGAAAGTATATATATTTTTTTATTGATGTTTTAATGGTTTTTAACATTGTGAAATTTTGGGTTGTGCATTTTTGTTTGTCCATCACCATATATATGACTCCCTTCACCCCTTCTGCCCACCCACCACCCCCACTGCCCCTGGTAACCACAGTACTGTTTCCTCTGTCCATGTGTTGGTTTATATTCCACATATGAGTGAGATCATACAGTGTTTGTCTTTCTCTTCCTGGCTTATTTCACTTAATATAATACGCTCCAGGCCCATCCATGTTGTTGCAAATGGGACGATTTTGTCTTTTTTTATGGCTGAGTAGTATTCCATTGTATATATATACCACATTTTCTTAATCCAATCCTCAGACGAGGGACACTTAGGTTGCTTCCACATCTTGGCTATGGTGAATAATGCTGCAGTGAACATAGGGGTGCATAAGCCTCTGTGGATTGTTGATTTCAGGTTCATTGGATAGATTCCCAGTAGTTGCATGGCTGGGTCATAGGGCATCTCTATTTTTAATTCTTTGAGAAATCTCCATACCGTTTTCCATAGAGGCTGCACCAGTTTGCATTCCCACCAGCTGTGTATGAGGGTTCCTGTTTCTCCACATCCTCTCCAACATTTGTTGTTTTTTGTCTTGGTGATTATAGCCATTCTAACGGGCGTGAGGTGGTATCTTAGTGTTGTTTTGATTTGCATTTCCCTGATGATTAGTGATGTTGAACATCTTTTCATGTGCCTATTGACCATCTGTATATCTTCCTTGGAGAAGTGTGTGTTCATTTCCTCTGCCCATTTTTTGATCAGGTTGTTTGTTTTTTTCTTGTTCAGTTGTGTGAGTTCTTTATATATTATGGAGATCAATCCCTTGTCAGATGTATGTTTTGCAAATATTCTCTCCCAGCTGGTTGGTTGTCTGTTCATCTTGATTCTGGTTTCATTTGTCTTATAAAAGCTCTTTAATCTGATAAAGTCCCACTTGTTTATTTTTTCTTTAGTTTTCTTAGTCTGGGTAGGCATGTCATCCGAAAATATTCCTTTAAAACCAATGTCAAATAGTGTGTTGCCTATATTTTCTTCTATGAGTTTTATAGTTTCAGGTCTCACCTTCAGGTCTTTGATCCATTTTGAGTTAATTTTTGTGAATGGCAATAGCAGATGGTCCACTTTCATTCTTTTGCATGTGGCTGTCCAGTTTTCCCAACACCATTTATTGAAGAGACTTTCCTTTCTCCATTGTATGTTCTTAGCACCTTTGTCGAAAATTAGCTGTCCGTATATGTGTGGTTTTATTTCTGGGCTTTCAATTCTGTTCCATTGATCTGTGTGTCTGTTTTTGTACCAGTACCATGCTGTTTTGATTACTATTGCTTTGTAGTATGTTTTGATCAGGGATTGTGATGCCTCCTGCTTTGTTCTTTTTTCTTAGGATTTCTTTAGCTATTCAGGGTCTTTTGTTGCCCCATATAAATTTTAGTATTCTTTTTTCTATTTCTGTGAAGAATGTCATTGGGATTCTGATTGGGATTGCATTGAATCTGTAGATTGCTTTAGGTAATATAGACATTTTAACTATGTTTATTCTTCCAATCCACGTGCATGGGATATCTTTCCATTTCTTTACATCATCATGGATTTCTTTCAATAATGTCTTGTAGTTCTCATTGTATAGGTCCTTCACCTCCTTGGTAAGATTTATTTCTAGGTATTTTATTCTTTTTGATGCAATTGTAAATGGTATTATCTTTTTGAGCTCTCTTTCTGCTAGTTCATTATTAGCATACAGAAATGCAACTGATTTTTGTAGATTGATTTTGTACCCTGCAACTTTGCTGTAGTTGTTGATTGTTTCTAATAGTTTTCCAACAGATTCTTTAGGGTTTTCTATATATACAATCACGTCATCTGCAAATAGTGAGAGTTTCACTTCTTCATTACATATTTGGATTCCTTTTATTCCTTTTTCTTGCCTAATTGCTCTGGCCAAAACCTCCAGTACTATGTTGAACAGGAGTGGTGAGAGTGGGCAGCCCTGCCTCGTTCCTGTTCTCAGAGGAAAGGCTTTCAGTCTTTCCCCATTGAGTATGATGTTGGCTGTGGGTTTATCATAAATAGCCTTTATTATGTTGAGGTACTTTCCTTCTATTCCCATTTTGCTGAGAGTTTTTATCATAAATGGATGTTGTATCTTGTCAAATGCCTTCTCTGCGTCTATTGAGATGATCATGTGGTTTTTACTCTTTGTTTTGTTGATGTGATGTATCACGTTGATTGATTTGCGGATGTTGAACCATCCCTGCATCCCTGGTATAAATCCCACTTGATCATGGTGTATGATCTTTTTAATGTATTGTTGTATTCGGTTTGCCATTATTTTGTTGAGGATTTTTGCATCAATGTTCATCAGTGATATTGGCCTGTAATTTTCTTTCTTTGTATTGTCTTTGTCTGGCTTTGGTATCAGGATGATGTTGGCCTCGTAGAATGATTTAGGAAGTGTTCCATCTTCCTCTATTTTTTGGAATAGTTTGAGAAGGATGGGTATTAAATCTTCTTTGAATGTTTGGTAAAATTCACTGGAGAAGCCATCTGGTCCCGGACTTTTATTTTTGGGGAGGTTTTTGATTACTATTTCAATCTCTTTACTTGTTATTGGCCTATTCAGATTCTCCATTTCTTCTTGGTTCAATTTTGGGAGGTTGTATAAGTCTAAGAATTTATCCATTTCTTCTAGATTGTCCAATTTTAAATGCAACTCATTTTTGTATGTTGATTTTGTAGCCTACAACTTTACCATAGAAATAAAAGTGATCCAAATTGGAAAGGAAGAAGTGAAACTGTCACTATTTGCAGAAGACATGATTTTATATATAGAAAACCCTAAAGAATCCACAAGAAAACTTTTAGAAGTAATAAACGAATATGGTAAAGTTGCAGGATACAAAATCATAATAGCTGTCTTAACGGATGTGAAGTGGTATCTCATTGTGGTTTGATTTGCATTTTTCTAATGATTAGTGATGTTGAGCATCTTTTCATGTGCTTATTGGTTATTGGTGTATATTCTTTGGAGAAATGTCTAGTCAAGTCCTTTGTTCATTTTTGAATTGAGTTATTAGATTTTTTGCTATTGAGTTGTATGTTTTATACTGTGTATGTTAATCCTTTATCAGATATATGACTTGAAATATTTTCTCCCATTCTATGGGTTACCCTTTCACTCTGATGATATAGTCCTTTGATGCACAAAAGTTTTTAGTTTTGCTGAAGTCCAATTTATCTATTTTTTCTTTTGTTGCCTATGCTTTTGTTGTCATATCTGAGAAATCATTGCCAAATCCAATGTCATGAAGCTTTTCTCCTATATTTTCTTCTAAGAGTCTTATAGTTTTAACTCTTAAGTTTAGGTTTTTTTTTTTTTTTTTAAAGATTTTATTTATTTTATTTTTTCCCCCCAAAGCCCCAGTAGATAGTTGTATGTCACAGCTGCACATCCTTCTAGTTGCTGTATGTGGGACTCAGCCCCAGGATGGACGGAGAAGTGGTGCCTCGATGCGCAACCGGGATCCGAACCGGGGCCACCAGCATCGCAGCGCACGCACTTAACCACCAAGTCACAGGGCCGGCCCAAGTTTAGGTTTTTTTTTATCCACTTTGAGTTAGTTTTTGTATAAGGGATAAGATAAAGATCCTATGTTATAACATAAGGACTCATTCTTTACATCATGCCCATCTTTTGAATTAGGATCACATGGTGAAAATTTTTTCTTTTCTTTTCTTTTTTTTTTTTTTTTTGGTGAGGAAGATTGAGCTAACTGAGCTAACATCCATTGCCAATCTTCCTCTATGTTGTATATGGGACACCATGACATTGCTTAATAAGTGGTGCGTAAGTCCATGCCTGAAATCTAAACCTGTGAACCCCAGGCCACCAAAGCAGAGCGCACAAACTAAACCACTATGATGTCAGGCCGGCCCTCACATGGTCTTAATTTTTATGTTATTATCATCCCTATTTTATAAATGAGTACAGAGACTTGAGGGGTAAATGCCTTATCCTTGGTCCTTCAACTAGCAGTGATGATTCAAACACAGTCCTTTTATTCCAGTCTTAAGCTCAGAAATAGCCCATACATGGGGCAGAGAAGTTGAGAGGACCAGCACGCAGGCCAAAGATAACTTAATTGGATCTGTGCTCCTTGTATTGTAAAGTACATTTATATCATGGGATTCCATCTGTGATGAGTGTTTGCCCACTTCTCATTGTGGGTGTTTATGTTTACATTTTAATATTTGCAACCAAACAGGGTCATTAAAACAAAATCAACTTGCGGATGTTGTCAAAAACCTCCAATACTCACTCTCTCTTGACTGCTAGAGTATAGGTAAACTAGAATGAAATGTTTAGGAGAAAGTTACCCACTTCCAGAAAGATCCCCAAGGTTAGCAAGTCACCTTAACTGAGTATATCTGTTTCACTATTCATAGTTGCTGATATGCGTGGAGGTCTTTTTTGTTGGCAAAGACCGTGGACGTTCACTGTGTTGCTCCCCCGTTTGATATTCAATTATTAATTTATTGAGTGAGAACTGGCACTGGTGCTCTGGGCACTGGGAGCTTGAGAACTCGCAATCTAGAATGGGAGTTATGTGCACTCTGGGTGGCTGCACAGATGGGCACAGGGCATGGGGAAGCACTGAGGGGGCTCACCGAACCCATATTTCAGGGAGAAAAGTCAGAGAACACTTTGTGGAGAAAGCAGCAGCCTAGCTGAGACCCTGAGGATGAATACAGAGAGCATGTCTTGCAGCACTTCCTGTGGGCCAGGGCCGTTTGCAGATCATAGAAACACTCATATAACCTTACAATAACCCTTTGGAGTGGGTTCTCTTACTATTCCAATTTTACGGATGAAGACATTGACTCAGGCAACATGACCCAACCAGCAAGATCTGCAGGCAGTAGAGAAGAGGAAAGCATGCTAGGCAGAGTGAGCAGTTTGTGCCGAGGACCTGGGCCCTGTTTGAGGAACAAGAAGGTGTATGGATTGACTCTGCAGGTCATGATGGAGTGACATGCTGGTTGAAGGCATTTGGATCTTCTGCTGTAGGCAGGGGTACTTGCGACCTAGTGAGAGCTCCACAGATGTTTGTGGGAACCTGAAACTCTCAGAACAGAGTTTGCATAACGCTGGGTGTATATCCCCGTGTGCATTTCCTTGGTTAGAAGATCCATATATTTTATCAGATTCCCAGTGTATTAAAAGGTTCATAGACCCAGCAAGTGATGGTATATCACTAAAGGATCTTAACCAGGGGAATAGCCTTAGAAATATTTTCCTGGTGGCTAAGTCGAAGCCAGGCAGTTCAGGCAGGATGGCTCCTTGCTGCATTCATGTGCTAACAAACTGATGACCTGTGTCCAGCACCCTCCTTCCACATTGACCTGGCTAAACACAAGCTCCCACTAGGGAGGACATTTGGGTTATCATTCATCATATGCTCTCTGCGTGTGACCCAGGGCCTGGCCAAGTGGTAGATGTTCGATTACTGTTTGTTGAATAAAATGGATAAATATGTCTGTGATGTCTGGATGCTTAAATGAAGGTAAAGATTAAGTCATGAAAACAAGTGAGGAACTGAATATATTTAAATAAAGATAAAAAAATGCGAAAAGGCCAGTGGTGGATTGAACCCACAGTCCCTAGGAACCAGAAGTGTTTATTACCCAGTCATTGCTTTTCTCAAATCAAACACATAATGAGCACTGGAGAATTCCAAGTGTGTGAGATGAAATAAAAACAATTTGTAATGAATTAATAGAGAGGAAAGAACATGGGATTTGATGGCAAAAAACTCCCTTGAGAGGGAGTCAAGTCTCCCCTCTCATATTTGCAAATGAACAACCCATCGTCACTCAGGAACTCAAGTGTCCTTAAAGAAAACCAGAAGAACAGTGTCAGCCTGCCTATTGGATAAAGTGAGACAATGGATGAAAACTGAAGTCGTTAACTGGAAAGCTTCTACAAGTGCAAGGGTATAACTATTATTTTGAAGGAAATCATGAATGATGCACATATTAATATCCAAAGATGTTTAATAATACAAACATTTTGAGCTCACCATGTGGCATTCAAAACAAGAGTCTTTTCTCTAACTGGTAGATTGAGAAGTAGGGAGAACGTTGCCTGGACCTTAGCCAAAAGACACCAGGCAGTGGTGATGATGGACTAATAATAATAATAAAGCACACACACAAAAGAATCATCTGTTGGGCCATCCAGAAAGAAAATTTTGTTTTCTCTCAATTAGCTCTTGTCAAGAAAAAAATCGTGCAGACCGATGTCTTCTTGGATGCTTTCAAATTCATTCTTCTGCTGGGCATTGTTTGCAGAGAAAAAATAAACTTTTCAGCTGTTCCATATAAATTAAATCAAAAATCATGTTCTCCACTCTTATCCCAATATCTGCTGAGAATCATTATAGACTACTACATGGGTCAGTGTGAACTTTCAAACAGAGAAGTCTGATGGGTTTCATTCCTGCCCTGAAGCATTGGGGATCAGACAGGACAACACTTGGAAGAAAGTCGTAGTTTTCTTTCTTTAGTGTAAAGGAAATTTAATACTGATACAGTAGGTGTCCAACAAATACCTTATTGACCTCTTTGTGATCATTTAGTTAAATCTTTAGTCCAAACAGGGAGAAATGTACTCATCAGAGGTAAAATCACCAATTTCTGCCTATCTGAGCCCCCACAACATGTATCTCATTCGCTAATTCAATAAACGGTTATTAAGCATCCATTTGAGCTGAGAACGTGTCAAGAACAGGGCCTCCAAATATATGAGATGTTATCACTACCCGTGATGATCTTGCAGGCAGGTTAGCGAGACTCTGCAGATGTGGACACACAGATTTCACTAACTCAGTGTGAAGTTGGGCCTGCCTAGTGCACAGAAAGGGTGCAGAGGGGGATACAGCCTGATTTTTCCTGGAGTTTGTGGAAAGTCTGTCAGAAGAGAGATGCATGAGCTGGGTTTGACAGATGATGTTTTAATTGTACCTGAGACTTGTTTTAATAGGGTATGATAAGGTATGCAGACAGGGACATAACTGTCATGAAGGAAGAAGCTTCTACTCACAGTTCTCTAGAAACAGGAGACCAAGCCCACCATGCAGGGCCACACGGGGAGGCACCAGGGTGGGTGAGGAGACAGAGGGAGAAAGGGGAAAACACGATTATAAGCCTTTACTGTGGTTTCTGTGGGAAGCAATGGGTGAGGCAGGATAAGCAAGCTGAGAATTGGCTAGTTTGAATAATTTCAGTCAGCTCTGAGGCATAGGGGCTGCCCCTGTTGTCTTGTCCCTGGCTTTGGGGTGATTAGGGTGGGGACAGTGGCCCAGAGTGTGAGGGCATGATAAGGAAGGTGTGTGGGGGGGGTATGGGCTCTGCATTGGTCGGTTTGCATATGAAAGGTGCCCCCAGGCGAGTTGTTGACTATCTCTAGGAATTGGCTAGCCCTGGAGGCAAGGGTCAGCAAGCCCTCAGATGTCAAAGACTCAAAATACAAAAATAGAAGACATGGTTGGGGCCGGCCCAGTGGCGCAAGCAGTTGAGTGCACACACTTTGCTGCAGCAGTCTGGGGTTCACCGGTTTGGATCCCGGGTGCGCACTGATGCACTGCTTGTTAAGCCATGCTGTGGCGGCATCCCATATAAAATAGAGGAAGATGGGCATGGATGTTAGCCCAGGACCAGTCTTCCTCAGCAAAAAAAAAAGAGGGGGCCCGGCCCCGTGGCTTAGCGGTTAAGTGCACGCACTCCGCTAATGGCTGCCCGGGTTCGGATCCTGGGCGCACACCAATGTGCCACTTCTCCGGCCATGCTGAGGCCGCATCCCACATACAGCAACTAGAAGGATGTGCAACTATGACACACAACTATCTACTGGGGCTTTGGGGAATAATAAAGGAGGAGGATTGGCAATAGATGTTAGCTCTGAGCCGGTCTTCCTCGGCAAAAAGAGGAAGATTAGCATGGATGTTAGATCAGGGCTGATCTTCCTCACAAAATAAATAAATAAAACTGTTTAAAAAAAAAAAAGAAGAAGAGGAGGATTGGCATTGAATGTTAACTCAGGGCTGGTCTTCCTCACACACACACAAAAAAAGACATGGTTAATGCAAATGTTTATGCAGGTGCCTTTCCTGCAGGCCAGAGGAGAAGGGATTGGGTCAGGGAGGAGGGAGCAGGGCAGTAGTATTGCAAAAGTGTGCATATTTATGACAGGCTCCATATTTCTGGGGTAGCACTTAGCTGCTCAGTGCCTGGATTTCTCTGGGGGAAGAAGAAGGTATGGCCCAGGGAAGCTGGAGCTTGCAGGAGGGCAGAGGGTAGGAAGGCCACTGTAGTGGCCAACAGAATCTTGAGGCCTCAGTGGGCAGAAGGGGAGCAGGGGACAGGGATCTGGGGTCTCGCAGGTGTGGGAAAGGAAGAGAAGGGGAAAGTCCATCCCACCCACCTCCTCTGATTTCCCACCAGATTGCATCCACTTCCTCCCAGTTCAGCTCCTGAAATATCTCATGAAACTTCCACATGCTTGTGGAATCTGGAAACTCTGCCATTGAAAGAAAATAGGTAGAGATTAAGACAGGAGGATGCAAAATTGGAGTTCATAGCTTAGAGGCCAAAGGAACATGACCTGAATCCCACCTCTGTCATTGACTCACAGACAGAGTTACTTAATTCTTAATTTTCTAAGCCTCAGTTTCCCCATCTGAAAAACACAATCACAGCACATATGTTTTGCGCGGGATGAGTGAGCTAATGAATGTTCACTCCTTGGCACCATTAGCTGTAAGTCACCCTGTGCTCTCTGGTAATTGGCCATACAAGGATGCACAGAGCATTTAAAAACATCTCACTAGACAGCATGGGACCCACTTTGTACCTGGACTTTCTAGAAGCCCATGTGCATGAACTGATGACCAAAAGAAGGTATTCCCTGAAGCAAAGGCCACCGTGACCAAGAAGTCATAACTGAGTTATGTATGCCAGACATTCAGCATTTGCTTTGCATATTACAGTTCAAAAAGCCTTCCTGACATACAGCAAGTAATTCTCTCAAATTTTTCTGGGAAGAAGGCACCATATGACCTATTTAACAAGGAGGAAACCAAGCCTGGGAGATATCGTGTGTCTGAATGCCCCAGACCAACACATCTGTAGCTCTTAACTCAACCCAGGACTCTAATGAAATCAATCCCCACCCCCCAGTCACTATGTGAAGTGTGGGAACAAGACTGCAATTTGTTTTGCAAAAAAAAAAAAAAAAGTGGGGAGGAGGAGGTGTCTCCACATTCCCGGAGACTGAGGAGGGCTGTGTGCTGTGGGGCCTGCCCTTCTCCCGGGAAGTCCCCACCAGGGACACAGGAAGTTCCGACCTGTCTTTCCCAGGAGGATATCCTCTTCATTTTGACCTAAGATCCTTTCACTGCTGGAGGCGTGCTTTGGTGACATCTGTTAACATCCGCTTTGGGAAAGGCTGTTGAGTCGTATGTGCTGGCATGTTACAGCCACCTCTGAAGAAAAGGGTTATATTTAAAACCCCTCTTCCTTTTTCATTTCATACGTTTCATCTAATGGATTCTCTTTGCATTCCAACTTCATTTTACTTTACAAAGAAATGGACACAAATGAAATTCTTCCTCATGGACCCACTGGATTCTCTCATACAAATTAGACTAGTAAGAGTTCTCATATGAATATTATTTGGGGTCTGCAAATGATATTTTTCATGCATAAAAAAGGAATCTTTAAAACTTATGTCACGAAAAAGCAAAAATGTGAAATAAAAGATAAAGTCTGAACAATTATATATTTAAAGAAATATTCTTATTTGGCTCAAAGTGAATGTTTTTTGATTTCCTTTCCTTAGAAAGACTATTCTCCTAAATTGAGCTTCCATGTTAGATTCTCAGAAATTCCACTCCCAAATGTCCTGTTATTGTCATAGGTGGATGCAATTTACAAGACATTTTCAATTAATTAGTTTATTTACTACTTGCAATAGGAGATGTGCTTAAAAGGCAGAAAACTATACTGAGGTCTAAATGCTAAGGCTGTCTTAGGAAACGAAAATAGAATATATTTGGCTATTGAGAGAATCAGACTATAAACTGGTTTAAAATTACCACAAGATGCTATTAGCTAATGTTACTTGGCATGTTAAGTTCTCAAAAGCACATTTTCAATGTCTCTGAATTCTTGGATCCCTCTAAATCCTTTCCACTTCACCCATCTGTGAGTTATTTCTCTTTGCAGTCTCCGTAGATCTTCAGCATCTCTGCTCTTTGTTTGTACATTCTGCCCCCTGTCACCGTACCATATTCACACCTGATTGCCACATGAATAACCATAAAGGTTTTCTTGTGTGCGAGGACCTGGTTTTGATGAACACGAGCTTTGACCCCTTGATGCCTTTCCTAAAGCAATGAAGACCTATCACTTCCCAAGTGTGTTTTCTTCACGTATCCAGTAGGAGCCTTAGGATGTATCAGTGAAACAAGCGGGCAAAGATGTTTGCTTTCATGGAGTTTGTAATCAGGGTGGGAATGTAATAGAGAGGAAATGAAACCAAGGGATAAGATATAGCACCTTGGATATGAGAAGATCTATGAGGGGTCAGGACAGGGGCATGGGGTGTAGATCACTTAGAAAAGAGTGACCAGAGAAGTCCTTCAATTGAAGAAACCTGTGGAGAAATGGGAGCAAACCCTCCAGGCAGGAGCACATCTGGACCATAGGCCTCGTGGGTGGCAGGCGAGTGCCTGTGTGTACAGTTCAGTGGAGAGGCCAGTGGCAGAAGATGACCCAGTGTCTGAAATCGGGGAGAAATCAAGAGGCAGGTTCTGCAGGGCTGGTGGGCCATTAGCGCGGAGGGGAACGGGACATCATGGGTTGGGGGGTTCTTAGCAGGGCAGCCTCATGCTCTGGCTGGAGTTTCCATAGGGCCATCTGGCTGCTGTGTGGAGTTGTGGCTGTATAATAAGTCTTGATTTGTGTAGGCGGATTCCTCACACTTTATTCTTCTTTTTTGAAATTGCCTTATTCTAGTTCTTTTGCCTTTCCACCTACATTTAAAACAATCTTGTGTACATCTATAGAAAACTTTGCTGGATTTCGGTTGGAGAATTGCAATAAACCTGTTTATCAAGCTGTGAAGAATTGGCATCTTTATTACATTGAGTTTTCTGAACAATGAACAGAGTATAGCTCTCCATTTATTTAGGTATTTTTTTATTTCATTCATAAGCATTTTGCAGTTTTCAGCATACAGATCCTAAACATGTCTTCTTAGACTTACACATACATATTTCATTTTTCAGCAATTTTAAATGGTCTTATATTTTAAAATTTGGTGTTCACATGTTCAGTGCCAGTTTACATAAATACAATTGATTTTTTTTGTGTGTTAGTCTGTATCTTGTGGACTCTATGAACTCAGGTATTAGTTCTAGGAGTGTTTTTAAATTTTTTTTCATTTTTGTATAGATTTATTGGGGTTTTCTATGTAGACAATCATGGCATCAGCAAATAAGGATAGTTTTGTTTATTTTTTTTCCAGTCTACTTCTTTCATTTCTTTTTCTTGACTATTTGCTGGAACTTCCAGGTCTATGCTGAACGAGAGTGGTGAGAGAACACATCCTTGTCTTGATCTTGGTGTTAGGAGGAAAATCTATCACCAATAAGTATGATGTTTGCTGTAGGTTTTTTGTAGATGTTGTTGATCAAATTGAGGAAATTCCCTCTCTTCCTATTTTTCTGAGAGTTTTTGTCATGAATGGGTGTTGAATTTTGACAATTGATTTTTTTCTGCATCAATTGATTTTATCATGTGATGTTCCTTCTTTTGTCTCAGCATGATAGATCACACTGATATTCAAACATTAACCCAGGCTTGCATCCTTAGAATACACCCCACTTAGTCACGCTGTGTAATTGTTTGTATATATTGCTAAATTCTACTGCTAATATTTTGTTATGAATCTTTGCATCTAATTCATGATTGATATCAGTCTGTAGTTTTCTATTTTTGTACTGTCTTTGGTTTTGATATCAGGAGAGTGCTGATTCATAAAATGAATTAGGAAGTGTACCCTCCTCTTCTGGTATCAGGAAGAGATTGTGTACAACTGATGTTAATTCTTCTTAATGTTTCATACAATTCTCCAGTGAAACCGTCTGGTCCTGGAGGTTTATCTTTTGGGAATTTTTAATTATGAGTTTAATTTCTTTAACTTGCTAGGCCATCTGAATTATCTACTTCATTTTCAGTGAGTTGTGGTAGTTTGTTTTTTTTGAGGAATTGTCCATTTTATTGAAGTCAAAATTTTGTGTATAGAGTTTCTGTGATATTACTTTATTATTCTTTTGATGTCTGCAGGGTCTGCAATGATATCTCTCATTTCATTCCTGATGTTAATAATGTGTTTTCACTCCTTTTTTCTTTGTTGACAACGTCTTGTTGGAAGTTTGTCAACTTGATTGCACATTTTGTTTCATTGATTTTCCCTATTATTTTTCTGTTTTCAACTTCATTAATTTCTGTTATTATCTTTATTATATCCTTCCTTCTGCTTGCTTTGGGTTTACTTTGGCCTTGTTCTTGAGGTAGGAAATTAGGTTACTGGTTTGAAGTTTCCTCTTTTGTAGGGCCTTTAGTATGATAAATCTTCCTCTTCTGCTGAGATCTCTATTTTTGCATTTGTTTCACACATGTTCATAATTAACTTTTGAAGTATTTTTATGATGGTGCTTTAAAACTTTTGTCACATCATTATAACATCTCTATCATTTTATTTTTGGCATCTATTGGTTTTCTTTTTCACTCCACTTGAGATGTTC